>NC_053144.1:4295357-4942500 GCF_016808335.1 Panicum virgatum
TATGCTGTCATTTTAGTAGCCCTTCCAAATTCCTCCCCCCCCCCCCAAAATTTGGTGGCTCTCTATTTGTGCTGCTAACTATGGGCCATCTATATAAGCCCAATGTACTCAGCTTGCTGGAGTGGAGGCCCATATTTGTGTGACTAAAATTTAAAAGTGAGTTTCTAAATAGACATTTGTTCACCCAAATTTAAAAGTCCTATTGGAGTTAACACGGCAAGGACCAACACCAGGTTGAAATTCCGAGCAAAAGTTTTTTTCAGCAGAGACCCCGAATCAACCACCGCCAATTCTGTAACCACTACTGCACGAATTCAAGAAAAACAAAGATTATTTGTTAACGGATTAGGAAGCTGCAGCTCACCAACGTTATTTCTTGACAGATTAGGAAGATGCAGCTCACCAAAGTTAACCAACCCGTCCAACCTCCCAAACCAATCAGTCCTATAAAAATCTCATCAGCACAAATCCAGAGAACACAAGCCCATAGATATCAGCAACCAAGCAATCAGCAGTTCTCACCACCAAATCCACGAGCTCGAGAGGCATCTGTCTCCTCTGCTCTCGCGTTAGCGAAGCCAGCACCCAGCAGCAGAGAAGCATAATGGCGGCGGCAAGAGCCGGAGCGTTGGCCGTGGCGTGCCTCGTGGCCGCCATGGCGGCGGCGGCGCTGCTGCTGGCCTCGCCGGCGTCGGCGCAGTCCGGGTGCACGACCACGCTGATCAGCCTGTACCCGTGCCTGAACTACATCAGCGGCAACGTGTCGACGCCGCCGTCGTCGTGCTGCTCGCAGCTCGCCAGCGTCGTGCAGTCCAACCCGCAGTGCCTCTGCGCCGCGCTCAGCGGCGACTCCTCGTCCCTCGGCGGCGTCACCATCGACAAGACGCGCGCGCTCGCGCTCCCACAGGCCTGCAACGTCAAGACCCCGCCGGCGAGCAAGTGCAACCGTGAGTGCTCGACCAATGCAAACCCACACCACGCCGGCCGGTGCAGTGCAGAGCTGCCGGTTCTTGCGTGGCTCAATCAAACTACTCTAACTGATCTCGTTGCTTTTCCTTTGCAGCTGCCAGCGGTGGCAACGCTCCGGGCGCGGCGACCACGCCGTCGACCGGCGTGCCAGCGACCGCAGGTAAAGACAACCACCATCTCCCATTCCGTTGCTTCTGCATCCTTCTTTTTTTTTTCTTTCCGCGCCTTAGCCTTCGTTCGCGGAGCTGCTGCCACACCCCCACGGCTTGTTTCTTACATCACGGCCGGGAACCCATGCAGGGACCAGCGGCGGCGGATCGAAGGCGACGCCGACGGCGCCGAACCTGACATCCGGCGGCGCGTCGATCCGGGGGGCGGTGAGCCTGGCGCTCGCATTCGCGGCTGTCGCCGTCTACGCGGCCGCCTCGGCCGTGTGAGCATCATCTCGGCTCAGCTGGAGCATGTTTCCCTCGGCGTTTGGAGATTCACAGCCGTTCATGATGTGTTTGTGTTATTGTTGTACCGTGAATTGGCTGATCATGGCATTGAGTTTTGGGCATCACATTTGTAATATTGGTTATATCTAGTTATCGCAGTAAAGAATATTGTTCGTGGTTTTATTTTGGAAATCGCTCGTAAGCTGATGTTCTTCTCCCTCCCTTTCAAATTATAATTCGTTTGACTATTTTGATTTTAAATTTGACCACTCGTCTTATTCAAAAATTTATGCAAAATATTATTTTTTGTCGTGTCTTGCTTTATTAATAAAAATTCTTCAAAACTGACTTAAATTTGACCATATTGGTATAATTTTTTTAAAAATAAGATGAGTGATCAAATTTAGAGTTAAAAAGTAAAACAAATTTTAATTTGGAACCGATAGAGTAGATGTAAAGTTTTGCGTCTGCATTACCTTACCGGCATCGAGTTATCGAGGTTTTTCTATTTAAATGGTGCCAAATTCGCTCTTCACCCTGTGTCCTTAATAGAAATCTACTACTACCTAAAAGGAAGTGAGCCTACCTCTTCCGTGGTTCTGTCTTCTTCGTGGTTCTGCCCACCGCTAAAAAAAACGGCCTCCCCGTCATCCTCCTTTCCTTGCTCCGTCCGCTACAGATCCGCTTGGCTCGGGACGGTTCCTCCCCCCGCGCTCCTACCGCTCGGCGTCCCCGCCCCGCCCCAGCTCGCCTCCTCTCCGTCGCGACACACCTGCCCTCTCGGCCGGGAGGCGGAGGTCCTCCGCGGCGAGCGCCCCGCCCCAGTCCGCCACCTCTCCATCGCCTCACACTTGCCTCCCGGCCGGGAGGCGGAGGTCCTCCGCGGCGAGCGCCCCGCCCCAACCTGCCTCCTCACCGTCGCGACACACCTACCCCGGTCATGTCGACCCGTGGCCGCGGTGGCGCCTGCACCCCTGGCCGGCGGCTCTCTTGTGCCTGCGTCCCTGGCCGGCGGCCCCCTAGCGCCTGTGCATCTATCGAGCCTGAGTGGGCCGCAGCCACTTGCATCAGATCTATCTCCTGATTCAAATCTCCTCTCTGTCAAGCTTCTTGTCCCGTGGCTTGAATCCATGTCTGCTTGTCCCTGCAGCACCATCTCGCCCTTTTCCCTGCAGCGAAGAGGAGGTGGCCGCACTAGAGCAGATGGCGTCATCTTCGACCTAAAGACTTCCCTATTTACCAATAACTGTTGTAGTGCGGAGGTGCCGCACAACATCTCTCCCTCCTCTCTGTATTCTGCTCCTTCTTTTCCCCTTAACGGAAGCTGAAGTTTGTATCAGGTATTCTTCCTCCTATCTGTATTGTTCATCTTGATCTTCTGTTGTTTAGTTGACCAATTATGCTCATTCACGTTATGGAGTACGATTTACCATTGCTCTGTAGTTTATTACAATCCAAATAGTACATCATTCCAAGTAAAAAGTAAAAACTGATAAACATAAAAGGCCAAGCAAACCTACTGTTTTTTAGTTTAAGCAAAGCTACCGGTGCTAGACAAATGAATTGAGTTTTGACTGGAGAATATGCAATAGATTGTTTTTTTCCTAGCTGCTGAGCATACCGGTTTTAGATCGAGTTTGACTGCCAGATAAAGTTATGTGTACTTGGAGAATATAGAACATACCAGTTTCTTATTGAGTTTTAAGGCTTGTTAATATAATACTATCACTGATATATTTGTTAACATAGGTGACTTGTTTTAGTATGATCATGTACATATCTTTCATGTGAGAGTTCCATACCTTAAACATTGCAGAGGTGTGCATTCATATGTGAGTTTGTTAATCTCTAAATATGTAAGTGAGTTGGATCTGTTCATGCCTGAATATACCATGTTGGTAACCTTTTTGCCTGAATGCTTGTCGTGATCCAGTCATATGCTTGCATGATGTCTAAATATTCGTGCCGCACATATAATACTTCAGGCGGTTGCACAATGGTATAGTTGCAAGAAAATTAATAAAGTTCAATTGTATCATGGTTTAATTAGTAAAAATAGAAAAACTTTCACTTTCCAGCTCAGCAGTAACTTCTTGCTGATTAAACTAATCGGGCCAACTATTGTTGTATGTCAGGATGGGATTCTGCATATGTTTTCTTATTGGTTCATATCCCCTGGGTTATGCTATTTTGCCTGCAAAATGTTAGCTGAGTGCTTACATTTGCCTTGGGCGGACCTTTGGAAAATTGAAGAACCACTGAGCTCAGTAGGTGAGACAAATTCCCTCTCTTCATTTTTGTTTTGTCATATAAAACAATAGTCAGCTTCTCTGAGTTGTGACCTCATGCAGTGGAGGCTGCCATCGAGTTCTTGGAAAAGGCGGCCGATGCGTACTACTCCAATCACACTATCTATTAATGATGGAACAGTTCGCTCATGGTAGCGTGCAGGCAAGGTGCAATGCTGCTGAATGGTGGCGTGGACTCCTCTTGTGGACATGCGGCTGGAGCTTGGAGCTATGGAGAGGATATAGAGAGAGAGAGAGGGTGTGCATGGAGAAGAAAAGAAATGGTAAATTACTTGTTAAGTGAGTCCTACATAATTTTCTATATCTGCATATGAGCTTTGATCTCCATGTCAGTCGGCCGTTGGACATGGTCTAACTGAACCTAGGATACATTCTCCGGCTCCTCTTTGACTGGCAACTATTAACTGAACCCAAGATGGAGCAGGAATAAATGGCCCTCGGAGCAGAGCAGCCGGCTGCTTCTCCAGTTCGTCACAGAGCCTCCAGATTGACTGGATTCCAGGCATGCCCTCCAGCCATTCGATGGAATACCTAACGATAATATTCAATTAACATCTTTGCCCTGTAGGTGGTCTCCACACTGACATTTTATTCAATAATGAATAATATTCAATTAACATCTTTGCCACAATATCGAGTGATGATTCAAGGTGGAGCTGATTTGGAAATAACAATGTTGTTGATGTTGTCACAGAGGTGGACCACAATTTAAAATCAGTTCAAATGTTGGTTGCAACTGAGGTCGAGCAACATACACGTAAGCACGCTGGCTTTCCCCACTTGAATTGAAAAAAATGTTTTACTAACATATACTTTTGCTTAATAGAGGGGGAACCAGGAAAGGCCGATGTTGGAGAGGCATTGCTCGATGCTGTCACAGCACCATCTCAATATGGACATTCAAATGGAAGGAAAATTTACTCTGTGGATGTGTTTGTGTAATCAATATAATAACTTTGTCCTTTGTATGAAACATCTATTCTCAATTTGGACTATGGATCATGTGTGTTTGGTGTACGTCTGAAATTTACCCGTGGCGTTAGCACGGGCATCTTACACATTTCTACTTGAAATATATGGCTGCAATGAACGTTCATATCCCCGGGTGGAATGAAGATTATATACCAGTGGAAGTTCACGCATGAAAAGAATATTGTTCAAGATGACGAGCGAGGGTAACTTACTATAAAATACTAAATAATTTTTATTTACTCTATACAATATGATTGAAAGGAATGTTGTCATAGGTATTCCACGGGCCATCTGGTTCTGCAGTATATGTCTGCGTGGAAAAGTACGCTAAGCACGGTAATTTATAAGGTGTGTATACTATTTTGTGCAAAAAAATATTTCGTGATCTTTAATAATTATCTCTATCAATCACATATGAGGTTGTCTGCAGGATGCTCGCACCATGCGTCAAAACCTCATCATCGATCTGTTGACGTCGGACTTGAATTCTTATAAAAGTTTACTTCCTACGGACGTAAAAAATTATCTTAGCCGCATCGTAGGAAGAGATATAAAATAGAATATAGTGTACATTTGTTTGAATATTCAGTTGACCTTGGTGACAATGGTGAATATTTGTTGGCATATTTGCAATTTTTTATAATTGAATCTTTAGCTCAGACTGTTGGTATCCAGTTGGATATTTGATTTGCCTTATAATTTGTTCTTGTATACTCTTTTCTGCGTTAAGAAAATCAACTCCCGTAGCAACGCACGGGCATTCAACTAGTTTCATTATAATATTAATGATAATACAATATTAAACAATCATAGGTCCAGGCCAAAGTGGATAAGGCCTGCTCCGATCCGGCCCAATATTATAGCCTGGCTTCAACTATGGGCTGCAACCTTAACGTTTGTCCATGTGCATGTGGTTCCCATTTTTCTTTTTACTAAATGAATGCCCGTGCATTGCAACGGGGTAAAAAATTATATATGTATGAGCTATATATTCATGTGATGCTACCAAGAATCAACTCAACCAAAACCACTTGGTTCAAATTTATGGTGATCTCTATCTTTGTCACAGGGTCATACATCAGCTATGCTTGTATTCATGTAAATAGAAATGTGTAAATTACATGTCCGCTCGAAATTATTTTTTTTATCATTTGACATTGAACAAATCAATTTGCTCAAACTAACAAGATGAACAAATAATTTAATTTTATCTCTGCAATGAGGACACATGAGGATATATCTGAGGGGGATGGAGCCGATCTGATTGGAGGCGGTGCATATGCATGCGGACCAAATAGCAAAACTTAGAAACTAATAAATTGTAGACAAACATATTTGAATCTAAAATTGAACAACTATATGTCCTACGGACACAAGCCAAACATGAATACAGGATGGCAAGATAAATCCTCATGTTTCAGAGGGAATGAACAAATTCAGATGGTGACAACCGATGGGGAAAACGTGAAAGGAAAACTCACCAGATCACGCCCAAAGGCGTCGTCCTTCGTACCATGAGAAACCAAGGAGACCATGGACCTTCTAGGAGAAATTTGAATCCATGGAATCTGCCGTGGGGATGGGATCCGACATTAGCACTTGTCGAGGACTACAACGGCAGAACAGGATGCAACCACCCACCTCCGGCTCGTCGGCCGCCACCACCTACCCTCGGCGGGTGCTGCTCGACCACATCTGCAAGGAGAAGTCCGCGGTGACTGACCGCAGCTCCTCCGGCCACCACATCGGCGTCTCCCTCCACCTGGCGGCGCCACCGGCGGTGTCGTTCGTAACTTCGTATGCGTCCACTTCCCTCGCGGCGTTTCCCCCAACGGAGCCGGCGGCGCCGTCGCCGCCGCCCATGGCGACTCCATCCTCATCCAGATCTGGTTCCAACAAGGATCCCTCAACAGGAAGGACGACTACTTCGTGTACAACGCTGGTGCCGCCGATCCGCGGCCACGGCTGCCGTCGCTGACGCTGCTCCCGGCGAACTGTCTCGCCGAGCAGGAGCGGGAAAGCGCCGGCCTTCGTAGGGAAAGCACCGGCCTCCTGCGCCGCGGGGAGGACGAATTTGTGGTGGCGGATCGCAAGTTAGAGGCGGCGGCGAGCGGCGGCGTTCCTTCTCCAAGCGCCGTCTAGAGTTAGAACCAGGCTAGGAGAGGGAAGCGGACGCGAGCGCGAGCAACAGACTAAAATGCAAGGCGTCTGATTAACTGAGCGGCGACCTAGACTAATCACACGGCTGAAAATCTTTTGCGGAACTACGACGGTGGGGGACGTTCTTTGTTTTAGTAGTAGAAATTAAAGGAAATCACTGTGGCAGACGCCCGCCTACACGTCAGTAGTATCCGAAGTGCTGCGCATGCAGTGCACGCGTGCGTTCCGGGAATGGCACGCATACACGCAACGCTCGCCGGCTCTCTCGCTTCAGCTGATCGAGCTCCCATGCATGGCAAACGACGGAGCGTGCGTGTGCTGCACTGTGTAGGCATGCATGCAGGCGGATCGGAGGAGTGCGCGGCTTGTGGTGGTGGGCAAACGGGCGCATTGAAAGCGCTGCGGTCGCGCGTTGACCTTGCCTACACACACGTAGCCGGCCGACGACTGTAGCCGTGCCGTGTGGCGTGCAAGCCTCGTACGCACGCGCAGCCCCATGCGTGCGCGCACGTACGTACTAGTAGGAGCCATCAGCCGGATACTGCAGCGCGCGTCTGTGCACGTGCCGCCGCGCGCGCCCGGAGTTTCATTTACTCCCTCCTGCCGGGCGCCCGAGACGTGCCGTGCTCGGGTGGGACTGCCACGGATTGGCATGGCGCGCGGCGGCCGCCCGGTACGTGCCTACACCAACTGCGGATGGGTGTCGACGGCCCGGGAACTTTAACGTTTCTTTCTTTCTTTTTTTGAAAAACTGGCACTGTAACGCTTCCAGTACGGTCGAGCAAAGCAAGCAAGTGAAGCCAGCGTACGGGCGAGCGACAGAAACAGCGGCGGCCCCGGGAGCGTCCGAGGCCTTAAACAAGGCAATGCAAACGGCCCGTCGCTGGGTTGCGCAGTGTGCAGTGCACAGCCTGCCAGCCCGAGGCGTGCCAGCCAGCCCAGCCACGCACGGCATGACGCATGGACCCGGCCGGCCGGCCGTCTCTTCGTCCGCTCCATCAATCCGCCATGCATCAGTCTTTCGGCTTGGCAGGGGTAGCCTTTCCGCTCGAGCTCACATCATCCATGCACGTCAGCCTTTACTTCAGCTCAACTTCTCGTTCCGAGCGCACAGGAAGCTAGACGACTCATCAGACCCGTCCATCGGTTTCAGTGGCTTCTTTTTCTTTCTTCCCGCCCTCCGATCCTCGCCTCGTGGTTTTGAGATCGGACTTGACAAAAAGAACGGCACGGGCACGGGTGCCTCCATGGGCTGCGTCAAGATTCGTACTGACTGACGTGCCGGGCAAAGCTGCTGGTCTCGCCAGTCGCCAGGCGGACTGCGAGAGTGCGCGGTTATGGGTGTGTTTAGTTCCCACAAAATTTCCAAATTTTTCATCACATCCTCTATCACATCGAAACATTAAATATAGCAAATGATCCATGCATGTAGTACTAAATGTAGTTAAATAAAAAAATTAATTGCATAGTTTTAATGTACGTTGCGAGACGAATCTTTTGAGTCTAGTTAGGTCATGATAGGACAATATTTACCACAAACAAACGAAAAGACTATGTTTTCCACTCCTCGAGGGCCGTACCGTACCCCTACTGTACGTGACATGATAGCATGATGTACGGCCAAAATATACATATATATAATTATAATTACAAAGAGGGAGACGGCTAGCGTACCATTGGCACGTGTGCCGTGTCGTCACCATCTCTTCTCACCTTTGCACACACACTCTCTTCTCGCATCTCGCCCCCGTACTATTATCTATCGGTGACCAATACTGGGCCCTAGCACGTCGGAGTTTCGATATTTCACGGCTTCTTGGACCTGCTATAGAAAAGCCTGCAGAAATATCAGGTTTTCTTATGCAACCAAAAAAAAATCCAAAATACATGCACTAAACGCATGATCCCAATACTGTGACCTTTTTATGGACGGAGAATCGCAGGCACTAATGGACCAACCGGCACTGGGAACGCACGGAGCACGAGGCGCCAAGGTCTGGGCAATGTGTTGGTTGGTTAACAAATGGCTGCCGCTGCTAGAGCTGCGAGACGAGCAGAGCCAATTACCAGCAGGCCACCTCGCCCTGACGGCCGGGACCATCCACCGGGGCCCGGGCACGAGCGAGCAACAAGCCAACAAAGCCGGCGCCGGCAACGCCAAACGTTCGCAGAAGTCGGCGGCGTATATTATCAAGGGAAACAGTGGTTGGTTATACTGGATGGATACGGTTCAGTTCAGTATTTGAGAAGATACGGCCGGCCGGACGACGAGCCTGCTTCGTAAATAATCGTACAAAAAAGCCGCGTGTCGACAGGGACGCCGTCTGCCAGTGTCATCTCGATGCCAATCTATCGCCGTACTATCCTATCCACGGGCCATGGCATTGTTGGCGACTAACGGACAAAAGGATGAGCAGGCAGAGGCAGGATGCAGATGCGTTGGGCGTGTTTAGATAGAACGCAAAAAAAATTCGACGGAATCTTACTAATTTGAAATACTAAATGAAATCTATTTATAAAACTTTTTACATAAATAGATTGTAAATCACGAGACGAATCTATTGATACTAATTAATTCATGATTAATCCATAATTCGCAGATGGTTACTATAGCATCGCTGTTGCAAATCATGAATTAAGTAGGCTCATTAGATTCATCTCGCGATTTACAGCCCATCCATGCAAAAAGTTTTGTAAATAGACTTCATTTAATACTCCATGCATATGTCGAAATATTCAATTTGATGTTTTTTTTGCGTTTACTTGTTGTGGTTGTGGTTGTGTTGCTCGCTCGTCCTCTCATCCTTTGCTTGCGACGATCGAGTTACAGCTCCCTTTTCCTACTTTTACCGGCCTCCAGCTGCTTTATCTTTTTTACTCTGTCTTTGCTTGCAGCACGGCGGCATCTATCGATTCTATCCCACCCTTTTGCTTTTGCTGTTCTGATCTCGGAACTCCGGGGGACAGTTACCACAGCAGCCTGACCGTAGCTCAAATTTTGCTGCGCATGGTAAATGCAGGCCACAATTCACAGCTCACCGGCTTAACTGATTTCTTGTCGGATGTCACCTTTGACGTCCTGAGTTTTTGACAGCTACGGAGCTGTTCTTCGCCTAGGATTCCAGGGAATGGAGAGACGTCAGCAGGCAACAACCGGTCAGAAGTCAAAGCCACCAATCTTAAATTCTCAATCACATCTCACGAGCCATGACATCTTTACCCCTAAACCCGTAAAAAAAACATCATATCAAATGTTTTAATATATGTCACATCAAATGTTTTGATATATGCATGAAGTACTAAATAAAATCTATTTATAAAACTTTTTGTATGAATGGACTGTAAATCGCGAGACGAATCTAATGAGCCTACCTAATCCATGATTTGCAACATTGATACTACAGTAACCATCCGCTAATTATAAATTAATTAGCATCATTATATTCATCTCGCGATTTACAACCTATCTCCTTAAAAATTTTTGTAAATAGACTTCATTTAGTACTTCAAATTAGCAAGATTCCTTCAAAAAAAATTTGCCGTTCTATCTAAACACGGCCAAAGCCTATTCAAGTGAAGGTACGCAGCACGTGACCACTGGGCCCGAAAGGTGGTCAAACCTTGCTCTCTCAACAAGGCAACAGGAGTGATTACATCACAAGAGCAAACAAGAGTAAGCAAGATTACAAGAGTAATCAACTTGCAGAAATGAATGCTTTCAAACCAGATACCATGTCTGATATGGAGGGCAAGCAATCTGATAAGTATGGCACCATGTACACCATCCAGGAAACAAGGCTCTGACCAAGAATTAGTAAAAATTTAACCTCACTTTTTTTTTTGTCACAGCAATGAGCACAGCAAATGCAGGCATCATTTTGCTTCTCAGGTACTGCACCACAGGGATAAAAGTTATGCACATGATTACACCTTTGCAAACCTCGCAAGTCACATCAATCGATCACTGTTCCCTCAGCACCGGAGATCATGATCCAGGATCAGTTCAATTCGAGCATCATTTCACCTTTTGCCGATTTGCAATGATTTACATCTCATGCTCATACAGTCATACTCATGCACGGTGCACCCCAAACCTAATACTAACAGGTTTCCCAAAGGCAAAAGGAGAAGAAAAATGATATACGTAAATTAACATCCCTAGAAATAGAGAAAATCAAAATGGAGGACAAAGGTTTCTTGAGCTGTGTAGTTATGTACACATGTGGGCTGATCCTTGTTTGAGCATGGCTGTTCACAGGCAAATAGTTAGTTGCAAAATTGCCCAACTATCCTGCAACAGCAGCAGCGGACGTGTTAGGCAAGATATCCAGGAGTCCCTAGATTCTTGCAGCAACTCACCAGAGTAGACTACAAATCGGTTACCTTTATGTTAGTTTTGTTGCAATGTGCTTCTGAAGCATCTGGCTGAAAGCTAGCAAAGGAAACCAGATTCAAAAAAGGTCAAGTTTAGACCTGAACATCCAACCAATCTTCGACCCCAGCTGCATCAAGGACCCAGTAACCTGTGTCATCAAGGCAGTTATGTGAACAGAACGCTTAAATGTAAAAACAAGCAGTTTTATCGAGAATAGACCAAGCTTACCTAAGTACAAAACAAGCTCCAACCATATGGCAATGTGAGCCAAATTAGTAGAACTTCATTTCTCCAGAGTTGTAAGCATACGGCAAAAGCTCTTCCACCTCAATTCTAGAGCTGAAATAGCCCATATTCCTTCTTCTAGGACGGACAATTTCAACCTCAGCCATGAAAATACTGTACACGGGTCTGTGATCAGAGAAGCGGGATTCTCCACGTACATAGGACAATTGCATGAGGCCATTACCATACCACAAAATGCGGTCACACCTTCAACCAGACAAAGAAAAGATACATCAGTGAGTTCCTGTGGAGTGACTCAAAGCAGGATACAATTCTGGTGGATACTAGGACAAAAGAAATTACCAAGCTGGTGTTCTCCGCTTTTCTTTGGGGCGAACACCAGAATAAAGATCTGAGTTGAATGAATACTTATATGTTGGAGGAAAATAGATCCTGCCTTCTTTCCATCCATGGAAAACACGCCCACATCTCCGTTCTATACGAAGCTGTTTCAAAGCAGGGAATTTAGACATAGTTCTCACGCCTACTAGAAAAAGGAGGTACTGTAACAGAACAATAGAAAATTACCTGATCTTTCTCCAATAGTTGCTTCCAATTATGCATTTCAACAAGAGCTTTAGCTGAGCAGTACGAAAGAGCGATCCGGTAATTCAAATCCCCAAGCCAAATGATACGACTGCAGGAACAAAAGGACTATCAAATTAGTGCCAGTTCTTTGTTGCTACTTGCTACTGCACCACTATGCATATAAGGAGCATCGCCTCTAAAAGGAGCATAGATACGTACTCATGCTCAAGAATTGTTTCTGGTGACTTAACATAACCAGCGCCGCGGACCTGAGGAAATCTAGTCTTCCTTAGAATTTCCATAACATCAGAATTCCTTCGCAGTTCATCTCCCTCCTTTTCCCCCGAGGTCAAGTGACAACAGATAAAGCAAAAGGTTGTGTGGTGCAAAGACATGCTTATGGATATAGACCCCTGCCGCAAAATAAAAGCATGTTCAGTAGTCAATATTACAATCCACATCCACGTCTAAGGTGATCAATCTATGAACATCGAACTGTTTTCTGGTAAATTTCTAAGCAAAATGCATAGCAGGTCAAAAATGAAAACCATGCAGAATGTACATCATTTACCTTATTTCCCAGATAACCCATTAGTCCTCTACCCACACAAGAAACTTTCAGGTTTCTCACATCATTTCTTATTTCGCTGCGTACCCAAATGGTGAGAAATATACCAACCATCTGCTTGCTAGCAACCAAACAATACCTGGTATAAACAAAACCTCTGTAGTTAGTCTCAGGAACATAGAAACAAAGCATCATAGGATTATTAAGGTCAAATGATACAAAAGTGTAAAAAATGTATACAAGAATAAGCATGTATAAAGATTTATGGAAAATGTAAAAAAATACCTAGATGTATTTGGCTGATCATTATTTTCTTCCATAGGCGCTGAGGCGAAAAAGCAATATGGGAAGGGTGAAAGATATGTTCCATTGCTTGTATCCTCCTCAATACAATGATCATCTGGTGATCCCATGAACGGGAAATTTCCATCAAAGTCACTTGGCCTGCCTCCCAAGCTAACTGGATCACACACACTGAACCTACGATCCAACCTTGGGTGTGATAACATATGGTTCCCTTCAACTCTTAAACTCCGGCTAAGGTTGAATGATCGACGATGCAAAAATGAAAGACTATCCTGCGTTCTCGACGATCCCTCAAAATCGGCATCCAGTTCGACAACTGGATCAGGGACAGGAGATGGTGTGCGATAGCCACCATAACAGCACGACCCAGGATTCTTATTCAATGTCCTCCTAACTAGGGATACCCACTTTTTTGCTGGGAGATTATCTTCAGTGCCAAGAACATTTCCAGCATTCAAGGGAACAATTTCTTGAAATCTGACAACAAGAAATAGAAATCTTAGGGATTAAGTCAAGAACATATAATTAAGTCAAGTTCTGTTCAAAAATTAGGAAGCCCTTGGGCAGTACACACCCTAACACGTAGATATCAGCTGGAGGTGAAGAATGGAGCCAGTCATCAAGATTTAATCCCCTTGGTGGCGATTTACCACCTACATTCCATGTAGAGGCAAAGACTCTACAAAGGCAAAGGAGAAAAAGAGCTTGGTCAGATTATGGCAGTAAAGTCAACCCGCAAGAACTACCTAAGTAACATGGTCCATAATAACCAACTCATTTTCAAAACTGAGTTCCAGACCACCATACTACTACTGCACAACAGATATGTTTTTCTCCAGACATTTCATTCAGTTTCTAAGCTCACGAGGCAAAGAAGTACATGCAGTAAAAAAACTCTACCTGTAATTCTGAATTTCTGTCAGGCGTGCCGCATCGACATCATTCCTTCCTCCACGGATTCGGTCAATACTCCGCTTCGACAACCCGTCTATAAGTCATCAAGGAGCAACAAAAACAAAGATTAATCGGATGAACCAGTAAAAATCACATAGAAAACTTCATTTGGAGGAGTTTAGCAAAAAGAGGATCTCTGGCAAAATGAAAGGGAGGTAGCTGCAATCTTTGATGCCTTAAGAGAGAGAAAGAGAGAGAAGGGTGGTCCAAAAGCTTTTTACTGACCAGTTCTGCTTTTCTTGGCTGTGCCTGCTTCCCTCTCTGAGCAGCTGGTCCTCCTTTCATCACCATGCTCCTCCCTTCCTGAACCACTAAGCAAATTTAGCCTAAACAAACAGATACAGCAGATGCAAAGAAGAAGCCATTTGTTTGAGTCCGTTTGAGCAGAGCAGCCAGAGCTGTCGTCTCGGAAATGAAAGTGGAAACTTAGACATGTAAGCATGCCATGAGACAAGAAAGACACAAAAATTCCAAGCAGCAACAGACAAACATCAGCATCAGTTGGGAAAAGGTGTCTGATTGGGACATTCTAAGGACCAATACCAGGAAAGGTAGCCGTGTATGTATTTATCTTTGAACAAAATCTAGGAACTGAGAGCGGAAAATCTGGTAAATGCAAGAAACTTCAAGCACAAGATGATAAAATTTCCACTCAGCAAACATTCCTAAACCACAGTTTGGGAGAGCCAGACACAAAAGCAGCAAAAGTAAAAGCAGAGGTCGTTGGTTGAGACTTGAGACTTGGGCCTTCGATTTTCAACAGCCAGGGACTGAGCTAAAACAACTTGGCGATGACAAAACAAGTGCCGCAAAATGCTATGAATCAAAACGATTTCACCAAAAATGCAGCGGTAACGTTACCTTGGCTCGCATCGTAATCCGCGTGGAAATCCTGCGCCTTAGACTTGACGTTGAACCACTTCCTCACAAGGGATTTCGACCAGGAGAGCTGCAGATGAACAAGCAAGGCACAGCAAGCCGATCAAAAACAGAGCAAACGGAACAGCAAGACCCAGCCCAGATTGAACTGAAACCAAGCAAATACCTTGCCCTTCTTGTTGCTCTCTTCCCTCATTGTCTCATACCACCCCGTCCACAGCAATGGAAGAATCCGCGCCCCTCTCTACTCCTCTTGGGGCCCGAAACAAGGCAGGGCGCGCCCTCGGCGGAAAGAATCCTCAAATCCCGCACAAATTTCAGCTCACGGCAAGATTCTGATCCCGGAAGCCGCAAATCCTGGACCGAATCGACCGACTGCCGAGTATAGGGGCCAAATGCTTGAGCTTGTCGCAACAGCCCAACCACGCCGGGGGATCAAGAATCCAGCTTCGCTTGGCGCAGGAAAAAACACCACCACCAAATCTTTCCCCTCCTCGCAATGGGGAACAACGAATGCCTGCCCCCGCTCCGCTCCGCTCTGCTGCAGCAGCCTAGCGCCGTAGCTAGCGGTATGGCAAGTCGCCACCGCTTCGTTCGCTCCTGAAATCCCGAATGCTCTCGTCCTCCTCTCCGTAGGGCCTCCCTCGCGCTCTACGGCTCTAGACTAGGGGTTAAGCAGGCAGCGGCACGGGCAGCAGGAACAGGACTAGGAGTAGAGAGGAGGTAGAGAGCTCAGCTCAGCAGAGCGGCGTATGGTGGTGCGTGCAGTGCGAAGCGAAACGCAATGGTGGCCTACGGCCTGCCCCCGCAGATCTGCGGTCTTTTATCAGTCCTCGCTCGCTGCGTGGCCACTGTCCCCGAGCTCTGGGTTTTCTATTTCTAATCGCCCCCTAATCTCGGCCAGCTCGCCCAAACCCAAGCTGCTTAACAGTAAGCTGGCGCGAGCCTAGCTGGGGGTCATGGCCCTCTTGGGAGCAAGAAAAGGTGCGCGTGCTAGCCTGGGAGAGCGAAGCAGCAGCGACCCCAAATGGAAATGGCGATGCAGATCAGAAACGAGCTTCTGCCTCTGCTAAAAGGAAGGTGTAAAAATCGCATGCCATTTGCAGGATTTCCAACCAGATTTCGTGCACAAAATCGCATCGTTTGTAGGGAGTATGTATGGTAGGTTATACTTGATGAGGCTCCTGGTTGTACGCATCAATCTAGAGTTCTTGCAGATCGACCATGTGATCCGCGACACCAAACGAGGATGGAATGGAAAGAAACGGCTGGCTGGCTATGGAAAGAAACTGAGAACCAGATTCCGGTGGCCGTAGGGAGATGGCGATGGGCTGGCTGGCTCCCACGGGGAAGGGGACAGTCTCGCTGGGAAGCGGGTCCCACGTGCAGTGGCCAGGTGCGACCGGTTGTTGGGCCTTTTCCTCCGCGGGCCCACCTGCAGCCCACTGTCAGTTTGCCGCGTTTCCTGGGTGCGTGTGCGTGGGCTCGGGCGCGCTTCTTCTATTCGCGTCACTGCCCGTGGGCCCGCGCCACGTTGGACCCACCTGTCATCGGGCCGGTCTTTAAACAGGACGTCCCGCTTTTTTTTTTGAGGAACAGGACGTCCCGCTTTGTCCTAGGGTTTGCGGTTAATTTCTTCTTTTGGGAGGGTTTCGATTTCAATCTCATTCTCATAGAGGCACGTACAGTTGAACTACTGTGACAAAGTTAAACAAATCCGAAACATCCTGGCCCAATCTAGATAGCATAGACGAGTAGTAGTAGTAGATGTAGATCCATAGAGACGACGCCTTTCTAGTTTCTACTACGTTTTTAACATGTTTTTCTCCCTCTCACAGCACAGCCATGAGCCATGCAGCTTGTACATTACTACATGCTGAATCTAGCTGGCGTAGGCGTAGCTGCCACTGAGTGACATACCTATAGGTCTCGCTAGCCAGGTGAGCCAGCAGGGGCAGTGACCAGTCGTCGTCCCGAATTGAACCCAAACGTGGCCAGAACCGTCGCATTGGCTGCTCGATATCTCCTCACCTGGGCTGGGAGACTGACGAACACGGCCGGATTCTTCGATGCATCGTCGTCCGGTCGACGTGACACGGTTGTTACACGAAAACTTAGAAAGATTCATCGATGCAGCAGTGGCCAGCACGCGCTTTACCCGGCGCCCTCTGCACGTTCCGTTCCCGTGCTAACCCGAGACGATGAGCGGCTCGGCCGACGAACCGAGGGCCACGGCGACGCTCCTTTCCATTCCCCGGCGGGCAAATGGGCGTCGCCTTCGCTGCTTTGCATGCATGCGAGATCAGGGGCGGAGGGCCCGTTATGGCCCAGTATGGCGAGCGCCATACCTAAGCCCAGGCCCAAAAAAAAAATTTCTCCCCCCCGCTGCGTTCCGCCGGCCGCCCGCCCCACAGCCGCCTCTGCGCCGCGGCCGGACCCCTACGCCTCCGCGCCCCTCGCGCCCCGGGGTCTCCATTCCCGTCGTCGACCTCTCCCTCCCCGCGCCCCTCGCCGCCGAGGCCGCCCGCAGCTGGGGCTTCTTCCACCTGGTCAACCACCACCGGGCCCTCGGCGTCCCCGAGGTGCACCCCGCGCGGGCGCTCGCCGCCGTGCGCGCCTTCAACGAGCTCCCCGCCGCCGAGCGCGCCGCGCCATGCTCGGCGGGGTCTCCTACTCCTCCAACGTCGACCTGTTTCGGGCCCCCGCCGCGAGCTGGCGCGACACCATCCAGATAGCGTTCGGGCCCGAGAGGCCCGACCCGGCGGCCGGCGCGCATCCCAGCCGTCTGCCGCGACGAGGCCATCGAGTGGGATGCGCACGCCACCGCCGTGGGGCGCGCCCTACTGGGGCTCCTCTCCGAGGGGCTTGGGCTCGGGCCCACGAGGCTGGAGGAGGCTTCGTGCCTCGAGGGTAAGGTCAGGGACTGCCACTACTACCCGGTGTGCCCCGAGCCCGAGCGCACCATGGGCCTCGTCTCGCACACAGACCCCGGCGTGCTCACCGTCCTCGCGCAGGATTGTGCGGGTGGCCTGCAGGTGAAGCAAAGTAGCAAACCGATGACGACGAGACGAGCTACTGGGTGGATGTGAAGCCTGTGCCCGGTGCGCTTGTAATCAACGTTGGGGACCTCTTGCAGGTACAATCAGATTGTTGTTACTTTGAAAGTAGCCAATTAATCCAACTGCAACCCGTATGATCAGAATCAAGTCATATCTGAAGTATCTGAATTCGGTCCTCTGCCAATTCAGTTCAATCTGTACCATTAACTCTTTGTCTCTTTGTGGGCTCTAAGTACTTCAAATAAGTTCACTTCACATCACTCAAAAACTCCAATGTTCTAAATACTTCAGTTCTTGTACTGCTTTTAAGCATTCAAACGGCAAAAGTACACCATTGCTGGTTACACTTACGTCTTGGCCAAATCATGGAAGTAAAATAGTTGTTACAGCCTTGCCTGTTGGATTGTTGGAACATATTGCTCCATAGTATGCAACTCTAGTATTACTTGGCCTGTTTAAATACTTGATATTTCGATTTCTGACAGAAACCATGTATAGAAATGCTGGTTAGCTTCCAAGCAAAAACTCAGAACATGTTTGGTATTATGGTGAGAGTATATAATAAAGCTCTAGACATTGGTCTTTGATTTGACCACAACTCCACAACTATGCATAGGTAACTCAGTGTCTGTCATGCTGGCATGAGTTATACAAATATACCAATTCACACATCGCAATCCACCATTTAGTGTGGTAAAGCTTTGTGGACCAGCTTTAGTTAGGATGGCATCATCTTATCTAACTACTCTTTTTCATCTTAGTTTTTTATCAGATCATGTCTAATAATAAGTACAAGATGCCAAAGTATCCTAGACACAACTAATAAATTTATCGGTATAACTCTATACTCTAATTGTATATCTCGTATTATATTTAATATTTTTACTCTAATGTTTCACTACTAATTGATATTTTCTCATTGTTTCACAGCTTTTTTGGTCCAATTGTTGATTTGATGAGTACTCTATATATTTTTCTTTATTTAAGGTACTTCTGAACGATGTTCTTGTTATGAACTTTTATTTTCGTATAATATATGACTATAGTCTATAAATACACCGCCACATCTAAATTTTCGGTAGTCCTCCGCCACTGTGCGAGATCGAGCTCGCCCCTCTCTCCCCCCCTAGCTAGTAGCTATACGCATGGGTGTGCGTGATCGATGCACGGTATGGCACGCACGATTTCCTTTCTCTCTCTCTCTTTTGTTCGACCTCGCTCCCCTGGATCGAGAGGGCCGCGTCGTCTTTTCACGTCTGTCCTCACGCGCCACACGTACGAAGAAGGGGCGCGTGCGTGCGTGCGTGCGTGGTGTGGCTGCCCTGCCCCTGGGCATGTGTTGGTGTGCACTGTTCACTTCCCGAGCGAGCGGGTGTAAAAATCTCTTTGGCGCAGTGTCCCCTGGCTACCACACCGCTACAGCTAGAGCTAGAGAGCTAGCAACTAGCATCCATGGCGGCAGCATGGAGGAGATCGAGAGATGAGGGACGATGATGGCGTGGACACTGATTGGTTTTTGTTCCGGAGCGGCCTTTCGGGGGCCGGCCGGATGATCGGATCGGATCGGAGCTAGCACCGGGCTCGCGTCGTGCTGTCACCCCCCGCTGGCGCGTGTTCGCAGCGGACCCGACACTGTAGCTTTCCACGCGTCCATGTCTAGCCTCCGACCCCTCCAGTAGACCTGGGCAAATGTCGGGTCGGGTCGGGTTCGGGTCGGGTCAAGGCCGGGTCATGGGTCGCATAGGACGGCCCGCGCCCGACCCGTATCTATCACCGGGTCGGGTTGGGTTGGCCCGTGCACCCTGCGCGGGCGTGTCGGGTCGGGTTTTTTTCGGGTTGGGTCGGGTTTTTTTGGCATTTGGGTCGGGTTTTTCGGGTTGGGTCGGGTTTTGGGTCAAAAATCACGGCCCGTGCCCGGCCCGTTGATTGTTGCGGGTCAAAAAATACGGCCCGCGCCCACCCGCCACGTAGCTCGGGTCGGGTCGGGTCGGGTTTTTTTTCGGGCGGGTTGGGTCGGGTTGTTCGGGTCGGGTGACCCATGCCCAGGTCTACCCTCCAGTAACCTGGGCTAGCTATCAGCTTCGGCGCACGTGCACGATGCGTTCCATCGGATTTGCTACGTCGTTGAGACTTGAGATGCAAAAATCGATCTCTCAATGCAAGTTTCTTTTTTTTTTCGTTCGGATTTGCATTAGACCGCTCAAACAACGTACAAAACTATAGGACACAAACACATGCATGCATGAAGTGATGAAGAATGCATGTTCATCTTTGTTCAATGCCAAGAAGGGCGCGCATCGAGATTGGGGCGCGAGGACGTGGTTAGAGATCATCAGCAAGAACTAGAGGTGATTACATGCCGGCTAATCCGGCAACAAAATGCATGAGGGCCACGCGTAATATATCCGAGGACGTTTAGGATTGTAACAAAATGCAGTAGGACGGAGCAGTATACGCGAACATGCTGCGTGCATGAATGCTCGATGGGTGGCGTCCTACTAGACGGTGGCCGGAGGAGTGTCCCCGCGACAGCCACGGCGGCCGGCCCGCGTCGCCGGGACCCAGGCCGCTGCCGCTGCCGCCGCCACGCGCGGCACGGGCACGGCATGGCCGCGCTGCATGCCCTTCAATTCGTGGGCGGGCTCCGGCCGGCGGATAATTTTGTTTGCTTCTTTCTTAACCCTACTATCGATCTGCCTCCGCGGCTCTGCCGATGAGTTGTTTAATTAGGTGCTCGATCTAATCCATGCTTTTGCACCGGCTACTTGCATTGATCTCGCCCGCCTAGCTAGACTCATGATCTAGCTAGCTCTCTGGGATCTCGCTTTGAGGCGTTCTGGGGGCGATAACCTAATGGCATGGGGCCATGGCCCACGGCTGGGGTGGTGAGACCGATGGGTTCGTCAAACTTGCTGCTCTGCAATGGCGGGGTTCTTTATTCTTTTCAGATTTATATACCCCTGCAGATGGGAGGATCGACACCCATTGGTACACGTGGCATCGGAATCGTCGTGAAAGAAGCCGGCCAGTCCGACCCTGTCACGTAGAATGTGTTACGTACTCTTTTTTTTTACCGTAGTAAAGAACAGACATGCTACTACTTGTTAGTACTCCTGTGTATAGAGCATTATCAAAAAGAAAAAGAAAAAACAGAAGCGTGCAGGGATCAGATCGCATCGTCGTCCTTAATTACTACTGTTCTGTTGCAAATAAAAATGATCCTGTACGGGAATGTCCTTGGCTGGCAGCTGCTTTGAGAGAGCACTCCCACATGATCTTCTCAGAAAAGCTGGAATGGAAGCTGATGGTGGGCGATTATCCTGTTAACCAACCAGTGAGCAGTGGCACGTCCCAATCATCATCGCGGCTTTCGGGAAAGGCAGCATGCACGACGGGGCGAGGGTCCTTGATTAGCTTGGTAGTAGCTTTGTTTTTCCATCTCTCTCTCTCTCTCGGCAGCGGCACTGGCCGGCCGCCCAGCCTCGCGGACCGTGCAGTGCGCCGTCCCGGCCGAGCACGACCGCCGCCCTCACCGTCCGGGGCACCTGCCTGCATGAATTTCTTCACAAAACATCCATCACTGGGCTGGGCGAGTCTCGAAATAAGCTTTTTTTTTTTGTTTTTGAAAGATTTCAAAAATAAACTCCCAATTGTTAGCATGCATGTCACACCTTGAAATTTCAGGATGTAATTAAAATTAAAAATAAATCAATAATTTTCTGATAATTTTAAAATGTTCTCAACATTTATTTTCTTTTCAGGGAATTTTGTACAAAAAAATTAATTGGTTGCCTTTTAAATTAAATAAGGTTGTTCTTTTTGTGTTGCACTCATGCCGCATTGCATTTTTTTGGTGTTGTTCAGTTTAAATTTGAATTCTCTGAATTCGAATTTGTATTGAACTTGTTTGCTTCCTTTTCAAAAATGCAAAACCAATCTCCTTCCTTACCCTGGTTTTCAGCCCAACCCACTCTCTTTCTCATTCTTTTTCTTTTTTCCCCGCGGGCCCATTCCCCTTCCCATTTCTCTTTTTCTCCCGCCGGCCTGTTTTCATTCTCTTTTCCGCGGCCCAGAAACCCCCACCGCCGGCCCACTTCTTTTTTTCCCAGCCCAACCCGGCGGCCGCCCCTTTCCTTTTTCTCTCTGCCGCCGACAGGTGGGCCCCACCTGTCGGGGCCGTCTTCCCCGCGCCGCGCTCGACCAGGACTCTGGTTGAGTCCGAGTCCGGTCGCGCCCCGCTCGCCCGGCCTGCCCTTGGCCCGCACGCCAAGGCGGTCTGCTCCGCCCTATAAAAGCAACGGCCCGCGTGCCCTTGAACCCCATCGAGGAGCCGCAGCCGCCGTTTTCGCCTCGCAAACCCTAGCGCGCCGCCGCACCATTGTTGGCGCTCGGGGTCTGCCGCTGCGCCGCCGTTCCATTGCTTCGAGGGCGAATTCGAGGTTTCCCAGAGCTTCGCGTGGAGGTATAGGAGCTCTCCAACCCCGTTTTCCCCTTCCTCGCGCTCCGTTTTGCTCGGGCCCGCTCGCCGGCGCAGCCGCCCCGCCATGCGCCACCGTGAGCTCTGCGCCGCTGCCCTAGATCGATTGCCCACGCTGCGCGCTTGCTCCCCGACCTACCCGCGCTCGAAGCCAAGCCCCGGACGGCCGTTTTCGGCGAAGCTGCCGCCGCGCGCCGCCGTCAACCCCCGTCGTCGGCGCTCAGCGCCGCCGCCGCTCGCCCTGACCCGCTCGCAGCCGTCCGATCTCGATCCAAGGGTCTAGATCCAATCTTATCCAAACCAAATACCGGTCAACCCGGGGTAGTTTTGCAAAAGAGACCCTAAGTTCTCTAGTAGTCAACCCGCCATCCTGCTCTGTTCAAAAATAATTTTGTTTAAGTCCTTTTATTTGCAGAAAGAACCCTGAGCTTTCCCAAAATAGGACCCGCCATCCTTAGTGCGTAGTTTTGCAAGCTAGCCCCTGTAGTTTAGGTTTAATCTCATTTTAGTCCCTGGTTTCTTTAGAGCTAGCCCTGAAAGTTTAAATCTATCGCAAACAAGTCCTTAGAACCCTGTTTTAGCCATAACTTCTTCGTTTAGCTCCGTTTTCATCGATTCTTGCGTTCACGTGATCCTTACAACGTGTGCAGTAGCCTTATCACTTTGTTATTCTCTGTTAATACACTTTGTTGTGTCTTACAAATCCTTTCTGTTAGTCCTTAACCCTTTGATTAATCGTGACTAATAAATCCCTGACTCACCATTTATCCCATAGAATCGCCGTTTTAGCTCCGTTTTCCACGTTTATTGCGTTTTTGTAACCGTAGCAGCGAGCCTTATCCTTTAGTATGCTCTTTTAAAGCTTTTTTTGGTGTATTGTTCTTAGACGTATATTCTTGTTTGTTTTGTATGATTGCTCGTTGATTGTTTCGAGTAGAAAAAACGCCGTTCAAAGGTTGAAGATCAAGTTGTTCGAGTGAGCAAAAGCTGAAGAGCAGTAAGAGTAGCTTTTCGTTGGAGAAAGGCAAGTGACAATAACCATACTTCTATCTATACTTATTTATGAGAATACTTTATTTAATTGGAACATGGAGAACCACCCAAGAAAACTGTACAACCACAATATCATATGGCTCTGGTCTTGGCTAAGTAATTAGATGATATATATGTCGTGCCTGGGGCGTTTGATTGGTGGATTTTGGGTTATCAAAATTTGAGGAGCGGGTGAAGGAAGCTTCGTCTTCTGAGCTACCGCAGAAAGCAAGGGACCAGTGCGTACATATAGTGATTCTTTGGAAAAGCCTCGTAGCGTCCCTATGCAGTCATACCTAAGGAAGTGTGATATGGTGCTTGGCCCGCACTTGCATGGTTGTGTTTAAAGTTCTTTGAACTTTTACGCGAATTGTGGTGAAAGTGTACAATCTCTGCAGAGTGTAAAACTGATATATCAGCCGTGTTCACGGTCACGAGCGGATTGGACCCTCACATGATTAATTTAACTTAAAGATGAAATTAAATTATTTTCTGGTTATTTCTTGTGGCCTTGCTAAATACCAACTATAAGTGTATTCATCCTTGCTTACTGCTGCTCAGAAGAGAAAAGTTGTGGTGAAATCTATGGAAGATGTTGCTGAGTTCTAGGCGTACGCAACTCCCAGACGATTGCCTGTGAAGTTCGAAGCCATCGTTTTCAGGATAAGTTGTATAATTCTGATAGTTGTCTTTTATCTGTTTTAGTTCTCTTTTTCGTGATACTGTTACTGATTATTAACTTATAATGTCTCTATATGTATGAAACTTGATCCTGACATACATATAGTTATGCATTCGATTTTATCCTTAAAACCGGGTGTGACAATGCATCTACATGTCCTGAAAGCCTGAACCAACAAATCCGCAACGCAAGCCGCCTGATCAAGCTAAGCAATTGTTTGCCCATAGATTGATTGTACTAGTATTATGGATCAGACTGGCGCAGGGAAGGGGGCCTGGATGATGCCGCCCTTCGCTGGGCGCGCGCAGTACGTCGCCCACTACGGCCTGTGGTTCGGGTTCTCCGACGAAGGGAACGCCGACCTCTGCGCGGCCGACCTGGCCGTCGACGCCCAGGCCGGGCGCGCCGGCACGTCTGGGGACGTCGTCATCGGCCCCGCGAACCACGTCGACGACGACGCCAGGGCGGATGGCGAGCACCTCCTGGAGACCTGGACCCTTTAGACAAATTATCGACGGAAATGAAGTGATTCACCTTTTGAGATCCATAATCCTTGTTATTAGTTATACGGCACAGCCAGTTTGTCCCTGTTCACAGTGTGGAGGTAACCATTGGGAAGAAGGGAAGATACGAGCTGAATCATATATCGCCAAAGCTAAATGTGCCAATGGTTATTGGAGAAAGCACACATAACAAACATGAAACTAGCTTGTGGGCAAGGTTCACATCTGATACAGCATCGCAAACACATGATCCTTTACAACTAGACTAGAGTAGGATCCTGCAACAGGCCATGCCAGCCATTTGCAATCCGATGCTATATGTGCAAGTTTGTTCCGACTTCCATCTCGCAGGTCTTCAGCCTCCACTGGAAACTCGAGTGCCTTCACCTTGGAGCTTTGACATAGCTGTCAGCACACAGTTCGGCCATAGCAGATTGAGGAAATATATAGGTTCTTCACCCATTTTTCCTATTATTTTCCAATGTTAGATTGCCCGAGAGAAAGAAGACCGAAGAAAATTGGTTCGATAAATGGATGAATCCTATGGATGCAAATATATATACCTTTACATGGTTGCTGGGGAAGGCAGATGTCCGAAGAGTTTCTTGCGTCTCATCCATTGGTTTCCTCTTCGGTATGCTCAAGATAAAAGCAGCTTGGTCAGGGGTAGCAGCAGTTGATGTTATTCTGTAACCAGTCTCCCATCGATGATGGATCCCTTCACTAGGATACAGAAAGTCCAACTCCACAACCTATGTTTGACGACATATTCAGTTATGTAGGGAGCCATACTCTTACAAATGGGTATATTACATGCAAGGCTAAAAGTGGAAGAGAAGTTTGCAGTCATCTGAATTATAGATCAATTTTACGAGTTGAAGACACTATCAACCCTTGCTAAGGGGAGAAGTAACTCTTCTGACTTTCTGAGTGATGAGAAAGCGGGATTCACTATGGATAGGTTTCTACCGGAATTCAGAACCCAAATTTGAAACCCTTGGCATGTAGGACCACCACTGATGAATTGCAGGCAGCTTAAAATATAGAACGCACAGAAATTATAGTTAACAAAAATTAGCCCTTTAATGCCGAGTTTCAACCCAGAGGAAAGCAATTCAGATTTCAGATTATGCAGTTTGAGGAGGTTCTTCAATGGTTCGGACAAGGTTGGCATGACGGCATAAAAAAAAGATTATTGCTGGAGAAAGATTCATCAAATTAATTTTCCCAAAGGAAAAAAAAATAGATGAGAGGAATTGATGCTTAGTCAACACCAAACGTAGTCAAAGATGGAAGTTATAGCACACATGAAACTACCTGACACATGAGGAGCTGCAAAATTCATCAAAAACATGATAAATCATTTTGTATTAAACGTAAAAATTCAGGTAATAAGTAACCTGAGTAGCATAGCCTGAATTACTGGACATGACCACCCCCCAGCGATTCCCAGCAGTAGCCATGGATGTTACATGAAAGCCTTCTTTCCATTTTTTATTAATCCACTTATAAGGAAATGATTCACTGACTTTGTACGACTGCTGTGTGTAAGGAGTTCCTGTAGTGATAAGGCATACCATGTCAGAAAAATACCGTGGAAGAAAATACACCAACAGTTCACAAGGAACACAAAATACACAGACATCCTGTCAATGCTCAGAAAAAGAAAAAAAATTGCATATCAATATATTAAGAAGGGTGAATCCAGTACACAGTTTTTGTGTGTGTGTGTGTGTGTGGGGGGGGGGGGGGGGGGGGGGCTGTAGAAACCACAACACACTCTAACACTCTATTACCCTTACACTATGGCAGAACCTTGAACAGGACTTCTAACCTAACCAGCTGGCAGCAGGGCGAGGATGTGAACAATTCCTCGAGCCCAGCAATATCCCACAAGTGCAGCTCCTCCCTGATGGAGGAAAGAATTCCATTCAGGTTAGCAGAAAAAGAAAACTGCTCATGCCATCAGCTTATCACTAGCACATCAGAACTTTGACCAAAAGGTAAACTAACATTAGCAAGTACTAGCAGGTCGTTTATCAGAATTATGGCCAACGGCAAACTAATATTAGCAAGAACCGATAGATAATAAATAATATGGTGGCATGATATGTTTCCCACAATGCTGTGGCAACCTCAACATCAATTCTGACGCAACCATAGGCTAACACCATATATGGCCAAGTACCTCAACACTGCATATTTGGATGCCTAGGCCTAAGCATCATTGCAAAAAAGGAAAGATTATCTGATTATTTGCATTCCACACAATAGAATGAGAATGACCACATTACTCCCCCCTTTGATTTTTAGTAAGTGTATAGAAGTTTATTTATTTCGGGTTTCATCTCTAGCCTACCCCAACTTGCTTGGGAAAAAAAGGCTATGTTGTTGTTGTTGTTGTTGTTGTATAGAAGTTTATTTATCTCGAGGTTCAAAATCTTGATAAAATCAAGAAAAATAAGAAAATCTTTCATATTCTCTCTTATCACTTGCACAAAGTGGAGGTATTTTATTATTATTGACCAACAATTAGTCAAATTATAACATTCTTAGTGTAGAAATTTCCATACTTCAGATATCTTTTAACATAATGTTGATTTCGCAGCAATTAATGATATATTGTAAGATAAATTGGCCATCAAAGTACAACTCTAAAGCTTTTCTCAAAATGTAATACGCCTATTAAAAACGAATGGAGGTAGTACTTCGCAACCAGCCATGGCTTTAAAATCTCTATGGCATTCAGTATAACGCTTACTACAACAAAACAAAAATAGACATATCATAGTTGGACAGGAAACACTGATGGCTATCCCAGAAAATAGAAGAGGGGTGTCATGTCCACAGGATCCTCTTTACCTACAAGACCATGCTTATATAGGGAAGACAACTACAAATCTTTGGGATGTAATCCAAGTTTCAATCACATCCTAAAAATTTCACAACACCACCCCTCATCAAAACATCACCTAAATGATTGCAACTGATGCCTCATTGTTGTATCACTGAGTCAAGTATGCAAGGCACATAACTTTGGTGCACAATAAGTTATGCCCCACTCTTGTTTCACTGTAACTGCTCATTTTCCACAGAAGAAAGTGGACATAATTAGAGTAGCATTTAGTAAAGAAAAGATAATCAACAAACCTTTGGACATTACAACCAAGGAACTTCCATTGGTTGCTCCAGCTACTGCTGTTATGTGATAATTCTTCTCCCACTGCTCCGTAATCCACTCCTGCAAACATACACAAGCTGGAATCAGGAGATAGAGGGAGGGAGGGACAGAGTGAAAGAAAGAGATCATAGTGCACCTTGTTCAGAAACAGTTGTGAGAGCTCATAAACTTGAGAACAATACCCAGTCCCAGCATCCATGATGAGAGCCCAGAAATTTTCTGAAGAAGCCACAGAACTGATATACAAGCCATCTTGATTACCTTTTTCTATATGCTGGTGCAGCCTTGCATCAGCTACATTATAATGATATCTAAAGATGAAAGAAGTATTTTACAATCAAATTTAATAAAATATTTAATTTGGGAAAAGCGGTGAAATATGAATCAACAACTGAGTAACTGGAGGACTTCATATATTTCAAACTAAGAGCAAGAGAGCATGCATACACACAGAAATAGGAACCGCACAAGCTTAGATTGTGCATCAGTTGAACTAGCATGTAGCGCATTAATTTTAAATTGTACAGCAATGCTGATTGCTGCTTTTGTCAGGACAATGTGCGCAACACAATTAAGGTCATGCAAGATGTATGACAGTTTCAAAGGGGAGTTCACACTAGAGCTATCGCAAACATGACCAAAAAGATATCCTGATTAATTCAGCTAGAATTATCCAATGCTTAAAAATGTAGTCTTGTGAATCCAATCATATACTTGATATCATCTACAAAAGTTCTTGGTATCATGAATGGAAACCCTAAAATCGCTAAGTTCCTGCTCTAGTTTCCTCCTGTGTTTATGTTATGTAAGTGTCTATTCAAATCCATCACATTATGATAAAGAAACAAACAAACCATCATCCAGAATCGTAAAGTGACACAGTGTGCTTTGAGTATTGGAAGCACTTAGTCCAGGACATACAATCTTTAAAGGGAAAAGGAAATGTCAGTCTATATAAGATACCGTGTTTGGATACACAAACATAAAAATAAGAATCGTAGCACTTTCATATTTAAGTGCAATTACCTCTGCTTCATTGGCCGCCTAGCATTATAAACTGAAATCCATTGAGTTGCTGGGCTTCCCAATCTAAGTTTTTTCTTAGGTTGTTCGTCGCCCTCAAGATTTGCAGGTGTTCTTCCACGTTTCTGTCCAACCTATAGTTTGCATACAGATCCATGACCAAAACTAATACAAGCAAAATAAACAAGGATTTATGTTATGGGCATAGCAGTGCAGACCTTTAGAGCTCCATCAATTCTGATGGGCCTTGAAGCATGCCCTTCTATCAAACCATCAAAAAGAGAAATAAGCTTTGGGTAATTTGGCTCTTCATCAAATTTCATATTGGTGACCATCTCAAGAAAATGTTTGAAAGGAGCTGGACAGAAGCAACACAGTATCTCCGGAGAAGTGGACATTTTCTTCTTACAGACAAGAAAACTCTTGTTATCTCCCTGCACATTAAGCCATTAGCAAAAATAGGTTCAAAGTCAGAACAGAAGATTTTGACACTGCAGAGCATGCTGAAGGCTACCTGGTAGCCTTGCCAAGGCAATCTTCCTCTTATCAAAAAAATAAGGGTGTATGCCAGTGACTCCAGATCATCCCTCCTACTACCATTACGACCTAAATGAGCATGGACACTAGCATATCTAATTGTTCCCCTGGAAAATGTAACGAGGAGATAGTTATATTAGTAGGTGACATAGTTTAATATAGTTATATTAGTAGGTGACATAATATAATACAGAGAAGCTAGTACAGTAACATGCATACAAGATCTAGCTAACCTAAAGATATCTGGCCTCTGATCATATTGAACATGTTTACCAGATGCTACTTCTTTCCACCTGGATGCTGCATAATTTTAGCATTAATATAAGAGTGTGGCAAAGGTCAGTGGGGCATAAAACGCATGTGATTATGTCAAGTAGCCAATGCCAACTAGTGAAGGCCATAGCGTCTTAAGAATTTGAGACGACTATCTTCACATAGATATGAAATTATTTTTAACAAGAGGGTACCTAAACCAAGATCAATCAGGAAAAGCTTCTTTTCATCAGGTGATCCCGGCTGACCAAGCAAAAAGTTCTCTGGTTTCACATCGCCATGTACAAAGCTTACAATGATAGGAATAGGAGACCATGTGAATGTTAGCATCAAAAGCATTGTAAAATTCATGCATCTTAGGATGATTATCAAATGCATTTCGGTTACCCTTTTGAGTGAAGTTTCTCAAGAATTGATATGGCCTCAACAGCAATACAAGCAACCATATGAGGAGACATCCTGTTGGAGATGTTGATATCAGTAGGGAGTAAGAAAGCATATGAACAAGGCAAGCAGATTGACAAGATACTGACGCCTGTCCTACAGAATTCCAAACATCCCAGAGGCTAGAACCAAGCATATCCATTACCTGAAATTTTAGAATGCTGGTTAAATAAAATTTCCAATAAAGTTTGGTTACATTTTGCAGTTAATAACTAACTTTAAACTCACGAGAATGTAGTAGTCTCCCTGGCGACCCTTGTAGTGGACTGATGGAATGCCATAACAACCGTTGAGAGTTCTAGTAAGGCAAGATAATGGATCATTGTCCATAGAGGATAATGTTAAATTTAGGAGGAGGATTGTGCAGGTTCTTACTGATAAACCTGCCACTCATATGGGGGGGCGTAGTTGCATCCCTTGCTACCTCGATGCTCAAATTTCAGTGCAACCTACAGTATATTCACCCAGATATTTTAACGGTGTACTAAATAGAACTTCAGTGTTCAACTGAAAGACGTAAAAGAAGGAACCTCATATGCATCAGGACCCATACGAGAAGATCCACCAGATACTCTTTTTCCAACATAGACCTGGCCAAAGCCACCTTTTCCTAACTTTCTATCAGTTAAATATTCTGGGGATTTACCTACTTGAACCTGCAGCAATCATATAGGTGCTTAATTCATAGCAGAACTCTACAGCATAACATGGCCTTACAGGTAAGTAACAATATGGATCGGTAAAGAAATGACAAACTGAGGTAATAATAGAAAATTAGAAACGATTTCTGCAATAAAGACAGTCTTTTGCCAAGTGAATGCGTCTTTAGTGCCGATTTCTAAAAATGTAAATGGAGTGAACTGAATGTGCCAGCCATGTCTTCACAATTTTGTGCCAAACGAGGAATACAATCTCTCTGCTATAGGTAGCCACTGAAAGACTAAAACCTACTGTATTCCCTAAGGGACTGCACATGAAAGAGTAGTTGAAAAGTGGCGTAACGAATTATTTCAGTAATCACCGAAATACAACAACAACAACAACAACAACTAATTCAGGAAAAATTATGTATATTATTTCCATTTCTTTCAGTTCCTTGTCCTTGCCGGCATCGCCCTAGGGCGACAATGGCGGAGTGCCAGTCATGGCACTGCACGGCAGGGAGGCCGGCGCGCGGGGGCTGCACGGCGAGGGGCTGGCGCGCTAGTTGAGCGGTAGCGGAGAAATCCGAGGTGGAACCCGGACTCTTGATACCATGAAAGACAATGAATTGGGAAAATTGTGTGTGATTAATGGGAGCAAAGGCTCAAGTACATATAGGCAAGGATGTTCACGGGAATAGGAAACAATCCTATCAGGGAAGATCTTTCCTATTATAACCAACTAACCAAAACAGGGGGAGGCACACAAGGCAACATGCCTGTGCAGCCGCACCACCCTAAACCCAAGGGTCCTGCCTAACATAGCCCATGCTAACAAACACTAATAGTATTGTGATGGTACAATCCAACCATTTGATTTCTCTATTGAATGCTATCAGTTCGAGTATGTAGACAAAATAATACAATGCAAGCAAAAGTTCCTAGATTCCTCTCATGCAAATAAAAATGCAACCTCTCAAGCACAACAAAGCCGACAATTTTGCTCCTCTTCACCACTGAAATGGATCATCATCGTGGTCAGTCCTCGCTTTGGTTTTGTTATCTGTGTTTATATGAAATAAACGTGTAATGTGGCCAACATATAGCAATGGATACCTAAGACTGCATGCTACATTCTACATGAAGGTTATCAAGTACAGCACAAAAGAAGCATGTTGGCAGTGAGTGTAACTGATACAGCAGGACACGTGTGAACTTCAATAAAATAATACAGTCTCAATATGATGCTAACTGTGGAACCAACAAAACAACTAGACCAAATAACACAAGTATAGGCTTTGTAGAGGGATATAAGGACAACATTTGATCGATCAATTTACCAAATGATACATCATGTAAAGAAACACATCAGGAAAAGAGAAGTCATACCCTCTCAGGCACTGGGGTTGCTGTGGCATCATCCTCAGCCACTGCAAATTTGTCCCCACTATCACCATCCATTCTTAAGCTGGGACCCCGGTCAGCTGCCTTGCTCGAACAAAAGCCCTCCTGGGCTGTGCCAATAACTGCCTCACCAGCAACGGCTTCAGGGAGGTTCTTGCAAGGCAGATCAGTCTGCAAATCAATAGCCTTGAACCTCTTTCCTCTATGTTTTGAAGCCGACCTACCTCTTCCCTTGGCTGCTACCTTGTTAACTCTACCAGCCGCAGCACCTCCAAACCTTCCAAGCCTCCCTCGTGGAGTTGGCACTGCTGGACTCCCGATGGGGTCTGCTGCCTGGACGTTGTCAACGTTGTTTGACCTCAGACCTCTCCGAGCACCACTTCGCAACTCTGGCATTATCCCTCCATGAAACTCAGGCTGGCGTTACATCCTTCAGCACTCCTTCGCACCTCCAAATGCAAAAATACCCAACATAGAAGAATAAATTCACCGATCAAAGGAAAACCATGAGCGAAACCAAAACAGTAAACATCTGAATTTCAGCTCAACTGCGCGAGACTTTTTCCTTCACGCCGTGGCAACCAAACAATGACGAGTTCAGGTGGACAAAAGTGGCGGAGGAATCAAACTGGGGCCTTCATCTCAATTGCGAACCGCCTTAAAGACACGACCTGCTTTCCAATCACCAGGGTCCTTTAAGCGGAATCGAATGCCGCCATCGGCACAAAAGGAAGAGGCGGTATCTCCATCACCCGATGCCTCCCAGGGGGACTCCAACCAGGAAAATTCCACCTCCTACCCCCAGATTACCACCAATCGGGAGCTAAATCACTTCTAGACTAACCAAAACCCGTCTCAGGGTGCCAATCCCACCCAAACCGCGGATTCCTCCTGAATCTGCATTGACACACCGCGCGACAAGCATCTTATCATCAGAGCCGACGCATTTCCCGGCCCGAATCCGCCTCCGGTAACCGAATCAGGCCGGCAAAAACCCCATCGGATCGCGCCCACGTACCGCCGGACGCCCGACGAACGATCCGATCGTGCGGAAACCGGGACCCGCCGCCACGCGCGCGGATCAAAAAAAAACGGAGAAACAATGGGGGGCGGGCGAAATGGAGAGCGCGCGGCGGTGGAGCAGCAGCGAAGAGAGACTTACATCGGCGGCATCTCCGCGGCGACGGCGATGGCGGCGGCCGTGGCGCGGCGCCTCGGGAGCCGTGCAGCGGGGCGTGGCGACCGGGGGCAGGAACTGCGGCGCGGAGCGCTGGCTCTCTCCTCTGTCTCGCGTCGGTCGTGGTGGGAGCAGCGCCCGGTGTGTGCCGGAGCAACTCATGCAGGTGGAGGTGGCACGAGCCTGGGCGTGGGGCCGGGTGTCCTGGTGCCTCCGACAGGTGGCCCCTACACGGCAGTTACGGAATTCTCTTTTATATTTTATCTATAATAATATAAATTGACGGATATGGCGCTGGGCCTCTGGCCGTGGGCCATGTCTGGTGCCGCGCTTGACCAGATTGATTTTTTCCACGGACCAACCACGGTTCAGAGGCTCTCCATTTGTTGGAAGTCAGGAATTTCCCCCTCCTGCTGGAGCTAAGGCCGTGAAAATTCATGTGTTTACATCAGAGATCAAAGTTTTTTTAAAACACAAAATTGTTTAAAGTTCGTATAAACACATCACAGGCGTAGCACCACCTGAAAATTCGTAGCTTCGTTTGAAAAACGGACGCTTGACAGTCGTGTCATTATACTAAACATGCATTGCATGTGGTCGTGGCATGTTCTACTAGTTTACTTCTGGTTGTTCAAAAACGATGGCGTGTTAGCGTTAACCTGTCAACTAATCAGCCACGGTGCGTGTGCTGAATTTCTCAAGATCTTTTCTGATGGCGCGAGCAACAGGTGATCACACCAAGCCAGGCCAAGCCGTACCGGTTCTTCAGCGAGTCTAAACCACACCACACGGTTCCGTGAACAACCATGGAATTGGAATATGATCGAGCAGCTAGCTGCATCCTTTGCATCGTCAAGCAAAGTAAGTAAAGCACAAGGCACAAGTAATTATACATTCTTCTTAATTTATTTAAACCAATTTAATAACACCGGATGATGTGATTTTATTGGAACAAAGGAAGAAGCACGCGCCACAACTCATTCCAGAATTATCTGAGGCGGCCAGCGAAACCCAGCCGTGAGGTCGTCGAGCACCTCAGCTCGCTCGCACTCGTGCCACTCCCGGCGGCGTGGGACGATCTGCAGCGCCCCCAGCTCCTGCTCGTCGTCCCTGACCTCCCCGTCGAGCAGGTGGACGCGCCTCAGCAGTGGAGATCTCTTCATGATCAGCCTGACAAAGCCGGTCTGCCATCCCAGTCCTTCGAAGCCGGCCACGACGAGCTCCTTCAGGTGCCGGTACCGATCCTGCCGCACACCGGCGTCCAGACTGTCGCAGAGATCACCTGCGCTTCTCTCTTCTGAGCTGTTGTCAATCTGCATACGAATTTCAGAACAATTAGGTTTTACAGTTGTTTCCCAACATCCATGCACGTACGTTTTCAGTAAAGTTAAGTGGTCAGGAAACAACATACATGAACATGGAGTGACTCCAAGGCTGGTGTTGCATCGAGCAGTAGGAGAATCCATAGCGCATCCCAGTTCACTGGGACATTTGCGATGAACAGCTTCTTGAGCTGAGTGAACTCGCTGAGAACAACAAATGGTTCGATCCACATCTGCATACAGAGTATGCAGCTGGTTTTATGTGGCTGTGGCAATGCAATGTTGATACACAATTAGTCTGTATAAGAGATGATTACTCACCTGGGGCCCTTTGAACTGCAAAACAAGGCAATCTAGTTGTGGGACCCTTTTGAAGAACTTGCTCGGTGGATATGTCCTCTTGGAACCAGACTCATCATCTATGTCATTATCTTCAGTTTGTAAGTAGTCCAAACTCACAAGCCTGAGCTGAGGCACCTCACCATAGAATAACTTGGTTGGCCGACCGCGGCAAACAAAAATTTCAAGACAAGGTAGACAGTTCAGATGGATTTTCCCAAAGTTGCACCTGTCCACTTGCAGATTCTTTAATTTCGACGATGGGGCACAGATAACAAAATTAGCTCGGTAATATCTTGATTGTGTGATCCTGAAATCAGTTAGCTGCACGCAGTTTGCAAGAATACCATTGACCATTCCCATATATGAAGATTCACTCAACGAGAGTTTGGTGAGCCTCTTTACTGTCAGGCAGCTCCATACACAAACAGGCTGGCAATTGGTCAGCGCAAGCCGCTCCAGCCGCAAATTCCGGTATGCATCTAGCTGCCTGAGGTCATAGTCCAGGCAATAGCCATCACAAACAAGCTCAAAATCCTCAACGCCCCACTTGACAATGGCTGTGGTGGTCCATTCATCAATATTCTCATGCCAACGCCCTAGCATTTGGAGCCTCAGCTTCTGGACAGGCCGGAGTTGACGCACATTCTTTGAAGCCAGAAGAAATGCATTCACCTGCTTGACATAGCGTCTCATGGCCCGGCGCCCATAGCGTTCTAGGATGGCGGTGAGTGGTCTGATCTTTGCCATCCAACGCTCATGACGAGCCTTGATGGCATAGATGTCAGTCAGCTTGTGCACATTCTTTTCTGTCTCATACGCAGACTTAGCCTCTTCGTTAAGGTGTTTGAGGCGGTGATAACGTGGTGGGAGAATGTCATCGACAGCAAGGTTATAGGATGTGGGCAGACGTCGAGGAAGATCACGCCATCTTTTCGAAAGGATGATGGTTGTTACTGTTGTCCGTGTGTCTAGCTTGTCAAGGATCATGAGTAGTATCTCTTCAGGTAAGCTGCTGATCCTGTCCTCATGACTGGTGTCTTTCTTGCCCATACGAATCTAGTTTCATTTGGTGAGAAACATGGAACTGTAGTCATTGAATGCAGAAGACAGCAGCCACTACACCTAATTGAGCCACTTTATTTACAAAAAGTTATCAACACCACAAATTAACACCTCAATCTTAAGATAAAGGAAATTGTTCCAGCCTCAGCATTGTGAGAGACACAAAGCAGTGCATTATTGCAAAAGCTGAGGTTCAAGGCAAATCCCATATTACTTCCACCTAAAAATTGTAAGCAATGGTATGAACAAGGTAAACAAGAGTAGTCCTCAATCGACCAATTGTAACAACAAATCGAGGTACAAAACTAACAGTTCTGCAGCTAAAACTGAACATCTTTAATTTCAGTGTAGTCTGTTCACAACAACACTAGTCCTGTGCAGGGTTTACCTTTTCGTTTTTTTACCGAATCCTGCCAACTGCCGGAAACGAAATTTCGGCAAATTTCGCTAATTCCGAACGGAAAGAGAATTCAAATTCAAAAACGAAATTTTGATGAATTCCGACCGAAATTTCGGTGATTTCGACCGAAATTTGGTGATTTTCGACCGGAAAATGATGTCAGTTGTGATTTTCATACTGTTTCCGAGGTCAAATGAAAAACTTTTGAATACCAACTTTGTTCAGTTTTTCGAGATCTACAACTTTTGTTTCAGGAACTTTTTCATTTGAGCAATGGTTTGAAAGTTATTTAATTATTTCAAAAACTACCAATTAAAAGTCTTGTCATTTCATGTGACAACTTTCATTTTCTCTCTTAGGCCTCAACTAGACTTTTATTATTCTTGTTATTGCGGATATGTCTATAAAATTTCAGGGACATTGGTTGATCCAATTGAAAATTGTTTTAAATCTAGGACAAACATGATTTGAATTGGTTATCAATTCATGTGACAGTGTTTGAATTTTTTTTGGATTCAATTTGTATAGAGAATTGTTAAAGCATTCTGAAAAGGTGTGCTTTCCTACTTCGTTACCTCTCATGCCAACTTTGAACTATAAATTCTACCTCATTAGACTACAAATAACCTTGTTTTTCAACTAAAATGCAATTTTAGCCTAGCAAATGATCTTAGATTTGAGTGTGTTCTAGTCCTATTTGCTCAGAAGAACACCTAGTTTTTTATCATATTTTTTCCGAATTTTTTAAAAATATTTTTGAATTTTTAAATTTAAAAACGAAAAATGGCGAAAAGTACCGAAATTCAACTCCCCGGTAACTAGCGAAAACGAAAAAAAAACCGAAATTTCGGCGAAATTCGACCGAAAATGTAAACCCTGGTCCTGTGTATTCCAGAGTTTAGTGGGACGACAATCCAAAATAAAATAGAAAAGCTGGCAGCTCTGCAGTGTGATTGGCCCACGATTTTGAAAAACTGCTTGTAATTGATTCAATGGCTATCTGATCTGATAGATCGTGGAAAAAAACCTAAGAATAAAAAAGATTTAAAATTTGAAGAGCTGGAGAGTGACGGGGGCGTACCCGTTTGAAGATTGGGGAGGCGGTGGTGACGTTAGAGAGATCCGAGGCCTTCCGAAGCCGGCGATAGCGGCTTGGACGCGTCTCTGAGGCTGAGGCTGAGGCTGAGGCTGAGGCCATCGATTTTGGAAGGCGGTGGTCGCCGGCCAGCCGGCCTGCGGGAAGGGAGCGATGGGTTCGAGCTGCGGCGGCTTCGACCCTCGAGCTTGTTGTGGTTCAGGTTTGGGACTGTGCCCGGCCGCCTGACAAGCTGGGTGCAGTTTGGGCTTCGACGTAAAATCGGTTCCACAAATTCCATCTCTCCCACCGTTTTACTGTCAGGCAGTTCCACGCGCAAACAGGCAGGCTCGCAATTAGGCTTGGTTTAGTTGCTCATTGTAAAGTTTTTGAAACAATATCTTTATATATTTATAGTATTAAATATAGACTAATTACAAAACTAATTACAGAACTAGTCTGTAAACTACGAGATGAATCTAATGAGGCTAATTAATCTGACATTAGTGTATGGTTACTGTAGCAACTTAGTGTCTAATCATGACCTAATTAGGTTTATTAAATTCGTCTCGTAATTTACAAATAAAATATGAAATTAGTTTTTTATTTCGTCCAGATTTAGTACTCCATGTATATAAAATTCTCATTAGACGTGATAGTTTTAGAATTTTGAATTTTACAACTAAACAAGAGGCGACCGCGAGGCGGCGGCGTCAGTGGGGAGATCAGAAGCCTTCCGGAGCCGGCGATAGCTTAGGCGTCCCTGAGCCCGAGGCCATCGAATTCAACGGACGGTGGTCGCCGGCCGGCGGGAAGGGGACGAGCACGATAGCCTATCGTCTCCTTTTTTCTTTTTTCAGTGGACCGTGTTTGATTGGTCTGAAAAAACTTTTATGAAAACTTTTCGGTATTTTTGGCCACTAATTAGAGATATTAAATAAAATCTAATTATAAAATTATCTCCACAACTATGGTAACTAATGAGGTCTTTGATTGTACGATTAGGACAGTCCCAATGCAGACTCCACTCATAGAGTCTAAACCTCAAAGACACCATCACAAGAAACTATACTTTCTAATGCAAAGTGTGTTACTTTGGTTTATATAGCTCACTTGTCTCTCTCACATTTATTCTTGATTTGCGTGAAGATTTGGAGTCTAAATAAGACTTGGAGTCTAAATAAGACTTGGAGTCTTTGTTTCTCTCCCTCTCTCTTCTATAAATATATTGTCTGTCGTGGGATCTCTAGGGGACCCACTGCCGGGTGGCGGAGCGCACCCGCCTATTCCCAGAGAGGGAGTACTGGGAAGGTACTAGGCGATTGGGCTGATCTAGCTCTGAGACAAGCACACAAGAACACACGATCTAGAGTGGTTCGGGCCGCCGGAGCGTAATACCCTACATCCACTGGGAGAGGTTTTGATCTTAGTTGTGTATGAATCTATCCTATGCCGGGCCTTGGCTTTTACCCAGGCTGAGTTTTTCTTCTAGCGGGCGCCCCCCTTTTATAGACCAAGGGGTGCAGATACATAGGACGTTGGGACCCCGACAAGTGGGCCCAACGTGACTGTGCGGTATACTGCGCAGAGTATTTAAATGGCTACAGTGGTTACGAATCTTTCCTCCGATATGCTTACATGCCCTGCTGACCCTCTGACGAAGGGTGATCTTCTCTTGTCCCGTCAGCAAGGTGCCCATTGGGGGAACGTAGCTTGCGGCGTGACCTGTTGAGGCTATTATGTAGGCGTCATAATGGGTGAAGCCGAGCCATCGTATCCATCTGTTATGGCAGACTGACAGGCGCGGCGCCAGCAGCCCCACTATGCATCTTGGTAATACGCGATCAATAGTGCCCCCTGGTCAAAAAATCGCCTCGGCTTCTGCTACATCAATGCGGACGTCCTCCTACCGCAATGAATACAGCGGTAGGTGAACCTTAATATGGAGACCAAGCGGCTTTATATGCGTGTCTGTGCTTGCAGACACGTGGCGGCTCCGGACCACCCCGAGGCGGAGTGTTGATTCCTTCCCTTGGCGAGGGGTCCGGTTACTATACCGGGGGTCCGAGACCCCAAAGGGGGGTCCGGAGCCTCCGGCTGTTCAGGCTGAGCGCCTGCTTCTTCCGGAACACATGGAGCTCCCGGACCTTTCCCAACCAGAGGACGGGTCCGGGACCGTTGTCGGGTGAACAGGGCTTCCGGACCGCAGGGGTTCGGCTGCTGGACGTAGTTAAGGATAACTACAAAGCTCTTCTTGCCTAGACACAGCAAGAGGGGGTACCCCAGTCCTGGGGTACCGACACTGTCACATCAGCAAAACACAATAAATAGGAGGCTTAGACTCCATGATAGAGTCTGGGTTGGGACTGCCCTTAGAGGATGAATAGGCGCGGTTACTGTAGCATCACTGTAGCCAATTATGATAGAACCTGGCTTATTAGATTCATCTCGAAAAGTTATACTCATCGGAGAAAAAGTTTCGCAAATAAACTTCGTTTAGCACTCAATATATACATTTGTCTTTTTTTAAAAAAAAATTCACGGTATCATCCAAACACCTTGATCAGGGCTTCCGGGCGCGGGGGCTTTGCTTGGACGATTGGATTGGGGCCCTCTCGAGTTTGTACTTCGGGTTTTGGGGATGGGGGAGTGCGAGGCCAGAGTCCTGAAAGAAAAAGAGGCCAGGGTCTGTTCTTCAAGTTCAAGACCCACCCCAAAATCTGTTTTTAAAAAAAGACCCACCCCAAAATCAAAGTACAGACTGCGAAGTAGATATTAGCCTAAAAGGCCGAGGCCCACAACATCGTCGAAATAGAAAATTCCAGACGGTACACCTCGCCGGCGGCGATATCGCAGTTGGCCGGCGCCGTCGCGCTCTGCGTATATGATGCGGTGACGCTGACGCCACAAAGGTCGACGCGACACATCATCCTGAGCAAAGCAAAGTGCACCATGGACATGGCGCGCTCTGCGTTTCGGCGGCGCTGGGCCTCATCACACTCACGCCGTCCAGGGAGCGGCGTGATTTCGTTCGCATGACTCTTGTCATTCTCGGCTACAGTTTTATAAGCAGTTTTATAGGTAGTGGATGCTGTGTGTCACGTCAGCAAATTTGCTGACTTAGCATGATAATTATGAAAAGAAGAAAGAAATGAGAGTTTTATAAGTGAGAGAATGATTTTATTCTCGTATAACTTATCTAACTTAGTTATCAAATTCTCAGTCTTGGTAACTGTGCTACAAAACCACGCAGCGAGAGAGGCGCAAGGTAAGGTGAAGTGAACGGCAAATGCAAAGGTCACGGACTCACTGGTCCATGAGCGGAATGCATCAACCCAGTACAATAGTAGATTTTATTTTTTGAAGTAAAAACGTAGGGGGGGGGGGGAATCATGTGTTGAACACGAGCACACAACGTCCAACACTCATCACACCATGTCGCTCGATCTGGATGGCGCAGCGGAAGCGGAAGCTCCTAAACGATGTGCAGCCGTGCAGAGATTGCATATATCCATCACCACCACCTGGACAGGGAGCGCCGAGAGCGAGGATCGGACGGCGCCGGGGCCGGCGGCAGCGGCGCCGGCGTTCCCGGAAGGACGGTGACGTTGAGCTTCATGCCAAGCCGGCAGTGCTCGCCCACCGCGCAGATGAACCACCTCCGGCCGGGCTTGTCCAGCGTGACGCCGTCCTCGCCGGAGCTCCAGACGGAGGTGGCCGCGGCCTTGTTGCACGCCTTGAAGTCCGGCCCGCTCAGCTCCACCACGTTGTGGGAGCTCTTGCTGTACTTGAACGCTGCAAAGGGCTCGCTGTCACAGCCCAAGAAAAAAAAAGAAATATTTTTTTTACTCGTCGGGCCCACCCATCAGCCTCTCCATCTCCTCATCTCTCTGTTCTGCTCGGCGCCGCACCGCACGCGTCGTCCCGCCACCGGCCAACCCCGGGACACGTGCCGGCCATCCTCTGCAGACGTGCCGCGCGCGTCCTCCACTCGCCCTTATCCTCCACGACGACATCGCGGCCTTACCCTCCACGGCCCCTGCTCCCCCTCCAACCCTAGCTCCCGTTCCCCTCCACCATTAGCGCCGGCCCGAGCTCCGTCACCGCCGCGATTCGCCGTCTCCGGTGAGCGCCGCCTCGATTCCTCGCATAGGAAGCTTCCTCTCGTCGTCCTCCTTCGATTCCCCTCCTCACTCGGCCCCTTCCCTCACCGTGCAGGGCCGCCGCCGCTCACCTCGGTCCGCCGCCGCCCAATGTCGTCGCGCCGCCCATCCGTCGCCGCTTCCCGTCCGCGCCGCCGCCGGTGAGGTTCACCGCCTCCTCCTCTTCGCCGTGCGCGCCTTCCCCGGCCTGTTCCGGCCTCGCCTCGCCGCGCCGCCTCGCGCCGCCGCCGCCGTGGCCGCGCGCATGCCGTGGCCGCGCTCCTGGGCGGGTCAAGGCCTTTGGCCTTCCCTTGACCCGGCCTGGGTGGGGCGCCTGCCCGTGGGACCCACCTGTCGGCCTCTGGCCTGACGGGTGTGGCCGGATCCGGGTGCACCTAGCAATTTTGCTAGGGTTTCATTAGGTTTTATTTATCTGTACTCTTGTAAAATCCATAGAAATTCATGTATAGCTCAGAAAAATATGAAAATTGTTTTGTTAGATTCCTCTAGCTTAGATCTATTCAAGAAAAATATTTTTTTTCATGTTACTTTGCTTTAGATTTATTTATAGTCTTATTTTGCAAAAGTGAGTTTAATATTTAGTTATTTGAGTATTGTTCTAAAAATTTCAAACTAAATTTAGTTAGACTCCTTGTGAGGTGTAGTTTTCAGTGGTGCAACTTGTTCACATGCTTCCTTGCTGTTTATCAAAATTTTAGCTTGTTTTCTTATGCTTTATCTGGAAATGGTTTAATATAGAACTTTTTGCTGGAAAGTTAGAAAATAGTAAAACCAGTTTTGTTAGCTTTTTTTTCATGCGTAGTATCTAAGCTAATTTTCTTGGATTTGTTTAGTCAAGTTTGTATGCATTTTCTGATTTACCTTATTTAGAGTGGCTGAAAACTAATATATTTATGATTAATTATAGGAAAATGCTTTTGCTGCAAAACCAATTTTCATGAGTTTTTTGCCATGTTCTCTGCATGGTCACTTTTTAATGGTGATTTATGCTTATTGTTTAGTTCATTTCTTAATTCTTGCATCGCATTCATGCATTATAGTGACCGAACCGCCGGAGGTCGAACCCGTGGAGCCCGCCGAGCCCGTTGAGCCTGAACCCGGAGTCCAGTTCGTGGTCGAGCCTGAAGTTAACCCAGGCAAGCAGCTAAGCATAATTTCTTGCACCTATCTAATTTGACTAGCTTAGTTATCTCACTTGGGTAATGTTGGGTTATATATATTATGTATGTATTGCATTGTTGTACCTATCTTGATGCATAGTCCTTCCTTGATTTGTTACCCTTGTTCTTGGCACTAGTTAGTTAGTTAATTACTTAATTTGACTAGATGCTTAGCCCTGCTTAGAATACTTACATTGCTCGCTAGACAGGAATGGTTTGGAGGATCACATTTACCGTTTACCCTTGATCGCACTGGTTCAGTTGGGTTGTTAAGAGTTTGGTAGTATCGAGATTCGAGCGGAATGGTAGGGCCTAGAGAATGGAGTCACATGGGCATAGTCCGCTTGAATCGTTTAAGGACCGTCCGTGGATAACGTCGGTTTTGAGCACCTTTCCGTGCTACCACATATCCAATATAATGGTACGGATAAGCCAATTACCTTCTTTGACTTGATCATTGATGTGCAGTTGTGGATTATTGGCGATGTATTCGATTGTAAACGGTATGTGCATATGCGGATTCTGGGCGTATGTTGGAGCACATATCGGGACTACCGGATTTGATATTATTTTGGATGAATGACGTGTCGGTTATTCGTGTCTCTAGATGTGGGATAACACGTGGCACGCTCTCCGGTAAGCACGTGTTAACTCTCATCTGGATGATAATGACCGACGATTCGTTTAAAATAATATCAAATTGGACGGTTCTCACACTCGCCAAATCAGATAACCTTCACTCCTTCAGATGCATGGCGTGGCGCGCTCTGAATGAAACGAATAAAAAAACCCCCGGAATTTCTATTCATCTTGGGCTGGTGTGACTTAGTTACCTAGCGTGTCGCCGACTGTGAACTGCTTGCTCTCGGCCCAGGCGGCGTAGTCGAACCCGAGCGTCCAGCCACGGCCATCGCCCACGACGTGATCCGTGGCGGAGGCGAGTGCGGGGAGGAAGACGACGGCGATCGCGGACACCGCCGCTGCCGCAAGCATTTGATTGGAAGCCATGGAGGCGAGGAGGGCTTCGATTCCTTTCTGCTTTTTCCCCTTGGTTCTGTGTATGCTGTGAGTTCAGAAGGACAGATACAGGTGCATGCTTATATAGGTAACAAATTCTTGTTTGTTCCGGGAAGGTTGGAGAACGGGTCAGCTGCAACGGGATCCAAGCAGGCTCAGGGCGGCAGGGTGATCACACGCGCCAAATCAATATTTTTGGCTTGACTAGTAATGGCCTGCAAGTGTATACTGCATACGGCACGTAATTAAACAGGCACACAGCAAACTATGCGATTCTCATTTGGCACCAAATGGAGGCTTTCTTTCAAAAAGAAAAAAGAAAAGAAAGGAAAGGAAATGGAGTCAGCAGATAACAGGCGTGAAAGCTCTGCTTCTGAGTAACCAATGAACATACAATGCACAGGCGCATCGCTACAGATTTGAGTTGTTTGACATGGTCTCGCTACCTGTTCACTTCGAGGTAGGGGCCTAGGGCCAACTTTTTCTGGTGTCTGGTGAGAGTACAAGAGAGGGGCAGGCTAGCTAGGGGCTGGGACTGAGCTTTGAAATTTAGCTTCCATTAAGTTAAAAAGAATTAGCTTGCATTTGTTTGATGCTAAAATTTTAGTTGAGTTACGTGCAGCGGCCAGCAGCAAGCCAAAAACGTCGGCAATTTTTTGGCGAACAGCGAGCGAAACTTGAACTTTGGCCCGTGTGACGTATAGCTTATAGTGAGACTTCAAAATAAAACCTATAGCATGTACTAGTTCAAAGTGTATTTCCAACACAAAGACACCGCAAGATTACACCGTACCCTTCACCAAAATAAATAAATAAATAAATCGAATTACAGACTCCATGCAGGAATTCCATGTTGACATTGACCGCAGGGTGTAATTCGAACAAATGTCAACTTGACATTGACCGCAAGTTCAAACTCTGGTTTCTTCCCATCAATTTCATGTTGACATTTATCTTCAGTAGGATCATTCGTTCAATCACATATTTTCGTACATATGGAGTGGACGAACTGGAAATAGCATTGCTGCATATAACCACTTAGGGGTTGTTTGGTTTGAAGGGCTAAACTTTAGACCATGTCACATCAAAAAGAATCTTAACATTTAGAAGTATTAAATGAAGTCTAATTACAAACTAATTACAGAACTTTGTGGCTAAACTGCGAGACAAATCTAATGAGGTATACTAATTCATAATTAGCGAATGGTAGCAAATTATGAATTAATTAGAGTCATTAGATCCGTCTCGTTGACACATTGAATTACTTGGATTGACGACAAAAAAAAACACAACGCCAAGTTAATCTGCTGGGTGCACTATATTCCTGACTGCCAATCGATGGCGTCGCCATGTATCTTGTTCGGCAGAATTGAAGTTTTTTTTTCTCGAATACGCAGGCGAACTGCACATTATTTGTATTATTAAGAAGAGAATAAAAGTTTGTTTACGTTTACAACCCGCAAAAAGCAGAATTGAAGTTCCTTGATACTTCAAACAATTGGAAGAGTGCAATGGAATATAGCACACGATGGACAATAATCTGAAGATACAATCTGTAGTATCTTAAAATCTCGATAATTTAGCACCCCAAGCATCAGATGATCACCAGTTCTTTAGCAACAACAGTAGCTTCAGCAGTGACCAAATTAGATTAGATTAATTTAATCATCGACATTCAAAAAAATGTTGGACACGTAGATTTCAAAATATTCGATACAAATACACAATGAAATTTTCTCTCGTAGACGCACAGAATGAAACCGAATTAGGACCCTCTTACAGTTACAGAAATAATTAAACCAGCACGGCACCACAAAAACTCAACGCTCAAATCATCAAATCAAGTATACGTTTATGCAGGCGCTGAAGGCTATAGAAGCCTAGAACACGAGCACGGCGGCGATCACGGCGGTCACCGCGAGCACGGCCTGCGCGAGGCGCGCGCGGACCTCGGCCGCGGGGCTGGACGCCGGCGGCGGCGGCGCGGAGGGACCCGAGGCGGCCTCCTCGGCGGCAAGGACGTCGATCCTGACCTTCATGCCGTTCTGGCAGTGCGCGCCGACGCCGCAGACGAACCACCGCCGGCCGGCCTCGCTGAGCGTGACCTGGTCCTGGCCGGTGGTGAGCACCTTGGAGTTCTCCGGCTTGGTGCACGTCTTGAAGTCGGCGCCGCTGACCTCCACCACCGTGTGGCTGGGCTCGCTGTACTTGAACACTGCAAACGCGCAGAGGGCAATCAATATCCAATACACATGTCTTGCTCATCTCGTTTCGGAGGAGATCGTCTCCGGCGTGCGCCGCGAAGAGCAGGAAGCTAGCTAGCGTCGTCGCATGCGTACCTAGCGTGTCGCCGACCTTGAACTGCTTGGTCTGGGCCCAGGCGGAGTAGTTGAAGCCGAGGGTCCAGCCCTTGTCGTCGCCCACCCAGTGCTCGGTGGCGGCGGCGAGCGCCGGGAGGAAGGCGACGGCGAGGGCGGCCGCGGCGAGCACGAGCATCTGCTTGGAGGCCATTGGAATTGTCGTCAGAGACTCAGAGCTAGCAGCTAGCGCGCGCACTCTTCTAGTTTCCCTGCTGCGAATGATGCCTCGATTTTCAGGCTTTCAGTTTCAGAATGCAGCTACGCTAGCTCTTTGCTCGTGCTGCTTGCCTGCTTCTCGGTTCTGGCCTGCCAAGAAACGGTGCATCCGCATGTGTATATATAGACAGATGGAGAGCAAAGGATCGGCACGGAGAGGCCAGTCACTTGCTCAGGCCGGCTGTCAGGCAGACTTGTTCGGTGCGTCGACGTCGCAGCTGCAGCAGGCCAATGGCGGCAGCCATGGAGCTGCCCGGCGTCGCGCCAAATGCAACGAAACGGCGCCATCTCTTGAGCATGTGTGGAGGAGAGACGCCGAACAGTTTGCCTTAGTTTCCCCGCCGGATCGTTGTACTTACGTATCCTCACCTCAATCTCCCCTGTTTTGCTGCTCGACACTCAGACCTGGTCTTGATTTGACACTTGCTTGTCGTCGGCGTGAGCAGGGCCATCCCCGTGGCGAGACCCCCTCGTCACGCTCGTCGTTGGACTTTGCGGGCCACAGAGATCCGTCACAAAAAATACTCCCAATTCGTTGGCATTTATTTGGCAGGAATTTCGGAAGTCGCTGAGGGGCGGTCCCACTTGTCAGTGACCTTGCGTACGAGGGCCCAGCTGCCAGTGGCGTAGATAAGAAACAGCCAATAATTGTGCGCAAAGACAACGGGGGGATGTTCACCAATCAATCCGCTTCCGCTCACCGAGTCGTCGAGATCAATCGGAGGAAGGAAAGGCAGCGGAGCGAGCTGGGAACTGGGAAGGCAGGGGCGCCGTCGATCATAAGAGAGAGGGGCCGGATCCACCCGCACCACCAACCCACAGCCACCTACCCCGAACCCAAGAGCGGCGAGCGGGGATGTGCGAGGGGAGGCGGCCGGCGTGGGCGGCGGCGGGGGAGCTGCGGCGGAGGGAGGCGGCGGCGGACGCGCAGCTGGCGGCGGCGCGGGCGCGCCTCGCGGAGGCGCTGGCGGAGCTGGAGCGGGCGCGGGCGCGCGCCGCCGAGCTGCAGCGCCGCCTCGAGCAGACCTACGGCAAGCGGCGGCGGCTCGTCGAGGAGGCGCGCGGCCGGATCCACGAGATCCGCGCGCGCCTCCACGGGGGCGAGCCGCAGCAGCCGCCGGCGTCCCCGCGGACGCCGCCCCGCGCGGAACCCGAGCCCCAGACCGATCGCTCCGCCGCCACTGCCTCCTCCTCCTCCTCGTCTTCCTAGGTGCGTGCGTGGCCTCACCCGATCGAGTCTGCCATCCGGTTCCTCGATGCGGCGTTGTTGAGCAAACGGCTGTCGATTGCTAGCAGTACCGATTGGTCGTGTCCGGTCTCAAGATCGAACAGTAGCTACCGAATTCCCAACTCGGCTGTTCTCCGTCTCTGATCGAACTGGAGCTACCAAACTCTCCTCCCCGTTGATGTCCGTCTCTGAATCTGACCGAACAGTATTGCTAACAAATTCTCTTCCTTGATTTTCGTCTGCAGGGCAAAGTGCTTTCATTTCCATTTCGCATTGGGAGCTGCAACGAGCTAGTCAGGCTACGTATGTAATATACTAGTGTCAGTAACTGAATCGGATTGGAAATTGGTGGTAGAAACACTCTAATGCTACAACAAATTAAGCTCTGGCCTTCGTTGACCATCTCCTCTCTTCTTTTAACTAACGCTCACTTGTCAGTTGCTGGCCGCTGGTGATTGCTCTTGTCAGGAGATAATCCCAAAGTTCAATTTTCCTAACCTCTCTGTTAAACTTTTTTGGAGCGGATAGAACAGGAAAGAAAGGGGGAGCACATGCCTCGCCCTGCCTTTGCAGTTTGCACGGCACGGCACTCCAAATTGTTCATGCTGAAACGCATGAGGATGCCTGCAATTGCAAGGAAAGAACCTGCCAAACCCTGAATGGTCACCGTCAGTCGTCTGCCCAAGCAAAGCATGCCCGTCCTGTTCTACGGCCACCAATGGGCAATGGCAGTCTTCGCCCACAAATTCCACCAAAACATCATGGCATGCTAACAACATGCCGCGGAGGCTGCTGCTGCGTTTGCTAAAATCGTAGAAGTACACGTCTTTAGTAACTACGTGGCTCTCATACGCTTAGCCAATGAAGCATCTCTCGATCCAGAATCAACCAACCAGCCTGGATTTTCATCTGTTCCTCTCCAGTCAAAAATGGGGGCACGGCTTCCTTTGCATGTTGCATTCACTTTATTTTGTTTTTGAGCCAAAGGAGCATCGACACTACCGAATCACAATCGCGACAGGGTGATACTTGGTACTACGCACCTCCGAATCAAGGCCTGGTTTTTGAACATTACACTACACGTCAAAGAAATGAAACGTTCAAAAAAAGAAAGGGAAATGAAGTGTTTGTTCCTCTCGACCCTTCCTTCCCCTGCTACAGTAAATAGGGGTGAAAAAGGCGATTTCGGGGCGGAACCCGTTGCCGCCGGCGATTCCGGCGGTCCTCCGCCTCTACGATGGTCGTTCCGGCGTCGGAGAGGGGGACGGACCACGAAATCGACGCGCTGCTGTACATAGGTTAGGTAGATGTATGCCTAGATCTAGGGTGTGCTCGTCGTCGGAGTGCGGCAGCAGAGCTAGGTTCTCTTCGTCGACGGCGGCGGAGCTAAATAACTGCTCCATGGCGGCGACGTTGCTATGGGAGCTGCTCTTCCTCATCGCCGATGGCGTGATGAGGATTTTGGTCCTCCGTGGCGAGTCCGATGAGTTCTACTTCTCCGGTCGCTCTGTGAGGTTGGTGGTCAGCCTTTTTGCGAAGGGGTTGGACCTTCTGTGCTCCCCTGTGGGCCTTCACTTCCGGGTTGGTGCTTTCGTCGCCGGCCGCGGATCCTGTTCAACACTGGCGGAGGGTAGTGATGGCCATAGAGGGCCATGCCCCCCTTGCCGGCCGTGGATACTGTTCATTGCTTTAGCACCTCAATTACCAAAGGGTGCCCCCCCCTCCTCCTTTGGTCTAGCCCCGCCACTGCTGTTCAACTCTTCTTCTTCCATCGGAGAGATCGCCGATTCTCGTTCAGCGATTCAGATCCATCTTGGTTGGAGCTCCGAGGTGGTGTTTGATGCGGCTTTATCAAGGTTTGAGGTCTTCCGGCGGAGGAGGTCGAGTTTCTGGCTTCGTTTGCGCCTCTACTACTCAGCCGAGCGGAGCGAAGTCGATGAAGACGATGAACAGGACTCCTAGGGACCAGTCTGTAATTTTCTTTTTCTATGGGGTCTTGTGTGTAAGACTGTGGGGATGTACTGTGTTCCAGCTTTAATATAATTCCCCCTTTCGCAAAAAAAGAAAGGGAAATGAAAATATTGGTGAAAAACTGAACAGACACCATGCCTATAGACTGCACAGGGGCTCCCTATATCTCTTCCGGAAGATGGATAAAAGATGTATCTATAAAGCCCATGTTACATGGCCCATTAGAAACTCGCAGCACGATCCTCCATCCCACGGCAGCAGGCGCGCTGGTGCCCCGCCCTGTTCGTTGAATCGTGCAAGCATCTGCAAATGTCACCAGGAAGGTGCAGGTGATGGCAGGCGTTTTTTTTTCCTTCCTCAAGTTGCATCAACAATTAATATTTTTACTAAACTGCTACAGTCAGCATTTTAAAATACAATATTCAACATTCCTTCAAAGTTAATGCAACATTTCTTGTAAACTAGTTAAACATTTTATATAAAATGTTGAAACTGTATATACAAAATATTGAGCATGTATTCTCAAATGCTGCAATACTATATTCTGAATGTTGATTTTTTTAAAAATAAAAATAATTAAAATATATGCATATGTGATCTTGTTTTGCTGCATTAATTCTAAATAGTATCATGGTTCAAACTGAATCCAAAAAGCAATTACGGTTTGAGAGAAAAATAAAATTAAAATTTCTAATCTTAACAGAATCTCCGCCTCCACCTATACCCAACATCAACCCAGGTGCGCAGTGTTGCTGTCCGCTCCAATCCCATCCACTTGATTCAGTCCGCACAAATTTCAAACACTAAAAGTTCAATAACGTTTTTATCTTCGGGAAGATGTATAAGATTCCTCAATTGCATAGGGCCACAATATTCGGCCCATCTCCCATGCTAAGAATAAGCTCCACTGGGCTCCCCTCTCCGAACTCGATCCTCTCGAAAACCCTACTCCGACACGACCGACCGTGGAGCCCACCCCGCCGTTCCCTCTCCGCCGGCGCGAGCTTGTCGGCGGCGATGTCGACCCGGATGGCTCGATGGCTTCACCGTACAAGTATGACGCCGATGCCGATGCACTCTCCGAAGCTAGTATAGCGCCGCCGTTGTCTGGGATGCCGCCACTGGCGGAGCTTCTCAGGGCCAAAGGGGCCATGGCCCCTGGCTCTGCAATTTTTGCACTGGGTGAACAGTAATTTTGACACTGTTTATTACTGTAGCTAAAGGATGACTCCTCATTTTTCTGAAATCACAGATCAAGCTCCGCCACTGGATGCCGCCACGACGCCGCCGCACACCGCAGCACGGCCTACAGCAACCTGCAGAACCCGATTCGGTAATCAGGTGAGATTTCAGGAGCTCTGATTCTGCTGGAGGTATTGTATGGTCTGTAGTGTATACAACTGTCAACAGATGCCGTCCCTACAATGCATTTTATCAGTGCAAACCAAGCAGTAATATCCCCTGCAACTGCAACGTTATAGACCATCTAGTCTCGTTTAGTAGAGTTCGGTGAGAAATTCTATTGAAATTCGGCCATAAATTTAAGTTGAATTATGGTTGTCCTTGTGATATTGATGTGAGCTGCTTGCACTAGTATTTCTAAAATTTTTCACTTAATGCATATCTGACCAACTATCATCTGATCTGAAATGGTTTGCCTTGTTAATGTAGTGTGATTTAGACATTTAGTGCGAATTTTCTGGGAACTGGATTGCCTTTCATTAATATTGGTATGCATCAGTACAACATTCCTATTTACCGCAGAATGACTGAAATATGAGTGCCAATTTCTCATTCGCAACTAGCTCACACGGCAGATACATTCTTCACGGCAGTTAATATGCCTCAGATACAAGGAAATGGTCTTGGGGGCTCAAATGTTTTAGACCACGTAGTGAGGCTTTAAATGCTGAAAGTTATTCAGTCCTGCCCACGGTCTTGGATGCCGCCATGGTGCCACCGCAGCCCAGCCCACAGCAACTTCAGAACCCGCTTCGGTAATCAGGTGAGATTTCAGGACCCCTGTTTCTGCTGGAGGCATTGGATGGTCTATTACTCTATAGTGTATACAACTGTCAACAGATGCCGTCCCTACAATGCATTTTATTGGTGCAAACCAAGCAGTAATATCCCCTGCAACTGCTGGAAATATGCCTCATTCAAATGTTTCAGACCACGTATTGAGGCTTTCTGCTGGAAATTATTCTGTCCTCTTGCATGTCCTTTGAATCTTTGTGATTTGCTCTTATGGCATCGCATACTGTTCATAAAATTAGACTAGTCACCCTAAGCCTCATTCAATCACTCACACGGTCTATTGTGCCTTGTGATTGCATCACGGGATACTTGCAATCACTATGCTCATTCTGAGCTGTCAAGATTAGTGTAGTCCTGAGATGTGGGATGGGCACCTATCTGCTTTACTCTGCAACCAGGGGCGGAGCTACCCTATCGGCAGGGTGGGGCGGCCGCCCCAGCTACCAGCGGGCTCATCCCAAGACCCCCACATATTTTTCTAGCCACCCCTACCCTTCACCGCCCTCCGTCAGGCCTCCATGGCTGCTTGTAGCCGTGAGATGGACATGAAACGAGCAAGAAGAAGGCGGAGTCGTGGCTGGGTCTTACTTGTGGCTAGGAGCCCGCACAGCCCATCATGAAATTGAAGATCAAAGAGTAAACTTGCCAAAGGGTCATAGAGGATCTGGAGTTTCTTAGTACTTTGCTAGTGCTTAGTGGTATGTATATTCTTATAACATCCATTGCCATTTGAGGCATATGATGGCTTTACTATTACTATAAAAAAATTTATAGCGAATTGGCACAATAACCATAAATTTATTCTTCAAATTTGAGTAACATTCTAAAACTTCGCTTGAATTTTGTGATATTGCAATGTGTCAATGCGCTAATGCGGTGTGAATAGATGTGTTTTACATTTGATTTAGTCTCTTGCTAAAAACCGCCCCACCTATAATATTTTCCTGGCTCCGCCATTGTCTGCAACTATTCTTAGATGGGAGTTAGTACCCTAGTTTATTGGTTCAATAAGTTGCGTGAGCAGTTAGAAGATGTTTTTATTATGTGTTCTAAAGTAACTCCCTTGATATTGCTTCTTCATTATGATAATGCTAACCTAGTTCTAGATCTGAAATCCCCATTGCTGTTGATGCAATATTATGTCTTATTTTCTGTGTTTGTGCTTGCTTATGTAGAAGCCTATGCAACAGTAGCATACCTTTTGTTAAAAGTTCTTTGCCATGCTGTCACGCCCATCTTTTGCCTGTTCTGGTTGTTTGCCATAAATTTTAGAGTTATTGGCCCCATATACTTGTTGGATTCAGGGCTGCTCTTCATTGGTTGCCCTTTCGAAATTGTGTGTAGAAAATTGCACATTTTCCAGCACGCAACCGAAAATAATTGTGAGTAACTTATTTGTCTAAGCTTAGTGTTAGCTTATGACTTGTAAGTTATCATAAACATTATTTTTTTACAGTTTAGATTTTTTATCATTTATCTTCCTCTTAGTCTTTGTTTGACAAGGACAGGCAATCATGAAAATAATCATCATGATAGGTGAAATAAACAAAACATGTTCTGATGACTTACTTCATGAATATTGAAGTATTTAAAGTGTCTTAATGAGAAGTGGCTTCACACATTTTATTTGAAAATTATCATGTTACGTCATGCTAAGATAAGTATTCAAGCGACCTGAGCATGGTCTGAGGGTGATATCTTTACCTTCTGCTAATGCTATCTAGATCATTTTGTTGAATTGATCTGCATATAAGCTTAAAGCAGCGCCTGCATTTGCACCTATGCAACATCATCCCTGGTGAACTGCTCAACTAGATGCCTCTTTTTTTTTCGCTTGACCCTTTGTTCTATTGGGATTTTGTGTCTCAGGGTATATCTAGATCAAATTGCCTCTTTTCCATCATCATGTGCTTAAAGCCTGTAGTGCTTAACCTCGCACACCCTGGTTGTAGTTTAGTTGCAGCTTTTGTTAAATTGCACCCGCCACCTGCTTCTTACAATGTGCTTTCTTTGAACTTGTTCCCGGGCTTCTGTTATTATGTATGAAGAAATTATTCTTTCCTCCTTTTGAGGTCACTTTCGTACTACTACTTACTACTAACTACATTCGTCTCCATAATATGTAGCTAACTGTACAAAGGTTTGGTATGCCGGAGCCAAAGGTTGAAGTGGCCCTTAGTTTTTGAACTTGTGATCCAAAGTTGATGAGGCCATCATGATAAAGGCAAAACTACACCCTTTAGTGCTTGAAGTTTCAATGATCCATTCCTCCTTTCATCTGGGCACTCATCGTTATTGTCATATGGAGTTTCCACATGGACCACAAGCTGCTCAAGGTGGTTCGAGTGTTTGCATGGTACCAGAAGACCGTACACTGACGCAACAAGCACAAGATTTGCCATGACGCCCAAATGTTATCTCTGGCGTTCCCTTTGTTCTTAGAGCTGACAAACCTTTCCATTGTTCTCGTCAGTGCAGTACCTTCTTCTACACCCCATGTTTGATCTGTATAGCTGCTAGCCTGCTACTGAAACCCTGTTGCACAATGCGAACTGGCCCGTACCTGGAGTGCTGTACCGTGTCCTGGAGCTCTGAATTCGCCAACGTCTTCGTACGACGGCAGTAAACCCAAGCCAGGCAATCAGTCGCCCCCAGGCCCTGGTCCTTAGCCTCCGATCACGCCATGTGATCGTTCATGGGCTGCGATCTGGAGGCGGCAACACACGGCCATCGGGCGACGCCGTGACGGCCACCTCGCCGGAGTCGGATCTGGATGCCGTCCCGCGCTTGATGGCCGTGTCGGGCGGGCGTACGAGGGGCAGTTGCGGCGGGATTTACTCCGTGCTCCCGGGAACGCCGTGCCAAGACGGCCATGGCGTTCGCGGCCGCGGGCGCCCACCCTTGCGTCGCGGGGGTGATCCAGTTCTGATCCTTGGATGCTACGAAAGCTCACGGCCGCCGGCTGATGGCCGGGCCGCCGGGGGCTCCGGGCTCCGCCACCGGCGGAGTAATGGCGCTAGGCGGATCGCCACCAACCGGACCTGACACCGGCGTCAGTAATGGCGCTCGTGGTACGTGCGAGTACGTGTGCCGGATCGATGGCGATGGACTCTTGCCATGCCAGCACTCACTCTTCGAGCCGCTAGTCTTCACTCACTCACCCACACATTGGTGAACAGGATCGGCTCTCTTGCTTGCGTGCATCGCAAACTCTGATGGTGGAGGCCATTGTTTTTTTTTTGTTGATCTTTCCTTGATTTGGTGTAAATGTCTAAATGACTGTTTCAACAGGGAAACACTTGTTTGGTTTATGACAAGGTACACGGTGATGCACTGCAGCACTGATGCTCTCTCTTCTTTTTCTGTAGTTGCAGGCCATGCGGTATGCTTTTTTTATGCCTAAAATTGGTAAAAGTCAGTCTCTGGTTTCTCTGCAAATGGTAGTCAATTTGGCCGGCATCTCCTTTTCTCTTCTTTGTTCTTGGAGAACTGTTAGCATACACACCAAATAATCACTACTTTTGTTCTGAACGAAAGTAAATGGTACGGCATGGTTCTTGTAGGATATACCGTGTCTTTTCATGTCGAATAGTGCTGGTAAATGCTACTGTTTTTCACTCGGGTCTGTCGCGTATAGATTAAACACGGGCACATGCACATCACCACGTTGCTCCACGGCATGGACCACAGTTCCGCTATGAAGCTGAAAGAACTTCCAGGCGCGTAACCAGTTTGTTCAGTTCCAAGAACACTTGCGCACCATGATCTGGCATCCTCTCTGACTAGGAAAGAGTTTTTTTGTGCTGTCCAACCAAGCAGGTCATCATCTTCTACCTCTAGGGCCCAAGTTAGTTGGACGGTGCCATGGCAAGCATTGATTTCGCAAAATCGCAAGGGATTCAATTCACCTTCACAAAAGTCTCACAAACACCAAGGATTCACGATTTCAGGGCGACCTGCAGTTTTGCACGGATGAAAATGTTTCCAGTGCAGCTGCAGATTACCTGTGCAGTCAGTGTGTGTGTGTTCAGGGGAAGGCTTCTCCCCTGCATCCTCGCAGGGGCATGAATGCAGGCGGCGCTTTTGGTCTTGGCCCCTCGCCCGTCGCTTTAGGCAAAGCAGCATCAGGTCGGCAGCTCCTGGGGTAGAAGTGCCGAGGAAATCGAAGAAAAGATGGAAAAAGCACGAGGAAAAGAAAATAAAGGGCGTGCTCATCAGCTCATGATCTAGCTGAGGAAAGCATGGTGGCTTACCGTGCAATAATGGCACCATGTCGGTCGTAACGTCTGGGCTACAAGTCCTACTCCTACCGTTCTTCAGGACTCCCCCTCCTGCACAGATCCCCCCCCCCCCCCCCCCGGCTTAAAAGGAAGACGTTTGCGAGACTGATCATTGCACGGAATCTATAGGTTTTTCTTTGGTTTTAACGGATAGATCATTGTAATCCTGGGCCGTGTTTGGTTAGGATTTCATGGATTTTTTTTTACGTTTGATCACTAATTTAGAGTATTAAATAAAGTCTAATTACAAAACCACCTTCACACCCCTGTGTAAATCGCGAGACGAATCTAATGAGGCCTTCAATTAATTACCGTCATTAGATTCATCTCGAAAAGTTACACCCATCCTTCAAAAAATTTTACAAATAGACTTCATTTAGTACTCTATGCGGACATTCGTCTTTTTGTGTAATTTTAATTTGACGGCTAACCAAACACGGCCCTGAGCATGGCAAAGCCAAACAGGCGAACATCACCTGTCAAAGTGAAAAGCTTGCCAGACTAACTAAAAAAAACTCTACAATGTTCTGCCTTCACAAAAGTTTACAAGAAAAAATAACATATATACTCGGAACCACTAAAGCAGCACTGTATCCTACTGCCTATAATTGAACAAGCACAGATTACGAAAGATGATGAATCTAATCCCAAGAAAGCAGTGAAGCATCACACCATCTGATTGGACTTTATTATTTATTTTATTTGCAAATATAAAGAGAGTGATAGTGTATCTCTCTGTCTGTGGCCTGTGGAGAGAAAGCACTAGCAATACTGGATCCCTTGTCCGTTGCCTGTTGCTGCTCCCCCATGTCCAGCTCAACCTTTGGAGACACCACCTGTCCGTTGCTCCAGTCTCCTCTTTCCTCTGCCACCCCCGTGAATCCGTGATGCACAAGGCTGCCGCACTACTAGTACTTGGTGACACTCCTTGAGTGAGCTCCGAGCGGTGCAATACCACAGAACACCGGCAAGCGGCCATAGACCGCAAGAAACACGAAGCTCCCTCCTACTGCTTATCCATCCGCTGTTCTGCTGCCTTCACCATTGATCTGAGCTCTGAAGAAGGTTTTCCTGGCCCCTTCATTGCTGCTTCGGCCGCTGCAAGGTGATATTCAGTTCGCTCACGGGTTTCTTGTGAAGCGCTAGTAGTAATCTCGGCGCCATGTGGTAGCGAGTATTCATTCTGTGGGATTCTTGCAACGGGTAGCAGCAGGGCTCACTGGTTTCTCTTTCAGTGCTTTGAGGAACTGCTAGTGCTAGTTTACTTGCCAGCCAGGTGCCCAAGGTCCTCCTTAGAAATTTGGACTACACTCTGCTCACTGTTTCTGGTGTCCGATAGCTGTCTCGACTTCCAAGCAGCTTTGCTCAACCCTTCTTTTTCTTTTGCATCCTTACCTTTAAACCTCTGAAGTCTGAACTTTATTATTGCCACATCTCTACTGCTACTGATCAAGGGGGAGATGAGCTCGTTAGTTTTGCACTTTTGCTTCCTGATGATGTTTTCTCCACCTATTTACCCACTTCTGGCTATTCATTATTCTACTGATGCTGTTACTGTTCTTGGTCAGAAGGAGAAACCGATCCACGATTAGGCAAAGAGCAGAGTGAAGCAGTAACCACACAGTGTCGTGGAATCGTCTCCAATGGCGAGGCCGGGGCATCTCCTGCTTATCTTCTTCTCGGTGTTTCTTGCGTTGCTCCCGGAGACCACACAGCTCCAGCCTTCGCAGGTATGGACTCTGATCAAGATCCAGCAGCTCCTGAACGACCCTCCGATGCTCAGCCACTGGCGCCACAGCACCGACTTCTGCGGCGGCGTCGGCGGCTTCATGGGCCCTACGGGCTCGGCCGCCGTCTTGTGCTACGGCGACACCGTGACGCAGCTCCACATCGCCGGCGCCCCGGGCTCCCCGCCGCTGCCCAGGAACTTCTCCGTCGGCGCATTGGTCACGACGCTGTCCAGGCTCCCCGACCTCAAGGTGCTCACGCTGTCCAGCATCGGCCTCTGGGGTCCCCTGCCAGGGAAGCTCGGCCGGCTGGCCGCGCTGGAGATCGTCAATGTCAGCGGGAACTTCCTCTACGGCGACATCCCGAGGGGCATGTCGCGGCTCGCCGGCCTCCAGACGCTGGTCCTCGATGACAACCTACTGGGCGGCGAGCTGCCGGCGTGGATCGGCGAGCTGCCGGCGCTGGCCGTGCTGAGCCTGCGGAACAACACGTTCCGAGGCGCCGTGCCGGAGTCCGTCGGGCGCATGCCGGCGCTGAGGTCGCTCGTGCTCGCGTCCAACAACCTGTCCGGGAACCTGCCGGACATGAGCCGCCTGACCAACCTCCAGGTGATCGACGCCGGCGGCAACTCTCTCGGGCCAGCATTCCCCAAGCTCGGGAGAAAGGTGGCCACCGTGGTGCTGAGCCGGAACAGGTTCGGCGGCGGCCTCCCGGAAGCGCTGGGCTCCTTCTACCTGCTGGAGCGGCTGGACGTGTCCTGGAACCGGTTCGTGGGTCCGTTCACGGCGGCGCTGCTGTCCCTACCGTCCATCCGTTTCCTCAGCATCGCCGGGAACAGGTTCACCGGCACGCTGTCCGACAAGACGCCGTGCGGCGACAACCTCCAGTTCGTCGACCTGTCGTTGAATCTCCTCATGGGAAGCGTGCCATCCTGCTTGAGATCACCGGACAGGAAGCCGGGCGTGGTGGTGCTCGACTCGACCAACTGCTTGGACGATGGTGATGGTTCACAACGCCCCTCGCCGTTCTGTCAGAACCAAGCCCTGGCCGTGGGCATAGTGCCCGGCAAGGAGAAGAAGAGCATTGCCAGGCACGCAGGCCTCGTGGCCGGCATTGTGATGGCGGTCCTTGTCGCCGTTTCAGTTGTCGGTTTCATTGTCTTCCTCGGCGTGAGGAAGGCAGCAGCCATGAAAGGTTCGAAGGCAAGGACTCTGGCAACTTCAGAGGAAGAAAGTTCTTCGACTGGCTACCCTTCCAAGCTGCTCGCTGATGCACGTATGATCTCAAGCTCTGCTGGCATAGAATTGCTTCTTTAACATTTCATTCTGTTGAAATCACTAACTTCAGTTTTTTCTCTGGGGATTTGAAATAAAAAGGATACATATCGCAGACGGTGAAGCTAGGAGCTCTGGGGATCCCATCATACAGATCGTTTTCTTTGGTGGAGCTTGAAGCTGCAACTAACAACTTTGAAAACTCTTACTTACTGGGACAAGACTCTCTTGGCGAGGTATGATGTGTTGCTCGATTCACTGTCAGCTAAGAATCGGAACATCTGATATGTGCAGTTTACTCTCTCCCTGTTCGAATACTGTCTATCAGCTTACGCGAATACGAGATCATCATGTTTGATTTGGAATACCATGGAAGCACATTTGTATAAATGCATCTTGCTTTACTTTCAGATGTACCGAGGAAGGTTAGGCAATGGCACCCCAGTGACGATCAGGACCCTGAAGATCAAGAGGAGCCAGACTACCCAAAGCTTAAACCGTCACATTGATACCATCTCTAGGCTCAGGCATCAAAACTTGGTCAGCGCTCTAGGACACTGCTTTGAGTATGATATTGATGATTCCACTGTGACCCAGCTGTACATTGTGTTCGAGTACGTGCAAAATGGGAACCTTAGGAGCAGGATCTCACGTAAGTTTTTCCACCTCTTGCATTGGTTTCATTTACTCTGACAATGCAGGCACTGAATGTGTAGTTCTTTCTGAACTGAATTTCACCAGAAGGAACTGAAGGATGCAAGCTTACTTGGTCACAAAGGATATCAGCTGCCATCGGTATTGCCAAGGGTATTCAGTTCTTGCACGGAGGGATCATACCTGGTATAGTTGGAAATGATCTGAGGATCATCAATATTCTTCTAGATCAGAATCATGTTGCCAAAATCGGCAGCTACAATATACCAATCCTAGCAGAGACCATGAAATCTGAGGTAGACAAGCAAAACGCTTTGACATCAAGCTACTTCTAGCAACTTTTTGGGTATCTGATACTGACTAACAAGATCATTGCTTTGTTTTTCTGTCAATCCAAGAAGGGAGGAGCTGGAAACAAGTTCCAAACCGACAGGTACTCAAGCAGAATAGCATCCAACACGACCCGGTAGTTTCAAACAATGTGGTAAATCACACCATTTTCTTTTTGCAGTCCGATGTACAGCGATAAGGCCGACATCTTCGATTTTGGGGTGATCCTACTTGAGGTTGTGTCCGGGAAGACCATCACATCCATGTATGAGGTGGATATACTGAAAGAACTGGTGTGTGTCATCACTTATCTCTTTTCTGACTATCCTAACTTGTGATCACCTGAATGAACCTCAATGTGTTGCAGCTTGCCTGGGCGATCGCCGACGAGGACCGGGTCAGGAGGAGGAGCTTTGCGGACCCATCGGTGAGCAAGGGTTGCTCAGACGAGTCACTGAGGACGGTAATGGAGATCTGCCAGAGGTGCCTGGCCAAGGAGCCAGCACAGCGGCCTTCTGTGGAGGACGTGATCTGGAACCTGCAGTTCGCTGCCCAGGTGCAGGACGACTGGGAGGTGGAAGCCTGGAGCAGCGGCGGCGGGAGCCCGGTGTCCTCTTCGTCCAGGGTCACCAGGTCATCTCGGCTGAACTTGAGCAGATGATCAGTGTATAAATCTTTCTTCTTCTTCTGTTTTCTTTATTGTTTTGCTATTTAGAATAAAAATAATGATGTGCCTTTTGTTGAGCGTTGCCTATACGGGAGTACAAGTAATGATTATACCTGTCGCTGGGTAGAGTTCTCTTATTAATGATGTAGCGGGCATTGCCTTGCGCGTTCTCAATTTCGCTAATCATTGTGTAACAACTTGGCATACCTATAGCTTTTGCATATGCAAATACCCAAGTTCATGAGACCGTTCAGCACCACATCAGGGAAAGCAGCAGGCAGCAGTACAACAAACAAGGGACTGAACCACAAGGACACAACAGCCACCGAGGATTTTTAACGGTTAAGTGGACAATACAGACCGGCGGAGTATGAAATGCAGATGCTTATTGCACCATCTGGTGAAGCGGATAGAAACTTAGTCGGCTGTCCAGCTCTGTTCCACAACCTCGCGAACTTTGCGGTTGTACTCACGTTTGTTCTCACTGAACATTCTGGCTGCTTCAGAGTTCGCAGGGGAATTTGGGTTTGGGTCACACAGCAGGGACTGCAAAGGGAAGCACAGCATATGGAAATAAGTATGGTATTTTGATACGTTTAGTAAGGCATCACCCATGCCCCAAGACCACTTTTTAGAAGTGGGACCAATATAAATTAAGATAACAGACACGGAATGCATAGAAGACTACTTCGATGATACAATAAGCATTTCCATTGCTAACTGCCTATTGGTGGCATATTGCCCATGTGGAACTGTCTGACAGGTGGTTCGGTCAACAATCTCAACTTCCAACAAAATATGGATGAAAGGGTTTAGGGTTTATTGAGATGAACAGAATTTATGAAACATCCTCGAAACAAACCATATTGTTGTTAGGGTTTCATAGGGATGTATTGAGATGATAACAGTATGAATTAAGTACCTATCGTGTGAGCATTCTACTGGCAATAACAAGTAGTACAATCAATCACTGGAACACAACAGACATCGCAGTGGTAGAACAAAATGAAAGAATTCGACTCTGATAGGTTGAGAGAGAAAATAAATGATGCCTGAATAGAGGTCAATATTGCTGCAACATCATATATAGGGCTCCACTGGTTTTGTAGGATGTCCAAGCAGATGCTTCCATCTGCGTAGACTGGAAAACAAATGATGGCATTAAACCACTTGTTGTGTATATATTAAGGCTTTAATACCTGAGGATAATTTTTTTATTTTTGAAGACAACAATATGGATGAACAAAATATATAAAGTCATACTGTTTGGGTGAAACATCCTCGAAACAAACCGAACAGTTGGTGGCTTGTTGGGGTAATCTTCTGTAAATTGTAGTGTCAACTTAAACGTTCCTACAATAAATAATCAGATGTTTAGTGAATTTCCAATTAAAATTATAACACAGCCAGATTGTTCCGCTTCGTAAAAAAGACATAACACGGAACATGTTCCCATGGAAAGTCCCAAGGACTGATCTTAGTCGATTGCTTCTTAACAAACCAAAAACAAGGTACACATTGAAAGATGCTGTAATCGATGATCCTAAATTCCTAATCACATTAGACTTTCAGGCAACAGAGTGCAAGTGCGAAGCTTAATGTTTGCCAGATGTTATCTTAAATAGTTCCAAACAGAAACAATTTACAGTTACCAATGAGTTGTCCCAAATTAATTATTAAGTAATTATGCGGCCAATGGCATTTTTAGCAACATAGCGGCTTCCACTGGGGAGGGGTCCCCTGCTCTGATGTATCATATGGTGTTATGTCGCAACACAAAAGTACTCCTGACAAAAGATTGTCATGTATTTATCAAGCACAAATAACAAAGTGTTTCTCTTACTTTACTTCTGAAGTTGTTTCTGAAATGCTAGGAAATAACTCTCTTGAGTTGAACCAACCATTTTCTAGTCCAACTTCAATACTCAGCTATAAATGTTTTGCAACAGGTGCAGGGATGCAGGGTGCAGGCTAAAGTCGCTCTCATTAGCTCTTGTGAAAGTCAATAGTTCAGTTCCTCAAGTTATAATCCCAAGTGATATGAAGCTTGTTCTTTTATTTGCTCTATAATGAAGGATAGAGATGTACCAATATGATTGGCCAAAATGCACATATGCAGAGTTGACTAAATAATCTTCAAGCTAATCAGACACACCTTCCCTTCTGCCAGCTTGTGACAGCTCTTAGCATTAAAGAACAATACAGACGCATGACAGAACGAGGTCTTTAATTTTTGGTAAAGAGCACACAAAAGAGATGACACAGCTGTAAGTTTCCAACATCAGGAAAGCATGAAAATGAAACAGGGCGCCAAGGTAAGCAGCTTGCTCTTAAGCTCGCAAGGGTGAATATTCGCATTTCGTTGCATCTACACTTTGAGATGCCAATGAAACGAGAAAGATGGAACCTACAGCGCACAATTACTGGATAAATATCGGCATGAGGTAGAATTTCAGTCAACGAATCACCAAGTAACGAAATTGGGCAGTACCAAAAGTGCAAACTCTAGCTATCGAGCGACTACAGATCGAAGCAAACTAAATCAGATGAGCTCACCTCCATCCCACGGCGTGTCATCCGGCCTGCAGAACCGAAAGACAAACACCAAGAACACGCACAATTAGCACAACAGCCCACCAAACGAAGCACAGCCTCACTAGATCCTGAGCCAGTTAACCGAAAATCACAGGAAAAAAAGACGGCTTGGTTAACTTACCCGAATATGACGGCGTTCCAGAGCATGATGTTGTTGTCGTGCGGCGCGCCGCTGATGCCGGCGGGCGGGTCCTGCTGCAGCCGCTTGAAGTCCCGCATCAGCCGCTTCCTCGCCGGCGTCGACATCTCCGCCTCCCAAACCCTTGGCTCAGGCGGTCAGGCCCCGATCCCTCGCCGGGCCCCCGGCACCGCAGCGCTCGCCGGGTCTCCTCCCGGTGCCAGACGCGAGAGGAGAAGCTTCGCCGCTTCGGAGCGAGAAGGCAAGTGGGCGGGTGGGGAGGGGGCGGGTGCGAAAAGGAGCCGACGCGGGGGGCGAGCGGCGTGACGTGTCGTCCCCTTCCCCCGGGAGCTCGCGTTACCCACACGCGCGGATCGCCTCCGGAGTCACTGACGATGTGGGCCCTCCCGTTGGGAAGAGGTGTCTATCCGCTGGCCGACCTGGCTCGGCGCGACGCTCACGGACCTAGTGCGGGAGTGCCTGCCCGAGCGTCCCCGCTCGCCTCTGACCGCGGGACCCGCCGTATGTGGGACTAGATGTCAGTGGCAGAAGAAACAAAGCGGGTTGCAGGGTACTCCCTCCGTTCCAAATTATAATAAGAGCCCGTTCGGCGGACCGTATGAATAGTATAGGATTGGAAGAATGAATAGTATTCTGTGAGAGGAAATAAGCCGAAGAAAGTCGAGACAAGTCGAGACAAGTCAAGCCGAAGAAAGTTGAGACAAGTCATTATAAGAATCTTGGAGAGTCAAACCATCTCAAAATTTGACCAAAATTATAAAGAAAAATATAAAAATTTATGACATCAAATAGGTGCACTATGAAAATATAGCTAACAAAGAATCTAATGATACTTAATTAATATCATAAATGCTATTATTTTATTATATAAATTTGATTAAATTTTAAAAAAATAAAAATGTTTAAAATGACTTATAATTTGAAACGGAGGGAGTATGCTCCGTGCCAATGCCCGCTTTATTCGGACGCGAGACGTGCTGACGATGCCCGTGGGCCACGCAGGAAAAGTAGGTTACCTGGGCCCACGCGTCAGTGTGGGCCGGCCGGGCCGATGTGGGCTCCAATTCCGCGATTTTGGACCGCTGGTGGAGCCCGCAAGCCGCAGCTGGGCCACGGCGTCTCATTCATGAGTATTTTGTAGGCTAGTGGTTACAAGAGTATCGATAGAGCATCTGGAGTACTGGGTTCGACTTTTTATGGAAGCGAATATTCTGGGATTTAATGGTGTTGTGCATTCAGTGAAAAACGACGTTCCCGTCGACAGCGAGGCGTCTGTGGTGACTTCGGCAATCTCGAGGATTTGCCGGCTCAGTCTTTGAAAATGCTCATAATAAGAGTAAGGTTCGCGTACGTGTGTTTATAGGGGTGTGAGTGTGCGTAGATTATGAGTGTCAGAATTGTACTGTGTAATTAAAAAAAATCTCCGCAATTTCTTTCCTTCGGCTTCTAGTCCTGGCCGTGGGATATGTTTATTTATGACCTGATTCGTCACTCGTGCCGACATGTTCAAATTAAAAAGAAAACTCCATCCGATTCGCTTTTCTGTGAATTTATCCCGTTGTGAACGTTTCTTCTTTCTTTTACCTAGCTAGTGGGCATCTTGAGTGTTTCTCGATTTATTTTGTTCGTTCATAATATAACGCACCGATCTAGAGATGCTCGTTTCTCTAAATTCGATTCCCTTTCTTATTTATAAAAAAATTCCGTTCAAATATTTGGATCGGTGGTTTTGTTCCAGCCGATCTAAACCCAAGCCCAATTGCCCAAACTGCGACCCAACCATGGGACAGCCAGCGTGAAACTGAGAGGATTTTTCACGGATATTTCTTTTTTGAAAAATATTTTCACGGATATTTCTTCGTTGGACTTTACCCTGGAATATAAGCGTCGCCGCCAAACTCGCTGCCACGTCGGTCCAAACCAAATCCAGCACCGCTCGGGCTCTCCTCCGCATCGCGCACCCTATCCACCCCCACACCCCCCTTCCAGGCTCAAGTCCCCACCCTTCCCTCTCTCCCGCTCCAGACTTCGACCACCGCACCGGCGAACTCGGCGCCGCACGCCAGGCTGGGGATGGCCGCCGCGCTCGCGAGCTCTCCGCTCGTTCACCTAACCGCCTCCCGCCCCCGCCTCCCCAGTCCCCGGGCCTCCGTCGCCAGCTCCGCCCCAGGCTGCTCGAGAGGCGTGTGCCTGGGATGGAGGCTGGCGGCGGGGTGGAGGGCCGGGAGGCGGTGCGAACGGCTCCGGTGCTACTCCTCCGACGGGGGCGGCGGGGAGGAGGGAGAGAAGCGGGGCGAAGAAGAGGCCTCGGCAGCCGCGGCCCCAGGGGAGGAGCTGGGGTCCGAGCGGAGCCGGTCGGGGAGCTTCTCTTCGTCGTCCTCGTCGGCCGGGGTAAGGTGCTACGGTGTATTTCGGCATACTATTCTCAAATGCACTCGCGATCAACCTTTTGAAATGCAATGAAGGAACACTTGAGGGTTGCTTTGTGATTTGTTTTTTGTTTTTTAAAGTCGGGGGTGTTAGGCATTTCGATGGGGTAGTGGAATGAGAGAGCTAGCTGTGGGCGGTGGGTTATCTGGCCGTCGGACGCCTTCTAATTGGTGCAGAGTTTCGTGTGGGTTTGGCATTGTGTTGACCTCAGTGCCTCAGTGGTATATCTTTGCCAATTTACTGGCCAGAACTTTTGTAGTTTTGTGGAATGGGATGATTTCATACTGTTAGAGATGTGGGGCTAACTACCATTTGTAATCTTCTCATTGTTAATTTTCAAACGTATACTGTGTGTTCCAGTGGCTCATTAGTTGTCTATTTGTACAAACTTGGAGAAAATAATAGTGCTAGCATATAATGTGTGGCATTCCAGAAAAGGTAACTATGAGTTTAACTCAAACGAGTCGCTAGGTGCGCAGAGGGGTGTTGGTCATGAGAGAAGTTTGGACCCTGGTATGCTGCAAGAGTTTAATGGTTCCTTGGGGGTCAGTCAGATAGTGTCTTCATTTGATATGGAATGTTCATTTAGTTGTGACAACAGTTAACTGAGTGGGAAGGAACCACAATGTGCTGGCTCTGGTGGTTGATGTCACAATACTGCAGTGCATATCTGTTGAAAACTATTCATGTCAAGTTGGTGGATGAAATTGCACCCAAACATTGAATCTCAGCAGTGCTCTGCTATCTGACAATGATCGTACCATAAGAGTGTAGCTGTGTTTTATGCGTTGTTTGCTGTATGGTTCAACGAGTATCAGTGTTTTATGTGTCTTTTGAGTTAATCCTTTTTTTGAAAAGATCCTTTGAGTTAATCCAGTGGTAGCTCAGATGTACCATTCATTTTGTCACAAATCTTCAACTTGTTTCCTACTTTCCTTGACATGGAAACCCCATTTTTTTTCTATTTGCTTTTTGAAAACCATGATTGGGTTAGTTCTTTTTCTCTTTGGTTTTGTCATATATGACACTTTTCTTATAATTCGTAGATAGTAATATTATGCACCTGGATACTTCTTTTTCTTAAACATGTTCTGCTACATTTTACTTTGATCAGACTCCTGGTGTATCAAGCGAGCCATCACTGTTGAGTTTTAGTGTTGATAATATTGATACAGTTAAACTGTTGGAACTTCTGGGCCCGGAAAAGGTTGACCCAGCTGATGTCAAGGCAATCAAGGAAAATCTCTTTGGCTACACAACATTCTGGTTGACAAAAGAAGAACCTTTTGGTGATCTTGGTGAAGGAGTTCTTTTCATTGGGAATCTCCGTGGGAAAAGGGAGGAAATCTTTGCAAAACTTCAACGACAACTACGTGAACTTACTGGTGACAAATACAATCTTTTTATGGTGGAGGAACCCAATTCAGAAGGGGATGACCCACGTGGGGGACCGCGTGTTAGTTTTGGTTTGCTTAGGAAGGAAGTTTCTGAGCCTGGACCAACTACCCTATGGCAATACGTCATTTCATTATTACTCTTCCTTCTCACTATGTTCTCCTGTGTTGAGCTAGGAATCGCATCAAAGGTATGTTTATCTTACTCTTCATCTGTTATATTTTGCTATATGATAATCCCAAGTCAATCTCAAGTTGCTTATGGACTTTAATCTTATGCAGATTAGCAGTCTTCCACCAGAAATAGTTTCATATTTTACTGATCCAAATGCTACCGGACCCCCTCCCGATATGCAGCTTTTACTCCCATTTGTGGAATCGGCTTTGCCAGTGGCTTATGGCGTCTTGGCTATCCAAATATTTCATGTAATTTATGCACTAAATATGTTGAGCATCTGTTTGTCCATTAGTTTTTATTTGTTTATTAGTTCTTTCTATAATGTGTAAAGAAGTTATCTGAACAATATATTACATTTTACCTTTTAGGTCAGTTCGATATACCTTAACCTTATGTGCTCCAATTTGCCAATTAAAAATCTTTTGGAGTTGTCTTGGATTAATGAATTGCCTTTATTTAGAATTATTGTCCAACTAGTTCCAAAGTTGAAAGCATTCTTGCATAGAATTATTTATTTAAAGCTCAAACTGATTCAACATTATATTGCTTGGTCTTACAGATGATAATGTGAAGCAAACTATCAAATCAATAACCAATGTGTGAATAATTGAACTTTGGCCTGGGGATCCTTTAATCTTATGATAATGCACATGGTGTTAGAACTGCTTTTTCATGTAACCTCTTCTTTTGGTGATTGTATTAACTCTACCTAATATTTCACCATTATGTATGCAGGAAATTGGGCACTTTTTAGCAGCATTTCCAAAAAATGTGAAACTGAGCATTCCTTTCTTCATTCCAAACTTCACGCTCGGAACTTTTGGTGCAATTACTCAGGTTAGTATTCTAAAAGGATATAATATCAACTCGAGTTTCTAGGAGTTGTACATGTAGATATTGATCAGTTGCATGCCATATTAGTGTGATAGTCAATATCTTTGATAAGGCAGTATATTTTAATGTTTTCTTGATCAATCTTTTTTGGCACAATCTATTCCAGTTTGAGTGTGCATTGGACAGATGACTGATACCTAATGCATACCATTTTCGTGGATATTTTCTTATTTTTATTATTACTCCTGTAGTTCAAATCCATTCTGCCAGATAAGAAGACAATGTTCGACATATCAATGGCTGGTCCTGTGGCTGGAGCTGCACTTTCCTTTTCAATGTTCTTTGTAGGCTTGCTACTCTCTTCAAATCCTGTTGGGGCAAATGATTTAGTTGAAGTACCTAGCCAGTTATTCCAGGGTTCCTTGCTGCTTGGGCTTATTAGCAGAGCAACACTTGGATACAGGTATCTAGTACTTGACATTTTGAATTCATTCATTTTCAATCTAAGCTAGTCATTAGGTTTTGGTTTTCCCCAGTTCTGTCTGTCATGCCTCCAGATTTTCCATGAATCACTTGTTATTGGGACCTATAGGTGCCATTTCAGAACACATGGAAAGTCTCACCAATTTCCTTTATCTCGCTCTCACACTAGATCAGTCCAAGAGGAAATCAATCAGCCACCAACCTGTACATATCTTTTGAATTGTGTGATGGGGTCCTAATAGACCATCATTGTGGATTATATGTATGCGCTCCACCAATTTACATAAAAATGGCACTTGTTCTAGCACAATTCCTTTAGTGCAATTTCTGAGAACATTAGTCTGACCATGATCTGTGGTGGTGTGATTTGAAATAATCTACCTTGTTGATTCTGTTTTAACAAAGGCCGGACAGCAATTTTTGTTTCTAATGAACTTATATCTACTTACAGAGCTATGCATGCTGCCACGGTTTCGATCCATCCTCTTGTGATTGCAGGCTGGTGAGTTCACTAAACAACCGAACTCCTGCAGCCAAAGAAGTGTTACTTTTCTTATTGTTGTTGCGATTTTTTTAGGTGTGGTTTAACTACTACTGCCTTTAATATGCTTCCTGTTGGATGTCTTGATGGTGGAAGAGCATTACAGGTAAACATTCCTGTAAATTTTGATTAAATTAAGTCCGATGACCACACTGTACAAGATGTTGAGATGGTCCTCACTCAGCTCATCAGTTGCGTTTCCTATGCCTAACACTGTTGTCTGAACAGGCTTTTCTTCAACTTGTGATAATAAATTTCTAAATAGTAAATAATGCGGCTTGGAATTTCATAACAAAACCGAACAACTGTAGACTGATGTCTAATTATAAGTGTATGCTGTCACAATTACATTTAGTACTTAGTTGCTTGTGTACTCAAAAGCTCGTTAGTGCAGCTATGTTAGGGTATTGCAGATGCTTTTCATGTTCAACTCTGCCATGACATGCTATCTGTCATGATAGTCTCTAGTAGTTATTTGGATTGCAGTGTCACGAAAACAAATGTGCAGCCAAAATCTCATCAAACTGTTCCTTCCAAAAATATATTTGATGTGAGCATGAAGTTTTTGCAGTAGGTGTTGTTCAAGCTCTGTAGGCAGCAGCCTTCATTGAACTCTTTGTCCCTAGCTGTGGCTTGTACAGAACTCCATGAATATTAAGCAGCAAAATATTGAGCTGCTTCATCAAATGGTGTGTTAAGTCCACTCATATATTCAACAGGGGGCTTTCGGCAAGGAGGCTTTGTTTGGATTTGGCCTCACAACATACTCATTGCTTGGACTAGGAGTGGTAAGTCGGTCCATCTTGCACTTCACAATTTCTATTGCAGTCGTAGCCAGTTTGGTTTCTGACCTCTTTGATAGCTCTTTCATCCATCTGCTACATGCATAACTCATATGTATGGTTGCTGAATCCCTACTGTTTCTTTTTTCCAAATATTATGCTGTATAGGAAGTCTTGTTTGAATAGTACTGTTTAGAAGTATTGCTTAAGTAACCTTCTTAGTGCATCTGAATCCACATTGTGCAAGATGGTAATATGCTTTACTGTCTTGATCCAAGCTTCATGTGCAGTACTATATTTTTATGACCCTTCAGCATGGTTTACTTTTATGTGCGCCTCAGTGGTATTACATCCAACTCTGATGTCCCTTGCCCTTTTTTTTTGTTGTTTCTTTAAGCTTGGAGGACCATTATCTCTTACTTGGGGCCTATACGTGCTAATATGTCAGGTAAGAATGGGGGCATATTGATGTTTCAGATACATGTTTACACAAAGACAAAATTGATGTATAGAGAAACACACCAACTTATCTAAACCTTCTGATTTGTCTCAGAGAACTCCTGAGAAACCATGCTTGAACGATGTTAGCGATGTCGGAACCTGGAGGAGGGCAGCCTTGATAGCTTCGGTGTTTCTTGTTGTATTGACTCTCATCCCATTGTGGGATGAACTTGCGGAGGAACTAGGTGTAGGGCTTGTTACATCGTTCTGAGATACAGAGTGCTCACTGATAGAATTAGGCCATGATGTAGCTCAATTTTGTATCAAAATCAGTATTAGAAGTGTTGTAAAGGAACATGCCATCCCCATCCGTGAATATGCGATGCGTCTCGTGCAAGTTGGTTTTGCACGAACTGTAAGCCATAATTTGAAGGCATCCTGTGAATATGCTGCAGCTACTATATGCGATTTTGAATACGATGTGTGAACAAATTTTGTGACAATCAATTGTCAAGATCTGCGGCCCTGATCCACACGCCTTGCAAGTTCTGTTCGCGTGCGCTCTACTCCAGTACGTTGAATCGCTGTAAACTAATCTGAAATTAGAAGCAGCCAACATGAATTTTAACAGTAGTTCTGGCGTTTGATGGTCAAATTTGAAACACGAGTGGGGCCACACGACAGCTAGACCATTCCAAACTGCTCTTGATCACCTTTCACCTCCCCCTCTTGCAAGCGCAACGCCCCTCCAACCTGGCAACTCTCTTCCACCCCCCTCTCATCTCTCCCGTGCTGTACAATACAGCATCATCGCGTACCCAACTCCCAACCAAATCCCCAATCCCGGACTCCACCACCCGTCGCGTCCCCTTCCCGACCTCGCCGAGGAGCCTCCCCACCCCAAACCCTAGCCTCTCGCTCCCCCACCCCGCACCGCAGCATGGAGGACGAAGACGCCGGCCCCGGCGGCGGGGGCGAGGCCTCCCCTCCGCACCACGCCGCGGCGTCGGGCGACCGGGCGCGGGACATGGCGGCGTCCCCGACGAGCTCGCGGTCCGTGACGCAGACGGTGAACGGGTCGCACCGGTTCGTGATCCAGGGGTACTCGCTCGCCAAGGGCATGGGCGTGGGGAAGCACATCGCCAGCGAGACCTTCACGGTGGGCGGGTACCAGTGGGCGATCTACTTCTACCCCGATGGGAAGAATCCCGAGGACAACTCCGCCTACGTCTCCGTCTTCATCGCCCTCGCGTCCGAGGGCACCGACGTGCGCGCGCTCTTCGAGCTCACGCTCCTCGACCAGAGCGGCAAGGGCAAGCACAAGGTGCACTCCCACTTCGACCGCTCCCTCGAGTCTGGGCCGTACACCCTCAAGTACCGCGGATCCATGTGGTAATGATCTAGGATAATGTTTCTCTATCTCTTGCCGCCTCCTTGTGTTGAGTTATCAGCTCTTAGGTTTACACTGAGTGGCTAGATTGGCCACAGGGGCTCTTAATTAGATTGATTTGAAAGCAGCTGGTGTTTGTGGAAAGCTACTTTCTGTAATTACTAATTAGCCTCCATTCTGTGTTGTATTGCCCCCAGCCTTTTATACTGCTCGTGAGTTTGCCAATCAACACTACGAGACGAATTGGTGATTATATAGTACCTAGATGTGATTCAGTTGCGATGTGGGCTTGTTCCTCTGTTGTGGTACGACTGTGATCCTACAGAGACATGCGATGCGTTAAACTGTTGATTACAGTCTTATTCAGTTGTTTCTCTATTTGCGTTAAGAACTATTCACTAGTGCTCAATCCATTGAACTGTTTAACGCTTGATCCGCGTATTCCAAAATTAGTCATGTGGCATCAAGCAAATTCCATTTGGAGTGGCATTTGTTTGAATTCTTGTCTTAATAATAGAAAAAGTGTGCCAAATTTTCCCACGAAGAATCTGGACTGTGCTTCCTATATACCTATCATTATTTCTACTCCATGCTAGTGGTATTTATGCGTGCTTGGTTATCTAACTGTAAAGAAGTCTGTTACGGAACATATTGTCCAATGTGGATATTTAATTTAACTTTCTGTTTTCTACGATGGAGTACTTACTACTTAATGTTGGTCCAGCTTTCTAGTTATGGTACTTACCAAAATTGGAGATACCTAGCCTGTTTCTCTATGCTTTGCAATTTGTTGATTAATATTCCAAATGTGTCAATTAGTTTCAGCTTCCACATTAGTTAACGTACAAGAATATCTTGGAGCGAATGAATTGATAGGAAAAGTTTGTCTTCTCTGATACTTTTGGTTAAGATGGCTATAGCGTCTGTATCTGATAATGAATTGTGGGGAGGTTTGTCTTCTCTGATACTTCTGGTTAAGGTGGTAGAAACTATAGCATCTATAGTTGTTAGTGGATTGTGGGAAGGTTTATCTTCTCTGATACTTTTGGTTAAAGTGGAGTGTCTATTAACTGATATGCATACATGTGAGGTCGACGATCAATTAAGGGGGAACTTCCCTGCACACCCTGTCTGCTATAATAACTTGTGTTGGTTTTCTGGGGTTTCATCTTGTGATCTATCACAGTTATTGAACCTTAAGGGTGACTATGATGACCAATTGGCCCTCACAGATGAGGTGTGCAACCTTGCAAGTATATTAGATCATCCCTTTTGGCTGCATTTGTACCCAACTAATTTGTGAATAGCATGCACACATATATCACTTCCAGATTGTTTAGTTGTTGATGAAATGTATCTGGTTGTTTGACTTTACCTTCTGTATTTGACAAGTTTGCTACCAAAAAAGACCCTTATTTCTTTATTCCGGTTTCAACTTTCAGGGGCTATAAAAGGTTCTTTCGGCGTACTGCTCTTGAGACATCAGATTTTCTTAAAGATGATTGCTTGAAGATAAATTGTACTGTGGGCGTTGTAGTATCAACTATGGATTATTCTAGACCACACTCGATAGAGGTTCCAGAGTCTGACATAGGCTATCATTTTGGAACGCTTTTGGACACTCAGGAAGGTGTAGATGTTATTTTTAGAGTAGCAGGAGAGGAGTTTCATGCCCACAAGTTGGTATTGGCTGCCCGATCTTCCTTTTTTAGGTCAGAGTTTTTCGATCATGAATCAGATGAAGAAAAGAATGAAGCTGATGTTTGGAATGAAATCAAAGAGATCGTCATTGATGACATGGATCCTAAAGTGTTCAGAGTATGTTTCTATTTTTGTGCAGTCTCATATCCCATTTCATTGTTGAATAAACTTTGGGATTTTGTATTCATATGTGCAAATATTCTCTGTTGCAGGCTGTGCTTCATTTTATCTACAGGGACAATCTTGTTAATGATGATGAGTTATCTGCATCAAGCTCCGACTGCTCCATCTTTGATACTTTAGCTGGAAAGTTAATGGCTGCAGCAGACAAATATGATTTGCCAAGGCTAAGATTGTTGTGCGAGTCTTACTTGTGCAAGCATATTTCTGTAAACTCTGTGGCAACTACTTTAGCATTGGCTGATCAGCACCATGCTATGGAGCTTAAATCTGTTTGCCTGAAATTTGCTGCTGAAAATCTCTCAGGTAATAACTAATAAGACTTCACATAAAAATCTTTTCAACCTTTGTGCCTTCATGAATCATACATCGATATATTCCTGATTGGCATTTTCAATAAAAAGTTTGATCTTTGATTTGGAGCTTTACATAATCACAAACGGGCTCTGTAATGCTTTTTTATTTTATAAATAAAATGAGTACGTGTTAGGTGTTTTCTTGTTTAGATGTCAGACAATTCCCAGTTTGCTCCAAGGCATGGCATGCATGGAGGTCAAATGTCTGCAGTGTGTTCCCATGCCTATAAAATTGGCACATATGGTATTGATAAGATGCCTTATTATCTGCATAGCTTTTAAGTGTGAGATGGCACTGAGCCACTGATGGTGGTTATGGTTGCTGGATTACTAGTCATGGAAGTATCGGGATTTCAGTCATTTCTTGCTTCTATGAGTATCATAGTTCTTCCATCTTAAACTTTTAAGTGCTTACTGCTTAGTAATTTGTGTACGTATTTTCACATTTCGTCGTTTGCTGCTCGGTGGTGCCCAAATAAATTTGAGCTGTATAACATTCCAGATGCCCTTATGTATCTGCAGCTGTGATCCGGACTGAGGGATTTGATTACCTCAAAGACAACTGCCCATCGCTGCAGTCAGAGATACTGCGGACGGTTGCCGGTTGCGAGGAGCAGTGCAGCAGCGGTGGGAAAAGCCAGAGTGTATGGGCGCAGCTATCGGACGGTGGCGACACCAGCGGCCGCAGGGTGAGGCCGAGGGTCTGAGCTGGTGATGAGGCATCACCAGCTCACTGCCGTGAATCCGTGATCTACTGACCTGTGTAATCAAACCTGCTGTAGTGTAAATGTGGACAGGGATTTGTGACAACGCTTGAAATAATATAATTAGCATCTTGCTTGTTGCCACCATCGTAAGTTCTTTGTTTCAGTCAACAGGCTTTTGCTTCTGAGTAGTAACATGTGGCAGCTAAGTGAAATGAGACTTCGGATGCCATCGTAGCATCCTCAACGTGAAGTAAATACTGAAGAGCTGTAACCACGGAACCTGAATGACATTGATGGTGGTTAAACAGACTGGATGTAGCTAATCGTCCATAGTTTGGTACGAACAAACTAAGCAGACAGGGCCCCAGATGATGCAACTTCGTCGGAAACAACCCTAACGCTTTGGATTTTGCTCAACCAAATGAAGCCACCAGGAACTCCTTGTAAATGCTCATGAATTCGTCGGAAACAACCCTAACGCTTTGGATTTTGCTCAACCAAATGAAGCCACCAGGAACTCCTTGTAAATGCTCATGAACTTTGCCACGAAAGCTGCAAAAGGGTTGTAAATAAGTATGACTGCTATACTGCTATCATCACTCTAAAAGACCATACGTGCAAATCTGAGATATTTGCACATAATAAAACAAAAAATATATATACAATCTAAGTGAGCTACACATGTCTAAACCAATTTATACACGAAAAAACATGCTTTCACTGTGTTTCAATCATGGTATATTCATATTAAAGTACCAAAGATAGGGTTAAAAACAATGATAACCAATAAGACTGAACAGGTGAGGGCCATATACATGCAAGCAATAAGCATAAGAATAAGGGTGCACTTAATAGAAGGGGCAAGAGAAGTACCTTCTAGGTGAAAAATGGCTTTTGACCCAAGGCGCATCTTGTGCTCCTGCAAACATAAGGCCCTACAAGTTAGAACTGAGATAGCAAAAGCACCACATCAAAAACAGCTTCAATAGGTTATGCCCTCCAATTTCTGTTTATTTGCCAAACCAGGGTGTCATGGAACTAAATCAATTGGGAGAAATTGTTTCCAAATTGTTTACTCACATAGTGTGCAGCCCAGTGACAGATTTCGTGTTTCAGATCAGCGTCTAACTTCTTAAGTAATTCCGCCAACAACTTCTGCAGTGGTCAAGGAAGTTCAGCATGCATGATATCAAATAGCATGGGAGAACAAATAAAGCAGTGATAGAAGCATTAAATGACCTTCAAAATACTTTCAGGTGGGATACAATTGACAAGTAATTCGTAGAATTTCTGGCGTACAGCATATAGCCTGAAATGTTCAGAGTCAAACCAAAGAATAAGGCACTTGTGTACATCACTATTAAGTGTGATACAAAATTTCAACAAATGGATGTCCACGAAAAAATTGCACTTGTTCGAAAGGGGAACTCTCTCAAATCTATATTTTCCTCGATATTGTAAAAAATAAAATAGAATAGACAAGTAACCACATCATATTTAGCTGCTTGCAATCAGCATTTATGATATTATTATTATTAGATTTAAAAATCTTCCCATGTAGTTGTTCGAGGCTGCAAGAAAAATATACACTGACAGGAAGCATGGAAAGTTAGTTAAGGAACTTGAAAGGAAACTATATACCAGAAAATGATAGTTATAACCGCTTGTATGATGCATCAAACGAGTTGTCCAGGAAATAGTATCACTATATCAGTACCCAAAAGCAAACTAATATCAAAGCTATAAGAGCATCCACCAATATGGCACCCATCACTACTTTCAACACTGATACTGATGATATGAATCTATCACAAACTCCAAACAAAAATTACCTAAGATAATACAAACTAGAGCTTTTCTATGTCCGAGAAACATGCATCAAGTCTCTAGCCATGTGCTCATGCCTTGTATTTTCAGCAAATATAGGCATGACATCATAGTACAAATGTAAAACTAAAGCAATACTGCAGCGGGAATCCTATTAGTTTAAGAAGAGGAATAAAAATATGCAACAAGAATTATTAAGCCTGAAGTACTTTCAACAGAAGATGGAACCTTTTAGGGCTTTGTTCTGTCAGGATATCAGTTGATATTTCAGACACATATTGTTCCCAGTCAAGAGGAGGTGCGACTTGATTTGATGTAAATGGGTATCTGAAAGCAGAAAAGAAAACGATAGTAGTCAGTGCTGGCAAGGGGTAGAGATTGAAATAAGTATAAAAGCAAACATGTGACACATCAGTAGAGGAACTGAACACCAAATAAGCTCAAATGCTTACTGTTGCACTTTGCAAGTCTCAAAAAACAGTATTGCCCGTCTCAGATTACGGTTTGAGTGTGCAGCAATACGAGCAGCAAATCCAGCTGGAAGCTGCAAGTTTTCTTTCTTCCCAATGAACTCTAGAACTTGGATAATCTGTGAAATGAAGAAAGGTGTTCATGCTTTAGTATTTTCAATTTTCATAGTACATTTTGGGCTCGCGGGATGAGCACATTAAGGAATGTCAACAACGCTTTTGAACACCCATATGGCATGTAGTGTCAATGAACAGCCAAGATACTGAGGCAATACAACAAGTAAGATCAGATGAAAATTGAAAGTTTGAAGCATCTATCACCAACCTGATCTTCACTAGGAGCATTCACTCGCACATTTAAGCAACGGGATCTTACAGCCTCTGTGACTTTTGATGAGCTGTTACAGCACAGGATCAGTCTGCATGATGCGCTATACTTCTCCATAGTCCTACGGAGGGAATGCTGGGCTTCTCGTGAGAGTTTGTCAACTTCATTTAACACAAGGACTGCAAGTTCAGATGAAACTTGTTAAGTTCCTGTTGATAGGACCTATTCGTTAAACCTCAAAAAAGATGCATGCTCATGTCTGAGGTATCCAACTTATGCCACTTAAGGTTTACAATCATGATGAAAATATCATTAGTTTAAGGCTAATAAGCAAACCTACTAGCATCATGTGAGGCAACTGCATGCTTGTCAAATCATGCATAATAACACTGAATATCAAGAAGAAGAAAAAGTAGAAGCACATGCTTTAATAGCCAATAAAGAACTAGGAGGAACATAGACACAGTATTGCATGATAGAACACCAACCTTTAAATGCTCTCTTGCCTTTGGCATCGATTGGCCTATTCTTCGCCATCTCTTTGATGACCTCCTGGACAACATACCTGTCCTGAAACCCAGCATCACTAGGGTTCATTTCCACATGATGAGCACTCGACAACATCACCAACTCTATCTCAAGTGTTCTTGTTCCAGTCTGAAGAGGAAATAGCAACTCAGATTCCAGACAAATTCATAGCTACTCCAACTTGCCAATAAAGCCTAACACATTGAAACCATGACGTACCAACCATTTTACACATCAGACTACAGCCTAAGTGCCTAACCCCAAAAGAACATATGAATTGCAGTACTTTCCTATCATGGTGATGTGACCATCACAATCATATAAAAGGGGATTCATCTACATCTTACATGACACTAATACCTTCAACTAAGAGATATTACTATTATTTGTACACTAGCATTTTGTGCAGTCCTCAGCGCATCATCAGAATTTGTTGAAGCGTCGCTAATTAATAAGAACAAAACTTAGGCAATTGAAAGGTACTAGGACTCACATCGATCTTCCATGTCTTGTTCTCCATCTTAACCTGCAACCGAGCAACCAGAACACGGAAATGTCAACACCAAACGACGGCCTCAACATAGAAAAATCTAAACAACAAAGAAGAGACCCCCCAAATAAATTTATATTAAGAAAATGCACCTTCTCCGAGCCGGCGCCGAACATCTGTTTGATGAGCGCCAGGATTAGGGTTTTCTTCCCGGACCCCGACGGCCCATAGAACAGCAAGTGCGGGCAATCCTGCTCCGACACCTGACCAAAACGAAACCACACATGATTAGAGCTGCAAAACGTCGGGCGAAACCCTAGATTAACCCGAAGAAGCGCAGATCGCGGGGGCTTACGAGCTTCCTGAGGTTCTGCGCGACCTGGTCGTGGACGGTGACCTTGTCTAGGGTCTTGGGGCGGTACTTGTCCACCCACAGCATCCTCGCCGCTCCCTCTTCTTCCCCGCCTCGCCTCGCCGCTAGAGAGGGTGGAGCGGTAGAGAGATTTGGGGATGGGATTGGGAGGGCGGGGGAATGGAGGGGAGTGGCGGGAACTCGGGACTGGTGGTGGGGGCGGTGGGACTCCGCCGCTGGGAGACGAGGGTTTTTGCCGGGCTCCTCGCCTATCTTTTCTGACGGGTGTGGTCCACATGTCAGCGGAGCTGGTGCCGGGCCTGGACGCGCAACGCGATGTGGGCCGTGGGCTTTGGCTTGATGGGATGTCGATGGGGTAAACCACACAAGAGAGCCCACAGTTTGCAAGGACTTGTTTGTTGTTGTTTTTTCAAATGCTCTTGATTTGTAATTTGCTTAGCACAAACTTAGCTTCATGGTTAAAGGTTAATTTATTTCAGATTACAAGGGCTCGTGCCCGTGTTAGTAAAATAGTCAGTCTGTGCTGTTGGTCCTGGAACAGGCAGCGGTATTCAAGTTGGGGGGAGTCATTAGCAGTTAGCAAGTGTCTGTGCATAACAAGGAGTTCGTCAAACAAACAAACGCATGAACGATGTGATAATATTCTGGTTCCACGTAGTAATGACATGTTTAGACTGTACTCGGGGTACTTGTACCTGTAGGTATATCGCATAGGGGCTCTGCCCCGCCTCTACTTTTGTGAGTGCAGTTAGACTGTCTCCGACAGTGGAAACCCAAATACCATACCCATTTGCTAGTTTGGGTCGCGAGCAACCAAAGGGGTCAGGCACCCAAAACTGCCCTTCTCCAACAACGGATGCAAACCCATTTGCACCGCTGCTCGTTGCCGGTTCCTTGTCGTGCCCCACTCCCCACCGCTCCAGCTTGGCCAGAGCCCGCCGTCGCCGTCGGCCACGCCCCGCCTCGCCGCAGCTCCCTGCCTCGCCGCCGCCATCGTCGTCGGCCACGCCCTGCCTCGCCGCCGTTCCCTGCCTCAGCGTCGTCGGCCGCGCTTCGCCTCACCGCCGTTCTCCGCCTCAGCGTCGTCGGCCGCGCCCTACCTCACAGCCGGCTCCCCGCCATGGTCCCACCTGGCCGCAACAGCAGCTCCCCATCGCGGGCCCGCCTCCCATGGTGCTTTGATTTGGGTTGAGGAGAGAGAGACGCAAATTTGGCTACCCTCTTCCCTGGGACGCAAAATGGGTCTCCCCTTTGCCTACTCTGTTAGAGGACATTTTTTGATTGTGGAGCACCCATTTTGGGTATGGGCAGCGCGACGGGCCTCCTGTTGGAGATAGCCTTAGGCCCTGTTTAATTTTCAAAAAAAAATTCTACAATACCTATCACATCGAATCGTTAGACACATGCATGAAGCATTAAATATAGCTCAAAAAAACTAATTACACAGTCTATCTGATTAGCACGAGATGAATTATTTAAGCCTAATTAGTTCATGATTGGACATTGTTTATCAAGTAACAACGAAATATGTTACAGTATCAAAATCCAAACCTTTTCACGAACTAAACACAGGCTTAGTACCGAAACATCAGTCCCCATTGTTAGGCACAGAAGCATGCATGCCTTTGCCTGCAGCAAACTTGCTGCAACATTAAAGGCAGATCCAGGAAGAAATGATCAGTGATCCTGGCAGAAACAGTGGTAGGCGTTGCCGTGGTGTGGGCTGTGTTCAGTTCCCCTGGAAAGCACTGTAGCGACAGGAAAAATAACTGTGGCATACTGTAGCACGTTTCATTTGTTTGTGGTAGATATTATCCTACCATGACCTAACTAGGCTCAAAAAATTCGTCTCGCAACGTACATCAAAACTATGCAATTAGTTTTTTTATTTACCTACATTTAGTACTCCATGCATGGGTCATTTGCTACATTTAATGTTTCGATGTGATAGAGATATGATGGAGATGTGATGGAAAGTGATGTTTTTGTGGGGGTTTTTAGTGGATCTAAACACTGCCGTGGTGTTCATATGTGAAGAAAGACTGAATGAACGGAGCACTCACAAGAGCACCAGTGGTCTAGTGGTAGAATAGTACCCTGCCACGGTACAGACCCGGGTTCGATTCCCGGCTGGTGCATTCTTAATTTTTTGAAGAACTAACGTGATGCTGGCATCGCACAAACGAAGAGCACCTGATCGTTGTTGATGTTGGGGATTGGAACTTACGTGATGCTGGCATCGCACAAACGAAGAGCTTAATCCCGCCCTCGAAAATATCTTTACGTGATGCTGGCATCGCACAAACGAAGAGCACCTGATCGTTGTTGATGTTGGGGATTGGAACTTACGTGATGCTGGCATCGCACAAACGAAGAGCTTAATCCCGCCCTCGAAAATATCTTTTTGCATGTCTGCAGGGAGACAAACGCACCCCAAAGGGTGATGTCGTCTGCAAAAGCTCGAAGGCCAGAACCTACGAAGGGACAGTGGGCTCACCTTCGTCTGCGAAGGTGATGGCTGTTCGCTAAGAGTGAATAACGTCCGGGAGAGAAAGGCCCGTGAAGGATCCTGAAGCCCGAAGCGTATCAAGCACGGAATACAAGCCGGACGAAGGTTGCTAGGACCTTTGTCGGGAATAGGCGTGCGTGTAAATCGTGAATACGTGAGCAGATCGGATTTGTACACCTCTCATCTTGTAATTTTACCCCGAAACTGGCTGTAAGTGAGCTGTAAATGGGTTAGAATGGGGCAATTTAGGAAAACCTGGCCGAGGGCTAGGGGTATAAATAGCCCCCTCTCTCCACAGTATAAAGGGTTGAATTTTCTGGTTATTACTGGGGAATTTAGTGTTTTTTTCCTTAATCATTTTCATACTGTTCATGCTTCATATTAGGCATCTAAAAAGCAAAGATCTCAACAGTTGATTCTCTTTTCTGACGTTTTATTTACGTGACGTGGTGCTGAAACCACAACGCACAACGGCACAAACGGAGAGCTCCAGCTCCTGTTCTCTTCAAGACGAAAGTTGGACGAAAACTCCAGCAGCGATTGGGCTACGTCATTACAAAAATCTCGACCGTCCGTCATCAGACTAAGTTAAATCGTACCGTCAGTATCTGGTACGGCGCGTCGTCCAGCTCTAGCATTCTCCCGACTCTTCTCAAACAGCTCGCTCCTCCCGTTCCCGTCGTTCGTCTTCGTATCGCTCGAGGCTGAGGCAGACCAAGCCTACTCGGCCTCCCTCGGTCCCTCCATCGCCGCGCTCTCTCACCGTGGCGGCCATCAAGGGGCTCCAATCCCGCTCTCCATGTCGATCCCCCCTGCCGCTCACCCCCTTCCATCTCTCCGCACAGGCCTTCCTCTGGCGCCGCACCTCCCTTTCCCCCCTCCTCTTTCACTGGCGTCGTTGATGAGTTCCACAACAAATCCGGCTGCACCGCTGCTCGCGCCACGCTTCGCCAAAGTGCCGGGGCATGCCACACCGGTCGAGTCCGCGGCGGCGCCGCACATGGGTTTGCAGTCTCCGTCATCCTTTTCCTCGCACGGATTTAATCCGATTGAAGCTGGTTCTTGCATCGCCGCTGCATGAGCTCATATGAAAAGCTCGAGAAATCTGAGCGACTCACGCTGGAATGCTGTAGCCGCCCCTGCTCCGCGTGGGGCCCTCGGCTCCCTGTCTTGGCTTCGCTCTTCGTCCGCGACAACGACCTCGCTTGCCGCCATGACGGTGGGTAGGGCTGTCGCGGACGGGCGCTCGCAGCCTCAGGCACACCAGCGCACCGCCTGTCAGAGGCCACACCCACACAGAGCATATGCACGGAGGGAGGACCGCAAGTCCCGCGTATCAATGGCACAGCGGCTGCGCATCTTGCAGCAGTAGCATCAGGTACCACTTCTGCTAAGCCCAGCAGGCTGCTAGCTTGATTAATGATGTGCCCGATCAATTTCTTTGCTACTAGAGTCCAGAGCGTTCAAACGAAACGTCCTGCATGTCATGTGTTTGATGAATTGCGCACAAGAAGCATCCACCATTGTTTTCACGACTGTAGGTCATATTCAGGTTATTTAAGTTCTGATAATGTTATTACATCACTTTGTGTATCGATAGGAGTATGGCCGGTGACGAAGTACACGGCCAGGCAGCTTCAGGTCATGCGCTATGATCTCCCTATTTGAATGTCCCATGTATGAACAAGAATTTTCATTCTGATAGATAGATGTGCCAAATAAAATTGTTAGATGTTCCATCAAGCTAACCCACCATGCTCTATGGTCACCACCTGGAAACTGGCAGATAACAGGCGATGAACACATACAACAAAGCTCGATGAGCACATCAAAGGCAACAATTAGCTGCAGAAGAAAATATTGGGCTAATGCCATCTTGGCTTTTCAATTGGCAAGTTTATGGAAAATGTTTTTTTATGTGTCTAAAATCAATATAAATACTTCATGTTTCTGCTTATACATTTGATGCATTATTACAAGTTGTATAGAGGGGAATAGGTTTGTGATTAAACAATTTCTTCCACAGCTTCTCACAATATGATCTTCTCACAATTTCTTTTCCATTAACCTACAATGGAGTTGAGTTGATTATTTGTTTTTAATTTACCTTGTCATACTCACATTCAAATGGAAATTTCTGCTACACATTATTTTTCTAATCTATTTATGATGGAGAATCAGCATTTCCGCCATACAAAGAACATACACTGATAAAATCATATTGTCAATAATTAATCACGAATCTCCTACTAAAAGCCATGGCCAGCTGGCGCGGCAACGGCACGCCCTAGGTTTTCTATTAATTTCGGAATCAAATCATGCAGCTTAGCCCTTTTTTTTTTTAAGTTCCCATCACATGACGGGAGCATGGGACCAAGTGCACAAGGACAAGTCTGTGCCGCTTTCCATTCCTCTCTGAAAGATACGTAACGAAGCAACAAAAAGAGGCGAGGAGCGTGGCCGACCACAACAATCAATTTGAAATGATGGGTTTTTTTTTCGAACCTAGAAGAGAAGCGCGTGATGGGTTGATCACTTGAACGCTCGCCTGACCCTGCCACCTGGTACTGATGATCCGCAACGCGGTGAAGTGCAAATCCATCCGCGGAAAGCAAACCCCAACGGGAAATTAAAAGCAAAGCAACCGTCACAGGCCGCAGCTACGACGAGCTCGACTAGAGGTAGCTAGATAGGCTACGCGGCGGATGACCGGGAAGCGCCACGCATCGACGGCGGCAAACCGGCGAGGCGCCAGATCGCCAGGTCTGCTGCGTCTGCGCTCCCTCTCCTCCAGCGTGGGGCATCACGACGCGGCAGCGTGGAGGGCATGTGAGTAGCCACGAAAACCGACGGAAACAGACGAAAAAAATCTCATTTCTATTTCTGTTTTTATATTTTTTTTGCAGAAACAGAATCGGGTTCGGAAAATACGGGTACAAAAACAGGATCGGATAACGCGGAAGTACGGAAACGAACCAATACGGATGTTGAGCCAGAAAGAATAACGCGATCAAATATTCTTGAGTATACATTAACAAAGTCACAAAATAATATACACGTACGAAGTTATTAGTCCAATATTCACTAGTATGTCATGTGTTAACATGTTAATATGTATACTTAGTGATTGGTGTGTTTTTGAACATATCAATTTTTAGACATATTTTATGTAGATTAAAAACGGAATGAAAAACGGAATAAATACGGGTCAATTCCATGAAAAAACGGAATTTCTCGGAAACGGACGAAAAAATCTCATCTCTACTTCTGTAAATATGAAAATGAGATCCCATAAATATAAAAAATAGACAAACAAAAATAGAAAACGAAACGGATCGGAACGGAAATATTTCCATCGGTTTTCAACGCTACATGTGCGGCACCGGCACGCAGCCACCGGAGGCCGGGGCCCTTTTGTCCGGGCGTGCCGGGCGATTTGAATCGGGGGTGGGCGTTTTGGTAATTGGGCTAATGCAACGGCCGAATCGCCCGTAGCCTGGACTGGGATGGTGGTGGGTGGAATCCGGCACAGCGCCGGCCATTTGGGGCCTCGGGCTGTCGCATGATACGCCTGTCCCCTAGTTTCTTCTCTCTCTGTTTTTTTTTTCAGTTCAATTCGTTTCTTGCACGAAATTGAATCCGAATAACGAATCGCTCGAATTACATACAAAAGGTAAGGTATGGACCTCAAGAAAAAAGTTCGGAAACTTTTTAGCATCCACGCTACTCCTCTTTTCTCCGAGCGATTTGCACGCTACCTTTTGCTCCGTACTACACCGGACAGCGTGTCTGTCCGGGAGGGCCGGCGCAGGCGTCAGGCACAGCAGGAGCGGAGGCGCCGCCCCGCCCCGCCCCGCGCTCCCACGTGGGCTCCACGAGTCAACCCGGGAACCGCGTGCCACGTCGTCCTCCTCCCCCGTCCCCCCGCGCCGAAACGCTCGCGCGCCGAGATGACCAAACCGCCCTCGCCTTCGCCTTCGCCTCGCCGCCCACTACCACCACTACCACCACCACTCCCCCCCACCTCCTCCGCGTCCTCTGCTTCGCGATCCATCCGCCCGTCGCCGCTGGCGTCACGTCGCTCCGGGTCATCCCACTGCGTCCCGGCGAGGAGGAGAGCTCCCCCCACCGATCGGCGGTGGCGGACCCGGGATTCTGATCCCTGCTCTGGATCATCTGGGTCCCGTGTACTAGTATCCTCTCCTCTGCTACCCTCTCTCCCCTCGATTCTAAAGTGTTCTCTTCGCTTTTCGGATCCGTCCCTGTCACGGTTTTCCTCATCCGCCGCGTCTTGCTTGCGGTCGCCGTCCAACTCCCCGGCCCCATCTTCCTTATTTGGTCCGTGGGATTTTCCAGCACTCACTCGCATGTGAAAACCTCTCTTCTTCCTTTCCCGTGCTTCTGTCTGTCACACGGATCGGGTGGGTGACCTCGAGCTGGAGGAAACCGTGTTTCGTGTGCTGCCTTGGCTCCTCCGTTTCCTTGGAGCGGCGTCTCGCCGTCCTGTCTATAGAAGCTTCCCTTCGCGATTGATTCTCATCAATCTTGCATCTCTCTTCGCCGCAAATTTAAAGCTTTCTTTGTTTGGACTTGTGGAAGCAATAAATCTCGAAGCTTCCTTAGTCTGATTGGTTGCTGGGAGTTCAGAGAGCTGTTGAGATCTTCGCAGGCTCCGATCGGCGCGCCGGGATGGCGAATCTAGCCGCGCTGCGCCCGTGTCTCTGCTTGCTGGCGGCAATGGCGGCGGCGGCGTCGTGGTCCGGCGTCGGGACGGTGGACGCGCTGGGGATGAACTGGGGTACGCAGGCGACGCACCCCCTGTCGCCCAAGGTCGTGGTGCAGATGCTCAAGGACAACGGCATCAAGAAGGTGAAGCTGTTCGACGCCGACCAGGCCACGCTCAGCGCGCTCGCCGGCAGCGGCATCGAGGTCATGGTCGCCATTCCCAATGTCCTGCTCGACAGGATCACCGACTACGACACCGCCAAGGAGTGGGTCCGGCACAACGTCTCGCGCTACAACTTCGACGGCGGCGTCACTATCAAGTGAGCTGAGCTTCTCTTCTGCTGCTCATCCAATCCATGGCGCCGCCCGGCGCGGCGGCATGAAGCATGATGTGTGGATGGCTAAAGCTAGCTTCTTATGATGCATTATCGCAGGTACGTGGCCGTGGGCAACGAGCCGTTCCTGGCGGCGTACAACGGCACGTTCGACAAGGTGACCTTCCCGGCGCTGCAGAACATCCAGAACGCGCTGGACGAGGCCGGGCTCGGCGACAGCATCAAGGCCACCGTCCCCCTCAACGCCGACGTGTACATGTCCCCGGCGGACAACCCGGTGCCGTCGGCGGGGCGGTGGCGGCCCGACATCGCGGACCTGATGACGCAGATGGTGCAGTTCCTGAGCAACCACAGCGCGCCCTTCACCGTCAACATCTACCCCTTCATCAGCCTCTTCCTCAACGACAACTTCCCCGTGGACTTCGCCTTCTTCGACGGCGGCGCGACGCCCGTGGTGGACAACGGCGTCTCCTACACCAACGTGTTCGACGCCAACTTCGACACCCTGGTGGCGGCGCTCAAGGCGTCGGGGCACGGCGACATGCCCATCGTCGTCGGCGAGGTCGGCTGGCCCACCGACGGCGACAAGCACGCCACCACCGCGTACGCGCAGCGCTTCTACAGCGGCCTCCTCCGGCGGCTCGCCGCCAACGCCGGCACCCCCGTCCGGCCCAACCAGTACATCGAGGTCTACCTCTTCGGCCTCCTGGACGAGGACATCAAGAGCGTGGCGCCGGGCAACTTCGAGCGCCACTGGGGCATCCTCCGGTACGACGGGCAGCCCAAGTTCCCGATGGATCTGACGGGGCAGGGCCAGAACGCGATGCTGGTGCCGGCGCGCGGCGTCGAGTACCTGCCCCGGACATGGTGCGTCGTCAACACCGAGTCGCCCAACATGGACAAGCTCGCCGACAACATCAACTTCGCCTGCACCTTCGCCGACTGCACGGCGCTGGGCTACGGCTCGACGTGCGGCGGCATGGACAGCAACGGCAACGCGTCCTACGCCTTCAACGCCTTCTTCCAGATGAAGGACCAGGCCGACGAGTCCTGCGACTTCCAGGGCCTCGCCAGGCCCACGCAGACGGACCCCTCCACGCCTGCCTGCAACCTCACCATACAGATCGCCACCACCTCGGCGGCCGCGCCGTGCCTCGCGGCCGCCGCCGCCGCGCTTCTGTTCTTGGCGCAGCTGATGATGATCCTGCTGCATTAGAGTGCTGTTCTTGGGGCGCAATTGATGATCCTGCTGCGTTAGATAGGCAGGTTATTGTTGATCTTTGGTTGGTTTGGGGCATTTTTCGCAGGGCACTCTTGGAGATTATTATAGTTTGTTCGTTTGTCGGGGTTATTCTTGGTGGAATAATTGGTAGGAACTAGTAGTAGTAGAAAGTGTTCTTCTGGAGATATACATGCATACTTCAGGTAGTTCGGGATATATACTGATGTGAGATGCTGGACATTGTGTTCATGTGGAACAACACTGAACTGAACTGCTGATGCAAATCATTGGAGCTAGATGACTGACGAGTAAACAGTCGGTTCATTCAGTTTCATCAGTGGGCACCATGTGGCCACATCATGGGCACATTTTAGGATGCAGGGTTGGAACTTGGAGATTGTTTGGCCTCTTGCACTATACTAGTGCCATCCACATGATTTGAATCGAGATCCGTGATGCGTAGGAGATGCACTTGACATGGTCCCCAGATCCAGCATAACATGGACACATGGTGTCATGGTCTAGATGCGCAACTTTTCTCAAACTTCTCCCTTCCAAAGTTGGAACTCGTTCCTGGCTTCCATACGCAGGTGAAGTGGCCAATAAACCAGCAGCAGAAGCTTTCCGGATCAGCCGTGCACGTGGGGACTCCAATTTTCTGCCGGTTTCGTTTCGATTTTTTAATCAGTAACAGCTGAGCGAGCCCAAGTTTTCTCGGTGGATCTACCTGACCTCCTCATACTCTGCAGCAAGCTCTCCGTTCTGCACGGTCAAGTTGCTGCAGGTGTATCTGAATCTCACGCAAAAGCACACCAGAAAAATCGACAGAATAACCAAGTAGCCACCGCAGCCCGGCGCAGCCCAACGGGGCAATGGGCCGGACCAGCGAGTGAATTCTGTTCGTCATTGGCCATGTCTGAGACTCCTGAGAGTTGGTTTTGTTGGCGCTTTGCCGGAGCAAAAAAAAAACTGTGGAATTCTCAGTAGAACGATGAACAAAATTCAGATAATAGTCGCGGACGCGCAGCTCGCAAGCATAGCCGGAGAACGAAGCGGCGGCACCATCAGGGAACGGGAACGGGAACGAGCCAAGCCATGGGCAAGCCATGTGCGGTGCGGGCGCGCCCGGACCGACTCGCCGAACTAGCGCGCGGCCTGACGTGACGTGGGAAACACAGAAACGACCTGACGTCGTCGGCCTGTGCCCGTCTCGTCCCGCTTCGGCGCCGCGCCGTGATCCGAGCGCGGTGGTTCTTGTTTGGAACGAGACGTGGGCGGCGGCGCGGCGGGCACAGGGAACTTCTACAGCGTGAGGCGTGCGCGGCCTCCGGATGCTTGTTTAGGAAAGTGGCCTAAACTCAAAGCCATTTGAGCATAGTGCTGGATTCATCCTCCCCTAGTATTTTTTATTTATTTTGCGTGCTGTTGTTTTCATCTAGAGTGGTTGGCGTCCAACTCTGTTTGGATTGATGAAATTCTGATGAACTCTTCTGCACATGAGCTCTGGAGTCATACCTCTGCAGCTCTGCATCTGCCTGTGCTTTCTGGTACCGCAAAAGGAAGGGTACTCTGAAGATGTGACTGAAACCAGGATTAGCATCTGACCGAAGCAAAAGGAAGGGTACTATGTCTGGACCTCAGAAGTAACACCGGAACTAATTAATTTACTTCGGTCAGAAACAAGTATTGTTGTCACTGCACTTGCCAATGGCATTCCAAATTGTCCCCATATATGCTGAAGGTTATACTGCCACACTAACCTGTCGCATGATCAACTGACCAAGACATTGGTAATATGATGTACTGCAATATGTAAGCCTGAAACTTGTAGAAATCGAAAGACATGTTTACACCGTAGGACAAAGACTCTGATGATCGTCTCCTGCGCAAGACATAACTGAACTTTTACAGCGACAGGCACAAGTAGGGTGATGAAGAGTCCGTCTACACCTTCTTTGTTTTTTGAAAGTGTACATCTGATTCGTATAAGAGAAAGAATTTGCAGGGAGCTGTGGAAACAGCAAACGAGCACCGCTGTGTTCAAGCCAAACTGATATATGTATGCATGTATACTTTCAGACTTGATGACTGCGTTCGATGACTTCTTCAGCTTCTCTCCTTCCAGCCGACAGCCAGAGCAAGTGGCCATCGGCAGCGTAGTAGAGGTGCATCAAACTCAAAAGGGTAAACACCTGACCACCGGCTGAGAGACAAATTTGTGCATCAAAGGACATGGACACTGAAAGCGAAACATAGAATTTCGTCCTTTGAGGTGTTCATGTACACACCCCGACATGGTTCGGTTCGATGTGTTTTCTCAAGTTCAGTTTCCTTGATCTCTCGTTCATATGCCAGCTGACCTGTTGAGGAGCCGGATGTCACGGCCCATGGCCCGACTGGGCCGCGTGGTTACTGTAGCATCGAGGCACAGCTCCGCTTTAGTTCCATACTAGAAACGGAAAGGGAGTTGAACCAGCTTAAATAGCCGGTCCCTAGGAAACTAATAACTCCGGTTCGAACTCCTTGCGCGAAGCGAGGACGAAAGCGCAAGAGAGTTATTTAGCAGGTTCGAACCTTTTGCGCGAAGCGAGGACGAAAGCGCAAGAGAGTTATTTAGCAGGTGTGGTCTACTCAACGTGTAAAATAAATTTTAGCCGTTATGCTGGGCCGAGTCGTTACACCGGACGGCGGCGGCGAGGCCAGCGAAGAGCGGCGTACCGGGATGACCGGCGGGAGCTACTTAATTGGAGATCGGGAGCTCGTCGGGCGGCGGCGTCGGCACTGAAATAAGAAATCTAGTGCACGCATGCACGTCTCGGGAGCTCGCCGGAGGGCGGCGGCAGCGGGACGACGAGCGGGCGTCAAATTAGCGCTCGGCCCATTCAGCGTCCCGTTTGCCGGCCGTGGGTCTCCCACGCTCAATCTCGGCCGTGGGCTTAGGATTAAACGGTTCACAGGTACCTGGGGTGGACGGTAAATGAAATACCGTCCACCCCTGGTGTGGTGGCGGCGAGGAGAGGCCAGCCCAGCGCGGCAGCGCCAGCCGCCGGTGAGCTGCAAGGCGGCAAGGGAATCCATGGAGAGGATCGGAGGGCCTCCCCACCCCTACCTTCAACGGCGCCATCGACAGACACCTCCCAGGTCGGGAGCAGCGCCATGGAGAGCTTCTGCCAGTTGAACAATGCAAGTACGAAATCACTCGGTTTATTTGTAGTTTTATATCAGTACCCAAACTAGTAGGAAATCTTCAAGCTTCATTCATCCCCGAGCAGCTGATGTGATGATCATCCGTGGACGTCGACGGCGAGCTTCATCCCCGAGTCGCAGTGGCCCTCGACGCCGCAGATGAAGAACCACCGGCCGGCCCGCCGCAGCGCCACGCGGTCGTCCCCGGAGGCCATCGTCGGCGCGTTGCTCGGCACGGCGCACGACGCGTAGCTCTGCGCGTCCACCACTACCACGTTGTGGTACGCCTCCGAGTACAGGAACTCTGCGCAACCACCAACCCAGTCGGCTGTCAGCTATAGCCCATCAACATTCAACAGGCGCCCGCGAACACGCAGGTAACGTGCACCATGCCGCGCGGGGCGTGCGGCCAGTCACGTACCGAGCGTGTCGCCGACTTCGAACTTCTTGCCGGCGGCCCAGGCGTCGTAGTCCACCCCGATTTCCCAGCCGGAGTCGTCGCCGACCCTGTACGACGCCGCCGTGGACACCGTGGACGGCAGCAGAGCGGCCACGGCCACGGCGGTGATGATTAGCGTTGCGCGCAAGGCCATTATTTGGAGCCCCGGATCGGATGCCGAGCGAGCACTGCAGGACTCTGACTCCGAGGGAGGGGTTCGCCGGACGCTGCAGTGGCTGGGGCTATATATGGTACTGATACCTCCTGGGTATCAGAGTTGACAGTCACGGAAAACTACGAACGGTGGCTGGACGCCTGTGAGCTTGCAACATTGAAACGTTGGTGCGACCACCGGTTGCGTTGGCTGCGTGGCGAGAAGACGGTTTGTTTGTTCCTGCGGTGTAACCGATGGAGGGCACCGGGCCTGGATTCATCGCCAGGTTAGGTTAGCGCTGGTTCCTTTGACGAACTCCAAGTTTTGTTTTGTTTTTTCTTGCACTACTAGTAGCTGACCGGTTCAAGATCTAGTGAGGGACCGCACCGCACGGTAACAATAACACGAACGTCCTACTCGTAACAGCACTGGTCTGATCGCGTCGCGTCTTACGATCAGATCAGGAGAGCGCGGTGCTGCTGCTGATCGTCGTGCCCCTTCCGCGTGGCGGCGCTGGGCAACCAGGAAGGGAAGGCCCAGTTACCGAGGCTTTTTCTTTTTTATATTTAAAAAAAATCAAAATTTCAAATATATATGTCCGTTTTGAAAATTTTCGAAAATACCTCCATCGCCCGGCCCAGGGGCGACAGGGGTCCTGTCGCCCAAGCAACGGGCGACAGGACCTTAATGTAATTTTTTTTTGAATTTTCAAAGAAGTCCCTGGCCGGGGTGTGTGGAGGGCGGGGGGCCTGTCGCCCCCCCCCACGGGCGACAGCCCCCCCACGGGCGACAGGGGTTTCCCACCCTATATAAGCTCTGGCCTTCATTTCCTTCTCATTTGAGCCCAAAAATTACACCAAAAATTCAGAAAAAAAGAGAGGGGTGAGGAGAAGAAAAGTGGCGAAACTCTGCCGAATTCCGCACTTGTGATCTACCGGTAATTTCCGTATGAATCTGTTGATATTGTATACCAATTTAATTTAATTAGCGGATTAGCTGAATTAGATATTGTATGAAATATTAACATTGTTGTTTAATTATATGCTAGGATTACCCCGAGGACACGGAGTTGATTAACAAATCGATACCAAATTTCCGTAAATTGGTATGTATCTTCGGTGGACTTATGCCGCAAACTAGACGAAGGAGGTGGAGAAGATCTTCGGGTGATAGTACTTGGCCTCCACAAGAACAGATGACCGGAGGTTCATCAAGTCATGCTGCAGCACCTAAAGCACGAAGTTGTGTTAACTTGAACTTCATGCCCCCCAAACCATGGCCTCCAACACATGATGTTCCTTCTCCTGTACATGAACATAGATCCAGAAAAGAGAGAAAGGAAAAGGGAAGAGGTTCGTCAAGTCATGCTGCAGCACCTCAAGCACAAACTTGTGTTAACTGAGATGACGACATGGATGACTTTATGCCCCCCAAACCATGGCCTCTAACACATGATGTTTCTCCCCCTGTACATGAACATAGATCCAGAAAAGAGAGAAAGGGAAAGGCAAGAGGTTCGTCGAGCCATACTACACCACCTGCAGCACCACCATCTGTCAACTGGGATGACGACCTAGATGATTTCATGCCATGATCTATAACATATGATGTTCATCGGTTCAAGATGTATTCGCATTTAGTATTGTTAATGTTGTATTATGCTTGTATGTATGTCTCGTACATAACTTGCATTTACTGGACATGTACATAATGTCGAGTTTGAATCGTAGTTAGTCCTAATGGAGCATCGAAATATAAATGTACCATCTATCGTATGTAATGGAAAAATACGAGAGTGATTAGAGGCGAACGTTGAAGTGTACAAATAAGCGGTCCACAACTATCTCATTACAAATAAACATCAGAGATACAAATATCGGATATATCTAACTACCCCTAGGGCGTCGGATCCTCTTAGCCCTCTGCTGGGCACGGACATGGCCCTCGGAGTAGGTGTGACGATCCGGAGACCTGACCTGTCGCTCAGGACGCAAAAGGGGCTGCGGTGTCTGCTGCTGAGAGATCCCAAGTGGTGCTCCTCCTAACTGTGAATACCCCAAGACATCGGGGTCACCGTGCGCGCCAGGTGAGTCTTGAGTTAAGCTGTCGAGTTCGTCTAAGGTGACGCCCTAGTTATTTGGAACGAACGTACTCGAAACAAACCCTACGTAACATATAAACGTAAACCAACATATGTTGCGGATGTTAGCGTACGCTCGTGTCTTTGTCATGACATGTAGAAACCGAAATACGAAACATAAACTAACCTGTATAGGCCGGTATCTGTGGCCCCGGTACCATCCCTGGATACGGTCCGCCAACTGGTGGTGCCCCTCTAAATATTCTAGTATGGCCGAACGTAGTAGCTGGATCGTATCCTGTTTGTGATATTAGTAAATATGTAGCAACACTTGATCTAATTTTAAAGAGATATCTATGTTACCTGTAGTTGTGTAGTACTGCGACGTCGGCCCGTGCACGGTCGCCGGACACGGGAACGACGACGTAGCCGGGGACGACCCGTGGCTATCTTCGTACTGCACACGACTTCCCAAGTTGTGCAGTACTGAACGCAACTGGTCACGCTGCCTCGACCATGCCTCTGTCTGCTCAAGCTGGGTCATTGGGGATCCAGCACGTACCCTCGTCAGGTAAGTACCAGGTGAGGTAAGCCCTAAAGGAGCTGTCTGTGTGTGGTCCTGTTGGATGGAGCCTCAACCGCGATGTCGTAAACCAGGACGGCTGTAGTAAACCACAGGCTCGCATTCGCGGAGCAGTGCGAAGACAGGCCTGCTGGTGCACGGGTAGCCACAGCCTCTGGGCTGTAAGGCTCCCAGACAACGTCCTCGGGCGTCAGCATGTTGAGCTCCGAAATAAACTTAGGATATGCGTGTCTAACCTGCGCTGCGCCCAGGACCTCTGCAGTCCGAATAAGTAAAATTAAAAGTACGCTAATGCATCATGTAACAATGAATAACAAAATTAGATTTGTTGCGAACGTACCTGACGCCACATCCAGAGAGTTCCCATAGTGGGCCTGTCGTCCTCCTCGTCGCCGTACATGGCCTCGTGGTAAGGCTCGTGGCTGACGATGGGCCGACCAACGGCTAGCCTCTCGTACGACCAAAGTTGTAGCAGTAGTGGGCACCCCGCCAGGATAGCGTTCCCATGTGTCTTCATGCAGCCATCGCAGAGTCCACGATAAGTGGCTGCAAGTACCGCCTCACCCCAGCTGTAGGGCGGTACGTCCTCGTCCCCATCCGCAATCTCCCGTGCATACGGAAGGAGAATCCTATCGACCGAGTTGCCATGAGTGTTGTTGAACATGATGTAACTAAACAACCAAATTAGGTACGCCTCCAGCAATCTGGTCACACTGTACTCGTCGGCATCCGCAGTCAACAGGGTAGGCTGCATAAACAATTAAGATTAATGGTTTAAACTGACAATGCAACATGTGAATTGTAACAATTAAATTTAAATATGCATTGAATACGTACTGTAAACTGTAGGAACCAGGTCTTCAAAGGACCTGCTACTCGCGGGTGCGGGTTAATCGGATCTGCTTCTTCCACGCGGTCAACCAGGGCAAAATGGGCCTCCAGGTCATCCTTCCACGAGGCCGCCACCACACGCGGACCTACAGCCTCTCCGACGATAGGGAGGCTGAGGAGGTAGGCCACGTCCTGTAGTGTATGAGTCATCTCCCCATACGGGAGGTGGAACGTGTGTGTCTCCGGCCTCCATCTGTCAACGAGCGCCATCAGGAGGGATCGGTCGAACTGAACAGGCCCACCCTCGACAAGACGGCCCAGAGTCAGTAGACCGGACTCACGTAACCTGCAATAAACAAAATTGTCGAAACAAAGGAATACCGACGAATACATAAGTGATAAACAATAATATTTCATTACATAAGTGTATAGAGATTGCCTCCCCAGGTGGACGAGTATGTAGCACCTCTAAGGCTCGGTGCTCAACTGCTGCAAAGAAAGAACTGTGGCTCGAGTCGATAACTGGGTCCAGCAAGGAGTCCATCTCCATACCTGCATTCAAAAATATATGAGAACACATAAGTATATATATGTTCCATACAAACTAGACGCACGATATTTATACATTACAGATATGTTCGATACAAACTCCACGCACGATTACTACATATTACAGATAGGTTTGATACAAACTCCACGCACGATATTTATACATTATAGATATGTTCCATACAAATTGGACACACGATTACTACATATTACAGATATGTTCGATACAAACTCCACACACGATTAGTATATAGGTACAAACTGCACATTGGTGGATCATGACACCGAGTGCCTTCCACGAGCAATTCTCGCCGATGGTCGTCTGAACGTATAAGGTGCTCCATCTCTGGGATTTCCAGAAGGACCGACGTCAGCAGCATCGTGAAGTGCATTCTGAGGACACTTCTTGTAGTTGTGACCCAATGCTCCACATTGGCTGCAATGCTTTTGTACCTTGCTTGCTTCGGACTCGTCCATACCATTCCGAATACGATGTATCTGACGGCGGCCTTTGACTTTCTTAGTGGCTGGATTAGGAATAAACATCTTATCCTCATTATCCTGAATGAAAGGTCTCACTATTCCAATCCCGTATACCTCATGTCCCCAGGTGGATACAGCTGCTTCCTTGTTGAAGTAAGGTGAAACAAATACTCCTGGCTGCAATCCAGACTCTGCACATGTCGCAATGAGATGCGAGCATGGCAAATGCAATAACTTAAGCTTCATGCAGGAGCAGAAGGCTTTGCCATCTACTGTAATCAAACTTTCATGTACCACCCTATCTCTACGGATACCACGACCAGTTCTATCCTTGCATAGAACCTCAAATCTATGCTCCATTGTACTGTCGATATGACGCGGTGCAGTTTGGCCTTTTCAATCTTCTGTTGCATATATTGTGTCACTCTTGTGCAAAACTGAATTTGGGGGTTGCTGATGTTTATGTTTGCCGCAGTGTAACGCTCTCTGAAATACTTCATGCACCCATACATGATGAACTCAACAATTCCCACAATAGCAAAGGCACGACAAGAACGCATAACCATATTGAAACACTCTGCATGGTTCGTTGTCTGAATACCATACCGTATTCCGTTGGTATCATAAAGGAATGACCATTTCTCCTTAGGTGCACCTCGAATCCAGTGTGAAAATGACTTCTCAATTGAATCCCTAGCCTCTGCAGCCTGACTCGTGCTTGTTCCTGATGCCTTTACCTTCACTAGCTCTGCAGTCAACTGATCAAGCATCTGTCATAATGCATTGAATTTTCTCTATTGATTTTGGGTGCACAACCTCTTAAACATGTTCTTAAGATCTTTGTTCTTAAAGTGGTAATAGAAGTTTGCACCCATATGCCTAATGCACCACCTGTTTTGGACATCGGGCCACAATGGATGCGTTGTCGCAGTTCCACGTTGCAATTTCAGTATTAATTGTAGCAGACCTACATGCCTATCACTAATAAGGCACACATCTGGACGTGCAGCAACAACATGAACATTCACTAATTCAAGGAAACAATACCAACTGTCTAAGTTCTCATTCTCAACAAATGCAAATGCGAGCGGAACTATTTGGTTGTTGCAATCTACCCTGATTGCGGTGAGTATCTGACCTTTATACCTTCCAGTCAGAAATGTGCCATCAATGCAGATCACCGGAAGACAACACTGAAATACCCTAACACAGCCACCTAGGCAAAAGAAGACTCGTTGCAGAATGCTTTGCCCCCTAGTCACGGCTGGTACGAGGTTTGTGTCATAAAAGCTTCCAGGATTTCTAGCAGCAACCTGGAATAACATACGAGGTAGGTTATCATATGATGCCTCGTATGTGCCGAACCGTATCTCGAACACCCTTTGTTTAACCCGCCATGCCTTCAAATAACTAATGGTGTACTGGTAAGTCTGCTCAATGTGTCGAACAATTATTTTTTGCTCATAATTTAGGTTCTCCATAATCAACCCATATATTTGCTTCGCAATAAAGTCGCATGATATATTGCGATGTGAGGAAAGAACTTTTGACAGCAAACAAGTGTGCTCTGTCACAATGGAACATTTTCAGTTCGACTTCCATTTTCCCTTGAATGCATATACTCTCCATGGACATCCATCATTCACACACTTCACCTCATATTCTTTACTACCAGACTTTACGACTCTAAATTCTTGTTTTAATGATATTGCCCATAGTCTCATAGCATCTTTTACGGCTTCAATGTTTGGATATGTTGCACCTTGCACTACCTCATTCCCTCTGTACTCTCACTCCTGCTTTCGTACGTCTTCTGCGACATGATTGCCAAAACTATGCTCCTTCCACTCTTTTGACAATGAGTACTGCTCGTCATCAGATGAGCCCTCATATTCTTCCATCTCCATTGCGGTTTGGTCTTCTGCCTCCATCTCGTCCACAATGATATGTATCCTCTCTACCTCATCAGCAAGGCCATGTGGTCCGATGTTTTGGTTCTCTATCTCTTTTGACTCATCTTGCTCAACATAGTTGGTCTCTCTTCGAATACTCGGAGTTGCTTGATCTGCACCATGTTGGATTTCATTTTGTGTCTTCTCCCGGATTTGAACAAGAATGGCCAGAGGCCACCCACGCTCTAGAGCTGATTGCATGTACTTCTGCCAGTCATCAGTGCTGTGTATCATCATCAATTTCCATAAATCACTTTCTACCTCCCAATTAACAAGAGTCTCGACGGTCATCACATGTGTCTCCGGATCAACACGGAACCCACGCTGCAGCCACTTACATATGGAACCAAAACTTATCTCCAAAGGTTTATCTATGGCGCTAGATGTGCACTTAAAGGCAGAAAGGTCTACTCCATTTGACCCATACAAAATATTGTAGTCTCCAAAAAAATACTTGAAACTGCATCTTGCTCGACATATCTGTATATCACAGAATACTTATCGAGTTATACTCTTTACTTCACTACCTTATTCAATAATTCATAAAAAACTAAGTATGGATTTCAACTACAACATATAAGTATTCATAACTACGTGATGACACTCAAATTCTATACTGCATATGCGAAATTCTATTCTAAATCATAATTCATTTATAAACACGTCTCTAATAGTACTGCAATTGTAATAATAAACGTGTAGTACTAATTTTCTAAACTAATTTAGAACTACGTAACTAAAGTATCATTAAACTCTTACTTAAATGATTCTACTATAGCACTAATTAAATTAAATTACTCTACAATACCAATGGAAAAAATGCATAAGCTAAATGTACTAACCTACAGATCACAAGTGCGCAATCCGGCAGGGCTTCGCCGCTTCTCTTCTCCTCACCCCTCTTTTTTCTGGATTTTTGGTGGAATTTTTGAGCTCAAATGAGGATGGAATAAGGGATAGAATGGTTATATTGGGGGGCAAGACCCGGTCGCCCGAGGGGGCGGGGACAGCCCCCAGTCGCCCGAGGGGGGGGCGGCATGCCCCCCTGTCCCCACGCGCCCTCGGCCAGGGATCTCATTTTAAATTTGAAGAAAAAAATTACATTTAGGGCCTGTCGCCCCCCAAAGGGCGACCGGGGTATATTTTCGAAAATTTTCGAAACGGATATATATTTTTGAAATTTTGATTTTTTTAAATATAAAAAAGAAAAAATCGCCCCACTTACCTGTGAGCCCAACACTTCGTCGTGGAGGCCTGTTCAATATTGGGCCTAAGCGGGCCGGGCCTGTAAAAGATGCCGGACAGGAATGCCGGCGGCGAGGTTTTCCGATGCAGCCAGCCCTGCCGGCGTGCGCGAGCTACGGCCTCTGTTTCTCCGGAGGCCGCGAGGCGCCTGATCGACAACCTATGGGCGCGATGAGACTGTCCCAAGTTGATGGCATGAAGAACAAGCCGTTGGATCAGTACGCCAGCGCTCTATGAGAATCCAACAGAGGCCAAGTGGTTTTCATCTTAGCAATGCGTTTCTGGACATACCCGTCTCTCCACTCAGCTGTACTACCATTGAACAAGCATTCCAGAAGGTGACTCATCTTGCCCGTATTCATTTGTCACAGCTGGAGTGACTATTTTACCCCCATTCCAGAGAAAATTTTACTTACGTATTTATAATTTGAGGTGACATAAGTCGATTGGAGCAAACTTGTCTGAATGAATGACCGGACAAGACTGACAGGACATACATCACTCTGTCTGTTTATTCGTAAGCACGCACGTTCTGGTATCTGAAATGCTACGATGAACTACTCCAATTAAACAAGACACTGCTATGAACCGAACGCCGACGGACGACGCAAGCACGGCAGACGGCGATTTCGAGGCTGGCAAAGACACGTACGTGACGGCCAAGCTTAATTCGCTAGCTATAGCCGGATCAGTGGACGTAGACGGTGAGCCTCATGCCGGAGCTGCACTCCCCCTCGGCTTCGCAGATGAAGAAGAACCGCCCGGCCTGCCCCAGCACCACGTGGTCGTTGCCGGAGGTCATCGCCACCGCGTTGTCCGGCGCCACGCACTCGGCGTAGCCCCGCGCGTCCACCTGCACGACGTCGTGCTCCGGCGTCGAGTACCGGAACACTGGGAGAGGGAGCCGACCAATCAGGTTAGTTACTAGTTAGCCACGCCGCGTCGCCGCGCCGTGGGCACGCCATACGCGTGCGCTTGCAGAGGCCTGCGTACGCACGTACCGAGCGTGTCGCCGACCTTGAACTTCTTGCCCCTGGCCCAGGCGTCGTAGTCGACAACGCCGTTGTCCCAGCCGGCGGCGTCCCCGACCATGTACGTCGCCGCGGACGCCGGCGCCGGGAGCAGGGCGGCCGCCATGGCTCCGGCTAGAAGCAGCGTCCTAGGCGACGCCATTTGATTTGCTGCGTCGCGAGAGGGTAAACGGGGGCGCGTACGGTGCTTGATCGATGTTTGTTTGCCCGGGCCGGGGATGCTCTGCTGGCTGCTGCGCTTGCTTGGCATCAGGAGTTGCCCGGCCCGCGCGTATGTATAGGCAGACACCACCGTGCGCGTCCGCCGTTTAGAGTTACGTTGGTGCGACCACCGCGGGCGTTGCCTGCTTGGCGACAGGACGTGAGTTCTAGCGGACCATCCGATGCGACTCCATGTCAAGACGCCCTGTTGTTGCCTGGACGCGACAAAGATAGATCCTCTATGTGCCTAGGCTAGCGTACGTTTGCAGCAATATTATTCAGTAATTCAGACATGAAAATTGAAGAGAATTGAAGAGAGAAAAAAAGGCTAGTTAGAGTTCACCGGCGGCGGGTCGACCAACAAGCAGTACAACGAAACAAGGATAACGGTAACCAACGGCGAGTGAATTTACATGTCATCATCCACAAAACTAAACACCAGAGGCTAGTATGACGCCTGCAAACTAGTAAACACGTTCAGCGCTGATGGATTGCAGGATTGGCTGTCTGCTTTCGTTCAAATCTTGGCGATCTTGTCGGCGACCACGACCGGGTTGTTCCTGGCGATCCGCTCGCGGCCGGCGCGCTTGTAGTCGAAGCCGCAGGCGTGCTTCTCCGCGTACCGGTGCGCTCCGCAGCAGCACCGGAACCCCAACAGGCCAACCTTCTTGCGGCACGCCGCGCACCGGCTCGCCGCGGGCTTCGCGGGACCCCCCGCGGCCGTCGCTGATGTCTCGGCAGCGGCCGCGCCATCGGCGCCGCCACCGTCAGGGGACGGCGCGACGGCGGTGGCGGCGCACGTGTCGATCCTGGCCTTCTTCTCCGGCGGAGGGAAGGCGGCGCTCGTCTTGAAAACGTCCTGCATCTTCTTCCTCTCGTCGGTGTCGGCGGCGTGGTCGCGGTAGCACTTGGAGCACATGCCGGCGGTGGCCGGGTTGCCGAAGAATCCGCACCCGGTCGCGCACGGGGCCGCGGCGGCGGCGGCGGCGCCGATCTCGTCGACGTCGACGCTCTTCCTCTTCTCCGCCATCGCAACCGTGCGGAGCGTCGTCGGACACGTCGTTCGTCGACAAGCGAGCGTGACGAACTTGCTCGCGTCGATCGAGTATTGCAATGGTTGCGGTGCGGTGCGGCTTTATAAGGACAGTAGGACACGTGCGAGGGCGACATGGCGTGGCCGACGGAGGCGTTGCTGGTTCGGAGCGTACGCCGTCCGCGACCTTTCTTCTGATCGGATCAGATGCATTCGTGACTCCGAAAGGAAAAAAATCTCTGGTTCCGCTCGCTGACCTTAACAAACACACAGCGAATCCTTGAGGAAATTCTGATGAGCTCTTCTGTGTCTGGGCATCTGCATCTGCCTGTGCTTTGTGGTACTGCAAAAGGAAGGGTACTCTGAAGATGTAACTGAAACTATCTATGCCCGTCATGTGCGCAGCCCGTGTCTCGCCCACGCCTCGGACATCCTTGGTCTCGTGGAAGAAAATGCCAGGCCAGCGCGCTGCTCCTCCGTGCAGGTCGCCCGTTCCCGTCCTCGCCGGCTCAGGCACTTGGTCGTCTCCCAGTGCATGTTGTTCTCGGTTTGACCAACATCAATGAGTATCACGTACGTAAGCCCCAACTTCCAAACCTCTACTGGGAGCAAGATGATGGACGGTGCCGAAGAACAGCGATGGTAAGTGGGAATGCCACCCCACACCCCGCGGAAGCTGTTATCTGATTCGACTTACATGTAATCTTTTTTCCTGATCGCACAGCTCCTCTCCAAATTCAGTACTACATGATTAGAAATTTAGAATAGCATTTGTTAAGTCCATCTCTGAATCCTCACCAGCTACATTTGCCAGAAATCAGGACTTGCATTAACCACGTCAAGCACCTCATCAATCTTTGTCGGTAGCAGAAGACTGATCCAGCAAGATTTTTGTAAATATTTTATTAACCATCGGTTTGTTGCTATAGCATCTAAGAAAGTTTCAACAAGCCAATTGCAGGACTTTGGCCTGCGGGAGCCCGGCGCTTTCTTTGTTTAATGATTAGTGTCGTGGTGTGCAAACCCACAATCGGGTGGCGTAGTGTACCCGCATAAATCCAGAGGGTGAATATTCGGGGGTTAGCTAGGATTAGCTCAATATAGATGCAAGAACATGATGAACACAGCTGGTTTAGAGTGGTTCGGGCCGTCGGAGCATAATACCCTACATCCACTGTGTGTTGTTTTGCTTATGCTCTCAAGAGATTGAGAACGGAATTGTTCGGAGTGAATCCGAGCTTGTGTTGCCTTGACCTCGCTTGACCCTTGCTTTTTTTTCCTAGAGCGTGCAGCGAGCGCCTCCCTTTTATATCTCAAGGGAGGCGCGTACATGGCCGTTGAGTCCCCGACAGATGGGTCCAACGATGTAGTATAAAATAACATACTGTACAGACATTATGGCGTTGCAGGCAACGGAGATCTCATTCCTGGATTTCCTTGCTTTGCCTGTGGGAATCTTCCGTCCGGCATAGCCATGCCCTGTCTTGTCGAAACGGCGCCAGGGCATAGCTTGCGGCGTAGCTTACCGTAGCCTGCCGCGTAGCTGAACGGCCCGTGTAGCTTGCGGCGTAGGCGGTATGATGAAAAGGTGCCGTGCCGTCGTATCCATTTAATGCGTCAGACGGGCTCTGGGCGGATGCGGCGCATGCGGCTGCACAGTGTACCTCGGTCATATGCGGTCTACAGTGAGGCCTGACAAAAGCTGTCCCGCATGCTGCGGCGGCAGAGCACGCCTCAACCACCCGCATTGAATGCAGTGGGTGGGCGAGTCTTCCTGCGGAAGACTCGCGCCCGCGCCTGCGCCTGCGGGACAAGTGGCGCCGCCGGACCCTGCCCCGGCGGTATATTGGTTCTACGCGCGTGGGAGGTCCGGATGGGGGGTCCGAGCCCTCGGCTGTTGGCGCGGAGCTTTCCCTCCTCAGGGACACGTGGCGCACCGGACCCGTCCCAGAGCGGGGAACGGGTCCGGGGCCGTTGGCCCGATGAGGTAAGAGCCTGAGCCCCTGGGGCCTGGCTGCTCCGCCCCTTAGGGTGTAGTTATGGATGACTATGCGAGTCCTGCCTTGCTGCAGTAGAAGTGAGTATCCCTGCTACAGGGTACCGACAGTGGCCCTCAGGCCCACCTCGGGAGAGGCAACGAACCCTCAGGTGGGGCCACTACTGTGATTTGGCTCTGCATAACTTGAAGCCTCTAGCGTTAGACTGTGCGCGCTGCAGGAGTCTTGTCCGGCTTTGACCGTCATCGGGTTCCCTACTGGCCCATCACGACGCAACGGCTCACTGACTCAAGGCCCCCACGCACAATGGTGCGCCTAGTCACGCGTACGTCGCTCGGCACAATTGCCGCCGGGGTAAAAGGGATTCTTTTCCGCCAGCGCGGTTCCCGAAAGGTCTGACTATGTCAGCGCTCGTACAGGCGCGTCGGTTCGGCTTCCGCCTCGCTCCGCGCGCACGCGACGGTTCGAATCCCACCTTTTCACACCTTCGTTTGTTACCCGCCTCTCCTGACTGGCGGGCCTGGGCCCCCTTGTCAAGGACTGGGCGGCTAACACCAGGCGTGAGCGTCGCTTGGCTTCCAGCGACGGTTACGGGGCGCGCCGGATGGATCAGGCTTCATAAAGGGCCGAACCGCATACCGCGGTTACTTTTCCGCATTCGCCTTCTTCCTTCCAAACCTTTGAGCCCCTTTGCCTTCGAGCCTCCTCGCCCCTTGCTCTTCTATGCAGATTGTTCCTCGCCTCCATAGCAAGATGGCGTCCCTCGTTCGTCCCCGTCGTTTCCAAATCGAGGCGGAACTGAACATGGTGCGCCACCTGCTTGGTTGGAGTCCACAGGAGACTGCTTGGGGAATTCGAGCAGGCTCGGTTCCCCTCGGTGATCTGCGCGTCGGGGAATTTGTGCTGTTTATTTCTCACATTTCCGCCAGCTTGGGGCCGCCGATCTCTTCGTTTTTCCTGCTGCTGCTGGAGGATTTCGGCCTCCAGCTCCAGCATCTCACGCCCCACTCCATCCTCATGACGTCGATCTTCATCCACCTATGTGAGATGTTCGTGGGGGTGCGGCCCTGCGTCATTCTCTTCCGCCACTTCTTCGTCCTGGTGAAGTCCGGGAAGGGCAAGGATGAAGTGGGGGCGTACTACTTCCAGACGAGGAGCGATCTGCATATGCCCTACATCCCCGGGCTTACTGGCGGAAAGTGGGAGGCTTGGCGCAAGGAGTGGATGACAGCCACCACCGAAGCCAACGAGCGCCTCGCCCTGCCAACCGAGGGACCCGCCTCCGACCGCCAGTCCTGGAGGGCCAAGCCGTCCCTGCCGCTGGCGTTTGGCCCCGTGGTAAACAAGATCAAGATGCTGGCGGAGGGCGGCCACGCCTCGCTGCACATGCTCGGGGACTTCCTGAAGTGACGGATCGCCCCTCTGAAGCAGCGGCCGCGTCCTGCCTGGAGCTTCACCGGGCCCCAAGACTGCAGCAGGACCCACCGCGGGGAGGATAGCGATCTGACCCAGGAAGGCCTGGAGGTCATGGTGTGGGCGGTGACGGGGGAGATCTTTGTCCTGGAGCACCTGATCCTCCCTCAGGGCGTCATTCCCCTCTGCGAGGACTCGAGCCTGAGGGCTGGGGTGCTGGCCACTCTGCCGACCCTCGACGACGGTGGGCTGGCAGCGCGCCAAACTGGCGGTGACCCGGACCGTGGGATCCGGATCCCCGGTGCGTCTGAGGAACAGGCCGTGCCGAGCGCCGCGGGGTCTGGCCCTTCTGCCAAGGGCAAGCAGGCCGTGGCTGGTAGCTCCACCGCGAGCGGTCCCAGCCAGGCCCGAAGCAGCTCCGGCGCATCACCGGAGGAGGCGAGCCGGCGCAGGTTGCACCGTAGCGACGGGACCCCAGTTATGGAGCCCGGCGCTAAGTGTCAGAGGACTGCTGAGGACGCGGGCCAGGGTAGCTCCCGGGCCCCCCGGCTCATGTGGGACCCCTGGAGTAGCCGCGTCACCACCAGCATCGCCGGGAGGTGCCTCTCCCCGGCAGCAGCAGCAGCGGCAACCACGAGGTGCGCCTCCGCCGCTGCCACGGCAACAGCAGCAGCAGCAGCCTCCGCCACCACTAGGGCAGCAGCAGCAGCCACGAGGTGCGCCTCCGCCGCCGCCACGGCAGCAGCGGACGCTGGAGACCGGGCGCTTCGGGGTAAGTGTTCTTCCGTTCACTCCTCTTATTCCTGATGCTTCGCTTTTTGCTGAAGAGCTTCTTCTCTTTGTTTGCCAGGGCCTCTCACCCAGGCAGCTCTTCTGCCGCCGCTGGCTCGTCAGCGGGGGTCCAGGCGGCCGGCACCTCGGCGGCAATGGCAGAAGCGACGGTGGATGTGGGAACCTCGGGTGCGGCGACCTCCACTAACCTGATGGCGCCCAGTGCGGCGGCGGCAGATGTGCCAGTGCCAAGCGCAGCAACGCCCGACGCGGTGGCCCCCCGAGGACCTGGCTACGCGGCAGACGCGCCGACACCGGGCTTGGCGACGGCGAGCACAGCGGTAGCGGGCGCAGCAACGGCGAGCACCTCGGTACCTGAGGTCCCAACGTCTGTGCCAGATGTCCCCACCCCCAACTCCCAACCTGTAGCAGAGGAAGAGCTGGAGGTGGTCTCTGGTAGGGGGCTCTTGCAGGGTCCCCCAGAGGAGGATGCGGTTCCCCTCCCCCGAGTGCTGGTCCGGGTTCGAGTCCGGGTGCTGGCATATCCGCCTGGAGGAGCGCACAAAGGCCGAAGCCTCCCGTGCTGCCGCCGCCCGGTCCGAGCTTGAGGCCGACCTTGAGTCCTACAGGAAAGGGCTCTGGAAGGTGTTCGATCGGGAGCTCGCGGCAGCGAGACGGGAGAAAGCCCTGGCGCTGCCGGAGGAGGCTATTGCCAAGGAGGAGGCTAGCCTTGCAGCCCAGTGATCCGAGGTCGAGTCTCGCAGCCAGGGACTCAAGGTCCGCAAGCTGGAGCTCGACAAACTCTCCGAGTCCCTGCATCAATGGCGCCAGGAGCTGTAGGAGACCGCCAGCCAGCAGGCTGTTGCCGAGATGGAGCTCGAGGGGGGAGAGGAAGTCCCTTGCACGGCGGGAATCCCTCACCACCAGCATGGAGCAGGCTCTTGCGTGCCAGTGCGAGTGTCTTAAGACCCTGAAGGAGTTAGCGGCGCCGAAGGAGGCCTCGCTCCAGGAGAAGACCCGCCAGCTGGAGGCGGCTCAGGCGGCACTGGATGCCCAGGTGCAGGAGGCGGTCCAGGAGGCAGCCCGGAAGCTGCAGGAGGACCAGCGCATGGGGGCCCAGCGAATCATCGACTAGGCGAGCGAAGCAAGCTCAGCTCTGGTGCCACTTGGAATGAGTCCAATCCAAGTGGCGGAGCCGCCAGCTTCAATTGCTGACGCCCTCCCAGTGCTGAACTCTACTTCAGATAGACTCCGGCGCCTGGAGCCGATCCTCGCTGGCCACCTTGAAGCCGAGGGCCGTGAGCTGTGCCGGGTGGCGGAGTACATTTTGACTTGCCTCCGGAGCCACGACCCTACCATCTCGCTAGCTCCCGTCATCGATGGTCCAGTGGCGGAGATGAACACCTCTGCTCGGGAAAGTGTACGGGAGGTCGTCGACTTCGTAGCTGCTTATTTCAAGCGGGAGCCTGCAGATTCCTGAGCTGGACCATCACAGCTGTAGAACTTTTGTTTTTTGTGTTATATAAAAACATTGTACTTGTTAAAATTTTAATAGAAGAAATTTCAACTTAGTTGTTTGTCAGTTTGTCAGTTGGCCCCCTGGTAGATAGGTTTAGTTGTTAGAAACTATCTGCCATCCGAGCCGATAAAACGCTCCGGACCCCCCTATGAGGTTGAACAAGTGTTCTTGGGCATAAGTGTAGCACAGATTGTGAGTCAAACGAGCGACTTATTCCCTAAATAGCAGAAAAAACTACAGAGAGTAAAATCAAACTAACTGGGATGGTAGTAATGATACTGCAAATTAGCTGCTTGGCACATGCAGAATCTATCCTTGTTATCTGTCTCAAAACGAACGCTCCGGGCCCCCTGGGAGACATGCTCAGTTGTTTGAGTCTGTCTACCACCGAGACTGGACCTCTATCTGCATGAAGCCTTAAAGCGGATGCCGGGACCCCCTGGTAGGTAGGCTCAATGGTTTGAGGTTAACTACCACCAGTCAAGGCCTAACCTGCATACCACTCAAAGTCAAAGCTTAGTAGCAGGCCCGCGGGACCTATTTTGAACCGGCCCCCAAGCTAGTATGAGGTCCGGAGCTCCGGATACACAGGTCTAGGCAGCACGATGCTTGTTACAGAGTGGTGGAGTGTGTAGGCTTAGGGTACGGAACCTGGCTAAGCCGCTACACAGGGCTCTGAACCACTCCAGGAAACAAGCACGACTTTACCAAACCTGGTTCCGACGTTCCGGACCCCTCCCTGGCAGTGGGTGAGGCCATTCTGTCGTACTCGATCCTTTGAGATATGGAGCTGGACCTGCCGTGTAGGACTTAGGAAGCCAACCCTTGAGCTAGAACAAGGTCTGGGCCCCTAATTACCCAGCTCCGGGTACTAGAGCACTCGTTACAGGGTGGTGGAGCGTGTAGGCTTTGCATACGGAACCGGCTAAGCGGCTACACAGGGCTCCGGACCACCCCAGGAAACAAGCACCCCCTCTCCAGAGCAGGTCCCTAGGGGTCCGGACCTGTACGGCAGTCCGGCAACTCAATACAGATCTTTGCTGTAGCGATAAGAGTGGAAGTCCGCGTGGGGGTTAGAAAGGTAAAAGCTCGAGAATCGAAATGCAAAATAAGATTTTGACACAAAGACAGAACTGGGATCAAATCTTTCCTTTGCAACTTGATATACATGGCTTGCGCAATGGATGCCAGAGGCCGGGTTTATGAGGGCGGACCTCTACCGCTCTGGGCCGCGCGTTAATGTTAGCCGATGGAGCGATGGATGCCAGAGGCCGGGTTTATGAGGACGGACCCCCACCGCTCTAGACCGCATGCCAATTCTACCTTATTACAAAGGAAAAATTCATTTCCTGCTCTGTCTAAGTGTAAAACTTACGCAGATGCTCTATGTTCCATGGGTTGGGTAGCGGCACCCCTTCTTCTGTGGCAAGGCGAATGCATCCGGGCCGGCATACTTCTGTAACCTTGAAGGGACCCTCCCAGCTGGGGGAGAGTTTGTGGAGCCCTGCTTGGTTCAGGATCCGCCTTTGGACAAGGTCCCCAGCTCGGAGCTCCCTACTGTGCACGAACCGTTGATGATAACACCTGAGCGCCTGGTTGTAGCGTGCATTTCGGATTGCTGCTCGCCACCTTCGTTCGTCAACGAAGTCCACATCGTCACGCCGCAGTTGTTCCTGCATGGATTCGTCAAAAGCCTGGACCCGTGGTGAGCCCAGGTGAATTTCCGGGAGAAGACATGCTTCAGCCCCGTAGACCAGGAAGAATGGGGTCTCCCTGGTGGCTCGGCTGGGTGTGGTCCGGTTGCCCCATAGTATGCACGGAAGCTCATCAACCCATTTTGCACCATGCTTCTTCAAGCAGTTATAGGTGCGGGTCTTGAGTCCCCTAAGGACCTCTGCATTCGCTCTCTTGACCTGTCCATTGCTGCGGGGATGTGCCACGGACGCAAAGCATAGCTGGATGCCGATGTCATCGTAGTACTCTTGGAAGAGTTTGCTTTTGAATTGGGTCCCGTTGTCCGCGATGATGCAGTTTGGGACGCCAAATCTGCACACAATGGACTTGAGGAATGCGACTGCTGATTTTTTGGTGATGTTCACCACAGGGGTGACCTCCGGTCATTTTGTGAATTTGTCAATGGCGACATAGAGGAACCGGTACCCGCCGGCGGCCCAGGGGAACGGCCCCAGGATATCCACGCCCCATACGGCGAATGGCCATGAGGGCAGGATCATTTGCAGAGCTTGAGCCGGTGTGCGTATTTGCTTTGCATGGAACTGGCATGCTTTGCAGGACCTTACCAACTCAGCTGCATTCTGGAGTGCTGTCGGCCAGTAGAAGCCATGCCTAAAGGCCTTACCAACAAACATGCGAAATGAGGAATGACTTCCACACTCGCCTCCATGGATCTTCGCGAGCAACTCACGGCCCTCTTCCTGGGAAATGCACCGCATGAGGATACCATTGGCGCCACGGCTGTAGAGATCCCCTTCTACCACCGTGTAGCGTTTAGCCAATCGTACTATGTGCTCAGCGGACACATCGTCATCAGGAAGTATATTGTCTTTCAGGTAGTCCCGGATCTCGAAGATCCATGCATCGGGACCTACCTGAGCAGGTGGGAGTGGCGCTATGAGGTCTCCAGGGTCCTCAACAGTGCACACAACCCTGGGTGGGCACCACAGATGGAATGCCGCCGGGACCGCTAGCTTCGATGTGCTAGCTTGATCCCCTTCACCCAGTTCGGCAGGCTGGGCGGTAGGTCTCAGCAACCGTCTTTCGAAGATGCCCTCGGGCACGGGTGCCCAGGTAGATGCTCTCGCGGAGAGATCATCTGCTGCTGAGTTGAATTCGCGGGGAACATGTTGCAGTTCCAAGGCGTCGAAGTCCTTCTCGAGCTTCCTCACGTGAATGAGGTATGCCGCGAGCTGGGGATTGTTACAGCTGAAATTCCCCCGGACCTACTTGATGATCAGCTGAGAATCTCCCTTCACCAAGAGCTGCCGGACCCCCAGAGACAGAGCTTGTGTCAGGCCAAAGATCAAAGCTTCATATTCTGCCATGCTGTTGGTAGCCTTGAACTCAAGGTTCACCATGTACTTCAGCTGATCTCCGTTTGGGTTGATGAGGACCACACCAGCTCCAGCCCACTGCTTGCGGACGGACCCGTCGAAGAAGAGTGTCCAGTTGGGCTCGGTGAAGACTGATGTCCTGACTTCCGGCTCCGGGGGTCCAGCGTTGAGGTCCGGACCCCCCAGAATTGCTTGGGGAAGGAGTCCATTCTGCTATGAAATCAGCCAGGATTTGGCTTTTGACTGCATGGCGGGGCTGGAAGTCCAGCTGGAACTCAGCCAACTCTGCTGCCCACTTGGTGATGTTGCCCGTGGCGTTGGAGTTGTACAGGATCGCTCTCAGCGGATATGAGGTCACTACGATAACTCTGTGTGCCTGAAAATAGTGGCGCAGTTTCTTGGATGCAATAAGTATGGCATAGATAAGCTTATGCGTCTCAAGATACCTGGCCTTTGCCTCGTGAAGGACTTCGCTGACATAGTAGACTGGCTTCTGGATGGTCCGGACCCTGGCCACCGGGTCCGGCTCGCCCTTATCCACCATGTCAGGTCCTTGGGCCCCCAGCGGTTCTGGGTTCCCACTGGATCGAGGCTCTTCCGGACCCCCTTGTCCGAGGTCCGGACCTTCAGACAGAGGAGTGGTTGCCGGACCCCCATGTCTGTGATCCGGCTCACCATCCTTGGCCGGGGAGACCCTGGTGTCCCCCTGGCGAGCTTGCTCCATCCTTTCGGCAACCAGCACCATGCTGACCACCTCTGCAGACGCAGTAAGATACAAAAACAACGTCTCACCTGGCTCTGGTGCCACCAATACCGACAGTGAGGTGAGGTGCTGCTTCAGTTCCTGGAAGGCTTGTTCAGCCTCTTCAGTCCAAGTGAATGGACCGTACCTCCTCAATAGCTTGAAGAAGGGGAGAGCCCTCTCAGCCAGCCTCGAAATGAAGCGGCTAAGAGCGGCCAGAGATCCAGTAAGCTTCTGGACGTCCTTGATGAGGCCAGGAGGCCTCATCGCCTCGATCGCCTTGATCTTGGCTGGGTTTGCCTCGATGCCTTGATGTGAGACCAGGAAACCCAGCAGCTTCCCCGCCGAGACACCGAAAATGCACTTCTCGGGATTCAGCTTCATGCGCGTGGCGCGCAGTCGGTCGAAGACGAGGGACAGGTTCTCAACTAGTGTTGACCCTACCTTAGTCTTGACCACAATATCATTAACATACACCTCAACTATATCTCTAATTAGATTACAGGAAGTTTTGTTCATAGCTCGCACAAACGTGGGTAAGGCATTCCGCAGACCATATGGCATGATGATATAGCAATAAAGTCCATCCATTGTTAAAAAAGCAGTATGTTTCCTATCCTTTCTAGACATCTGAATCTGGTGGAAACCAGAGTATGCATCTAGGAAAGACAAAAGGTCACACCCGGAGGTGGAGTCCACAATCTGATCGATACGTGGAAGAGGATAGGGGTCTCTAGGACATGCCTTGTTGAGGATGGTGTAGTCGATGCACATCCAAAACTTCCCGTTGGCCTTTGGGACGATGACCGGGTTGGCCAACCACTCGGGGTGGTGGACCTCCTCGATGAAGCCAGCGTGTAGCAGCTTGCGGACTTCTTCATGGATGAAATTCTGCCGCTCCACGGACTGCTTCCGAGGTTTCTGGCGTACCGGCGTGGCGTCGGGGTAGATCCTCAGATGGTGCTCGATCAATTCCCTAGGGATCCCGGGCATCTGTGACAGTTCCTAGGCGAACACGTCCATATTTGTCCGGAGGAAAGTGATGATCGCGTCTTCATATTTCTCCTCTAGGTTTCCCGCGATGCGGGTGGTCCTGGAGGAGTCCGCTCCGATCTGCACGGTCTTCACGGGAACATTGTCCGGGTCGGACGGTTGAACCTTAGGTGACTTTGCAGGCGCCCTGGCTCACGAGGTGGATGTGTCCTCCTCGGAACGTGCAGCCTCTGCCGCCAGAGCAAGCAGTTTCTCAACTGCAGCGACGGCGGCGGTGCGGTCACCCCGCACGGTGAGGACATCGGCAGGGGAAGGCATCTTCAGGACCAAATACCCGTAATGGGCAATGGCCATGAAGCGGTAGAGAGTCGGCCTGCCAATGGTGGCATTGAACGGGAGGTTCACCTCCGCAACATCGAACTGGACGCTCTCTGTGCGGAAGTTCTCATTGGTCCCGAACGTGACCGGCAGAGTGATGCTCCCTAGAGGGAACACCGGATGTGGGCCCACTCCGGAGAATGGGCGAGAGGGAGTCAGCTTGGTCTCCGGGATCTGCAGCTGCTTGAACGCTGCATAGCTGATGACGTTGAGGCCAGCCCCACCGTCAATCAGTACGTGATAGAGCCTGATGTTGGCTATGACAGGGGCGGTGACTAGAGGTAGTACACCAGCCCCGGCCATATTCTCCGGGCAGTCAGATGGCCCGAAAGAGATGGTGTTGTTCCTCCACCTGTGGTGCGGCGCCGCCTTCAGGAACCCCGGCTTTGCCGAAAGGACCTCTCGGCGAAGGGTCTTCACGTCCCGCCGGGAAACAAGCTCCCAGCTTCCGCCGTACAATACGTACTGCTTCTTGCAGCGCTCCTCGTTGTCAAAGTCGGAGTTGTCGCGGCTGTAAACGCCCTTCAGCTCCCGAGCGGGGGATTGGTACCCCAGCTCCTTCTCCCCGGCAGCGGCCTCACTGTCGGAGGCTTTCTCCTTACCAGACCGCTGGTGAGGAGGGGGTGAGCTGTCCTTGGAGGCCTGCTCACGCCGCCCACCGACCCGTTTTGCGAGTTTCTAGATCTCGCGGCAGTCAGCGGCACTGTGGCGAGCGGTGGGATGAACTGGACATGAACCTCCATTGCCACCTTGCGGGCGTGGGCGCTTGCCATGCGTATTCTGGCCCCCAGCCGCTGCCACAGTAGCTGGTGCCGCTGCTGCAGCAACCGGACCGCCGGCTTGTGGCTCCCCGCGCCCCCGGTTCTTGTTCTTCTTTTTCTTGCCACCGCCCTGGATGGTAGCTCCGGAGTGTAACACCTCCGGTGTTTAACACTATATTAAACAGGCAATTCACATGCGATGACACGTTAAACCCTCCCCCAATTTCTCAATTACTGCAAAGCCGAAATTCAGTTTAAACACGCCAAAAAGTCAACCCTCACACTTTTGCTCAAATGAACTCTTGCCCATAACAAAAGTCGTAGAGTTGGACAAAACAAACTACTTTCGTGTTCAAAGTTTTTCAAGTTCTAACATGAAAATTTGAATTAACCCCGAAAAACAAGCGGGATCATTAAACTTGAATTCAAATTTTGAACTTCCAAACCATCGCTCAAATGAAGTTTTGCCTGAAAGGAAAGTTGTAGGAAATTTAATTTTGAACAACTTTCGTGTTCAAAAATTTTCGAGTTTCAATTGAAAAATTTGAGTTTTTGCTAAGTCAAACCGTGGGCTTTTAAATTTCTCTCTCCACTCATTTCTCTCTCCTCTCTCTCTCTTCCTCGCTGACCCTCCCCTGCCCCGAGCGCTCAGCGCGCCGCTGCCGCTCGCTGCGCCGCTGCACGCTCCCGCTCGCTGCCCTGCTGCCTGGGCGCACGCCGCTGACCCCCTCCCCGCTCGAGTGCGCACGCGCCTGGACGCCGTCCTCGCACCGCCCTGCCCGTTGACGCGCGCGCCGCGCCAAGCGCTCGACGACGCGCCGCCCTCGCCGCCGTAGCGCCCAAACGGGCCGGCCGTGCACCTGCCGCCCGCACGCCACCCCGCCATCATCGCCTCGCCTTCACTGCGTCGCTACCCACGCCACCGGCCCGCTTGCTGCGCCCTGACCCGCCTTGAAGGCCGCCTGGCGAGCACGCCACCGCCAGGCCGCGCGCACCGCCGCCGCTGCCTCTTCTGTGCCCAGCCCCTCCTCACGCCCTCACTCCCCCTTTTAGCTCGCGCCGCGCGTGTGCCCGCTCGCCCACGCCCCATTCCCCACGCCCAAGCCCCACCCCTTCGCCCAGAACGGCCAGCGCCGCCGCGCCACCGCGCAGCGCCGCCGCGCCCCCATTTTCCGCCGCCAAGCCACGGCTCTCGCGGAGAGCCCGGCTCAGCCCTCCTCCACCCCTATCGAGCACCCAGCTAGCTTCGATTCACCCCCAGGCAACTCCCAGGCCCGCCCATTTTCACCCAGAGCCTCCCAGTGCCGCGGAACGCCGCCGCCCACGCCATTGCCGCCGTCGAGCACCCCCCTCGCCGCGGAGCCCCTTCCCCGCCCTTCCCCGACTCCAATCGACCCCGGAGCTAGCTTCCTCATGGCGCCGTGAAGCTCCCCGGCCGGCTTTTGCCCCTCCTCCCACACCGGAGCGCCGTCGTCCGCTGCAGCCGCCGCCGCCGCTCCCTGGGCGCCGCCGCCGACCCTGCTCCGGCCGCCCCCGTCGACCGCATCACCCATCCTTAGGTAGAGCTCGGTGAGCTCTCTCCCCTGGGCCCCATCCCAGCCGCCGGCGAGCCCCTCCTCGCCGGGAAAACCCCCACCGCCGCCGCCTCTGTCCCCAACTCCGGCCAGGGACCCCTGCGCAAATAGTTTTGGGTTTCCAGGGGGTTCTGTGAGAAGTCCAGGGATCCCTTTGCAAATCTGAGTTTATGTTTTCTAATTTTTCCAGTAAACTTGTAAATTCGTTTAAAAATCGTAGAAAAATCAGAAAAATTCAAACTCAACTGTTCTGGAATCTTTGAGAAGAGACCTACAACTTTTGTTACATGGACTTTTTCATTTGCTCAATGGTTTTTATTTCATTTAAAATACAAAGAAAATGTACTTTATATTAGATCTCAAGTTACAAGCATGAGTTGCTAGCCATTTTTGGTCGGTAGGTTACATATTAGATGTATAACCTTGTGTAAAAGTTTCATAGACTTTTGACATGCCTAGATATCAGTTTATTTAAATCTCGCTTTATGCCTTGTTTAAAATAGTTTGTTTGTACCTACTGTTTAACTTGGTTTACTGAGCTCAAACTTTTACAGTACCCTTAACTTGATGTTTTGTTGCTGTACAAAAATTTTGAGAAATTCTAGATGGGTGGAACCTGTCCAACTAATTAATAGTATAGATGTTTACACTAAATCAAGAAAAATAGTTTATTTGCATAGAAAAATCTGATAATTTTTCTAGGGGATGAAATTGGGTTCATAACCATGCTGGTAAAATATGAGGCTCTGGAACTTAGTATAACAGCCTATAAAATTTAATTTCGATCCATGCAGCATTACTTTGTGCTATTTTTCATGCCCTGTAAAATGCTTATTTAATTGTGAAAAATTTATGGAAGGCCCATATTTATGTATAAAACCTTCAGTTAAAATTTCATTACCAGTACTTGCATAGTTTGACCTGTAAAATTCATTTTTGTTTCCAGCAGTAGATATTTGTTTTATTTTTCGTGGTAAATAGGCTGCATAAAATGGTCTGAAAATTTCACAGTAGGCAAGTTACTCAGATATGTACCTGGAATAAAAATTTCAAACCCAGAATCTTTGTTTAACATTATTTATGATAAGGACATGCTTAACCTAGTAATAAATGAGAGAAATCCTTTCTTTTGCTGCATAGGGATAAATGATAAAATCCACCCTAGTTACTTTATGAATTCAGTTATAACGATTATTACTCTATAAATGATTGTCCAAAATGTTGTAACATAATCTTTTGCAAATCATCCTGAGTTTGTGTTGGATTACAACTCTTTAGTGGAGAATTGATTAAATCGTATCACTAAAATAACTCACGCATATGCATGTCATTTAGATTCGACTACTCTCCCTGACGGTACGTACGAGTTGGTGCCGGAGTCCGAGAGTGAGCCGCGTGAAGCTCAAGTGAACCTAACTGAAGTCACTGAAGACCCGAACCGAGTTTCGGAAGAGCCCACAGCTAGCTACGCTCAGGAAGGCAAGCCCCGGAGCATGTTCTACCTATTTGAGTTTATGCCACTATTTATATTCCTGTTTATTTGTGCATTTAAGTTGCAGGAATTGTTTGGAACCTTAGTTGCATGATCCTAGGTACCTATGCTTGAACACTAGTATTTGTAGGTCGCTAGTTGGCTAGGCTAATGGTTCGGTAGAAGTCGAGTGATTGCCTGTCACTCGCGAGCTCATAGGAGTTGAATGCTTACTACACACTGCAATATAAGGATTACGGGCGGGGTTGTTGTACTGGTGATACCCCGTCTGTTTAGTCAAAATGGATAAGGCCGCGGTGTGTGGTAGTGGTGGTTAAGCGTTTGAACGTACTAACCACATGCCGAGAATATGGTAATCGGTAAGCTTAAGTACCTGATGGAACCGGCCGTGGAACATACTCCCCACTGTCTGGTCTATGGTCACGCACGGGTGCAGGGCACCCTAGGACGGTGGGCCTGTTTCATGCCCGGGGAAAAAGGGGAAAAGTCGCGTGGGGACTGCATTTCCCATGCGTGTGTTTAGGTCTGCCTGGCCAGGTTAATAAATTCGATTCGAATCGTCCGTCTCTCACGGATATTGAGACTGCTTAACCCTTTTGCCACATAGAGTAAGAAGTGGAACAATGATGATGAGAAATTTTGGTTGATTGATGAAAAATAATTGCTCTCCACCATGTATGCTTTAGGATAGATGCTAATGTAAAAGGGTTAATCATAATAGAACTTGAAAGCTAAAATCGGAAAATAAGGACTCACTGCTTTTCGGCAAAGACAAACCCCTCAAGCCAAAAGCCTTGCATGTCTAGTTAGAGGGTTAGTTATATTCTAGTCGGGTAAGCCTTGCGGAGTATTAGTATACTCAGCCTTGCTTGTGGCTCAATTTTTGTTTCAGGTAATACTTTTGAGGACATGATTGCTAGCTTAACTTGGCCGTGTACCTTACCCCCTGGTTGGTCGGTGGAGTGGGATACGACTCCGGCCAGCGATGGCAAGGCCGAGTGATGTCATGTACGGGCTTCATCATGACATCATGTATCGTCGTTTAGAACTCGTTTTATTTTTCCGCTGCAATGAACTCTGAACTACTTTCATTTCGAATTTCAAGTACCTTTCAAAGACTTCGAACTTGGGTTGTAATAATTAAGTTAAGACCCGGTAATGTAATATATTTGTGAAATGTTGTACTCTCTGGACCCACCTTCGTGTGGGTTACATGTAAGCTTTGGGTTCGATCGACGCTTAGGTGGATTCTTCGGGACTTTACCCGACAGCACTGCCGAATTACTCCGTTTGAAGTGCGTGTTAGCCGGGATTGTCTTTAAGATGATGGTTAGCGCACTTGAGCCGGATTAATTAGGGCGGTACTGCCACAGCTGGTATCAGAGCCGAACAAAGCGCACACCCGAGAGTGCGACTAGATTTTAAAAGTTTTACTTAAAACTTAGCCACGTAATCGCATTTGGTAAATACGTTGGTTCGTTAAGGATTGTGTATAGTACGTAAAGCCCTAGGGAATATTATGGGAGTTTTAGGTGGCTATCTAACTTATGGTTATTTATATCTGACTTCCAGCACATTACTTTCTGTACTTTAATTCAGTACTTTACATTATGTGACGACGCACCTACGCCAAGGTAAGACGGTAAGAATCCTCAGTCAACTGAGAGAGTTTGACCTTCCCGTCGGTGATGCGAGCCGAACGCTGCCCTCAAGCAGTGGCTTACTTGAGGTGCTGCCAATATACCAACTGTTAGTTGGCTATATTGGGAGTAAAGTATACTCAGTCAGCTGAGGGAGTCTGACCTTCCCGTCGGTGATGCGAACCGAACACTGTGCTCAAGCAGTGGCCTACTTGAGCTGCTGCCAATATACCGACCATGAGTCGATTATATTGGGAGTAAAAGAAAAACCGTGAATACGTCGCCTCGGTAGCGTATGAGCACTGTCCATGCAGTGTGGGACGCATGGATGCCGCTTCTATAGTGAGCGGTAATGTATGGGGACGCTTTCATGTGTGCTGGCATGAAAGGTTCAATGAATATATATATATCTGTCAATTTTCTGCAGGTACACTAACCGCGATTACGTAAGTTAATAACGATTAGAACTCGGCTAGAAATATATATATAGGGAGAGACGTAAGTTGTGCCCTGCCACCGGTGCTAACCCCGTAAGCCCAAAAACTATTTGGCAATTGTTTTCTTGGAAGGACGATTAGGTCGTGCATGCATCATGCTCATAAAATCGAAGGCCACTGAAAATAGATGTGGGTTAGTCGGTAAGGTTAAGGTTTGCACGTGAGCACGGTTCATCTTCTCTCAATTAAGGTCTATCTAGAAATCTGTCATTTCTGCTATATCGTGGAAGATGAATTATTTGGCATAGTAGAAGACTTTAATTGTAGAGGCGCTAGTGGATAATTTTGCTCCAAAACTTGTCTACTAGTTGCTGTTTAAATTTGGGAATTTTTCGACTTGTATATATTGGGGCACATTAGAAACTTTGACACCCAGTTTTTCGGTCAGCTTTGAGCACTTGGGTTGCACGAATTTTTAGGCTTTCCTAGAAATAATTTCTGCAGAAGTGTTCAACACAAAACTTGTGCCAAATTTTCTTACCAAGCTTCTGTAAAAATTTGGTAATTTTAGGCTTAGTAATTTGTCCTCAGCACTCAGTTTACTGGCTCTCTGGTCACTGAAAATTTTGGGCTGACAGCAAAGCAAACTATAAGGATAAGACCTTCTTAGGCTCTGATCTAGCTCTTGAGTTGACTAGCAAAGTTGTTTCTAACAACCTAAGGAATGTCCCTGTAAATTTTGAGAATTTTTAGAGCTCCATGCTTTCAGTTATACTCGTTTTTGTGCACTACCTAAAATCTGTTTTAGACATCACTCACTTGTGTACATCTTTTGTACAGATGGCTGCCCCTGCTCTCCTTATATTTGATGAGGATGGGCGTGCACACTCCGAGTGCACACACTGGCAGGGTTTTCCCTCCATTCTTTGGGAGGTGATGCGCGATGCCGGATATCCCAGTCCCCCGCGCTATGTGGGCGAGGAGTTCCATGAGATGGGAGTTGCGCGCTGTCGCGTGCGCATGACTCATGCTCCCCACCCTTTTCCAGATCACTGGGCTTCCTTGGAGCTAGAGGTAGTTGGACACCGTCTGATTGACACTTGGGAAGTTGCAGCCATGACAGCACTCAACAAGTTTTGTGAGAAGAATTACGCAGCTGTCACACTAGCTCCTATTGGCCTCTTCCCAGCAGAGCAGCCCCATGACCCTAATTGGCTTAGTCGGGTCGGACACACTGGGTACCTTCAGCAGAACAGAGCTGCAGAGACTATCTCCATGACAGTGAAGTGCATGAATGCACTCTACCGCTTGCAGACTTTACAGGCCAAGGCCATGACCCAGATCATTGCTTCTGCACGGACCAGCCATGAGATAGTGATTGCTAAGAATGAGCAGATCAGGGATCTTGATGCCCATGTTGGTGAACTGGAGGGTCTGATTGAGGAACGTGATGTCCTCTTGGACAACAGGGATGCTGACTTTGCACTTCTGGAGCAGCAGTTCACCACCCAGCAGGTTCAGTTGAATGCTGCCTTTGATCACATTGAGATGTTGGAGGCTCAGCAGGCCCAGCCTGAGGCCATGGAGGAGGAGCCCCAGGAGGTTCAGGGTATCTCAGGACTTGACACTATGTCTGGAGTGCCCCTGCCACCACTTCCGGGAGCTCACTCTCCAGTGAGGAGCGAGTCTTCCGTCAACAACCTGGACGACTTTTAGATGATGTCTTAAGTAGTCGTTCGCGCATACTCCTCTGTAGGGTAGCCTAACTTTGGATGGTGATGTAATAGGCTAACTAAGAGTTGAGTACCTCGCTTTTGTCAAAGAGTACCACTCCTATGTAAAAGTACCTTAATCGTTTAGGCGGAAGCTAAGAACTTGATGCATGGTTGTAATGGTTTAATTGCAGTGGAGTCTATCGCTGCAGAAACTTGTCTGAATTTTTATCCATGTTTTCCTTGCATTTCTGGGCTGTGTGTTGAATACCAAAGTGGTTGGGAATTTCATGATCTAAGTGCTCACCAAATTTCAGCATTTTTAGACCTGTGTGTCAAAATTTATGGCCCGAACATTATACCTCGGCCTGCTGAAAAACAGACTGGACAGAGCAGGAGAAATTGAATTTTTCGCCCACCTTAACTGTCGATTCAGCTTTGGAGTTGAATACCAAAGTTGTAGTATGATAAATTATCTATCTGCTGTAAAAAAATTGGGCGCATTTCGATGAACAGAGTGCAAGTTATGAATTTTCTTGTAACAAACAGCGTTGCTGTCCCTACTGTTACGTGCTCCTTTCAGTTCTACTTTTCCGCGCTTACCCTTCTGTTCTTGGGGTTTGTCATGTGTCATCCTACTAATGAGTGAATTTGCCATTCCAGATGGTGGGAGCGACACGTGGCAACCCTGAGGGTTTCGGGGACGCGAATGGTAGCAGTTCGCAGCGACCGCCACCCCCGCCACCCAACTTTGCGGAATATCTGGCCGCCCAAACCGAGTTACTCCGTCAACTCGTCCAGGGGCAACAACAACAGCAACAGCAACGGGGTGGACCCAATGTTCATCAACCTCAAGCTGCTGGTTACCCGGAATTCTTGGCAACTCAGCCCCCTCTGTTCAATAAGACAGAAGAGCCACTGGATGCGGACGCTTGGATTCGCACAATTGAGTCCAAGTTTTCACTACTTCTGGCACCATGCTCAGAACAAAACAAAGCTCGTTTTGCCGCGCAACAGCTTCGCGGTTCGGCACGTCTTTGGTGGGATAACTACCTTGGCATGCTCCCAGCTGATCAAGTTGTCACTTGGGATGAATTCAAGGCTGCATTCAGGGGCCACCATATTCCAGAAGGACTCATGGACAGGAAGCTAAATGAGTTCCTGGCTCTTACTCAAGGGACACGTACAGTTCTCCAATATGCCCAAGCTTTCAACAATCTCTGTCAGTACGCGGGCTATCATGCTGACACAGATGTTAAGAAGCGTGATCGTTTTCGTAGAGGCTTAAACACCAAGCTCAAGGAACGACTAAACCCCATTAGGGTCGACACATACAATGAGCTGGTAAATCTCGCACTCACTCAAGAAGACTGTATCATGACTCACCGTGCTGAGAAAAAGAGGAAAGCGCCAGCTGGACCCTCTAGTGCGCAGCCACAGAGATATCGCATAGTACAGAATGTTGCACCCCAGATTCCTCAGAAAGCCCCTCAGCCAGGGCGTTGGGTTATCAGGCCTCCACTGCAGCAAAGTGTTGCACGTTTCCCTATTCCTCAATTAACTGGTCCAAGGCCAACTGCTCCACCGCCAGCCCGTCCAAGTGAGGGAAATCGTTGTTTCAATTGTGGGAGCTCAACTCATTTCGCCCGTGAGTGCCCGCAACCCAGGCGACAAAACCAGGGCCAAGGCTTTAATCAAAACAACAAGAACAAGGGCAGAAGGCAAACTGTTCAGGTCAAGCAAGGGCGTATCAATTTCACCACTCTTGCAGAACTTCCTGAAGGCGCACCAGTGATGACGGGTACATTTTCTATCCACAACAAACCTGCAGTTATATTATTTGATTCTGGTGCATCGCATAGTTTCATTGATGCAAAATTTGGTGCAAAAGTGGGTTTGGATTTTATTCACACGAAAGGGTCATACATGATATCAACCCCAGGAGGTAAAATTGCTTCAAACCAAATAACACGACTTGTGCCAATCAAGTTGGGTAGCTTAATCGTCAACACCGACCTTATACTCCTACCACTTGAGGGTATAGATATCATCTTGGGGATGAATTGGATGACTCAGCATGGGGTTATTATAGATATTCCCGCCAGGGCGGTGGAATTAAATTCGCCAAAATATGGAGCCACTACTCTCTATTTGCCCTTCCGAGAGTGTGTCAATTCTTGTGCTTTTGCCCTGAGCACATCCAACCTAGAAGAAATTCCTGTGGTATGCGAGTACACCGATGTGTTCCCGGATGACTTGCCAGGAATGCCACCAGATAGAGAGATTGAGTTTATTATTGAACTACAACCAGGCACTGCCCCTATCTCAAAGAGGCCGTATAGAATGCCACCTAAAGAGTTGGCCGAGTTAAAAATCCAACTTCAAGAACTTCTGGACAAAGGCTTCATTCGCCCCAGTGCATCACCTTGGGGTTGTCCCGCCCTTTTTGTAAAGAAAAAGGATGATAGTTTGAGGTTGTGTGTGGACTACCGACCTCTCAATGCGGTGACAATCAAAAACAAATATCCCCTTCCCCGCATTGATGTTCTCTTCGATCAATTGGCTGGAGCTAGGATTTTCTCAAAGATTGATCTTCGCTCCGGCTATCATCAGATTAAAATTCGTCCATGTGATATTCCTAAAACCGCATTCTCCACACGGTATGGACTCTATGAGTATTTAGTCATGTCTTTTGGTCTCACAAATGCACCTGCCTATTTTATGTATCTCATGAACTCGGTATTCATGCCTGAGCTCGACAAGTTCGTCGTGGTTTTCATTGATGACATCCTTATTTATTCCAAGAATGAGGAAGACCATGCTAAGCACCTGCGCATTGTTCTCCAACGTCTTCGGGACCATCAGCTCTATGCTAAATTCTCCAAATGTGAATTCTGGCTAGATAGTGTGAAGTTCTTGGGCCACACTATTTCCAGCGAAGGCATAGCCGTGGATCCTAGCAAAGTGCAAGAAGTGATGGACTGGAAACCTCCTACCTCCGTTCATCAGATTCGCAGTTTTCTTGGTTTAGCCGGATATTATCGTCGATTCATTCCGGATTTCTCCAGAATTGCTAAGCCAATGACCGAACTATTGAAGAAGGGAGTAAAGTTTGTGTGGGATGAAAAATGTGAAAAGGCTTTCCACACCCTAAGGGAGCAGTTGACTACAGCACCTGTCTTAGCTCAACCTGATAACACCAAGTCCTTTGACGTGTATTGTGATGCGTCTGGTACTGGTCTTGGTTGTGTGCTCATGCAAGACAATAGAGTTATTGCTTATGCGTCACGAGCTCTTCGACCCCATGAGCAGAATTATCCTACTCACGACCTTGAATTAGCAGCGGTCATTCATGCTCTAAAGATGTGGAGGCATTATCTTATGGGTACTCATTGCAATATCTACACCGATCACAAAAGTCTCAAATATATCTTCACTCAAGCTGACCTAAATATGAGACAAAGACGGTGGCTAGAATTAATCAAGGATTATGATCTTGAGGTGCACTACCACCCGGGCAAGGCTAATGTTGTAGCAGATGCACTCAGTCGCAAAGCTCATTGCCATTGCCTATCCGTGGAATCCTATTCGGATACCCTCTGTCATGAGATGAGGAAGCTCCAGTTGGAAATGGTTCCCCAAGGTACCTTAAATCACATTTCAGTTGAACCAACCCTTCATGATCAGATCATTATGGCCCAATTACATGATAAGGGTGTTGGGATCATTAAACAGAAACTCTCTCAAGGAGAAAGGAAGTATAAGTGTTTTCGTCAGGACCATAAGGGAGTCCTATGGTTCGAAAGTCGTTTAGTTGTTCCGAAAAATCATGATCTTCGGAAGCAAATTCTCGACGAGGCACATCTCTCCAAATTTTCTATTCACCCGGGCAGTACCAAGATGTATCAAGATCTTAGGCAGAATTTCTGGTGGACTAGGATGAAAAGGGAAATTGCTAAATATGTCTCGGAATGTGACACCTGCCAGAGAGTAAAAGCCAGCCACTTGAGAGTAGCCGGTTTGCTTCAACCTCTGCCTATTCCATCGTGGAAATGGGAAGATATAAGTATGGACTTCATTGTTGGATTACCCAACACATCCCAGAAGCATGATTCCATTTGGGTTATCGTGGATAGACTCACCAAGACGGCACATTTTATTCCAGTACATACTACTTACACTGCCAAGAAGTATGCTGAGATCTATCTCGATCGCATTGTTTGCTTGCATGGGGTACCCAAGACAATCATTTCTGATCGTGGAACACAGTTCGTTGCACGCTTTTGGGAACAGTTACAAGCATCTCTTGGGACAAAATTAATTCGAAGCTCAGCTTATCACCCACAAACTGATGGACAAACTGAGAGGGTAAACCAAATCCTGGAGGACATGTTAAGAGCTTGTGTCATCCATTATGACAAGAGTTGGGACAAATGTCTAGCTCTAGCGGAGTTTTCATACAACAATAGTTATCAAGAGAGTTTGAAAATGGCACCATTTGAGGCCTTATATGGTCGACGGTGTCGTACGCCTTTGAGCTGGTCGCAAGTCGGAGAACGAGTAGTATTCGGACCCGATCTCGTAACAGAGGCAGAAGAGAAGGTGAGGGTAATACAAGAGAATTTAAAGGCCGCCCAGTCTAGGCAAAAGAGTTATTTTGATAAAAGGAGAGACCCTTTGCAATTTGAAGTGGGTAATCATGTCTATCTTCGCGTCTCGCCAACCAAGGGTGTACAAAGATTCGGAGTAAAGGGCAAATTAGCTCCACGATATGTTGGCCCTTATGAAATCACTGAGGTTTGTGGACCCGTGGCCTATAGACTACGACTTCCTCCTCGACTAGCAGCAGTACATGATGTTTTCCATGTTTCTCAACTCAAGAAGTGTATTCGAGTCCCCACCGAGATCATTGAACAAACAGAGATATTAGTGGAACCTGATCTCTCTTATGTCGAGTATCCTATCAAGGTTCTTGATCAAAAGGAAAGGGTTACTCGAAGAAAAGCAGTTGGAATGTACAAGATTCAATGGAGTCACCATACCGAAGAGGAAGCTACCTGGGAAACTGAAAGCTACCTAAATCAAAATTTCCCCGGTTTTCTGAATTCAACTGGAGGTACATCTTTTCCCTCGCTTAGTTGCTTATCTGAATCTCGGGACGAGATTCTTTTAAGGGGGGTAGGCTGTAACACCTCCGGTGTTTAACACTATATTAAACAGGCAATTCACATGCGATGACACGTTAAACCCTCCCCCAATTTCTCAATTACTGCAAAGCCGAAATTCAGTTTAAACACGCCAAAAAGTCAACCCTCACACTTTTGCTCAAATGAACTCTTGCCCATAACAAAAGTCGTAGAGTTGGACAAAACAAACTACTTTCGTGTTCAAAGTTTTTCAAGTTCTAACATGAAAATTTGAATTAACCCCGAAAAACAAGCGGGATCATTAAACTTGAATTCAAATTTTGAACTTCCAAACCATCGCTCAAATGAAGTTTTGCCTGAAAGGAAAGTTGTAGGAAATTTAATTTTGAACAACTTTCGTGTTCAAAAATTTTCGAGTTTCAATTGAAAAATTTGAGTTTTTGCTAAGTCAAACCGTGGGCTTTTAAATTTCTCTCTCCACTCATTTCTCTCTCCTCTCTCTCTCTTCCTCGCTGACCCTCCCCTGCCCCGAGCGCTCAGCGCGCCGCTGCCGCTCGCTGCGCCGCTGCACGCTCCCGCTCGCTGCCCTGCTGCCTGGGCGCGCGCCGCTGACCCCCTCCCCGCTCGAGTGCGCACGCGCCTGGACGCCGTCCTCGCACCGCCCTGCCCGTTGACGCGCGCGCCGCGCCAAGCGCTCGACGACGCGCCGCCCTCGCCGCCGTAGCGCCCAAACGGGCCGGCCGTGCACCTGCCGCCCGCACGCCACCCCGCCATCATCGCCTCGCCTTCACTGCGTCGCTACCCACGCCACCGGCCCGCTTGCTGCGCCCTGACCCGCCTTGAAGGCCGCCTGGCGAGCACGCCACCGCCAGGCCGCGCGCACCGCCGCCGCTGCCTCTTCTGCGCCCAGCCCCTCCTCACGCCCTCACTCCCCCTTTTAGCTCGCGCCGCGCGTGTGCCCGCTCGCCCACGCCCCATTCCCCACGCCCAAGCCCCACCCCTTCGCCCAGAACGGCCAGCGCCGCCGCGCCACCGCGCAGCGCCGCCGCGCCCCCATTTTCCGCCGCCAAGCCACGGCTCTCGCGGAGAGCCCGGCTCAGCCCTCCTCCACCCCTATCGAGCACCCAGCTAGCTTCGATTCACCCCCAGGCAACTCCCAGGCCCGCCCATTTTCACCCAGAGCCTCCCAGTGCCGCGGAACGCCGCCGCCCACGCCATTGCCGCCGTCGAGCACCCCCCTCGCCGCGGAGCCCCTTCCCCGCCCTTCCCCGACTCCAATCGACCCCGGAGCTAGCTTCCTCATGGCGCCGTGAAGCTCCCCGGCCGGCTTTTGCCCCTCCTCCCACACCGGAGCGCCGTCGTCCGCTGCAGCCGCCGCCGCCGCTCCCTGGGCGCCGCCGCCGACCCTGCTCCGGCCGCCCCCGTCGACCGCATCACCCATCCTTAGGTAGAGCTCGGTGAGCTCTCTCCCCTGGGCCCCATCCCAGCCGCCGGCGAGCCCCTCCTCGCCGGGAAAACCCCCACCGCCGCCGCCTCTGTCCCCAACTCCGGCCAGGGACCCCTGCGCAAATAGTTTTGGGTTTCCAGGGGGTTCTGTGAGAAGTCCAGGGATCCCTTTGCAAATCTGAGTTTATGTTTTCTAATTTTTCCAGTAAACTTGTAAATTCGTTTAAAAATCGTAGAAAAATCAGAAAAATTCAAACTCAACTGTTCTGGAATCTTTGAGAAGAGACCTACAACTTTTGTTACATGGACTTTTTCATTTGCTCAATGGTTTTTATTTCATTTAAAATACAAAGAAAATGTACTTTATATTAGATCTCAAGTTACAAGCATGAGTTGCTAGCCATTTTTGGTCGGTAGGTTACATATTAGATGTATAACCTTGTGTAAAAGTTTCATAGACTTTTGACATGCCTAGATATCAGTTTATTTAAATCTCGCTTTATGCCTTGTTTAAAATAGTTTGTTTGTACCTACTGTTTAACTTGGTTTACTGAGCTCAAACTTTTACAGTACCCTTAACTTGATGTTTTGTTGCTGTACAAAAATTTTGAGAAATTCTAGATGGGTGGAACCTGTCCAACTAATTAATAGTATAGATGTTTACACTAAATCAAGAAAAATAGTTTATTTGCATAGAAAAATCTGATAATTTTTCTAGGGGATGAAATTGGGTTCATAACCATGCTGGTAAAATATGAGGCTCTGGAACTTAGTATAACAGCCTATAAAATTTAATTTCGATCCATGCAGCATTACTTTGTGCTATTTTTCATGCCCTGTAAAATGCTTATTTAATTGTGAAAAATTTATGGAAGGCCCATATTTATGTATAAAACCTTCAGTTAAAATTTCATTACCAGTACTTGCATAGTTTGACCTGTAAAATTCATTTTTGTTTCCAGCAGTAGATATTTGTTTTATTTTTCGTGGTAAATAGGCTGCATAAAATGGTCTGAAAATTTCACAGTAGGCAAGTTACTCAGATATGTACCTGGAATAAAAATTTCAAACCCAGAATCTTTGTTTAACATTATTTATGATAAGGACATGCTTAACCTAGTAATAAATGAGAGAAATCCTTTCTTTTGCTGCATAGGGATAAATGATAAAATCCACCCTAGTTACTTTATGAATTCAGTTATAACGATTATTACTCTATAAATGATTGTCCAAAATGTTGTAACATAATCTTTTGCAAATCATCCTGAGTTTGTGTTGGATTACAACTCTTTAGTGGAGAATTGATTAAATCGTATCACTAAAATAACTCACGCATATGCATGTCATTTAGATTCGACTACTCTCCCTGACGGTACGTACGAGTTGGTGCCGGAGTCCGAGAGTGAGCCGCGTGAAGCTCAAGTGAACCTAACTGAAGTCACTGAAGACCCGAACCGAGTTTCGGAAGAGCCCACAGCTAGCTACGCTCAGGAAGGCAAGCCCCGGAGCATGTTCTACCTATTTGAGTTTATGCCACTATTTATATTCCTGTTTATTTGTGCATTTAAGTTGCAGGAATTGTTTGGAACCTTAGTTGCATGATCCTAGGTACCTATGCTTGAACACTAGTATTTGTAGGTCGCTAGTTGGCTAGGCTAATGGTTCGGTAGAAGTCGAGTGATTGCCTGTCACTCGCGAGCTCATAGGAGTTGAATGCTTACTACACACTGCAATATAAGGATTACGGGCGGGGTTGTTGTACTGGTGATACCCCGTCTGTTTAGTCAAAATGGATAAGGCCGCGGTGTGTGGTAGTGGTGGTTAAGCGTTTGAACGTACTAACCACATGCCGAGAATATGGTAATCGGTAAGCTTAAGTACCTGATGGAACCGGCCGTGGAACATACTCCCCACTGTCTGGTCTATGGTCACGCACGGGTGCAGGGCACCCTAGGACGGTGGGCCTGTTTCATGCCCGGGGAAAAAGGGGAAAAGTCGAGTGGGGACTGCATTTCCCATGCGTGTGTTTAGGTCTGCCTGGCCAGGTTAATAAATTCGATTCGAATCGTCCGTCTCTCACGGATATTGAGACTGCTTAACCCTTTTGCCACATAGAGTAAGAAGTGGAACAATGATGATGAGAAATTTTGGTTGATTGATGAAAAATAATTGCTCTCCACCATGTATGCTTTAGGATAGATGCTAATGTAAAAGGGTTAATCATAATAGAACTTGAAAGCTAAAATCGGAAAATAAGGACTCACTGCTTTTCGGCAAAGACAAACCCCTCAAGCCAAAAGCCTTGCATGTCTAGTTAGAGGGTTAGTTATATTCTAGTCGGGTAAGCCTTGCGGAGTATTAGTATACTCAGCCTTGCTTGTGGCTCAATTTTTGTTTCAGGTAATACTTTTGAGGACATGATTGCTAGCTTAACTTGGCCGTGTACCTTACCCCCTGGTTGGTCGGTGGAGTGGGATACGACTCCGGCCAGCGATGGCAAGGCCGAGTGATGTCATGTACGGGCTTCATCATGACATCATGTATCGTCGTTTAGAACTCGTTTTATTTTTCCGCTGCAATGAACTCTGAACTACTTTCATTTCGAATTTCAAGTACCTTTCAAAGACTTCGAACTTGGGTTGTAATAATTAAGTTAAGACCCGGTAATGTAATATATTTGTGAAATGTTGTACTCTCTGGACCCACCTTCGTGTGGGTTACATGTAAGCTTTGGGTTCGATCGACGCTTAGGTGGATTCTTCGGGACTTTACCCGACAGCACTGCCGAATTACTCCGTTTGAAGTGCGTGTTAGCCGGGATTGTCTTTAAGATGATGGTTAGCGCACTTGAGCCGGATTAATTAGGGCGGTACTGCCACACGGAGCCACCAGCCTTGGCGTCTCTGTCTTGGGGGACTGAGTGCCATGCGCGGCCCTCAGCAGCCCTGGCACACTTGTCAGCCAGCGAGGAAAGTGTGGTAACGCTTTCCACCTCGTGCGTCGCCAGTTTCTCAAGCATCTTCTCATCACGTACCCCCTGACGGAAAGCAGTAATGATAGATGCGTCAGAGATACGAGGAATGGTACCCCGTACCTTGGTGAAGCGCAAGATGAATGCCCAGAGCGTCTCTCCGGGTTTCTGCCACACGGCGTGGAGGTGAGCCTCCACACCATACTGCTGGTACGCACTGGCGAAGTTCGTAGTGAACCTCGCACAGAGCTCCTCCTAGGACTGAATCGTCCCAGGAGTGAGGTTCATGAGCCAAGTCCGGGCTGGCCCAGTCAAGGCTATATGAAAGTAGCTCGCCATGACAGCGTCTTTGCCACCAGCTGCTGTGATGGCGGTAACGTACACCTGCAGGAATTCCGACGGATTAGTCGTATCGTCGTACTTCTCCGGCAGGTGCGGGCGGAACATGGACGGCCATGCCACCGCGCGGAGTTAATCCGCCAACGCAGCGCAACCCACCACAGCCACTGGGGTGCCCGCCTGTATCCTGGCGTTTCTCGGAGGCTTGGGTGCCGCTGCATCTAAGTCGACGTTGAGGTTGCGGCCCTCGATGTTGAGGCGGCGTTCTCGCGCCCTTTCCACAGAGATACGGGCGTCCTCACCCGCGCGCCTGCGGTTGAGCTCCGCCCGCAGGTCTTCTGTTCGCACACCCCTCACCGTGGGGGAGCACACGGACGCCGACGCACCGCCCTGGCGCTGGTGGTAGGGTACCACCGCATTGCCAGGCGGAGGTCGTTGCCCAGTCCTTGCAGAACTGGGAGAGGCCTGAGCAAGATGGAGGAGACGGTCAACGTCGTCCTGCCACTGCTTCAGGGCGTCTGGCAAGGTTGCAGCAGCTGGACGGTTGCGAAGCAACTCCCTAGCTGCCGGCAGCGCTCCGCCGCTCGCAACTTGTGAGGGGGCCCTTGACGGGCGCCCTGACTCTTGCCGACGTGCAGCGCGCGCCACTGCCGACGTGCAGAGGCGTGTGGCGCGGATGACGCCACACCCTCCGTCATCTCCACATCGTCGTCGTGGTGGAAGTTCTCAACCACTAAACCATGGAGATGGGCAAGAGATGAGCTAAAACTAATTAAAGCTCCCCCTACCTGGCGCGCCAAATGTCGTGGTGTGCAAACCCACAGCCGGGTGGCGTATTGCACCCGCCTAAACCCAGAGGGTGAGTACTCGGGGGTTAGCTAGGTTTAGCCCAATCTAGATGCAAGAACACGGTGAACACAGCTGGTTTAGAGTGGTTCGGACCGCCGGAGCGTAATACCCTACGTCCACTGTGTGTTGTATTGCTTGTGCTCTCAAGAGATTGAGAATGGAATTGTTCGGAGTGAATCCGAGCTTGTGTTGCCTTGACCTCGTTTGGCCCTCGCTTTTTTTTGGAGCGTGCAGCGAGTGCCTTCCTTTTATATCTCAAGGGAGGCGCGTACATGGCCGTTGCGTCCCCGACAGGTGGGCCCAACGATGTAGTATAAAATAACATACTGTACAGACATTATGGCGTTGCAGGCGACGGAGATCTCATTCCTGGATTTCATTGTTTTGCCCGTGGGAATCTTCCGTCCGGCATAGCCATGCCCTGTTTTGTCGAAACGGCGCCAGGGCATAGCTTGCGGCATAGCTTACCGAAGCCTGCCGCGTAGCTGAACGGGCCGTGTAGCTTGCGCCGTAGGCGGTATGATGAAAAGGTGTCGTGCCGTCGTATCCATTTAATGCGGCAGACGGGCTCTGCGCGGATGCGGCTCATGCGGCTGCACTGTGTATCTCGGTAATATGCGGTCTACAGTGAGGCCTGACAAAAGCTGCCCCGCATGCGGCGGCGGCAAAGCACGCCTCAACCACCCGCATTGAATGCGGTGGGTGGGCGAGTCTTCCAGCGGAAGACTCGCGACCGCGCCTGCGCCTGCGGGACAAGTGGCGCCCCCGGACCCTGCCCCGGCGGTATATTGGTTCTACGTGCGTGGGTGGGGGGTCCGCGCCCTCGGCTGTTGGCGCGGAGTTTCCCCTCCTCAGGGACACGTGGCGTGACCGGACCCGTCCCAGAGCGGTGAACGGGTCCGGGGCCGTTGGCCCGGGGAGGTAAGAGCCTGACCCCCTGGGGCCTGGCTGTTCCGCCCCTTAGGGCGTAGTTATGGATGACTACGTGATTCCTGCCTTGCTGCAGTAGAAGTGGGTATCCCTGCTACAGGGTACCGACAATTAGTGTTTGGAATTTACAACCCATCTATGCAAAAAGTTTTGTAAATAGATTTCATTTAGTACTTCAAATTAGCAAGATTCTTTCGAAATTTTTTTTGCGTTTCAACTAAACATGTCCTTATTGAGATAAGGTTTGCAACATTATTGTTCAGGCACGTGAAAATAAAAGAGAAGGAAAAAAGAGTAAACGATCGACGAATTTACAAGTCATCATCCACAGTTTTAAACACCAGATCCAGATCAGAGAGCGCATCGGTTGTCTGCCTCAGATCTTGGCGATCTTGTCCGCGACCACGACCGGGTTGTTCTTGGCGATCTGCTCGCGGCCGGCGCGCTTGTAGTCGAAGCCGCAGGCGTGCTTCTCTGCGTAGCGGTGCACGCCGCAGAAGGTCTCGCCGCAGCAGCACCGGAACCCCAGCAGGCCAACCTTCTTGCGGCACGCCGCGCGCCGGCTCGCCGCGGCCTTCGCTGGCTCGGCAGCGGCCGGGCCAGCGGCGCCGCCGCCGTCAGGGGACGGCGCGACGGCGGCGGCGGCGCACGTGTAGATCATGGCCTTCTTCTCAGGCGGCGCGCCGCGAGGTGCTCCGGGCGCGACGGCGCTCGTCTTGCAAACGTCCTGCATCTTCTTTGTCTCGTCGGAGGGCGCCGCGGCGCCGCCCGCGTCGGCGTACTCGCGGTAGCACTTGGAGCACATGCCGCCGGTCGCCGCGCCGCCGAAGAATCCGCACCCGGTCGCGCACGGGGCCGCGGCGGCGGCGGCGCCGATCTCGTCGACGTCGACGCTCTTCCGCTTCTCCGCCGCCATCGCCACCGTGCGGAGCGTCGTCGAACACGTCGTTGGTCGAGGAGCGAGCGTGACGAGCTTGTTCGCGTCGATCGAGTGCAATGCAACGTGGGTGCGCGGCTTCTTATATAAGGAGTGACACGTGCGAGGGCGACACGGCGTGGCCGACGGAGCCGTTGCTGGTTCGGAGCGTACGCCGTACGCGACCTATTTGTCCTGTTCGGATCAGATGCATTCTTTGTGACTCCGAACCGAAACAAATATGTGCTTCCCGCCTCGCCGATCTTAACAAACATACGGACCTTAGGCGAGTTTTCTTTTTAAGTAAATTTTCTCATCCCAACTTTTTAATTTAGGAAACTTATAGCTTATGTACATAAATTTTACATTATGTATAATTTTTTCAAAAACAACTTCTCAGGGAATGTTTTTCAGCGCAACTTTCGTGATACACAACTTTTACACACATCTTTTTTCAATAAAATTTTCAAAAGATATTCTTTAGCATGACTTTCCACGACATACAATTTACTTGTATAACTTTTCTTAGAAAATTTGTCGGAAGTTTTTTTAGCATATCTTTCACGGTAATATTATCTAGAAAACATTTCACGCAAAACTTTTAAGCCTAAGTTCACTATCCAACTTTCCGACAAATATTTTTAGCATAATTTCAATGAAACTTTTATCAAACAAAAACTTCTCAGCAGAAAATATAATAGAAGGTAAAAATACTGAAAAGGAAAAGAAAAGATAACACTTACCAAAACTCAAAGGAACACCTTAGAAAAGAAAAGAAAAAGAAAAGAAAAGAAAAGAAAGAAGAATGAAACTAATACATGTGTCCATCACGGCATCACGTGCGTGTGCACTAGTAAAATAAATCGTATTAGCTCATAATAGACTTCTGTATTTGTAAGACTGTGTCTCGACGGAGCGCGGACAGCTTGTCTCGCTGTCTCGTCACGTATCAGAAGCTTGCAAATATGTGCCGGTGGAATTGGATTTCCGTGCTCCGCGCTGGAAACAAGAAATTGAAGAAGGGCTCCACGCCAGTTGGAACAATTGCTGTTAAGAAAACTAGCGCGCAAGGGTGCGAATGGAATCGCATTCGCATGTACCAACACTGGTGGCCCTTTTATCGCATTCATCATCCACAAAACTAAACACAGAGTGTAGCACAAGCACACAACTAAAACTAGTACAGACTTTTCAAAAAAAAAAATTGCACAGCACAGCACAGGCTTGGTCGTTGATGCACTGCTGGCTGGTTGTCTGCCTCATATCTTGGCGATCTTGTCGGCGACCACGACCGGGTTGTTCTTGGCGATGCGCTCGCGGCCGGCGCGCTTGTAGTCGAAGCCGCAGGCGTGCTTCTCCGCGTGGCGGTGCGCGCCGCAGAAGGTCCCGCCGCAGCAGCACCGGAACCCCAGCAGGCCAACCTTCTTGCGGCACGCCGCGCACCGGCTCGCCGCGACCTTCGCTGGACCCCCCGCGGCCGTCGCTGGGTCGGCAGCGGCCGCGCCATCGGCGCCACCGTCAGGGGACGGCGCGACGGCGGCGCGAGGTGCTGCGGCCGCGAAGGCACTCGTCTTGAGGACGTCCTGGATCTTCTTGCTCTCGTCGGTGGGCGCCGCGGTGGCAGCGGCAGCGGCGGCGGCGTGCTCGCGGTAGCACTTGGAGCACATGCCGCCGGTCGCCGCGCTGCCGAAGAATCCACACCCGGTCGCTCACGGGGCCGCGGCGGCGGCGCCGATCTCCTCGACGTCGACGCTCTTCGGCTTCTCCGCCATGATCGCTACCGCGCGGAGAGTCGTCGAGTGCGTGCTGTGGCCGCGGAACGCGCCGTTCGTTGCAGAGCGGGGCGAGTTTGTTCGCGTCGATCGAGCTCAAGCAAAGTCTTGGGTTTTTTTTTTTTTGGCTCTGGGGCATCGGGGTTGGTCTTATATGGACACGCATGGCGACACGACGGAGGCGGTGCTGGTTCGGAGTGCGCGCCGTACGCGACCTCTCTCTCCGAATTAGATGCATTCGCGACTCCGAACCGAAATCTCTGGCTCTGTCTCGCCGACCTTAACAAACATAACCACTCGTACGAAACCGCGTCGGGGCCGGTCGTGACGGGCTCCATCACGCATTTGCTTGATGATGATCTGGCCACTGGCCTGGGTCGCGTAGCGATGCCCGAACAAGATTTAGAGAGAGAAAAAATGGCGCACAGAATTCTAACGAGAACCCTTGCTGGATGCGTTCGATCAAGAGGGGCGGCGGCGTAGCCGATTCATTCTCGCGGGTTGGCCGCCGCCGCCAGCCGGTGGTCGTCCCGCTTGGCGACGACGAAGCACAGGTGCTGGTCTTGCGGCCGCCGGAACGCCCACACCTCGACGCGGTCGCCCTTGTTGAAGCCGCTGCCGGCGACGAAGCTCCCGTACCCGTGGCCGTTGATCACCATGGCCATGGTGCTGCGGAACGAGTTCAGCCTCAGCGCCGCCGGCGCCCGCGCCGCGCCGCGCTCGTAGACGAGCACCGGCACCCCTGGGTACCTCGTCCTGTCGTCCCTCTTCTTCGCACCGTCGTCCTGCCCTTGAGCGGCGGGGCTCTTCGAGCGGCGACGGTGGGTGCCGTCGAGGCCGCAATGCGTGAACTCTCAGGAGAGGGCGGAGGCGGTCGGAGCCGCCGGACCAGATGAGGAGGCGGCTCTGGTCCGACCTCACATCAGATTCTGTCAAGACCTTCTCCTGGACAAAGTGCAGCGACAGGTCGGGAGGGAGGGCGTGGCGGGACAGGAGCTCGGCGCGCTCCCACGCCGGCTCCGTGCCGCCGCCGCCTTCCTGATTGGCCTTCTTCCCTGCTGCCGGAGGGGACACCGGCGGCTCGGTTTTCGAGCGCTTGCTCCCCGGCTCCGCGGCTGCTGCTTCTTCCTCTTCGTCGTCTTCTTGGGGCGCCTGCAACAACTTTGGCGGCGCTCGTTGGCTGCTCCGTCTCACCATGATAGCTCACCGCGCCTTTTATCGCATCGGTGGAAAGCAACAGATCCACCCCGGGCCCCTCCGCCGCCGCGCCATTGCTCCACGGCGAGGCGTCACGAGGCCCCAGCCGCAAGTCTAGGTCAAGCGTGTCGTCCATCTTCACTCCTCGGAAATTAAACCACCCATGCCGCGTACCGGCGCTCTTCAATTTGGACACCACCGTCTCGTCGCCGGGGTTTAAGCAAATCCTATGGATGAAACTGCAGCGCCGGCCGCTGGTGGGAGCAAAATGTGTTGGCTAATAAGAAAGGAAGACACGAGGGAAGGGTGGTTAAGCGCGGTGGAAACTGGAAACCGCGAGGGTTTTGCAAACAACCGTGTCTTCCACCAGCACGAAACCAGCTTAATTAGGACTAAAAAGTAAAAATGGAGATTGCCGCTGTGGGATCCACTCGGAGGTTAGAGATATCGTGTTGAATTTGTAGATAGATTTCTCCGAGATTTATTTATAGATAGATTTCACAAAGATCTATTTAAATAAATGCTAACAGCGTTTCATATCCTACGGCTACGGTGTCACGCCATGTCCATATGTCAGTGCACCGTAAAATCTTTCCTAGGTACAAGAACGAGGAAGGAGGAGCCGAATGGCTAGCTAGCAGCCCAACTATAGCCTATATCTTTTTTCCTTTCATTTTACTTTTTTTTCCAAAACACACTACAAACGCAGACGGTTACAAACGCACGCACACTCCACCATGTAAATACACACACGCGACCCTATCCTTACGAGCACCTTCAAGAGAAGGAGCCGCCAGATCCTCGACACTGATGAAGTCCACCATAAGAATACACGCACGCAATTCTACCCTTACGAGCACCTTCGAGAGAAGGAGCCGGCAGATCCTTGAGACTGACGAAGTCACCACTGGAATGCGAAAACAAATGCCGAATCGAGGACTCGAACCTGGTGGGCAGGTTCCACCACAAGGAACCTTACCAGCTGAGCTATGCTCCGTTCGCATTTTACCTTCTCATTTAACCTAGAATATACTCGAGTGATTTATTTTCTTTCTCTACTCTTTTCACTTTTATTTATCTTTCTTTTCCCTTCAATCATCCGTTAGATATTTTTTAGTATGTAATATATGTATTGTTTTTTCACCCGCAAAAAAAATGTATTGTTTTTTTTCATTTTTTTCCTTAAAAGGATAATAAATCTATACTAGATTGTTCTACATTTTGGATTGTTCTAGCAATGGAAAATTATTGTTTTATTGTATACTCATGTCGTTATAGTAGTGAGAATTCATTAGTCACTGATATTTTTTATTGTGCCAACTATGAAGTTTATAGTATTCCATGGTAGACTTAATAATTCCAGCTGTCAATAATCCATGGTTCCATACTTCCATGGTTCCATACTTTCAGTGAATATTGATAAACAAACACTATGAATCAATATTCAAAATCATACGTTCCACTAGACATCTAGGATTGATCTAGAAGTTATGCTTAGGATTGTTCTAGAAGTTAAATTTTATTGTTTTGTGTCGTTTCTATGGTCAAGAATTAATTATTCCATTGTGTATTTACATTAAATTGTTATGGAACATTGTTTTGAATATCTTGCGTGCGAGTGTGGCATCGAGCTATGTTCTTTTCACTCATTTACCCAGCTAGCCGGGGCGTTCTCCTAGCGATGGCTATAAAAGAAAAATTACGCCCAAACGAGGAAGGCGAAGAATAACGGCTCGATCGGCCCAGCCGCCCAGCCTTACTTTTCAAGTCATCTGCAATGTCGCCAAATGTTAAGCCCAATACGTAGCATGGGCTACCTGCCTCCACTCGGTTGTTTCTCAAGCCTGAGTATCTAATGATTTCGGCCCAGCTCATCCGCCTTGCAAAGTTTTTTCCATTGTTAAGCAAATCTGCAATAGTTAGTTTCGAGACTTGGATGACGTGCCGGCTTGGCACTATGATACAAGAGGATTGTTCTGCGAAAGGGTGTGTAGGCTACTGGTTACAAGAGTCTTAGTAGCATCTGAGGTCGTAAATTCGACTCCCCATGAGAGCGAATATTTTGGGATTTAACAGCATTGTGCATTCAGTGGTAGGCGATGTTTCCGTCGACAGCGAGGCGCCTGTGGTGATTTCGTCAATCTCGAAGATTTGCCGTCTCAGGCTTCAAAGATGCTCATAGGGGTAGAGTTCGCGTACTTGTGTTCATATGGACTGACATGACAGCCTTATTTATAAAGAGAGAGGAGGTAAAGTTTCATAGGACGAGAGAGCTCTTCCGACTCGGCTATCTAGTTCACAGTCTTTTGATAACCGCACGATGACACTTGTCAATCGTCGTCGAACGGGTCAATAATGGAGAATGAACACCGGAAGGGTTTGTGGAAGCTAAAATGCCCATGCAAGATTAAATATTTTTTCTGGAGATTTGCTTATGATTCTTTAGCGGTGTGCTCTGCAGTCTGCTGGGAGATGAAGGCGGCCACTTGTTCTTTGGTTGTAAGGCTTTCTCCAACCATTCCCTCCATCCAACTCCCCCCAAACGTACTATTTACTATATTTTACTATCTCCCTCCAAAAGATTCCTCCCCCCATAACTCCTTCTCTCCAACCATTCCCCCCATATCTATTCCCCCTATATACTATCACTCATTAACTAACTATTTATTTAATGTTTTTGAATTTAAAAAAATCATACAGTATTTGTACTGTCATAATACACATTATCATCATGTTACGGGGCTCAAACGGGATTAATATCGTGAAGAAACGATGTGATTAGAGATATAGGAGGGAGTTGGAACTCACCTTATATGTGGGGGGGAGTTTCAACTCCCTCCGTATATAGGGGGAGCTATAGGGGGAACCGTTGGATCGGATTTCCCCCTATAGCTCCCCGGATATGGGTGGGGGGAGGGATGGGGGGCACCGTTGGAGCTAGCCTAAGCTAGTCCGTCCTGTTTGGCAGGCACTGGGGCTGGAATCAGTGCGTGACATGCTAAGAAAAAAATCATCAGCTAATGATGCTGTCAGAAGGATTATGGAACTGAAAGAGACTACTCGTGTACAAGTGGTTACTTTGCTTTGGAACAGGTGGCTAGAAAGGAATCGTGTGAGGGAAGGAGAGAGAGGAGAATGGAGCCGATTCACTTGGCTTGTATTGTCAGGAAGTCTTCTGACGAATTTCTGGCAATAGGAGGTGAGCGGCCCACCCCTGTCACTAGAAGAGCAAAGCAGTGGACGAGGCCGACAGGCGACAGAGGATGTTCTCAAGATTAACTGTGATGGGGTGTACAGGAGTGAGACTTCTTCTGGTGGATGGGGTTTCGTTATCCGTGACCGCGATGGGCAAGTGATCCAAGCACCAGCGCACCCACCTGCTAGATGCTCTCGACGCTGAATTGCTAGCATGCTTGGCTGGAGTTCGGGCGGCTGGGGTGTTGGGGAGGAGTAAAGTGGTTATCGAAACTGACTCGATGCTAGCTCGGATGGCTCTGGAGACAAACTCGTTTGCCTTGGCGCCGAATGGAGGAGTTTATGAGTAAAGAGTTTGATGAACTTGTTCTTTTCGTTCTTCAGTTATGGTGTCTTTTTGTCCTAAGAAATGTAATAGGGTTGCGCATGCTTCGGCGGCGCTTGGATGTAAGTGTCTTCATGATACCATCCTTTCCTGGGAAGGTATGCCCGTGGGCGTCGAGAACCTTGCGACTAGTGATATCACTATGTCTATGATCTATTGGAATGAAAGTTCCTTAAAAAAAATAGAGACTGTCTATTCTATTCTTGGCATCTTGAAGCAGCAGTCTAGCTACGTCCTGAGTACGTATCTACTGACCAAGGAAGGAAAAGGAGTCGGTTCTTTCACTCTCGCGAAGACGCCAAGCAACCAGAAAGTCAAGAACTAAACAAACAAGCAGCCAACACAGTCCAGACGAAAAACTAAGCATCTTTGTTTGAAAAGAATCCAATCATTAGTGGATCGAGAAAACAAAAGATGATGGTGGCGCTATATATCGCCCATCCGGATCAGATGAGTAATAATCCAATCCCTCACGACATTTTACCTGGCCATCATATTTTCTGTACATGTCATGAGTGACGCCGCAAAACCGATACTTCTCTGTAAGTGGTAGGCGACTACTTCCTCCACCCCCAAATCGTTTTTGACTTTTCAAATACACCTAGACACATCATATATCTAAATACATAATAAAAAATTATGCATCTAGAAAACCCAACACAACCAATCTTACTATTACTAATTGGAGGCTCCTTTTAAAGTCCTCCAGGTGAAGCCACCTAGAATCCTAGATGGACAGTCTAAAAAAATAGACACCCTACAAATTCTCACGAAAACCAGAAATATCCGGCCATCAATTCAGCAACTCTAATCATAATAGCCATTGGATCTGTTATCTTTTTTAATAAATTACCCACCTTTGCCATTATGAATATAGACTAAAGTAACCCCCTAAACATGTATCTAAATTACCTACCTATGCCATTATAAAGAACTAATCTAAAGTAACCCTAATCTTCATGTAAATTACCTACTTATGCCATTATAAAATAATATCAAATAACCCCCCTAAATTTTTATATATATTATCCAATGATAACATAATAAAAAATTAAAATGAACCCCAAATCTGAATCAAAATTATGTTATTATAATAAAATCTTAAAGCACGTCAATATAAAATTCTAAAGTACTATTCCTATCATTATTAATATATATTTGTGTTATTATTTATATAAACATACTAACCATAATGTGTTTGTCACTATATATTCATGTATAAGAGAAGAGATAAGAATACTAATTTTTATGTTGTTCACATAGCTCAAACAAAATGTTCAATTAAACACATATGGAGGTGTGATGTGAAGTGAGAAAAAATTATTAGTAACTAAACTTATCACATTTATTATAATTACATAATGATAAATATGTATCTTTGCAGTACTAGATTAGAATGTTTAATTAGTTAAAGAGAGTGTGAGATAGAGAATTATTAGATATCTCTAACTAGCCCGTGCAGGAGCGCATGTTGATAGACTAGTAATTCGGAATGGGAGTAGTAGTTCTTACTTCTTAATTAACCCAACACAATTGATAATTTGGAACGGGAGGAGTAGTTCTTAATCAATCTAGCCGCTTTTTTACAACTTATCCTGGATCAGGACTAGGAGCAAAATCTAGCGGGTTTAAAAAGTTTTGTTTTCCCAGAAAGGAAAATCTCAATTCGCCACCAGAAAAGAAAAAAACAATATGACGCACGTGTATGTTCTTGGGTGGGCTGGCATGGGGGAATTCTGGGTTTCAGATTAAATACGATCCACGTTCACTTCAGGACGGAGCAATCAGTTTGTAGTGGAGGGTAGCTGTAGTCGATCGGGCCTTCAGCACTAGTTTCTCTATTTTCCACATCAACTAGCAAGGTGGCCCGTGCTGATAGCGCGGCTAGCTAGCTTTATATTTTTTGAGATATTATAATGGCAAGATACTTTATTTAGCACAGATTGTGTACTATAGTTTTGATATATCATTAGTGTGGACAAAATCATCCAAGGAATCTTAATAAACTTAATATTAGTTGGTCTTATGGTCCCACATTTTTTCTATTGGACAGGTGCAATTTGCTCTTTCCAAATAGGTCACAAACAATGTTTAAAAAAATGTTTCTTATAATTGTGTGCCTAAATATTAATGATGATATAAGTTCTTATATTTCCTCGCTAAAAAATATCTAACATTAAAACTTGTAGATTTATCTTTTCGTACAATGATGAGACAAATAGTCTTTACTAATAATGTTATAAGATTTGAAGAAATTAAAGAAACAACTTGAATTTTAAAATAATTACATTAGTGGATAAACAATCAGAATTTTTTGTAGAAAATTTGATTGCTGACGTATTGATAGCCCTAGAGGACAACATCATTCTAAGTCTAATCAGTTTCTTTTATATATTCATGAATAATAACGAAAACAACAAAACAAAAGATACTATACTCTATCCAGTGTTGATAAGAGGATCGAGGTTGAATTAAAGTAGAATAGAATTTTCACCAAAGGGATGTCAGATGATGAAGCATCAATGTGAATCTAGTTTCTAACTTATTCGCCGGCTGAGTAACAAAATCTTACATGATATAATTAAGTAAGGCACATAATTTCAAACAAAATACATTTTGTAATGAGTTTAAATTTTAGACTGATGCATGTTATTAAAATTATGCGACTCTAATCATTTAAACTACTTGACCTAACACCACTTATAAAAAAACTTTGTTCATATGTTTGATCATACACTCCTTGTATGGCTCGGCATTGTTAATAATAGAAATAGTTGCCATTTTCTCCTTCACCATAGCTTGGTTCATTCCTTCCTCTTTCTGAAAACCAAACTTATTTTTCCACTTTCTCATGTACTTATTTTGGCTTCGGACTAAGGAAATTAATTTTCCTGCCTCTCTCTCTCTCTCTCTCTCTCTCTCTCTCTCTCTCTCTCTCTCTCTCTCTCTCTCTCTCTCTCTCTCACACACACACACACACACACACACACACACACACGCACACACACACTCCCTTGCCTAGAAATTGGAAGCCCCACTGCGAAATGCATAACAGGGCTCTAAATAGAGTACAATGAAATATATATATATCAGGGGGAGAAGCAGGCATAGGGCCCATCTCCTTCTAAATTTTTATTACTATTTATGTGGCCTTGAAATCTATTTCTAACTAAGAATGAATAATTAGTGCTAAAGTCCTAAAGATAGATTTGGGTGCCCCTAGTAATTTTTTGGGGCCCTGAACAGCTACACACCTTGCACCTGTCACTGTATGGCTCTCTCTATTTCCTCTGTTGTTGTTATGGCACTTGCTTATGATTTGTTCCTCGTTCGCCACTTGGAGCTGTGTTCTTCGTGAGATGATTCCCGATATATAGATGTTGATGTTTCGCACGCAGTTCAGCCTAGTTGTGTTCAAATGTACGCATTGGCATGGAGACCAAAAATTTGACTACCACATTGCGGGCAACATAGTCATCACCAAGTCCGGAGCAAACCCAACGCACGGGGGCCTCGCCACTTCCGCCATTGGACGCCACTCTCGCGTGCGCGGGGACCTCCAACCCGCCACTCAGCACGCCTCTCTCGTGTGCGGGGACCTCCAACCCGCCACACGGCACCACGCTTCGTACTCGTTTCAGGGATTGCCGTCGAGGCATCAAGAAGAGGTGCCCCGCCCCCCCGGGAACTGAACCAAGCCGCCATACCACCTCCGTGGTTCGAGATCATCACGTTGCTTTCCCCCTCGCACGAAGATGCCACCCTCGAGCCAGAAGACCGAAGATGTCGCCCGCGCCGTCTTCCGACGTTGTACCGCACCGGAAGGGTTCAGCCGTGTTGAACACCCCGCCGCGATCCGTTGCAGGCCAAGTCATCACTGATTGTCGTTGCCGCTAGCGCCGTCCGTCAAACGCTGTCCCGCACCGCACTGGAGACTGCCACGCAGCTCCAGGCACCGCGGAACGCTGCAAGCATGCGAACAACAGCCGAGTGATGACCCCCGGCCACCAACAGAAGAGCAGGCGTCTTGGCGTGAAGTAGGCAACCCCCTTCTCCACACGCTCTCCGACAGAATTGTCACCACCAGCCGAAGAAAATCGCGAGCAGCAGACCGGCCAAGTCGCCGAACAGTGTCTCTAGAGACGACGCCTCCAAGGAGGTCATGATACCCACAGGCGCCGCCGTCGCTCGTCCAGGAGCTGGACCGGGTTTTCACCCAGAGACCTCGTGCAGGAGGGTTGCAACTCCAAAATGACGCCCTCAACAGGGAGAGCGACGCCCGGAGGCGCCGCTGCCATTTCACCAGAATGAATCTGGCGAGAGCTTTCGCCCGGAGTACCGACACCCTACTGCACACGTTCGTTGCCTCAAGCCGGCACCAACACTGCGGCCGCCCCAACCGAGGGACGCCACTGTCACAGCTCCACAAAGCCCGTTGCCGAAGCTCCATCTTCCTCCGCTGCCCTCGCAACCCGGCAACACGTCGGCGCCATACCGCACCACCGCGCCCGCCGTCAAGCCGCGCAGCCGTCTGCGCACACCTGCGCCGCCAGCCGCCCGCACGTATGCGCCGCTAGCTGCCCGCACGCCAGCTCGGAGCTGCCACCAGCCGTGTGCGCCAGCCACCAGCCCGAAGCCGCCGCCAGCCGAGCGTGCGCGGTCACCACCCCTGGCCGCAGATCCACCCATGGGGGGGACGAATCAGTCGGACGCAGCCCCATCACCGGCCACCACCACGCCTTTGCAGCCGTCGCCGGGGCGGCCACCTATGCTAGGACGACGCGCAAAGCAGCCCGTGTTGAGACAACGAGCCGCCGTGCCCATGCGGCAGCCGCCGCCACCGACGCCGCTCCCCACTGGAACCACCACAGCAGCCGATGCCGCACCACACCGCCATCGCTGCGCAGCCGACACCGCGCCGCCAGCACTCCGCCGCCTCGCTGCACCGCCGCCGCGCTGCACCACCGCCCTGCCGAACCACCCCCCACGCCGCCCACCACCTGACGCGTGCGCAGGGAGCGCGAGCACCGGATTCGGCCGGCGCCGGGCCGGATCCGAGGGGATCCGCGGCAGTGGAACGCCGCCCCCGCCGGCGAGCCTCCAATGGCGGACCGGACGGCCTCACCCGCCCGAGAGCGCCGGAGGAAAGGGGAAGGGCCCCGCCGCCGCCCTCATCGCGGGTCGCACGGGCTTCCGGCGGCCCGCTCCGGCGACGGCGCGGCGGACGGAGGCGGCGATGGCGAGGCGGCGGCTAGGGTTTCGGGACGCCCGAGCCACCCGCGCGGGGGCGACGCGAGCGCGCGGAGCTTTAATACTTGCCGCCGAAGGAGATGCGCTCGACGTCCACCGACAGGACGGAGCCGCCGGAGTCGCCCATCCCCGCCGCCGCCGCAGCCGACCGCACGGGCGCTGCTGTCGAGGTGACGTGGCCCCGCCTTCCCTCTTCTCCACTCCTGCCGCCTCCGGTTTCACCTACCACCCCTTCTTTCTCTCTCCAGGATGCTCCGGCCTGCCGTCGGGCGGTCGGTTTGGGTGCAGCAGCACTGCGGCATTGGGTCCTGCACGGCAGTGGCCTCCTGGTGTGGTGGTGTCTGCCCCTTCTGCTCCTCTATCAACGCTGGAACACTTTAGTTGTTTCGATAGCTGTAAGAGTGTGATGGTAGGTGGAAGCTGCGATTGTGCCTTTTCTCCTCTGTTGTCGTTGTGTTTAGAGTTTGGCCGTGTTGATGTCCCAATCCAACCGGACAGTGAGTATAGTTTGAGCGGTAACCCGTGTTGACGTCCCAATCCAACCGGGCGAGTTTGTTGTTTTTTTTTCTTTTTGTTTCCTGCCTATGGCCTCCCAAGGCCGTAGTCTTGTATTTTTCTGCTATATCAATAGAAACGCACTCGTCGAGTACCGTTGGTTCAAAAAAAAACATAGTCATCACAGGTTCACATCATGGTGCTGCCTCCCTACACTGCTACCTGCTCTGCAACATCAATTCATATTTTACTCATTGTTAGAGCTTGCTAATTGGCATGATCTCGGTTGACACCGTGAAACCACGTGGCTGGACGAAAGGACTTCTAGCCTAGTGGTTAGAGCATTTAAGCAGCACCCAGCGGACCCTAATTCGAATCCTTGCGGGTGCTAATTTACAGGGCTAGTTTTTTTTTTAAAAAAAATCCCTTCGTTGGCATAGCGAGGGTTCAGGGGAACAGGTCTTAATCTCTACCGGTTCTATTTTTTAAACCGCATGGCTGATTTCAATCATTAGCCACCTCCGTTATCTTATCATGTACTCCATCCGTTCTAAAATATAGGTCTTTTTGGATTTTCTAGATTCATAGTATTTGCTATGCATCTAGATATAATATATGTCTAAATACATAACAAAATATATAAATCTAGAAAAGTCAAAACAACCTACATACATTTTGGAACGGAGAAAGTAGGTGCCTTGCCGACGGCATACCCTCCCCATAGAACTGAAACGGAGCTGCCTCACTCTGTAGTTCCCTAGGACGTGGTCGTGCCTGCACATGCGACATTATCAGTCCATATGCTCTGCGGCAAATGTCAATAATCCTGAGTTATGTCGCATGGTACCCAAATCTACCATGTAACCTCACCTACCATGTGACACAATAATCCTGAGTTATGTCGCATGGTACCCAAATCTACATTATTCATCTATCTCTCGCGGACCTGTGCTAGCACGGAGACGCACTGAACGATCGATCCTGCCTCTCTGCAGGGCTACGTGCTCATAAAAACAAATAGACCACCTATTTTATTATCAATATGGAGGCTACCGCAGGAGCTTTGGACTCTCCCTTTCGTTGATTTTTTTTTCAAAGTAGCATTGGATTGCAATACCTTTCTAACTATTTGATTATTTATTTATTTTTCCTTTCAAAGTAGCATTGGATTGCAATACGGTTCCAACCACGATGAATAAGGATAAATATTTTTCTTTTTCCACCAATCAAAGGGATAAGTTCCCTATTTTTAACCTAAATCTATATATTTATTTATTACATTTAATATGAACTTTTTATGTTAATATAGGCCGTTAGATCTTCATAAAATCTAACGGTGTAAATCCTTCTCTTTTTTAGATTAACGTGGGAATTTCTTGACCCTCTCGGCGAACGTAGTAGCTTCTTTTAACACTCCCTTATTAATATAATAGAAGATATTTTCGTATGTGTGCTTAGTTCAGTTTCAGTTTTGCGTGTGCGTGCTTTCGTTACAAACTTTGCATTCATTTCTTGTTCAGCATCCTCAATTGTAAAGAAACTCATAGACGGTGACCATCTAGTGTTTCTTAAAATCTAATTTAAGACACTGCTTTGCAGTTTTTTTAAAAAAATTATAAGTTAATCATTTTTAAGAAAACTAATGTAGATCATCCTCACATACAATTTACATTTATGGTAGTTCATAGAATTAATATATTTGGTGGTCGAATACAATTAGTTCAGGACGTCAATATGGTCCATTTTTTGAAAGGTGCCAAGAGATTTTCTGCAGAAAATAGTGGATTATATAAAACAGTAACAAAGAAAAAGAATCGAAGGGAGTACAACAAAAAGGGAAAAAACAACTAATAGAACCATACTACCGGAAACCGGTTATACTGACATGATCTTCAATATGAAAACTAGATATTTCTTGAAAATATATTTATTAAAAAAGGAGCTAGTTATATACTATGTGATGAGAATATTTCTCACGATGGGTATATGTTGGAATTATGGGCTTGGCCCATTTATTCTAATCAATACAATAAAAGAATTTAAAGCCCACTATTAAATGCTAGGGAATCAATTGTTTAATTCCGTACCGGGATTTGAGGAGGATCTCAACCGACTTAAAGGGTGGACTTCGTGTACACCACTTGTGAAACCGGTAAGAGGAGGTCGGTGAACCACACGCGCGCTCGCTCGCCTCGCCGGGCCGCGGCGCGGTCGGACGGACGGTGCGCGTGCGCGGCCGGACGTGACGTGATGAAATGAGATGAACGTTTTGCTGTTAAGAACATTAAAACAGAGAATAAACGTTGACAGTAATGACTGGAGAATCACACCAGTAACTGCCGCTCATCAAAGCTCTTTACGATGTCTAGGTTCGTGGAACCTGAGGCACCTCCACGCCTATATAAACCACCCCTTCCTCCTCTCATCTACACACTTCAGCACTTGATCCAGGTACTCCTGCTTAGGAGACCTCTTCCTTCTCCCTCTGCTGCTTTCTGTCGTTCGAATCGCTAGTGCTGTGCACAAAGCTCTAGCGAGAGCAGGCCTCCAGAACCTCTGCTCGCTGAAGGTCCTGCACGGGACGCGGACAATCAGATTTTTGGGGAGCGTCTTGACGCGACTGCTCGCTCCCTAATCGATTACTTCGTCTACTTCCCGGCGTGAATGAACGACTACTTCTTCTGCTTCCTGGTGACCATTCGTGGGACTGCATTGCGAACCTCTTCCTGCATCAACATCGTTCAGCTACTTCAGACAAAGCCAGTCGAATAACATGTCTATTCCAGCTAGTAACGGCGCAACCGGTGCCTCCGGCACTGGTCCCGCCTTGGGGTACACTCTAAACCTATTCTGGTTTAATTTTTTGTTCATGCTTATTAGTAAGAATAACATGAACACATGCACATATCTTATTCACACATTATCACTCATTTATGCCATGAAATTGCTAGTAATATTTGGAACTAAAATATATCGAAAATTGCCTAGTTATCTAACAATCCAAAAACCTGACTTTGTTAATAGGCTTTCGGTATCTAGTTTTGCTGCATCAATCAAACCACCACATTTTGATGGATCAAATTACAAATGTTGGCAAGAGCGGCTTATACTATGGTTAACAATATCGAGAGTGATCCATGTAAAAGAGGGTAAGCCTGAATAGTTCACTCCAGAGGAAGGGAATGCGTTCGATGAGGCTGATACCGTCTTTCGAGGCTTGATCATTAGTGTTCTCGGTGAAAACCTGGTGGATTCCTATGTCCGGCTGCCAACTGGCAAAGCGTTGTGGGATGCTCTTGAGGCTCAATAGTGACTGTAAATGCAAATCACAACAAGTTCATATATTCATTCGTTTATTTTGCAACTTGTTGGACCGAAGTGATACAACCACGTAAGTTGTTGTATGGTACGTGCAACTTACTCAATTTAATTATATACCTTCCATTCCACGTTAATTCCTGCCAACAAATCATATGCAACTAAATATTTTTCTTTCTCGAAAATGTTCATATATTAAATGTATATAGTTCGCCGACCGCCGTATAGGCTCTGGCGGCGGCAACGAGGAGCACCTCACCGGCGTGTTCGCCGCAGCCGGACGTGCAGCCGGACACGGCCGCCGAACCTGAAACCATTTGGGCGTCGCCATAGCTACCCCTGGAACCGCGCACGCATTGATGATGTACGTGTACATTGTGTGTGTGTTGTTGTAGAAGGTTCATTGGACATGGGTATAGGGTCGCAACGAGTGCGTATTTATAGCGAGTATTTTGCTACAACAACTTGTGTCGGGCGTCATCAAGATCTATAAACTTTTTTTTGGGATTGATTTTATTTAATTGTACCTTCCTCTATCTATATCTCCCCGCCGCGAGCCACTGCAACAAGTTGGCGACCGAGTCCCGAAGCAAACGGTATGGGGGTTAGCTGTACGTTGTTAACTAACGCACATGGTGGTGCTACATCCGTCGTTTTGCCACAACTTGCAACCCGTGTTCACGGAATCAAAGTTGGGATCAGATCGAGTAATTATATTATTATCTCCCTCCCATGTTCACTGAGTCGATCAGATCGAGTATATATTATTATCTTCCTCCATTTCAAATTGTAAGTCATTCCAACTTTTGTTGAAGAGTCAAAATAATAAAGTTCTAACATTTATAATACCAAATAGTAAGTATAATTAGATTTCTCATTAAATATATTTTCATAGTGTATCTATATGGTGCTATAAATTTTATAAATTTTTCTTTAATTTTAGTCAAATATAAAAACAGTTTGACTCTCTATGAAAGTTGAAAGGACTTATAGTTTGAAATGGAGGGAGTATTATCTATGAAGACCAGACCCAGATCCAGTTGGTAATTTTGAATGCGGGTTTCTTGCACAAAAACCAAAGGATAAGAAACTATGTGAACCCATTGCGATCGATATCGCAAATACTAAGATAGAATTAAATAGCGGGGAGGAAGTGGATTGGTAGGGAGAGGAGAAAGGTCATCAAAGAAATTTATTTTGTAACCACAACAACAAAATATGCATTGGAAACTAGGTGGTGTCTACTATGTGACATGGAAACCAAATGTCATAATCCAACATAAAATTATTTTGAGCCAAAATCAAAATATGCTGGAAAGCCTGATCCACTGGCAGGGCTGAATTCAGATTACTGTACTATCAGCTCGCAGTACAGCATTTGACTGCCACATTATTCCCTCTGGATAGTCTATCTCCGTTTCAAAATGGAAGTTATTTAGTTATGTCCAAAATTATAGAAAAACATGGCAACATCTATAATATCAAATTAGATTAGTTAAATCCATTGAAATAAGTTTTGTAGATTTGTTTGGTACATTTGAAGTTAATATATTTTTATATGAACATGTTTAAAATTAGAGATTCTGAAACGGAAGGATTTCCTCAATATCATTGTAACACGATAACAAAAAATTGGATAAGGCTAGCTGGAGGATCGGAACTACAATAGTCACAGCAGCCCACATGACCCGGCTCTATCCTTATCTTTCCGAGCGACGGAAACCCGAGTCAGCTTTGTGGAAGTTGAATTTCGAACAGCTTGCTTGCTGCAGAATTCCTCCACTCTAGCTATTCGATGACACCAATGTATGAGACGTCCTCGACCATATTCAATAATTTTTTACGCCGCATTACATGTCACTATGTATGTCTCGCTTGTAAGTTACAACTTACTACAAGGATAAGTGGACAACGGCCGCCACCTCCAACAGTAACATGTTACATGTATACGTGTGACTTTCAGATAAAGCGAACATCATCCACCCTGTTCGCTGTGTTATTCCCGTAAGTTTTTTTCCGTTAAAAAACGAATGTGCTGCAAATCTTGATGTTATTATGCATATAATAATGATGAGCAAAATATGCTAAGTGTGAGATTCGAGAAGGGATTGATTTATTAAAAAAAAAAGAGATTCGAGAAGGGATGCGATCCACATGTATGACTCCGCTAACGACTCCATGGAGGCGTACTTCCAACGATGTGCCCATCTGGGCGTCGCCATGTCTTCCCCAGGCACCGCGCACGCATTTTCTGCGACCAAATGCATTGTACTCCACTATATATTGAAAGCGTAACGGGCATACTCCCTCCGTAATGGTATTAGAGGTCGTTTAGGACAGGATTACGCTTACCAAGGAGTGATTTATTAGGGGTAATTTTTCCTTGTTTGCCCATAATAAATACAGGGACGGGTGCATAATAGCACCAACATCTACTCGGCTGATTGGCCAGCGCGACGTGTCCTGAGACAGTTGTGCTGGGAGGGCACGGGTTCGACTCCTCCCCGCTGCGTTTTTTTTTTGTCTTGTCGTTTGATAGTTTTTGCATGGGGCTGCATGGTAGTCGCGCGCTGGACGCCCCGTTTTTTTTTGCATTTTCGTTGCTGGCGCCCGTTTTTTTTTGCGTTTTTGTTGCTGGCCCGCGCTGGACGTGGACGTAGGCGTCCTGGTGCCCGTTTTTTTCGCTTGATTCTAGCTTGCGCGCGCTGCTGGCGTGTTTTTTGCTTGATTTTCGCTTGCACGCTGCTTTCGTGCGGCCCCGCGCTGTTAAAGTCTGACGGTTCATCTGCCTGCATCTGTTCTATTTAAGCTCCTCTCAGTAGAGTGAATCTTCATGCTCCACCACACTCAAGCAAAAGACAACAGCAATGGGTGACCTAGCTGGTGGCTTCGATCTGAACGTCAGATTAGAGGAAGACGACAACAACAATGCTGCGTTTGATCTCAACCAGCCCATGGACGACAATAGTAATGCTGCGTTTCATTTTTTTAATATGATTGCAATGCTTGTATCATTTCAATTGATTCATTTGTTATTACTTTCCTGAAGACGACGTGGATGAAGTTCATCTCGACGAGCCTGATGACGACGTCGTCGATGAAGTTGACCACGACGACGGCGTCAACGACGACGACGGCGTCAACGACGACGACGGCGTCTACGAAGATGACAACGGTAATGCAGTGCCGTATTACTACTGAATGCCGTAGTACTACCGAGACAGAAACATGCGGTGCCGTATTTCATTGTTTGTTTATATTTTCTTGTGTCATCTCTCATGTTCCACGCTTCCTTTGGACAGGATTTGATTTGAACTTACCTCTAGATGAGTTTGGCGCGGTTAATTTTGATGCCGTTCAAAACATGACTGGTATTTGTTTGAACTCATGGCCATGCTTGTATTTGTTTCAATTATTATGTTACATGATTTCTAATGAACGCTCGTTTGTAGAAGATTACATCGATGCTCCGGTTCAAGTGAACCAACGAAGGAAAGAGGTGCCAGAAGATGTCAGAAAGCAAGTGTATCAAGCGTTGTTGACTAGGAGCAACAGTGGGATACTCCACAAGAAAGACACCCAAATTGTTGCCGATCAATTTGATCTGCACCTTCGGACAGTTCAGTGCATATGGAGGAGAGGTAAAACAAAACTTGCAGACAATGTTCCGGTTGTGGCCCGCGCAAATAGCGCGGGTAGTGTGACACCCCGGCCCAGAGCTTAATAGGATTAATAGGATATTCATACAAACAAGTTGCAACTTCTTTTCCGGAAGCCGGTCTCCAAAGAACTCCGAGGTTAAGCGTGCTTGGCCCGGAGAAATTTGGGGATGGGTGATCGACCGGGAAGTTCTTCCCGGGTGCGCACGAGTGAGGACAAAATGTGCAGAAAAGACTGGTGTTGGTCTGTGAGGACAGTCTATGTCCTAGAAAGCAGCCAGATGTAAGCGGGCCCGGCCTCGGGGAGGCGGGACGTTACAGGTAACTAGCTATTTTTTTTGTTTTAACATTTAGACTCTTTTTTACTTTAAAAAAATTTGTCCAAAGATTTTTTATTTTGTTGTCATTCTTTTATTCAAATAGCACAAACCAAGGTATCACATTTTTCATGATATTTGTGGTGGATGATGAACTCTTAGTAAAAAAATTATATAGAACTTTATCTTATTGAATGTATTGTATTTTTGGTCTTGTAATGTGAATTCATGTTAGAGAGTTTTAGATATGACATTAACTATTTTTAAGGCTAGAAGATATGGCCTATGGGTACGTTAGTGGTTCTGTGTAGTCAGCAAGTGAATGTAGTCCGGACTCACTCAACCAAATTATTATGTCTAGCTAGGCTAGTTATATTTGACTTCTCTGTTCAATCTTATTTTGGCAAATGCATTATTCATATGCCTTGTAGCCATGCCTTGTAAGCCATAGCAGTGTTGCATCTTCAACTTTTTGCGTAGGTGATATGGCATCAAGAGATAAACCTTGCTGAGGGATGGCCATAGCTAGAGGTGTCATCCGTGGTGCCTCTTCTAGCGATGGCCAACCACGTGGGCGACGACATCATAGAAGTTGAAGCCTTCCTCAATGCTAGCTCCTTCTCATACCATGTGATTCTCGTTTCCTATCAATTTTTCCTTTTGTTTTCATACTAATGAAGAGTTCCTTCTATTCTATTCATCATGAATTTTAATTTCTATACAGAAACTGAGTCACAGTAATCCATATACGACTGCAACAAACTTGATCTTTTTCACATTTTCCATTTTTATATATTCTTATAATACATTTATCAGTTATAACTTGCATCTATGCTTAAAAAACAATATACATTTTTCCCTTTGTTTTCAGTGCTTAGACTTGAGTAATTTTTTAAGTCAAGCCAATAAAATACCGTACTAATTTGGGGTCTAAACTTCGCACCTAGTCCTGTCCTATGTGTAACTTTCGGACTGAGCTTGAGCTTTCCACTATTTCTTGGTTGAATAATAATTAACTTATGATGTCGGCCATGCTCTCGTGATGCTGAACTTATCAAGCCTAGTTTTCTCCGACTAATCCTGACCATACAAAGGTATGGGTGGAGCAAGACCCAATGAACTTAGCAGAGCCTAAAATGCTTAGGTTTACCATTTATGTAATATTTTCTTGTCCCTCAACATTAACATGGTGGCACGATGTTTTTATGTTAAAATTTATGCAGTAAGTTGCATGAGCTCTTAATTCTTAATTTATTTTCTTAATTCTTAATTCTTAAGCACTTAGCACAACTCCATATTAATTCTTAAGAAACATTAACAAAATCTCTTCCAATAAACTACTATTTTTTATTTTCTTAATTCTTAATTTATCTATTTATTATCCATATTCGTCATGAGCTCTTAGCACAACTCCATATTTCCTTATTCTTCTAAAGAACCTTTAATTTTTTTGTTTATTAATATTTTTTATGTGAGCTCTTTAGTCAACTACTAAGTTTATTAATTTAATTTCTAAATTTATTCATGAACTCTTTTAGTTACTATAGACTATTATTATAGTAAAATCCACCAATGTGTATTATTTTCTTTTCGAGATTAATGTTTTAATCTCTTGTCGCTCTTGACTAACGTGGCTGCTTGTTTTAACATCATGGTATTAAATGCTAAAATTTGTTAGAAGGTTGAGTGTGCACTTTATAAGAGAGACAAAGTTTAGTTTTTTATCCATTGATTAAATAGATTATTGGTACCCACAGATACGTAGAGCTCGGTTAATGCATTTCTTTTGACTATTCACATGACCTATTTGGAGTTTGGATTATAGATTTACGTTTGGCGTAAGATTAGAAAAAAAAACTATAGTAACTGGGTACAGTATACAAAAGAGAGTGTTGACTTGCGAGTGTGTGTGTGCGCGCGTATGATGATGAATGCGCTTGTGTAGATTAATTACCGCCTACTCAAATTAGCTAATGAAGGAGCTTGGTTGTTGTTATCAATTGCCCCGCAGTTACCACCTTGTGATTACTACTGATGATGTGGAGTATTATCGCTACCGTACCTTTGACAAATCAATCGGTCATTGTTCGTGAGGTGGTAGGTAGGTAAGTGTGCATGTGGCTTGTTGGTGCTAGCTAGCTTGCTTTGCAGCCGCACGCAAGTTGTTGGCTTCTGATCTCTGTTGTGACCGAGTCCTATGGATTTATTAGGAGGTCGTCGATGCAGTGATCTATGTTGTCGGCATCTAATACTATTAATTTGTTTTGTTTTCATATTAATAACATGGCAATTTTTACTTCTCTTTTGTCAAATGTGGACTCTTTAGTGTACCCTAGACCGTTAGAACTTTTTTCTAATTAATTTGGCAATTTCATACTTCTTTTGTCTGACGTTTTCCTATTATAATATAACATGGCAATTTTTACTTCTTTTATCAAACATGGACTCTCCAGGCTATCCTAGGCCATTAGACCATTTTCTAATTAACCTAGCAATTTCTTACTTCTTTTGTCAGACATGGACTCTCTAGGTTAACCTAGACCGTTAGATCTTCATAAAATCCGACGGTGCAAATCTTTCTCTTTTTTAGATTAATGTGAGAATTTCTAAATTCTCTGGACGTGGTGGCTTCTTCTAACACTCAAATATGTATATAATAGATAGAAGATAAGCTAAATGTTGATACGTGTAACAGTGCTATCTTCTACTTAGAGGTGGTAATGGATCATAGCTCTAGTGATCTCTTCACAATTCACCTTGATTTTTATGTATTTTTAGCTTAAAACTGTATAAGATTAGAGCCCGACTCTTTTAAGATGTGATCATTAGATTATCTAAGTCAAATTTAAGATCATTTACCACAATAAATATAATAGCCAGAGGAACGCCTGCCACTAGTTGCTCAAAAAAGCTAGTAATGGAGAGAGAGCTAGGACCCAGTGCATGCCTTGCACTAATAAGAGTAAAATGCGCCACCGGTCCTTAAACTTTCTTGGGTGTGTCGTCCCGGTCCACAGACTTTTAAAGTATGTCATCCCGGTCCACGAACTCCTAACGGGTCTCTAATCAGTCCATAACGGGTCCAAGTGGTCTAATCTTTACTCAAAAACCCCCTGCAACTTTGTTTCTCGATAGAAAGGTCCCTCCACCAAAAATCAATCTAATCTACCGATCGTTTCCTCTCCCATCGCGCGCAGGTTCGTCTCCCTCTGCGTACGTTCGCTCGCACGCTCGCTTGCGTTTTGCTTCCCTCTGCGCACGTTCGCTCGCTGCAGTCACAACTCAGAGCATGCAAATCAGGTATGTCTCTCCATTCATTGGCCATCACGTCCGTGCTGCTGTCGTTGGTCAAGGCCATACCGAAGGCCATCCCAGCTGCTAAGGAACGTACGTGGAATATTTGTTGTGCATGCAGACACCGAGACAGCTACAAATTAAAACTCACAGGAGTGGAGTACTGCACTTGGCCACGCACCTTTTTGCCATACTTGCAAGGCTGTCAACATCTAAAAAGGAATTTAAAAACCAGTTTAAAAAAACACCGATCAGGCAATGCTTGATTCTTTCACATTCAGGTAAGTTAAGTTAACAGAATTGGATCTCACTTTTAACCATCTTTGTTCAACCAACCAATATAATAAACATGCTGATGATCTTAACATAGTTCATAGAGGTAAAATCTTAACATAGTGCATAGATACTGATACGTTCTAGCATTTCATTAAATACATATATTATCATGATGGCCTTCCTCTTCCTCTTGTGGATGCTTTCCTCTTCTTGGCAGCTGTCTTGGCACTTGTGGATGCTTTCCTCTTCTTGGCTAATGCAACCCGGCATGCAACTGTGCTTGTAGTAAGCGGAATTGGTCGTTCGACTAGCTGGTTAGATAGGATAAAGGTTGGATCTGGTAGAGGCCCTTGAGGTTGTGACAGTGAACTCTCTAAAGTTTCCTGTGATAGAAAATAAAGCCAATGAAGATTTCATGTTAGAAATAAGACAACAATGAATGTATGAGTTAAATAACTGACCTCTCCAAGCATTTCAGAAAGCACTGTGGTACTAGCTTGTGTCAAGTCTTCAAATGGTGGTGGTTGAGTGGATGAAATGTTAAGTGGATCTGGAATCTCATTTTCAGTGACTGATCCCCGGTGTCACCTACATGACCAACACAAATTTAAGTGATTACATATAATGAAAAAAATTGGATGGCATGCAGTTACATATAAAGCAAAAATTTAAGTGATTACAAATGCAACCTATCAGGAGGTTTAGCTGATAAGGATTTGTGCTTTTACGCTAGCTGGAAAATCTTTGTTGTTTCTCATTTTCAGTAGGATAAAGTCTTTATGATAAAAGAAAAACGACTGCTAACTGAACTTTTGAAACCGATACATCCATCACTGTCACCTATTTAACCATGCATTATTCTATAGATCTGATTCGTCTACAGAATAGTACAGAAAATATTAGACTATACTAGTAAAACAGAGTGATGAAAAAAATGCTTGCGAAAATAAATGTGGTGCAGATTTGGGACGTGCTGTCGAACACGGAGGTGGTGAAGATTGTGTCTTCAGGCAGCGACCCCAAGGCGGCGAGGCAGGTGATCGACCGTGCGGTCCGAGCATGGCGGCGCAAGTAATCACTATTACATGTAAATGCAAAACGGAGGGTCCGGCAGGGAATCATGTGCCGATGCGGTTGCAGAGTTAGGAAAATTAACATAGGACGGAGGCAAGAATCCATTCTCCTGCGATCGACTAGACCATGCACGCACGCAGCCATCGGGAGCAGCGGCGCTGAAGGTGCACTGACACCACGCCTGGGGACAGAGGCCTCGCGCCTTGGCGCCGCTCCTCTCTAGTTTACTCGCATGCATGCTGTCTTCTCCGATCCTTTGCTTTCAACTTGAACTCAGATCACAATCACCAACGTAGGGATGGAGGAACTTACTGTACACCGGCGCAGGATGCCCTTGGCCGCGCAATCGCGCCGCCATGGTCAACCGCCACACTACCCACCTCGCCTTCTTGCCCGCCGCGTTCGCCGCACTCTCCTTTCCGCCAGGCGCGCTCGCCTCTCGCGCGCGTCGCGTGCCCGCAGCCCCGCACACGTACAGTCACAGGCGGCAGAAGAAGCGGCGGCGGCGGCGAGCGAACAGAGGGAACGATCGGTAGATTAGATTGATTTTTGGTGGAGGGACATTTCTATCAAGAAACAAAGTTGTAGGGTGGTTTTTGAGTAAAGATTAGACCGCCTGGATCCGTTACGAACTGATTAGAGACCCATTAGGAGTTCGTGGACCGGGATGACATACTTTAAAAGTCTGTGGACCGGGACGACACACCCAAAAAAGTTTAAGGGCCGGTGGCGCATTTTACTCCACTAATAAATATACACCCGTTTCATCATCATCACCGGACAGCGCTATCGAGCTCATAGCCGCCTCTGCCCTGAAGATCGAATTCCTCCATGCCGCCCATGTCACAGCCCATTATGGAATATAATAATATATATAGTTGGTAATTACTATCATCCACTAAAGTGGTAGACGTGACTCAAAAAAAAAAGAAGTAAAGTGGTAGATTAAGTGCAGACAAAGATTTTTGCTCGATCTCGCTGCTTCACTAGTTGTTGCCATGGATCAGTACTACGCCAGTGCAAGCAGAAGCTCCATATCCAAAGCCGCCGCGTGGCCTCAGCCTCAGCCGTCAGCAGCTAGGACACATCATGCACGCACGCGCGGGGTTCGTCCACTCTTTGAGACTGATCGAGATGAAAGCGGCGTCGCGTCACTCTCGGCCGAGAAATTTGGATGGATCTCCTTGCCCCGAAAGCAAGCGGCGAGGAGTACATGAACAGGCGGCCGACGAGCCCCGAGCCATCTCCGGCCGGCGCTCCTATCCACGCCGTCGTGCGGCTAGCGTAGGTGACGGCAAGACCGGATAGCCTTCGCCGCTACCGACAAGTCCGGAGCGCCGGCCGCCGCTCCGATCCTTATCCCCCGCGCATGCCCCTACTCGACCAATCTGCTCGAGCCCATGCTCCGATCCGCCCCATCCGATCGATTCGTATCCCGGGGCGTGCGTCGCCGTCCCCTCGTCCTCACGCGAAGCCGTTTCGTGAGCGGTCGAGGCGGCGCGCGGGCGCTCGCCGGAAGGGCGCGTGGCCGGGCTCCCCCTCCCCCGTGGCGTGGAGCGCGCTGGACGTCGTCGTCGTCCGGTGGCTGGCTGGCTGGGTCGCGGCACCGGGCCAAGCTCCGATCCCGCCGAAACTGGGGAGGCCGGCTTGATCTGACAGGCCAGCGCACGGTTGCGGTTGTGTGGGAATCAATGGGAGTGCCTGTTGATGTACGTCGAGCATCATGTCGCCTCGTGACTACTACTAGATCTACGTATCGTTTCTACGAGAAGAGCCTCGCCGCTCGCGGCCGGTTACCACGATGGCTAGCTCTACTCTACCACGACCCCCCCTCCCAATCTCCCAATCAAACTCTTCCAATGACTGGAGCCTGACGCCAAAGCATGTCGCAGCTTGACGGGCCGGCAGGCGTGTGCTCCCCGGTCAGTCCCCACATCACGGCGCGCGGGTTCACGGGCCCACCGAATCCAGCGATCCATCCAGTATATTCCAACGCGCTGCCGTCCACCCATCCGGGCTCGGCGCCACTGCCGAAACGGTGGTGGTGGACAAGCTGCGGGCCGGTTCGCCTGCCGCCTCGCGTGATCGATCGATCCTGTACTCCACCTGGCCCGCCCGTCCTCCTATAGCTAGCTCGCGTGATGCTCTCGCTCCCCCTCTCCGCTTGTCAGGTGCTCTGAGTGTGGCAGCGCGTGCGCCCGTGCTTGCGCGTAGGTCAGGGGCGCTCCCTGCAGCTAGCGGTCGAGCCGGGTCCGGCTGGCCTTCGGGTGAGAACGCGAGTGCCTAGCGGGCTGGCTCCTCACTTTTTCCTGTCGCTTACCGCCGGGTGATGCACGCCCTGACGCCGGCGCCGCTGTCAGCGCGTGCATCACCACCGTCCTGCGCTGGAAGACTCGCACTCGCGCGCGGTATAAACAACAGGCCGCGAGCGAGTGCCCCTCGCTCCCTGGCCAACGTTCCGCGCGCTCCTGTAGCAGTACGTGGCCGGGAGAGGAAGCTAAAGGGGATAGCAAAGTGGTGCCTGAGGTTTCGGAGGGAGGGGGATAAATGGGGTCGGCGGCGCCAGCGCCGCCGGCGGTGGTGCTGGCCGTGAACGGCGAGCGGTACGAGGCGGCCGGCGTGGACCCGTCGACGACGCTGCTCGAGTTCCTCCGCACGCGGACGCCCGTCAGGGGCCCCAAGCTCGGCTGCGGCGAAGGTACGTGCGTGCCATGCATCTCTTCTCTCTCGTGCATCGTATCCGTTCGCCGCCCTTGCTCCTGCCTTCATTTCTTGGCCTCGTCGATGATCTGAGCACAAGAGAATCGGAAATTAACCACCTGCCACCACGTCGCACGTACTGGATTTCCTCAAGTTTTTTCTCGAAGAAATAGGGTTTCCTCAAAGTTTTTCTTTTTTGAAGAAATAGGATTTCCTCAAGGTTACTGTCGAGTACGGCGAGGAGCAGCTTGGCCATCGGTGTCCTCCCTGTGTCGGGGCAGTGGCGGATCTATGATTCTCGGGGAGGTAGAGAGAAGAGCTGGTAGAGATTGCAAGGGTGTGAATCACTTCGTCGACGTGGTGGATAGAGGACAACTTGGCTTGTAACACAGGAGTTCAGAAAAAAGGCTTCAAGAATACTGGCCGTCCAAGGGGAGAAAACGCTTAGAGATAAAAAAAATATTTACCGAGGTGATGAGTGTTAACTGAGAAAAGAAAGAAAAAAATTGACTCCCTGCACTATACGAGCCTGACCAGATCTTGGATATGCCGCGACCCAAGAACTCGCGTACCGCGAAAAGGGCTGTAGCCTCTTGATTACAATTGATTACAAGAGTCTCAGTAGCATCTGAGATTCCGAGTTCGACTTTATATGTGAGCGAATATTTTGGGATTTAATAGCGTTGTGCATTTAGTGGGAGGCGGCGTTTCCGTCGATAGCGAGGCGCATGTAGAGACTTCGTAGGGGTAGGATTTGCGGCTCCGTCTTCGAAGATGCTCATAGGGGTGTGAGTGTGCGTGCATTGTAAGTGTCTGTGTTGTACTGTGTAATCTAAAAAAACAACCCGCGTACCACGAGTCGTGGCCGAGCTTCAGCCGGTGGAGCTGAAGCGCTAAAAAATTTCTACAGTACCCGTCACATCGAATGTTCAAACATATGCATGGAGCATTAAATACAGTTGAAAAAATAATAATTACACAGTCTAACTGATTAGCTCAAGATGAATCTTTTAAATCTAATTAATCTATGATTAGATATTATTTATCAAGTCGAAATGTAATAAAATATCAAAATCAACAACTTTTCACTAATCCAATAATTGCTGTCCATACACGAGCTCCCCATTCTGTGGCTTCGTAGTGAACTGCAATAAAAAAAGGATTAAGTGGCGAGGGAACCCGCGCACACGTGCACCATGCACGCATGCCTCACCGTCCGTACGTGCACCGGTTTCGGCGACATAGGTCCATAGCTACCTTCGATTTTCCTGTTCTCCCGGTTTATCTTTGGGATGTCGCCATCTCACGGAAGCTCCAACAAAACTGAAGCCGTGGAAAATTCTCACAAGTATACTGTCCGAACAAAATCCTTACACAATATATGTCCTTTTTTTTTGAAGAAAACACTACCATTGTCCATTACTAGTACAGAAAGTTCAGCAGAAAGCGCTGTAGGGGGAATAGATACGTCCCAGGTTATTACAGGAGCTGAAGAACCCCCCGGGCATCTATAGCCTGCTCTCATACCCAAACGCGAAAGGAGGCTAGGAAGAGATAGCTATCCACGCACACTGAACATCCAGTGATTCCAGTCCAGCGCCGAGGTTGAAGACGACTCTGTTTCCAGCAGCCGACAGCTTTCACGTTTCTGCTCCTCAGGTCTTCTTCATCTATCATCAGAACATCAGCGACTAGGCCTTGTTCAGTTCGCGAAAATTATTGGATTTTAGTACTGTAACACTTTTATTATTATTTGACAATTAATGTCCAATTATAGACTAAGTAGGCTTAGAAGATTCGTCTCATTGTTTACAGTTAAACCGTGTAATGAGTTATTTTTTCAACTGCATTTAATGTTCCATACATATGTTCAAATATTCGATGTGATGGGTACTTGAGGAAAATAAGTTGCCGACCAAATGCTATCCAGGCACTATGCCAAACCTTCACGGTAGATAAAGTACGAAAGATCTCGAATTGTCAGGCTAAATAATTGGGAGGCCCCATCTCAAATTTGCCACTACATGTTAGGCCATGAGGTGGTTAGGTACTCAGGTCTGATATATATAACGAACACATTAAGAACTGTATAGCTACATACGGTGACAGTTTGCACAGCACAATTATGCTAACCGAGTGCACCTTTTTCTTTAAAGAGTAAGCAACTTTCATTTTTTTTAAAGTTATGTAATGATGCACAGATCTTTCGCGTGTTCAGTGAAAACAAACGAAGCTAACCTGTTGCTCTTTTTTCGATTTCACCCTGCTGTGCAGGCGGCTGTGGTGCATGCGTCGTCCTCGTCTCCAAGTACGACCCGGCCACCGACGAGGTGAGCGAGTCCTCGGTGAGCTCCTGCCTGACGCTGCTCCATAGCGTGGACCGCTGCTCGGTGACCACCAGCGAGGGCATTGGCAACATCAAGGATGGCTACCACCCCGTGCAGCAGCGCCTCTCAGGCTTCCACGCCTCGCAGTGCGGCTTCTGCACGCCTGGCATGTGCATGTCCATCTTCTCCGCGCTTGTCAAGGCTGACAAGGCGGCCGACCGCCCGGTCCCGCCCGCCGGTTTCTCCAAGCTCACCACATCGGAGGCTGAGAAGGCTATCTCAGGCAACCTGTGCCGGTGCACCGGGTACAGGGCCATCGTTGACGCCTGCAAGAGCTTCGCGGCCGACGTCGATCTTGAGGACCTGGGTCTCAACTGCTTCTGGAAGAAGGGTAGCGAACCTGCAGAAGTCAGCAAGTTGCCGGGCTACAACAGTGGTGCCGTCTGCACTTTCCCTGAGTTTCTCAAATCTGAGATCAATGCCTCAGTAGAGCAGGCGAACAATGCTCTGGTTCCGATTTCTGATGATGGCTGGTACCGTCCTAAGAGCATTGACGAGCTTCACAGGCTGTTCGAGTCTAATTCCTTTGATGAGAATTCTGTAAAGATCGTGGCTTCAAACACTGGGTCTGGAGTGTACAAGGATCAAGACCTCCATGACAAGTACATTGACATCAAAGGGATCCCAGAGCTTTCAGTTATCAACAGAAGCAGCAAGGGAATCGAGCTTGGATCAGTAGTGTCCATCTCTAAAGCAATCGACGTGTTGTCAGATGGAAACTTGGTCTTCAGAAAGATTGCTGATCACCTGAACAAAGTGGCTTCACCATTTGTTCGGAACACTGCAACCATAGGTGGAAACATAATCATGGCACAGAGGTTGCAGTTCCCATCAGACATTGCAACAATACTACTAGCTGCAGGTTCAACCGTCACTATCCAGGTGGCTTCCAAAAGGCTATGCCTCACTTTGGAAGAGTTCTTGCAGCAACCTCCATGCGATTCTAGGACCCTGTTGCTGAGCATATTCATCCCAGATAGGGTGTCAGATGGCATCACCTTTGAGACTTTCCGAGCCGCCCCTCGTCCATGTGGCAATGCTGTCTCATATGTTAATTCCGCTTTCTTGGCAAGGTCATCAGGAGGCGATCACATTGAGGATATATGCTTGGCGTTCGGTGCTTACGGAGCCGATCATGCCATCAGAGCAAGGAAGGTTGAGGATTTCCTGAAGGGCAAATCGGTGACCTCTTCTGTTATACTTGAAGCAGTTCAGTTGCTTAAAGAGACGATTTCACCATCCGAAGGCACAACACATCCTGAGTATAGAATCAGCTTGGCTGTCAGTTTCTTGTTCACCTTCCTATCTTCCCTTGCCAACAGCTTGAATGAAGCAACAGAGATTAATGTTCCCAATGGGTCATATATGAATGGAGTCACAAATGGAAGTGTTGAGCACTCACCAGTGGATCATCTTAAGGCTGACATCAATGATTTGCCAATACGCTCAAGACAAGAAATGATTTTCAATGATGAATACAAGCCAGTTGGCAAGCCAATGAAGAAAACTGGGGCAGAGCTCCAAGCATCTGGTATTACTCTTATACCAACATATATGCTGATTTAGCTTAGATCCATCTACATACCTAGAGCTTCTGAAGATATTTATTGTAAATCTTGTCTTTTTCATAATTCACAAAATAGCTGTCTGATGTTATTTTGTTGATTTTTACTAAGACAGTTTAGTCAGGACAAAATAACCATTCCATATTTTTTCATTCCATGTTTAGTGCCTATAGTTTCCCAGAAAAATGCACTTAACCATATTCCTTTTACTAACACAGGGGAGGCTGTTTATGTTGATGATATCCCTGCTCCCAAGGATTGCCTCTATGGAGCATTTATTTATAGCACACACCCTTATGCTCATGTTAAGGGTGTCAACTTTAAAACATCTTTGGCTTCGAAAAAGGTCATCGCAGTTATCACTGCAAAGGATATTCCCACTGGTGGAGAAAATATTGGATCTACCTTCCCAATGCTGGGAGATGAACCACTTTTTGCGGATCCAGTTGCTGAATTCGCTGGTCAGAATATTGGTGTCGTGGTAATGTTTCTTTATTGTTCTTTCAGATTACACAAAACCAGCTATTTGTTTTGTCTACCCAAACCTTACTGTGCTGAGTTGCTTTTCTATCACTCAGATTGCTGAAACACAGAGGTACGCCTATATGGCAGCAAAGCAAGCCGTTATTGACTACAGCACAGAAAATCTGCAGCCACCAATTCTGACAATAGAAGATGCCATCCAACGAAACAGCTACTTCCAAGTCCCCCCAAGTTTAGCTCCCAAGCCTGTTGGTGACTACAACCAAGGGATGTCTGAAGCTGATCACAAGATTATATCAGCTGAGGTACAGACCTTGATATGTTTCAAGATGATGTATGTATGAGTTTCCAACAAGGCCAAACATACTACTAATTGTTTTTTGTTTCTGCAGGTCAAACTTGGGTCCCAGTATTATTTTTACATGGAGACACAAGTGGCACTTGCTATTCCTGATGAAGATAACTGCATAACCATCTATTCATCAACACAAATACCTGAGGTCACACAAAATGTGGTTGCAAGGTGCCTTGGCATTCCATTTCACAATGTCCGTCTCATCACCAGAAGAGTTGGAGGAGGCTTTGGTGGAAAGGCAATGAAAGCAATACATGTAAGTCCTGAGTAACTAGAACTTCGCTTTGCCAGATATTTGAACTTTTAGTTACCAGTATACTGCCAAGGGATATTCATAATCTGACCAGATAACAGTTTGAGATAATGTGTGCTAGAGATGACGATGAATTACCTCTTTGTCAGGTTGCATGTGCATGTGCTGTTGCTGCATTCAAGCTACGGCGTCCTGTTCGGATGTATCTCGATCGCAAGACAGACATGATAATAGCAGGTGGGCGGCATCCTATGAAGGTGAAGTACTCTGTTGGGTTCAAATCAGATGGCAAGATCACGGCCTTGCACCTTGACCTTGGTATCAATGCTGGAATATCACCGGATGTGAGTCCATTGATGCCACCTGCTATCATAGGCGCTCTCAAAAAGTACAATTGGGGCAATCTTGCATTTGACGCCAAGGTCTGCAAGACAAATGTCTCATCGAAATCAGCAATGAGGGGTCCTGGAGATGTACAGGGCTCTTTCATTGCTGAAGCCATCATTGAGCATGTTGCTTCAGCACTCTCAGTTGACACTAACACCATCAGGAGGAAGAATCTGCATGACTATAAGAGCCTTGCAGTGTTCTATGGAGAAAGTGCAGGTGAAGCTTCTACATACAGCCTGGCCACCATGTTTGATAAGCTGGCCTCATCTCCAGACTACCAGCAGAGAGCTGAAATGGTTGAGCACTTCAACAGAAGCAATATGTGGAAGAAACGTGGCATTTCTTGTGTGCCAATCACATACGAGGTGCGGCTTCGGCCAACTCCAGGCAAGGTGTCTATCATGAATGATGGTTCCATTGCGGTTGAGGTTGGAGGTGTTGAGATAGGGCAAGGGCTGTGGACGAAAGTGAAGCAGATGACGGCATTCGGGTTGGGACAGTTGTGTACTGACGGCGGCGAATGCCTCCTTGACAAGGTGCGGGTTATCCAGGCCGACACATTGAGCATGATCCAGGGAGGGTTCACCGGTGGGAGCACCACTTCTGAAACCAGCTGTGAAGCGGTTCGACTGTCCTGTGCCGCACTTGTTGACAGGCTTAAGCCTATAAAGGAGAGCCTGGAGGCGACTGGCACAGTGGAATGGAGCGCCATAATTGCTCAGGTAAGGGTAAACCATGTAAATTCAGTATTTGTTCAAAACAATACCAAGAAGATTCAAAGTAGCTTTAATCTTCTCTCCCTCCTTTATATCATCAATAAACTGCAAGTACTAGCAGTAGCACTTTAGTGGTGGGATCGTGCATGACATTTGTTCCTCAATAAACTGTAAAGTGCTACTGCTACTTCAGTGGTGAGATAAATTGTGCACAGTACCTGACACTTCCAATTGTTCATGGCATTTTTTTTTTACCCTCACATGCAGGCAAGTATGGCAAGTGTGAACTTATCGGCACATGCATACTGGACCCCTGATCCATCATTCAGTAGCTACTTGAACTATGGAGCTGCCATTAGTGAGGTATCCCTGATCCAAATTGCAATAACGACACTGCAGATTCAGTTACAAAGCTAAATTGTCGAAGGCTGCAGCTTCGGTCCTGCTCATTGCTGACAAATGATTCGAAACTTGACCACAGGTGGAAGTTGACGTCCTGACAGGAGCAACAACAATTCTAAGAAGTGATCTCGTGTACGATTGTGGGCAAAGCCTGAACCCAGCAGTAGACTTGGGCCAGGTTAGTCCTGAAATACTAACTGCTTGCGCACATCACTGCATGAATGGAAACGTGCTCCTCCTCCGAACACTGGTTTTGAATCTTGATTAACTCAGGTGGAAGGTGCATTTGTCCAAGGAGTGGGCTTCTTCACAAATGAGGAGTATGCAACGAACTCTGATGGCATGGTCATCAACGATGGCACATGGACGTACAAGATCCCCACGGTTGACACCATCCCGAAGCAGTTCAACGTCGAGCTGATCAACAGCGCCCGCGACCAGAAGCGTGTCCTCTCTTCGAAGGGTGAGCCTTCTCTAGCAATTTTCATCCTCTCCCTACATTCTTGCAGACCATGTCAATCTCCTGGGAGCTGAAAACACTCTTAAGTTGCCTGCGCGGCTGCACCCCTGACATCCCGTGTCTCTTTGTTTGCAGCATCGGGTGAGCCACCTCTGCTTCTCGCGTGCTCGGTGCACTGCGCGATGAGGGAGGCCATCAGGGCCGCCAGGAAGGAGTTCTCGGTCTGCACCGGGCCAGCAAACTCCGCCGTCACGTTCCAGATGGACGTCCCGGCGACGATGCCCGTCGTGAAGGAGCTCTGCGGCCTAGACGTCGTCGAGAGGTACCTCGAGAGCGTGTCCGCTGCCGGCCCAATCACCGCGAAAGCATAGATCCAGCAGGCACACTGCCCATGACGAACGAGGTTAATCAGTCAGTGTAAAATAGTATTACAAATAAATGGCATGGCATGCCTAGCTTGTAAGGTGTGATGCTCTGAATCTCTGATCATGTACAGAAAACATAGAGGGAAACTAAACTAACAAGTGCCGGGCAGTGCGAATTCGTGGGTGGAATCATGTGATTTCGACTGGGTTCTGAAGCAATATCTTCGTTCAGGGGCGTGTCGCACTCGCACCTGCCTTGCGCGTAGATGGGGATCGGATTGGACCAGCTAGGTTAGGCCTTGCCGTCGCCGCGGCACGGGACGCCATGCTTTCGGCCTCGCGCCCTCGGCGCCGGCCTCAACGGCGGCCATTCCTCCTCCACGCGCCGTGGTTGGTCCCGTGCCGGCTGGCCATGGGGGCGCGGCAGCCGCGAACAGGCGCCGCGGCGGGGGAGCGAGATCACCTCTGCTTGATTTCGCGGGAGCCGCGTGCCCCTAACGCACGGGGCCTGATGGCCGATGCTGCGTGGACTTTGCCGCTGCCATTGGGCCCGGTGATTGATGGCGCATTCCGCCCGCCGCCGCCGCCGCCGCCGCCAACCAGCCAGGCAGCCTCGGGCTGCCGGAGCGGCCGGACGTTGCGTCCGATTTGGTCTCGGTGCTTCTCGGCCGATCGATCACAATCTAACGGATGTGAAGCGCGCGCAGTTCGTCTTCCGTGGGCACTAGTGCACTACGGTCATAACAGGTTTGCTACATTGGCTGATAGTGATCGGCGATACCCAGCGCTTGATTGATTTGTTGCTCAAAAAAAAAGCGCTTGATTAATTTTTGCTTGACGCCATCGCAATTGTAATGACACTATCAGTTTGTAGCCTTGTACAAAATCCTCGAGGTTTATACAAGATTCGATCATCAGGCCTATAGAATTCTGGCTGTCAGATTTTCCTTTAGACAAAACATAAGAAATATATTTTTTTTGATCCCCTAAACTATTAAATTTATAAACAAATTCTAGAAGACAACAATGTGCTCAAACGCACTCACCGGATACCCTTCGTTTGGGTAAAAACACCGAAGTATCCATTTTTTTATTGGAGTATCTAGATATAAGGGATCCCACCATGATTCTTCACGTGAAATTCTTTTACAAAAAAGTATATTGCTACAGGTCAGATTTGGACACTTCCTATTGATTATATGAGTATAAATTTGTCAGGGTGAACTCCATCAGACATGATGTCTGCTGCTTTGTTGAAAAGCTGATTTTGCTTGAGGGTTTAGGATTTGGATAAGCCGATTCTCTTGTGCTTTTCATCCTTTCGCAGCACAGGTATGATGTAGCCACGCGCATGGTAAAAAAAAATGGGTATCTGGGAGAAATTTGACCAGATTACAGACTTGATCGAAATTTGTTCAAACATACTCCGGGCTTACATTTCCATCTACCGACTACCGGAGGCCCGGTCAGCGCCAACGCAGGTCAGCAGATGACAAGGCAGCCAGCCAGCGCTTCGCCTATCCAGGCCGCCGGTGACGTCAGCGTCTACCTCAAGCTCACCGCCGGCCGCAGGCCTGCAGAAGCGCCGGGGAACTCGTGTATAACCAGTAGAGGTGAGGGAGCAGCCGTGCGCGAGAGCCGCTCCGTTGTGCGGTTGTGCCGTGCAGCGAAGCGAAGGAGCGCGAGGGTGCCGGACCACTGCCGCCGGTAGGTCATCCAAGCTGCGGACGACGGAGGAGGGGATGGTGGGGAGCAATGCGGCGGCGGCGGCGGTGCTGGCCGTGAACGGCGAGCGGTACTAGGCCGCAGGCGTAGACCCGTCGAGGACGCTGCTCGAGTTGCCACATTGTCTGTGCTTGCTCGATCTGCGGAACACCTACTGCTGCTGTGTAGCATGCCTGCTAGTCCTTTTAGACAATTCCTCAGATGTAATACAGATCGATGCGCGCGCTGTTTGGGGTGTCATTGGTCGAAGGCGAGCAACGCAACGCCGCAAAACGTTCTGAGCGGCGAACGCCGGCGGTGCTCCGGCGAGCCGAAGCCGCATAGAGCGAGGCGGCGGCGTTCATGGCGCGCGCGTCTGCCGGTCTTGTCGTCGTTCGAGACGCAACGCCGAGCATGATATAAGCATCCAGGTTGCATGATGAACATGCGCGCATAGGGAGGGAACCAAGTCCCGGGGTGCGGCAGCTCTCCGGCGAGCCAGGGTATGCAGCCACGGCGGCGTCCCTGCGACGACCGGGGAGGACGGTGTTGGAGAAATACCGACCGGGGGTGGACGGTATTTCAAATACCGTCCACCCCTAGCACCCTTTTAGCCGTTGGATTGGACTCGTACGGTCCGGATCGAGCGAGGACTCGGTCGTCCTTCTCAGGCAGGCGCGCCCGCGCCCGGGACCGGGAGGTGGATGCCGCCAGCGCCATGGCGGAGGGGTTCGGAGGCGGGAGGCGGGCTCGTTGGCCGAGGACGCGGGGGACTTCGCCTCCGCTTCCTTCGAGGACTGCCCTCGCGCGCTCTTGTCTGGGCAGTCGTCCGTGGGGCGCCCAGCCAGCGCCGGCGACCGACTCCGCACCATGCATCAGAGGATGCAGCCGTAGCCCATGGTCTGACTGCTCCAAGGGGAAAAGAGGCGGCGCGGCGGCGACGACGACGACCTTGCTGTGGCCGTCGTTCGAAAGGACGAGCAGTACGTCAGCGTCCGCGTTGCATGTCAAGGCGTGCGCGCTGGCCGCGGCGTCGCGGCTGGCCGGGGTCAGACCAGCAGGCACCCCGCTGAGCCACCGCGTGCCGTGGAGACGGAGTGCAGGCGCAACTGTGTAGTGTGTTTGCACACCGGGACGCCATGGAGGCTGACCTGTCCCTGGAGGAAGGAGGGGGAGCTCACCATGACACCGATGCCTGCGGCACGGGGCTCTCCGGCGAGACACAGTGTGCAGCAGCAGGGGCGGCATCCTCGCGACCACGGGGGTGGACGCTATTGACACCAGGGGTGGACGGTATTTCAAACACCGTCCTCCCTGGGCTCCTGACAGCCGTCCGATGGAACACATGCGGTCGGGATCGCGCTCGGGGTCTGACCGTCCTCGTCAGGAAGACGCAGGAGCTGGACGGTGGCATGGCGCCACGGCTGAGGCCGAAGGCTCAGGTCAGATTGATCAAGGGGTCGTGGAGCAGCGGCCAGTGGCGATCCCGACGCTCGAGGACGCGGCGCGGGGGAACTTCGTTGCTGCTCGCTTCCAGTCTTCCAGATCATCTCGTGCGCTCCGGGCTACCGTCCATGGGCGAACACGGGTATGGCCAACCGACCGTGGGGCCGTCGGGTCGAGCTCGCCGTCCTTGCCGCCGGCGGGTACGAGGCGGCGATCACGGCGAGGGAGCTGCCCGTGGGAACGCGCACGTGCGCGTCCGTCCCGAGCTGCACCAGCGCCGCGTGAACACCTCGTTGCCCACGGCGACGCCGGCCGGTCACGCGCGTGGCCTAGCTTGGAAGTCCGGCCGCACGCCGGCGATGGCCCGGGACCATGCCGCCATAGACCGTGAGTACATGACGATGAGGTCGATACCCCTGCTCGGCGAACGCGGACAGCACCTGCGGGTTTGGCATGTTGAGATAGAAAAGATGATGCGACGAACACCAAACGTTGTGGGCTTGTGGCAGTGTTATTTCTTTCTTCAGATTATTCAGTGAGCTTCTGTGGTTTTGTGGAGGCACTTCCAGCCTTTGACGTCTGAATCTATCAATGCGTGGTGTAGCGGTGTCTGAATCTATTAATGTGCTACAGGTTTTTCCTCTGTTCACTCAATTTCTAGATTAATCTTCAGACTAGGAGAATTCTGAATATGAACCCGTGGACAATCTGATCATAAAATGCCAGACTAGGAGAATTCTGAATATGAACCCACGGTCTCAACAGCGAACGCCGCCGGCGCTCCGGCGAGCCGAAGCACAGAGCGAGGCGGCGTTCATGGGGCGGACGTCTGGCATGGCTGTGGTCGTTCGAAACGTCGAGCATGATATCGGCATCCAGGTTGCGTGCTGAACATTAGAGAGAGGGAGGCAACCAAGTCCGGGGTTGCGGCAGCTCTCCGGCGAGCCACGGCGGCGTCCCCACGGCGACCGGGGAGGACGGTGTTCGAAATTCCGACCGGGGGTGGACGGCCCTTGGTACCCTTTCAGCCGTTAGATCGGACTCGTGCGGCCCGGATCCATCGAGGACACGGTCGTCCTCGTAAGGCAGGCAGCGCCCGCGCCCGGGACGGGAGATGGATGCCGCCAGCGCCATGGCGGAGGTCCGGAGGCCGGAGGCGGGCTCGTCGGCCGAGGACGCGGGGGACGTCGCCTCCGCTTCCTTCGAGGACTGCCCTCGCGCGCTCTAGTCTGGGCAGTCGTCCGTGGGGCCGCCGGCTCGTACCTCGTCGTCGCCGCCGGCGCGAGCTTCCTACCGCTGCGAGTTCCATCGCAGCGCGTGATCGAAGTGGACGCTGGGACAGAGACATCGACCGCAGAAACGGCGTTCTACTTTGCAGCGAGGTTCAGACTTAGCTAGTCAGGGTCTCAGGGAGACTGGTTCAGCTCTGAAGAAACCTCTTGAGATTATTCAGAGTTTCTTTGTGGCTTCGTTAAAGGGCTGAAGTCATCTTGTGTTCACGTTCGAGAACTAGTGCCTGCCTACCTGGACCTGGACGATTCACTTGTTGAAGCTGATCAGTTCGAATCTACCAATACGGATTAATACTTGCCTTGACAATCCCAGCGTGCAAGGCCCTGAGCAGCCAGCAGCTTAGCCGTGCTCAAGCAGTTGTTGGCTGTTGCAGATTCACCGGCAGCTGCAGGCTGCGCTCGTCCATTCGCCACTTTTGCGCGCAAGGCACTGAACTTCTGTTTGCACTTCACTGCTCAGATTTTTGTCTGCACCCAGCTGCATAGTTGTGAAGGATTTCACAATGAGGCATCTCGCTTTCGCGATGGCAAATCATATCATATAGTTACAAATGAAAGATTACTTACAGTCAACCTTTCTGTCAGATAACACATGACAGTGTGGATTCCGAATTCCAAAATTTTAGCGCTCATTATTTTCCAAAGAAAAATTAGAATCATTGGCTCCATCATAGATAGAACAAGACAGTTGGGGTTGGAGCTAATTGAGTGCGCGAGCTGAGTGAAAATCTTCTCTGTACAATCGTTTTTTAGATTAATTTTCAGACAACGAGACTGAAAATAACAATTTCATTTACTAGAGCCCTTCATCTTCACCACTCAAAGCCTCAAAGGAACCACCAACGCTGAACTATTTTAAGAGATCTTTGTCGATCCTTTCATCTAAAAAAAACAGGCAATATATAGTTGTTCATTCAGCCAAGCTATATACAGCTGTTCCAGGAGACGGCGTCCTTAACTCAAAAAAAAAAAAAACAGAGAGAGAGAGAGAGACGGCATCCCGGCCCGGCGCGGCATGGCTTATGTAGCCGCAGGCCGCAGCGGTAGTACGCGGCGATCTGGTTCTTGAGCGGGAGCAGCGCCGTCCGGCGATAGTTGCCCGCGAAGATCATGTGAGAGCGCCCAGCGCCGGTGGGCTGGCTCCGCGACGCGCACCAGAGGATGCAGCCGTAGCCCGTAGTCCGACGGCTCCAAGGGGAAAAGGTGCGGCACGGCGGCGGCGGCGGCGGCGGCGACGACCGTGTTGTCTCCGTCGTTCGAAAGGACCGGGTCCGACCAGCAGGCACCCCGGCGAGCCACCGAGTGCCGTGGAGACGGAGCACATACGGCGCAACTGTGTTCGTTCGCACACCAGGCCGGACGCCATGGAGGCTGACCTCCTCCGGGAGAATGGAAAGGGAGCTCACCAATGCCCGCCGGTGTGGGGGCGCTCTGGCGAGCCACGGTGTGCAGCAGAGGCGGCGTCCTTGCGACGACCAGGGGCGGACGGTATTGACCCGGGGTGGACGGTATTTCAAATACCGTCCACCCTGGGTCCCTGACGGACGTCCGATCCAACACGGGCAGCCCAGATTGAGAGTGGATCGCGCTCGGAGCTTATCGTCCTCGTCCGGCAGGCGCGGGAGCTGCACGGTGGCATAGGCCACGGCGGAGGCCGGAGGCTCAGGTCGCATTGATCACCGGGTCGTGGGGAAGCGACCGGCGCCCGGCGGCAACCCCGCCGGTCGAGGACGAGGAGGAACTTGGTTGCCGCTCGCTTCCAGTCTTCCAGAACATCTCGTGCGCTGTGGGCGACCGTCCATGGGTGCACCCTGGAACGTGGTGGAGCACGGCTGCGGGCTCATCGGCCGAGGACGCGACGTCGTCACCGCTTCCTTCTAGGACAGCCCTCGCACGCTCCAGTCTGGGGATCTGGGCAAGCGTCCGTGGGGTTGCTGGCTCGTACCTCGTCAATCGTCATCGCCGCCGGCGCGAGCTTCCTACGGCAGTACCGCTCCGAGATCCATCGCAGCGCAGGCACGCAGCATCGGAGTGGACGGTGGGACAGAGAGTGCGGCTGCAGCAACAACGTTCTACTTTGCAGCTAGATTCAGGGAGCAACGACTGGGCAATTTCTGAAAAGAAAAACCCTCTTGAAATTATTCAAAGTGTATTTGTGGCTTTGTCAAAGGGCTCGAGTCATCTTGTGAGAACTTGTTGCCCGGACGATTGACTTGCTGAAGTTGATCAATTGGAATCTATCACTAAGTGTCAGTACCTTTCCCTGACAATCCCAGTGCGCAAGGCGCTGAGCAGCCCACGCGGGGCTCAAGCTCTTGGTGCGGATTCCCCGGCAGCGGCAGTAGTCGCGACCGGACCGAAGAACAGCTTCGCGCGCTGCATGTCGCCGCAGCGGCCAGCGGGAGTACGCGGTGAGCAGGTTCTCGAGCAGGAGAACAGCCCTGCCCAGCGGTAGTTGATCGACCGGCTCCGCGACGCGCACCAGAGACGGAGGACATGCGCGCAACTGCGCTCGCGCACCAGGACGCCATGGAGGCTGACCTCTTCCAGGACGAAGGAGAGGGAGCTCACCAATGCCTGCGGCGCGGGGGCTCTCCGGCGAGCCACGGGGTGCGGCAGGGGCGCCGTTTTTTTTCTTTTTTTTTAGATCACAGGGGCGCCGTCGTGGCGACGGCCGGGGGCGGACGCTGTTGACCGTGGGTGGACGGTATTTCAAATACCGTCCACCCTGGGCCCCTGACAGACGTCCGATGGAACACGTGCGGCGCAGATCGAAAGCGGATCGCGCTCGGGGCTGGCCGTCCCCGTCAGGCGGGAGCGGGAGCTGACCGGTGGCATGGCGCCACGGCGGAGGCTGAAGGCTCAGATCAGATCGATCACGGGGTCGTGGAGCAGCGGCCGCCGGCGATCCCGCCGGTCGAGCACGCGGGGAACCTCGTTGCCGCTCGCTTCCGTCTTCCAGAACATCTCCTGCGCTCTGGAGGGCCGTCTCCATGGGCCCGGAGGCCCGGACAGGGGTACGGCCAACCGACCGCGAGGCCGTCGGGTCAACCTCGTCGTCCTCGCCGCCGGCGGGTACGAGGAGGCGAGCGCCTCTGTAACGCCCTGCCTCGCGGACAGTCCGCTTGGTACAGCGGACGATCCACGACGGCTATGTTTCACCTGCTTCGTGACCGAGGATCGTCGATCGCCGCCACGTGCCGGCTATCGAGCCTTCCTGGCCACCCCGTACGCCGCATTGAAGGCGAGCACATCCTCCTCCACCCACCCCGCGCCCACTCCCTCACTCTCTCTCGGTTCACTCTCCCTCTCCCTCCCGACGCCATGGACGACGCGTGAGCACTCCCGTTCGCCGGCCGATTTCGCGAGCTCTCCCCCATGGATTTCAAATCCATCGCACCGGAAGCTCGACCACCTCCCTAGCTCCCTCCTCAACCTCTCCAACCACAGCCACAACCCCCACCTCGCCGGGAATCTCGGATTCCCCGGCCGTCGGTCTTAATTTGGTCCAAACTCGATCTCACCGTGGAACTCCATCGTCCGAGCACCGTTTCCTTCGCCCAATGGCTCAAATTGATTGTAAGTGAGTCGCTAATGCTCATGCTTCCCTCGTTCCTCCACGTTCTTGTTGTTTCCACGCACGTTCACGAAGATGTCGTTTTGACCGCCACGGGCCGCACGTCGCCGACTAGGTTAGGCTTGAGTTCTTCGCGTGCATCACCCATGCCCGTGTGCGCCTCGTCCAGTAGATGGTGTAGTGCTAGCCTCGCCGTCGGTCGGGCCATCGTCGACGGGAACGGCGCGCCGCGGCACCACGCCGGCCACACTGGTGGCGGCGCGCGGTGTCAAAAGATAGGAATCACGGACAGTCCGCCTAGGAGGGCCAGACAATCCGCAGGTCAAGTTAGAAGTTGTCCAGAGATGATGTTGTCTCTGGTGTTTTCGTAGGATTGAACTGCGGACGGTCCGCTATTGGAGAGCGGACAGTCCGCCGTAGAGTCTAGAATTTTGTCCAGAGACGTTATCGTCTCTACTCTCTAGTGGAATTGGCAGTGTGAACTGCTGACGGTCCGCCAAGGAGGGCCGGACAGTCCGCCGTAGAAATTAAAAATTTGTCCAGAGGCGTCGTTGACTCTGGTGGTTTTGCGGAGTTAAACTGCGGACAGTCCGCTATTTTGGAGCGAACAGTCCGCCGTATAGATTTGGAATTGTCCAGAGAGGTAGTTGGTTCTGGTGGGTCTGCAGAGTTGAACCGCGGACGGTCCGTCACTTGGGTGCGGACAGTCCGCAGGGCATTTCAGTTTGAAGTATAGTAGTTGCATCATTGAGCTGCACTCAATTATTTCATATGCATTTGTGTAGCATCCGCCGTTGAGGACGTCGTGTTTGAGGTGATTGCGGCACTGCAGGAGCAGCCGGAGCAAGCCCAGGAGGAGAGGCGTGAGAACCCGGCCCAAGGCCCGCCTGACCCTAGCTCTGAGCAACAGTCCGAAGGCAAGCCCCGGTTCACATCCGATTATTTCAAATTATGACACCTTTATATGTCTCTATTATTTGTGCATTAGGTTTAGGAATTGTTTGAAACCATAGTTGCATGATCCTTAGGTCTTCTTGAGTTATACTAGTATGTATAGGACGATAGAAGTGTTATGCTTAATGGTTTCCGGTAGAAGACGGGTGCTCTCCTGCCACTTGCGAGATATAAGATGATTAGAAGTCGAGTAATTTCCTGTTACTCGTGAGATATAGGATGTATGACTATTTCAGTACATGAATATTTGAGTATGAATTGAGATAAATGGATAATGTGATACCGGACGGGGAAATGATGACAATGTATAGGTATGGTAGCAGGACAGGGTTACTGAGTGTCTTAGCCCCGTCTGTGTCGATTAAGGACCGTCCGTTATTGGCAGTCCTGATCGGGGATGGAACTGTACTAACCGCATACCGGGAGTAGGAGGTAGTCGAAACCGTTAAGCCTAGTACTGCCCTGCTTCGAAAGTACATGACTCCTTCCCACCCCTTAGGGTAGTCGAGTGGCCGCAGAGAATTGGCTTGCATGTATTTATTTTTGGTGGTCTCTCGTAGGGCTCGGCTGACTATACGCTGGTGGGGCAGTCCTGTAGTTCATGGCGGGGAGGAGAATGGTTGGTGCGTGTGGTCCGACGGGGCCTAAGTGTGCCGTGTTGGTTAGGTCTACCTTGCAAGGTTAAAACGAATCGATTCGCCGGGTCTCGCGGATATGAGGGCCTCGATCTCTTTGTCGCCTCGTGGAAATGAATTAGAAATGTTAGTGATAAATAATGAAACTATTTTGAATCATTATTGTAATGCTCCAACAAGATTGTTGTAGATATGCCAATATTAGATGAGAGTCTTTCTATATAGAACATGTGGCTAAAACATTGAAGGTAAGGATTCAACTATAGATGTTTTTCTGCAAAACAACCCGCTGGCCAGAAAGCCGTGCATGTCTAGATAGAGGCTATGTATACCCCTGGTCAGGTAAGCCTAGTATACTCAGGGTTTATTGCCACAATTATTTTAGGACACCCGGACGTTGACTTCTGTACCTGCTGCGTTAAGTTCATCCGTCGGGACGCAGTGGGATGGGAGGTTGTGGAGCTCGACACCTAGTTAGGGGACTTCTCGTTGTACACTTGTGGTAGATGTAGGCCTTTTACATCTGTTCGAACTCTAGATTCGGCGATGTAAAGTTTGTAGATTATGCAGGTATTTAAACTTAGTTTGAAAAACTTATGGCAGAATCTTGTGTATATTGTTGTATTTGAAATTTGTGTATATTATTGTATTTTCAAATATGCATCGTGCTTGTACCATCTGCGCTCACCTTCGCGTGAGACTATCAGTGCTGTTTCGCTCGGGCGTGGGCTGAGAAAGGACTGTCAAATTAAACCATTAAGCTAATGCGCCCGATGTGTTCAAATAGCGGCCATTACGCTTAATTTAGAGTTTTAATTTGGCGGCTCTGTCACATCATCGTTTCCCATGGCGATGCCCGTCAGCCGGCGGTCACATCACGATAGGATGTCCTTCCTTTGCCTCCCCTAGCTGTTCTTCAGAGCCAATCCGACAACCATGCCTGGCATGGTGCCAAGTGCCAGACGACATAGGTAGGATTGGTGCTGCTTCACTAACTACCTGATGAAGGAAGGACCAGGTGGGGGTGTCTATTCGTCGCCTTCTGCGACTAGAGGCGATTCAATCGCAGGTAGTCTTCTTCTTCCTTCGCCGTCTGTTCCGCTCCCTGCTCCCCCGCCTACCCCCACCTCCCGGGCTCTGACGCTGCCCCCAGCGCCTCTCCACCGCCGCCAGGCTAATCAAGTTCGCTGCTGCGCCACCCAGCCGCCGCCGAGCGGCTTTCTCCTCGCCCCCGCCGCCGGCCACCGCCCACCGGTTGTCCGGCCGCACCCTCTGTCGACCGAACCGCCTCCGCCGCCGAGCCCTCCTCTAGGTCCAGTGGCCATGGAGCCCCCCACCCCCAGCAATCCAGAATCATAAGTTCCGCCACCTTCCGCCACCACCCCGGCCACAGGCGACCTCGTCGGCGGCCGTCCCGCCCACCTCCCACCCCGCGCCGGCCACCCCTTGCCCCTCCCCCTTCCACTAGCTCGCCGGCGGGCGCTCCTCCCTCTCGTGACTGGAGGTAGAAGATGAACATGAGCTTCTGCGACAACTCCGCACGTAGTAGTGCGGGCGATAAATAGACACGGCGGGACCAGGTCCCCGTTAAAAGATGGTGGTCTTAGCTTTCGTCTCTGTGCTTGCGTCGCTAGCAGCTAGGCGTCGTTTTGTTTCTGTTGGGTCTTCCGCCCCGTTGGTGTACGTGGGTGTCCTTCGCTTCATCTGTGAAGCTCTTTTGTTCTTTGTTTGATGTTCCTCCGCCCATCTCCAGTCCTCTTTTCCGGCGCTGACCCGGGCTGCCTGAACGGCTGAACCTCTGTGAATTTCGTTGCTTTGGGTCATGAAATTAGGGCGCTGCCTCATTGGAAAATGAAAGGCGAAATGGTGCCAAGTGCCATGGTGGTTGTGCGCGACTGGCTGCAGCAACCCCTGCGCCATCCCGGTGGTGAGTGAGATCTGTGCCTCGTCCGGGCATGCTGACCTCATCACAAGTCTCTGGCTGCTGACCAGATGCCAAGACTCTGGGAGCGCAAGCAACGAGGTGGCATTGGACGCGGGCGTGCGCGTGCGTCATCCGACCCGGGCACGCATCGTCGCGCGCGCGCAGCAGGCCGGCCGCCGGCGTCAGCGCGTGCATCACCACCCGTCCAAAGTCCAAACCCTCTATAAAGAAGCTAGCGCCGGCCGCTGCCACCGGGAGCAGCGAGAGCAGAGCGTGCGCGTCGCCTGTGCTCGCGCACCTTGTAGGTAGCCTGCAGTGCCAGTGCAGCTGGTGCAAGGGCAGGAGGCGGTGGTCACCGGCCGAGGAGGCTGCGGCGGAGGAGATCGAGGAGAGCAGATGGGGGAGGCGGTGGTGGTGGCGGTGAACGGCGAGCGGTACGAGGCCGCCGGCGTGGACCCGTCGGCGACGCTGCTCGAGTTCCTGCGCACCCGGACGCCCGTCAGGGGCCCCAAGCTCGGCTGCGGCGAAGGTACGTACACCGAGCGGCCCGATCGACGCCCTGTGCATTCGCATCGGTTTTAGCCACGGATTTCTTGTTCCCCTCCCCGTTTTGAAGCATGTCACGATCCCACGGACATGCCAAGAGCCTCAAAACCGAAGCCGTAGAAAACGAAGGAGTCTTTTTTTATTTACAAAAATTTTAGAATCGTTGCATTTTTCGTGTTGAGAGAGTTTAGCACACAGATACGAGATCGTGTGCCTGGCCATGGATCGATTCCTTTTTTTTCCTAAGGCAAAAAGGTCTGGCCGGTTTGATCAACGAGCAAAGCACCTGTTCAAAGCCTTCTAGTGCAAATCGTTCAAAAAAAAAAAGCCTTCTAGTGCAGAGTACAAGTCGGCCTGTTTCCTCCAGCGTGCCGTTTCCTGTGATCCTTTGGCCATGTTAACTTTAGAACTTGGCCTAAAAGGGTAAAGTCCGTTTTTCAACCTGAACTATCACGATCGTTCGATTTAGACCCCTGAACTACGAAACTGGACATCCTACACCTCCAACTAACGAAACCGTGTAAAAAACACCCTCGTGCCAAAACCACCTGGTTTTGTGCCACGTCGTCCGTCCAACCTGGCACCACTTGCCCAGTCACCAAGCTGGGCCCCTACTCCCCGACTTTCTTTCTCTCTCTCCCACTCACTGGTTCACATCCGTGGGAGGAGCTCGCCGGCGGCGGTGGTGGGCACGGCGCTCGTGGACCTGCCGGAGGACGCGTGCTGTGCATCCTCGTGCTCCTCGCGCCATCCGCCGCCACCGCCTGGGCCTGGTCATGTCGTTGCCTCGCCGCCGCCGCGTCATCCCAAAAGCTCCTGCAACCTGTAGTACTCTGGGTCGATGTACCTGACCATGCCAGCCATGGCGGACGACGACGCAGTTGTACTTGGGCGGCAGCACGGCCTTGTTCATCGGCGGCGGCATGGCCTTCTCGACGACGGGCTGGGGGCGCGTGGCGGCGGCGCCGGGGAGCGCGGTTGCAGCGGCCTCCTCTTCGGGCGCGGTAAGGCAGGACGGCCATCCCTTGAGCACCCGCGGGCCCCAAGTGTCGCGGATGGCGGTGAGCTACTGATGGGGGCGAGAGCCACCGACGACACCGCGAGCGCGAGGCTGGGAAGCTCCTCCCGGAATCAAATCCGCGACCTCGGCGCATCCCGCGCACTCCACTCCTGCCCAATGCGGCTGCCACCGGGGCCTCTTCCTCCTCCCGCTCCTTGCTCCACCAGCACCGCCGCAATCCGCCGCCTCCGCGAGCTCACAGGAAAACCGAGTGCCCCGCCACCGCCGACACCGCGGTACTCGCCCGAATCCCATCGCTGGCCTCCGCGAACCTCAGGAACCGCGCTTCTTCACCACTAGAAGCTCCTGCTCCTCCTATGGAGCGCTCCCTCGACCGGGGCATCCAAAGTCGGCCGCCGAGACAGGCCGTGGCGTGGATCTCGGTTGCAGCACTGGCGCCGCGGAGTGAGGGAGCGGCCAGCGGGGAAGGGTAGGGCCGAGAGCAGGCACGCCGGGGAGGGGTAGGCCGAGGTGGAGCGTGAGGGCCGGCGGGAACGCCGGGGAGGACGCGGCGGCGGCAGGCGGCGCGAGGAACGGGTGAGTGGGAGAGACAGCACGAGCGGGCGGGGGAGATGGGCTTACAAGTGGGCCCCACTTGCTGACTGAGCAACTGTGCCAGGTCGGACGACGGACGTGGCACAAATCCGGAGTGGTTTCGGGTTGAGGGTGTTTTTTTGCACGGGTTCGGTTGGAGGTGTAGGATGTCCGGTTTCGTAGTTCAAAGGCCAAAATCGGACTATCGTGATAGTTCAAGGTTGAAAAACGAACTTTACCCTAAAAATTAAAATTAGAAAATTCTGTACTTGAAACTGGAACCTTTTCTAAGAGTTCAGTGTAGCGAAGGTTCTATGCCCACCAGGTTCATAATCCAGGCCTTCATATGATCGCAGAAACTGCATAATTCTTTTGAAACTAGCAAGATTGCCCGCGCAAATAGCGTGGGTAGCTAGATTGTTTTTCATGCTAACATTTGTGTTTTTTACTTAAAATAAATATATTTAAATGATTTTTTCATTATTATTATTTGATTGAAGTGGTCCAGATCAAGGCACTTTTTTATCATCATACTATGTGGTGTGGAACATAAATTAATTTTCATTATAGAGAGGAGGTTAGTTGTAGACAAATATGGTTTTATGAATTTATTGAAAGCGTTATTACTATTTTTCCTTTTGTTGTATTTTTTAGCATAAATTTGAAGTTTTCATTCATACGACCTCTCCTTATGCTAACCACATGATTTTTCTAATATATTTATGGCATTAATTTGTACCTCTTGATTTTTTCCTTTTGTTTACATACACATCATGGTTGCTTCTATTTTTATTTCAAACATCTCTTTGAAATATAGTATTATCTGATTATTTCAATTCCGAAGCCACATAAAAACATGGCTAATCTATCTAATTTATTATTTGCTAGGAATCAATGTGAATATTTTATTTTACTTAATTTAAAAGTTGAATTCTAAAATTAATGAAAAAATATATAGGAAATATGTTCTTCTCTTAATACTATGGTCGTGTTAATTTTCATCTGGTCCAGTAGATAATTATCGCTGTAGTTCATGGTGACCATCTGTGTGCAGAGATTGGTCAAGCGGATCAATTGTATTGCTTTGATGCAATTTTGCTTCTATCGATCTAGCTTTCATATTGCTTTGATCCCTACTCTTCATGCGTCACAATCGCGTCACTCCCTAGCTCTGCTCATGCTATCTTTTTCCCCCTCCTTTTAGCCTGGTGGACGTATAGGTCCTCATGAAAATCATGTATAGGCTAATGTGACACTCGATCTGCGAGGGGCAAGCCCCCCTCCCCCCGAGCATTGATGTAAAAAAAGAGCTCTCACGCAGACCGAGAAAACTATCGAATCTCTGTCCCATCCTTACATAAGGGTGCCATAACCCATACCGTAACCCATACGTGTGAGAGAGGGCCAGGTCCTATTTTCATATGCTTTGGCATGGAGGCAGGTGAGGGGATATTTTTTTAACTTCAACCCGAAATTCACTCCCACTGGAAAGTCGAACTAGGACATGAAGTGTGGTCCCGAGACCACCTAATCAATCTAGCTAGGAACCCATTCGCTAGGCTACCGTGACACGTTAAGTAAGAATACCGGAAAAAGTTGTATGTGATATTGGTTAAGGAATCGTGTTTATTGTGCTATTGGTTCCTAATTCAATAATCCGTATAGAAATCAACTTTTTTCACCTTTTTATTTTTCAATTTTGAATTTATGTATTTATTGATCCTATTAGACATGGGATCAACTTAGACCATTAGATCTTTATAAAATCTACAGTTAACATCGATGACGAACTGATACATCTCTAGCGTATCGATGATGAACTGGATACCTATCGCATTGTGTCCGACTCGCGTTGACTTCACATTGATAACGCCGCACAGGATACATAGCAACTCATGCTCAGCAGCAGTAGTCTCGGCACCTGCGTAGATATGAGGACAGGATTGTGGCATCGCAGCTTGTCACAACTTTGGGAGGTGACTTTTGATGCTATCCACCAGAGTTGGTCATGAGGGCTAGATTTGCGCAAAATTTTCCGGGCATGGATGGATTGGGTCCTCCCTCGCACACCCATGTTGATTAGTATGTCACCAAGCATCCATCAGTGCACTCATGCTTTAATTTTTGCTTCTGCTGAATCTCCTTGTGGGTGTCGACTCCATTGCCGCACTTTATTTTGCAGTTCCGGCCGGGGCTCCGAGCTTTTTGATTTTTGTGCAACGTGTGTCGATTCATGGGCCTACTGACATCACAAGTGTTTTAGTTTGCGCCACGCATGAGTCAGCAGGGGCCTCTATTTTGTTAGTATTTTTATTGACGGTAAACGTTAAGAAATAGAAACGCACATGTTGACATGGAAAGTAATTAGATCCTAGAGTTGTATCTCTTATTACATTCAGATTTCTCTCTATCACTAATTTCCATATATTATATATACCTCCGAATCTATATTCATTAGTAGTATTTGACATAGACTTTTTAGGCTAGTCTATACCGTTAGATCTTCATAAAATCGAACAGTGCAAATTTTTCTCTTTTTAGATTAATATGAGAATTTCTAGATTTTCTCGGTAAATGTGGTGGCTTCTTTTAACACTATTATATTAAGATAATAGATAGATTTTTAAATTCTCTCAACGATCGTGGTATATTTTCTTAATACTATTATATTAAGATAATAGAAGATAACTTGGCCCAATACGGCAGGTGGCTGCGGAGCATGCGTGGTCCTCGTCTCCAAGTACGACCCAGCCACCGACGAGGTGACCGAGTTCTCGGCGAGCTCCTGCCTCACGTTGCTCCGCAGCGTGGACCGTTGCTCGGTGACCACCAGCGAGGGCATCGGCAACACCAGCGACGGCTACCACCCCGTGCAGCAGCGCCTCGCCGGCTTCCATGGCTCCCAGTGCGGCTTCTGCACGCCGGGCATGTGCATGTCCATCTTCTCCGCTCTGGTCAAGGCCGACAGGGAGGCCAGCCGCCCTGCTCCACCCGCGGGCTTCTCCAAGCTCACCGCCGCAGAGGCTGAGAAGGCCGTGTCCGGCAACCTGTGCCGATGCACCGGCTACAGGCCCATACTCGACGCCTGCAAGAGCTTCGCGGCCGACGTCGACCTCGAGGACCTGGGTCTCAACTGCTTCTGGAAGAAGAGCGACGAACCTGCGGATGTCAGCAAATTGCCAGGCTACAACAATGGCGCGGTCTGCACCTTCCCGGAGTTCCTCAAATCCGAGATCAAGTGCTCGATGAAGAACACGAGTAGTCCTCCAGTGGCAGTCCCCAGTGATGGCTGGTATCACCCTAAGAGCATTGAAGAGCTTCAGAGGGTGTTCAACTCCAATTGGTTTGATGAAAATTCTGTGAAGATCGTGGCTTCAAACACTGGGTCTGGAGTCTACAAGGATCAGGACCTCTATGACAAGTACATCGACATTAAGGGAATCCCAGAGCTTTCGGTCATCAATAGGGACAGCAAGGGAATTGAGCTTGGATCAGTTGTGTCCATCTCTAAAGCCATTGAGGTGTTGTCAGATGGAAATCTGGTCTTCAGAAAGATTGCTGATCACCTGAACAAAGTGGCTTCGCCGTTTGTTAGGAACACTGCAACCATTGGTGGAAACATAATCATGGCACAGAGGTTGCAATTCGAATCGGACATTGCAACCATACTACTAGCTGCAGGTACTGAAGTTACTATCCAGGTGGATTCCAAAAGGCTGTGCCTCACTTTGGAGGAGTTTTTGCAGCAGCCTCCATGCAATTCTAGGACCCTGTTGCTCAGCATATTTATCCCAGATTGGGGTTCAGACGGCATCACCTTTGAGACTTTCCGAACAGCCCCTCGCCCATTTGGCAATGCTGTCTCCTATGTCAATTCTGGTTTCTTGGCAAGGACTTCAGTGGACGCAGCCTCAGGTGAGCATCTCATTAAGGATATATGCTTGGCATTCGGGGCTTATGGAGTTGACCATGCCATCAGAGCTAGGAGGGTAGAGGATTTCTTGAAGGGAAAATTCATGAGCTCGTCTGTTATACTAGAAGCAGTTCAGTTGCTTAAAGAGACTGTTACACCATCAAAAGACGTAACACATCCTGAGTACAGAATCAGCTTGGCTGTCAGCTTCTTGTTCACTTTTTTATCTTCCTTCACCAGCAGCTTCAACGAACCAGTAAAGGTTAATGTTACCAATGGGTCATATACTAATGGAACTACAAATGGTAGCACTGGGTGCTCACAGGAGGAGCATCTTAAGATTGACAGTAGTGATTCGCCAATACGCTCAAGGCAAGAAATGGTTTTCAGTAATGAATACAAGCCAGTTGGCAAGCCGATCAAGAAAACAGGGGCAGAACTCCAAGCTTCTGGTACATATTATCTTTCAAATGTAGAAACTGATTTACCATAAATTTGATTTCCATAGCTTGAACTTCAGTTTGCAACCTCTTTCTTCAGCATATTTCTCCACATGTTATGGTTACTGTAACTCATGTGCACTTAACCATGTTCATTTTACTTACACAGGAGAGGCTGTGTACGTTGATGATATCCCTGCTCCTAAGGATTGCCTCTATGGAGCATTTATCTACAGCACATTTCCCCGCGCTTATGTGAAGGGCATCAACTTCAAGCTGTCTTTGGCCTCACAGAAGGTCATCGCAGTCATCACCGCGAAGGATATTCCAAGCGGCGGAGAAAACATAGGATCCAGCTTTCCAAGGCTGGCAGATGAAGCACTTTTTGCAGACCAACTTGCTGAATTTGCTGGACAAAATATTGGAGTCGTGGTAAGTTTTTTAACTATTCTTTACAATACACAAAACAGTAATATATTTATGTATGCCCAGAAACTTAAAAGATCTGGCAAGCTTACCTTGTCATGTTGCTTTTCAATCACTCAGATTGCTGAAACACAGAGTTATGCTTATATGGCTGCAAAACAAGCTGTTGTCGAGTATAGCACAGAAAATCTGCAGCCACCAATTCTGACAATAGAAGATGCCATCCAACACAACAGCTACTTCCAAACTCCACCATTTTTAACTCCAAAGCCAGTTGGTGATTACAACCAAGGGATGTCTGAAGCTGATCACAAAATTTTATCAGCAGAGGTACATACTTTGTTATGTCAAGAGCTAAAACTCTTAGTTTCCAGTGAGGCCACACGCACACCAACTGTTTTTCGTTTCCACAGGTAAAACTTGAATCCCAGTACTACTTCTACATGGAGACACAAGTGGCACTAGCTATTCCAGATGAAGACAACTGCATAACCATCTATTCCTCAACGCAATTGATTGAGATCACACAAAATGTGGTTGCAAGGTGCCTTGGCATTCCATTTCACAATGTGCGTGTGATTACCAGAAGAGTCGGAGGAGGCTTTGGTGGAAAAGGAATGAAAGCAATTCATGTAAGTCCTGACTAACTAGTAACTAGAGCTTTGCTTTGCTAAACATCTTAGATCTTCAAATACAAATGTACAGTCAGCTGAAGTTCATGGTCAAAACATAAGGCTATTTGAAATGCAAATGTGTTAGAGATGACCAAAAGATTCCTATTTGTCAGGTTGCCTGTGCCTGTGCCGTTGCCGCATTCAAGCTGCGGCGTCCTGTTAAGATGTACCTTGATCGCAAGACAGACATGATAATAGCAGGTGGGCGGCATCCTATGAAGGCGAAGTACTCAGTTGGATTCAAGTCAGATGGCAAAATCACAGCCATACACCTCGATCTTGGTCTCAATGCTGGAATAGCAATGGATTTGAGTGCATTGTTGCCGTCTACTATCATAGGTGGCTTCAAAAAGTACAACTGGGGTGCTCTTGCTTTTGACATCAAGGTCTGCAAGACAAATGTCTCATCCAAATCAACAATGCGGGCTCCTGGAGATGTGCAGGGCTCTTTCATTGCAGAAGCCATCATTGAGCATGTTGCCTCGACGCTCTCGGTCGACACAAATACCATCAGAAGGAGGAACCTTCATGACTTCGAAAGCCTTGCAGTGTTCTATGGAGAAAGTGCAGGTGAAGCTCCTACCTACAGCCTGGTCTCCATGTTCGATAAGCTAGCATCATCTCCAGACTATCAGCGCAGAGCTACAATAGTAGATCACTTCAATAGCAGCAACAAATGGAAGAAATGCGGCATTTCTTGTGTGCCAATCACGTATGAGGTAAATCTCCATCCATCTCCAGGCAAGGTGTCCATCATGAATGATGGTTCCATCGCTGTCGAGGTTGGAGGAATTGAGATAGGTCAAGGCTTGTGGACGAAAGTGAAGCAGATGACGGCATTTGGGTTGGGAAAGCTGTGTCCTGATGGCGGTGAATGCCTCCTTGACAAGGTGCGAGTTATCCAGGCCGACTCACTGAGCATGATCCAGGGAGGGTTCACCGGTGGGAGCACCACTTCTGAAAATAGCTGTGAAGCTGTTCGACAGTCGTGCACTGAACTTGTTGAAAGGCTGAATCCTATAAAGGAGAGTCTGGAGGCTAAGACTGGCACAGTGGAATGGAGTGCATTGATTGCTCAGGTGAGAATAAACCTTATGAAAACATGAGAATAAACCTTATGAAAACAAATTTTGTCGGTAACATGCAAGTTAACCTGATTGGAAGAGATGCCAGGAGTTACAGTTATTTGAATCTTCTGCCTCCCTCCTTTCTATCATCGATATACTGCAATTGGTAGCAGTAGCAATTATTAAGTGTGAGGAAGTCACTATCTAACTGTTTCAATTGTTCTTGGCATTTTTTCGTCACTTGCAGGCAAGTATGGCGAGTGTGAACTTATCAGCACATGCATACTGGACCCCTGATCCAACATTCAAAAGTTACTTGAACTACGGAGCTGGCATCAGTGAGGTATCCCTGCTCCCAGTTGCAATAAAGCACTGCAAATGCAATCAAGAAACCAAAGCCATTGGAGGCTGCAGCTTCATTCCTGCTCAATGCTGACACGTTATTGGAAATTTCATCACAGGTTGAGATTGATGTCCTGACAGGAGCAACGACAATCCTACGGAGCGACCTCATGTATGACTGCGGGCAGAGCCTGAACCCTGCAGTAGACCTTGGCCAGGTTAGTGCCAAATAATAACTGCTCGTGCAGAAACATCGCCAATGGAAATGTGCTGCTCTGAACACTGTTCTTGATTCACCCAGGTCGAAGGCGCATTCATCCAAGGAGTGGGCTTCTTCACAAATGAGGAGTACAAGACGAACTCCGATGGCATGGTCATCCACGACAGCACATGGACGTACAAGATCCCCACAGTTGACACCATCCCGAAGCAGTTCAATGTCGAGCTGATCAACAGCGCCCGTGACAGGAAGCGTGTCCTCTCTTCAAAAGGTGAACCTGCTCTCACGAATTTTCATCCCCATGAACATTCTTGCAGACCTTGTCAGCCTATTGAGAACCGACAATACTACAACTTGAGCTCACCATCAATGGCCGACTGACAAACTGTGGACTGGATCTTACCAGCGTCGGGCGAGCCGCCGCTTCTTCTCGCATCCTCGGTGCACTGCGCGATGAGGGAGGCCATCAGGGCTGCCAGGAAAGAGTTCTCGGTCTGCACCGGCCCCGCAAACTCCACCGTCACGTTCCAGATGGATGTGCCAGCGACAATGCCCGTCATCAAGGAGCTCTGTGGCCTCGACATTGTCGAACGCTACCTCGAGAGCATTAACGCCGGCCCAAACACCACGAAAGCATAGATCCAGCAGACTGCAAGCTCCGTAACCCTGTGGGGGTGGTTGATAATTAGTGTAAAATAAAAAAATAATGGCATGCTTGGCGTGGTACGTATGTGTTGCTCCTTGCTCTGGAGCCTCTAGTGTACAGGTACAGCTATGGCGATTGGCGAGCAGCGACAGTGAGCTGTGGTTTTGTGAATAATTGAACACTATAGAGGGAGAATTAAACCGAACAATTGCCAGGCAGGATAAATGTGTGGAGGAACTCATGTTATTTTGACAGGATTTCTGAATAATTTCGCAGTAACTGGCCAGGTAGATGGGGGATCAGTTGAATCAGTTCGGCCTAGCCGGTCTCCTTCCTTGCATTTGGCCTCACTAAAGCAACAGGAACACTTACCTAAGGAAAGGAAATTAACTTTGTTGAGCCTGCCTCAAACAAATTGCTTTAAAGGATCAGAAATACATTAGTGATGCCTGATGTGGAGAAGCAATAACACAGCAGCGATCATGTCTTTGCACTCATGTATGAGAAAGAACAGAGAATACTGTACTTGAGAAAGCCAATAGGGCAGCGAGATAGGCAGGGAACACTCAGTGTTCCTTGTAGGCAAAGCGTCGAGCACCTCGAGCGCCGCCTCCTGCCGGCACACCAGTCATTAGTCAAGCGCATGTACAGACCGGCGAGAGAGATGAATACATGATGGCAGTCATGGATTGGGTCAGGGGAGGGAGGGGCACCTTGCAAGTGTAATGCGCGAGAATTGCCAGGGGACGCCGGGACGGTGGCCGGAGCCGATGCAGCCGAGCGAGCAGTGTCCTCTGGCGAGGAAGCTTGGCGTTGTGCGCAGGCAGCGAGCGGCGGCGCATGGGATAACCCGGAAGAAGATTGATTAACAATGGCGATTGAACTGGCGGCGCGGCCGCTGCGGCAGGAGGTGGCGGATCATCTCTGCTTGGATTCGCGGGAGCCAACCTGCCTGCTCTTGTCGCAAGGGCTCTGAAGCGGTGTAGGCTTTGCCGCTGCCGTTGGACCCGTGGATTGGCGCCGCCGCCAAGCAGCCAGATTCGCGCGCGTTGGACCCTGTTTAGTTCTCAAATTTTCTTCTACAGTACCCGTCACATCAAATAGTTAGACACATCATGAAGTATTAAATATAATTAAAAAATAAGTAAATATACAGTATAACTGATTAGCACGAGATGAATCTTTTAAAACTAATTAGTTCATATTAGACATTGTTTATTAAGTAACAATGAAATGTACTACAATACCAAAATTCAAACATTTTCACGAACTAAACACAGTCCTGTTTATTGTGCATGCTTTTCTGAATTGGTTTATTATATTTTGAGTGATTTCTGAACAGGTTTTGTGAGGAATGTTGAGTACTCTATCCTGCTTGTGATGAGTGAATTGTCAACCATGCGGTGTGATCGTGCGCTTGGTATTTGGATTGCAGGTACACGGGGAGCTGCCGTGGAGGTGCTGTGGCCGATGGACCGTGCGGTGGATGGCGGTGAAGGGCAGCCGGGACAGGAGCTCGGACCGGGAGGCAGCTGTGGCGTCCACTCCTGGATCGTGGGCACAAGCGGCGACGGAAGGCGGGTTTCTTGGTTTGCGCCACAAAACCAAGGAGGCAGACGGCTGTTGAAGACGTCAAGTCCTGGAGGCACGGGCGTCGGTCTCGGGACTGACGGAGGCGACGGGCGTCGACGGCGTCTAGGGCCTTGCTGCGGGCGAGGAGGTGACGGGCGTCGTGCGGCGTCTAGGGTCGTCAGAAGGCCGAGGCGGAAACAGCGTCTAGGGCCACGACGTGGAGGCAGGAATCTTCCCGTGCGTGAAGTTTTGGCGGTTTTCTCAAAACCGGCCACCTACCCGGGTTTCGCGGACCCTCCAAAACCGCGGACCGGTACTTCGTCGATGTGGCGGCATCGCAGCAAAGACTTCGAGTCGAAGAAAGAAACTCCGCCGTCGATCGAGTCTGTACAGCAGGCTGCTGCAGACCCGACCGGTCTGACCGGTCTGGCCGCAACAACTGGGTATAAAAAACCCCACCAGCCCGTGGCTGGTTGAGTCTCTTGAGTCTTTTTGTTTTCTCTTCGTTTTTCCTTCTCCTTGCCTCTGCTCCAGGTTAGGGCCAAGGACTCCAATGCAAAAGAGGGTTAGGGTTTAGCTAATCTCTCAATTTTAGTGGGTAGGATGATGGGCGGTTGGCTCTAGCTTTGTATAGGTGAATTCCTCTGAAACTTATGAATGAAATCTTGTTGAGTTCATCTATGTGTGCTGAGTACTCGTCCTCCCCTTCCTCTCTTGCATTTTTGGCTTGATTTCCTCTCTTTTGGATGATTCGTGTTTAGAGAAATCGAGCCCTTGGATTCGTGTTTTGCCGGACTCTTTGTGACGATTTCTATGCATCTAGCTTAGTGCCAAACCCCCTGGAATCGCGAGTTCACACGAATTGAAGGTTTTGTGTTCTTGAGAAAACCTCAATCCACTTTGATTTTTTCCCGAATTCTCGAGAGCTAGTATAAGATGATGACGTGATCGCGTAAAGACAATCATGATATTCGTAGACAATTAGCAACAAAGGCACGGCGGATCTACTAAAAGCCATGCTACGAACATCAGGATAACTAGCATTACTCGCCATAAAAAACGCTTCAGTACGAGTAATACCAAGGTAAAAGCAAGAACAACGCTGCCCTGATCGCAAGAAGCGATCAGGGCAGCATGACGCTTACTTGGATGAAACCTTAGAATTAGGGGTGACGATGCACCGAGAGTTGTTGTTTGCGAGACGTGATGACGTTCTTTTTCATGAATAACATAGGGCACATATTTATAGTCCGGAGACTTGGGAAACAATCTAATTCTATCTTGTCCTGATCGGACTCTATCTCTAATCTTGAACTAAATCTAAAGATACATGGCCCATGTGGCCCAAATGCTCACGCAGGAGCCGATTTACAAGCCTTCTTAATCTTCTGCTTTAAGCCCATCTTGCTTTCGGCCTATAAATTAAGCCTGTTAATGGCAATGATAATTCACCTGGTTTTGGCAATGATAATTCCAAAACCACTCCGTCGCTTCATCTTCCCGTTAATGCTCATTAAAACACACTGCAACTACCAAGGAAGACGTAATGTCTCTGCAACTGGCTCCTCGTAGAACGTGAAACTGCCGATCCGTCTTCCATCTTTTCACTATTTAATCTCACCCCGAATCGGCTCTTCTTCACGGCACACTCCTTCTTCCTCCCAAAGCCAAGTAGCGCAGAAAACCCCAGTCCTCCAGCACCAGTAGCCATGGCGATCTCTTCCTCCTCCGACTCCAACTCCTTCGGAGACTCTTCCTCCTCCTCTTCTCCTTCTTCTTCCCCCTCCCTACTTCTTCCATTGACTCCATCCCGGAGAGTCGGGAGCCAACGCCGGAGTGGGACTCAATTGCAAGGACGAGCCCAAGACCGAGGGAGAAGACCTCCGGCTCCTGTTCCAGGAGGAGTCGGAGAGCAACGACGAGGAAGACCCCTCTTCGGATGGAGTCGACTCCTCCTCGGAAAAGGAGATCGACTCCTCCTCCGACGATGATGAGCCGATGGGCGGAAAGCCCTTTTGGTTCCTCGGGTCCTCCGAGGAGGACAGCGAGGAAGAGAACAGCGGCGGCGGCGACGGCTGGAGCGACTTCGGGTCCGAAGGCGGTAGCAGCGACGACGACAACGACAGCGACGACGGTGGAGATGTGCCGGCCCGGAGCCCCAAACGCCGTAGGTACTAGGTACCTACAAGCAGTAGAAGTAGTACTGTAGGAGTATGGTTGTAAAGCCGAAGGATTAATTCCTTTGTAACAATCGGCTTTTTCTTGTAAGAAACCTTTCCTTTTAATGAAATCAATTTCCTTCAATTTTGCGTGTACTTGTTTACCTTCCAAAAAGCCGATGGCAACGCATCAGGCTTCTATAAATATCCAAGAGCTGACGAAATTCAAACTAGAAGCAACCCGCACAAGAGTAGAGTAACACTTCCACCTTGAACCGAACTCGAAACAAGCTCTTAAATCCGAACGTAATTCGAATTCCCAGCTCTACAAATCCGAGTAAGAACTCTCCAAGCTCCCGGAATTCGAATCAGAGCCCACAGCAACCAAACCCCAAGTCAACGGATCTGAACCATGGCAGACTCTACAGCTCAGACGACAAATCCTACTGTTGATGATGCGGCAATCTGCGGCCTGAAGGTAATATTCGGCCTAATCCTGTAGTTTTCCTCAGCTTATTAAGCCTCTGAAACATTAAACTCTGAAACATGACACCATATGCATACTTCTGAATTTCTGAACTTTAGGTGTCAGACATCCTTCTGCCGCATCCTTCCAATCCAAAATCTTTCTGTCTTGGCCCACGAACTTTCGAAAATCCTATAGATTTGATCTCTTGTGAAGCAAATAGGATCCCTTTCGTAAGTCAAAACATCGATTTGAACCTTTGGGCCGACTGCTTAAGAGCCTGGCCTAACCCTCCTGAGAGCTGGATTACATGGTACAGCAGAGTAGCAAAAGCTTTCATGCCCTTGTGGCAAGAATTAAACATAGCTAATGCACTTAGCTTATCACTGTCCCCACTTGACAAAGATGAAAACCTTCTAAAAACCATCGGCTATTTCTGGTCCGATGCTCTGAACTGTTTTCTCTTCGGTCATGGACCCATGACCATTACTCTGCTAGATGTCACCATGATCACTGGTTTAGACATTGGATCTCCTAATCCTGCTACCCACAAAATGGCAGAAGTCCCCTTTAAACTTTCTTCCAAGGCAAACTGCACAAACTGGAGCACTTACATGAACCAGCACATGAAAACAAAAGGTCCAGTGACTGAAAAGGAACACACAGCCTTCTTAAATCTTTGGCTAGAGCACTTCATCTTCTGTGGTCCTTCTTTAGCTCCCACTAAGAATTACCTTCCCTTGGCCTACAATCTGGCACATGGCAACCGCACTGGCCTAGGTAAACTTTTCCTTGGAGAAACCTACAGATATCTCCATTTGATGACATCTAACTTATTTAACCAAAAGAAACCGAGAACTGGAGGCCCTTGGTGGTTCATTCAGTTGTGGGCACAACTGTACTTTCAGCACCAGATTCCGAACTTCCAAGGCCCAACCAAGAACTCTTTTCCTGATGAGAGTGGTAAACCAATTAGATGTACTAGTTACGGCCAAGCTTTATTTAGTCTTCCTGGCAGTAAACTGAATTCAGCAGATGCAGCAAACTGGTTCAGAGTCTTCTACAAAGGACTGGACAATCCACTCTATTTTCCATTCACTGAATTTGAATCCTTTGAATAAACCCAACTGCCTTCAGATTAGATAACTTTGCCGATGACGACAGCACTCGGCATCTATATTCTTTAATGATCCGACCTGGCTTCCTTCCTGTTGGCATCAGCACCTCCAATAGAATTATCAAGCCAGATTACGAGACTTACCAACCAATCATAGCAGCTCGGCAATTCGGCCTAGGACAGGTCCCTCCCCACTTCCATATTCACCACTTGGTGAAGAGTAGAGCCGATTTGCTTGATGGTCTCACCAGCTCAAGATGCTACAACATGTTCGATGACCTCCACATTCCAATACCAGCCGATCTGTCCTTTGATCCTTCATCAATCGATTTTAGCACATGGTGGGAAATGTGGAAAACCCATGTTTTCAGAAAAGCTTTAGGTCCTCGACTGCAGCAAATTGATCCTGAATATGTAATCCCCGAGGAAGGGGTACTGAATTTATACATTCATCCTTTCTAAGTCCTCCATTCCTTTACTTAACTAATCTTGCTCATCCTGTTAGCAGCAACAGGATGGTCCAGAACCCATGACCAGCAACGGGGGGCCATTCCACTTTCTTCCAACTGCCCCTGACGTACTCTTCTGCAAAGGGTCACCATCAATGAAGAAAGTGATAATGACTATCCAGCCAGACTTACTTCAGTCGGCTTCCAAACGAAGACAAACTTTTACAAGCGTTGCCCCCCGAGTCTTAACCAAGAAAAGGAAGATGATCACGAGGCGTGTCATCAAGAAACCAGCACCAGCTTCCCCGAGTCCATCAGAGTCCGACACCAACCAGGTAACTCATCTTTCCAAAACTTCTTCTTTATTGCGTATATATATACTCTGGTTGACTGTAATTTTATTTCCAGGACGCAACTGAAGACATCCTCGAAACTAGTAGCCCAGCACAACACGAAGTCATCGTTCATGAAGTTGATACTGGAGCAACTGAAACTTCAAATACTCTGACGGATGTGCATGACAAACAAGCTAACACAGTCGAAGACCATGTTGTCACCTTCAATCCAACCGGATCGGCTACACCTGAACCGATCATCACTTCTTGTTCAGAACAGGTAATTTTTATGAGAACCAATTCTGAATCAGCCGATAGCTTCATAAACGCATCTTGCTCTAACTTCAGATATGTCCACAGGGCTTTGATATTTCAGATTTGCTTTCCTTTGACCCGGCATCAATGGGTCTGACTGCCCCTGGAGCAAAAACACCATCTCTGCAGCAATCGGCTAACTTGGCAAATCAGCTTCAACTCATCAAGGATCTACTATCTGCTCCAATCACTGCTCTGGTTGACGATTCCAGCAAGATAAAAGAAATTCTTGAGCAGATAGAATCTCGGCTTCCAGAATCACTTCGAGTCAAACTTTGGCCAGCTGGCCATCTTCCTTTCTTTCGGGCAGAGGTGAAGGCAGCTCAACAAAGAATAGAAGTACGTCGTTCTCAAGTCTCTCTGAAAACTGACATAGCTCAAAAGTGCAAAGCCCTCAACCAAAAGAAAGCAACTCTGGATGCTAAAGCTGATATCTCCGAGAACACAAGACGACTCAACCTCTTGGAAAAGGAACTGATGGAACTTGAAGAAAAGGTCCGCACTACCCAAAGACTAATCCAAGAGGAGAAAGCTTCGATCGCAAACTCTAGGCAGGAAGCCCAAGAAATGACTGAACAAATACAGGCAGAGTTTGTAGAAATAAGCACCTTGAGTCGACAGATAATATCAGGCGATGACAAGGAGGATGAAGAAATCATTGCAAGAGCTGATGCTGTACGTGCAGACGCCATCCATGCCATAGAAAAATTCCTGAACTAGTAGAACTGTTCAGAAAACATTTGATGTTGCCTGTTAAACCTGAAACTTGTACTCATTTAAAACAACTCAAGTTGATGGTCACACATCGGCTGTCTGGCTTCTCATATGTATTTTACTAGCCAACTCAACGTGTTGGCCTCTCATTCATTTTTTTTTGCCGGCCAACTCAACGTGTTGGCCTATATCTTTTTTTTACTGGCCAACTCAATGTGTTGGCCTTTCTCTTTCTTTTTTTTACTGGCCAACTCAACGTGTTGGCCTTTCTCGGTACAGCCAGATGGATCTCATCGGCTCTTGTTACTCGCTTTCCCACATGCTCGGGAAGTACTTCTTGAGGTGTTGACCATTGACAGCAACAGGAAACTTGACGCCGTCCAATTCCTCGAGCATGTATGCATTCCCAGGCAAAACCTGATCAATCTTGTACGGCCCGTGCCAAGTTGGAGACCACTTGCCATACTTTTTATCTTTAGTTCCTAATGGCAATACTGCTTCCCAAACCAAGTCTCCAACCCGAAAATTCTTTGGCTTGACCTTCTTGTTGTACGCACGAGCAACTTCAGCCTTGTTTTCCTTAATCTTCTCCAATGACCAAAGTCTTAGCTCTGTCAGGTCCTCCACATTGTCATTCATCAAGGTTGCATATTGTTCAGTTATCAGATCGTTCTGGAACTCGACACGCCTTGATCCAGCAGTGATTTCCCATGGCAACACATCGTCTTGGCCGTAGACTAAATGGTACGGCGATGTCTTGGTGGACCCGTGACATGAAATACGATATGCCCACAAAGCTTCTGACAACACCTCATGCCAGCGCCTAGGATATTCATCGATCTTTTTATTTATGAGCTTGATGAGGCTCTGGTTAGATGCTTCAGCCTGTCCATTAGCTTGGGCATAATATGGAGATGATCTGATCAGCTTAATTCCCATGTCATCGGCAAATTTCCTGAACTCCTCCGATATAAAGACCGATCCTCCATCGGTCGTAATGGTCTGAGGGATCCCAAACCTATGAATGATGTGCTCTTTGACAAAGCTGATCACATCTTTTGACGCTACTGACCTCATGGGTACTGCCTCCACCCACTTTGTGAAATAATCTGCAGCAGCGAAGACCCACTGGTGACCCTTGCTAGATGACGGGTTGGTCTGACCAATCATGTCCATGGCCCAACCTCTGAACAGTCACAGTTTGATGATAGGATTCATTATTGATGCTGGCACTATCTGAATTTTGCCAAACCTCTGACATGCCTAACATCCTTTGTAATATTTGAACCAATCCTCAAGCATAGTGGGCCAGTAATAACCCGATCGCCTAATCAGCCACTTCATCTTATGAGCCGATTGATGAGTACCGCAGGCTCCTTCATGAACCTCATGCAAGAGCCGATTTGATTCTGAAGGTCCCAGACATTTAAGCAGTAGTCCTTCCAAGGTCCTGTAAAACATATCATCCCCTATCAGAACATACTTCATAGCCTTGAGTCTCATCCTCCTAGGTGCCCCCCGAGCTGAATCCTTTAAGCAATTGAAGATATCGGCTCTCCAGTCTCCGAGTTCTAGAAACTGAACCTCTACATCGACCCCATCGGCCGTTCCCTTGTATCCAGAAGCCATCTGTGCCAAATCATTGGCTTCATTGTTCAGAGTCATGCGTATCCAGTGGAAATTGATGTACCTGAATTGTGACATCAACTCACGGCACTGCATCCATATCGGAAAAAGAGCCTAGTTCTCACACCTATATTCTTCCGTGAGCTGAGAAATCACCAGCTTCGAATCTCCAAATATTTCCACCGCTTCTGCACCAGCTTCGAGGAGCAATTCCATCCCTTTGCGAACGGCTTCATATTCCACTAAATTATTGGTGCATGTGGCAGTCATCCTGATGGAAAAGGAGTAAGTCGCCCCTTGAGGCGACACCAATAGAATTCCCACACCGCAGCCATCATCACAAGCCGATCCGTCAAAAAACATAGCCCAAGCACGAATAAATAGTGCAGCAATATCAGCGCTGACCCTGTCTGCAACAAGATCCGCCAGTGCCTGTCCTTTGACTTCTTTTGCAGGCTGATATCGAATATCAAACTCTGACAATGCGAACATCCATTTTCCAAGCCGGCCTTTCAGAACAGGAGCTGACATCATGTGCTTTATGACATCCGATTTGCATATGACAATTGTTTCCGCCAAGAGCAAAATATGACGAAGCTTTGTACATGTAAAGAATAAGCAAAGGCAAAGCTTCTCGATCTCAGGATACCTGGTCTCGGCGTCTAACATGCGCCTGCTGAGGTAGAAAACCACCCTCTCCTGGCCGTCGTGCTTCTGGACTAACACCGAAGTAATGGAAGTGTCACCTACGGATAGGTACACATAGAACGGCCTATCTTGCTGAGGAGGAACCAACACCGGAGGCTTTGACAAATATTCTTTGATTTCATCGAAAGCTTGTTGCTGTTCTGCCCCCCAGCGAAACTCATCATCGGATTTGATCTTCACTAAACCCATGAATGGTTCGATGCGCCCAGACAGATTAGAAATAAATCGTCTGACAAAGTTAATTTTACCAATGAGCTTCTGCAATTCTTTCTTCGTAGTAGGTGGCTTCATCATCTTCACAGCTTCTTGACTCTTCAGGCCGATCTCGATCCCCCGTTCATGCACCAAGAATCCCATAAATTGACCGGCCGACACTCCAAAAGCACACTTCTTTGGGTTCATTTTGAGCCCAAACCTTCGAGTCCGCTCCAAGACTTGACGCAGATCTTCTAGATGCCCCCCAGCTGATTTGGATTTGACCACGACATCATCGATATAAATTTCTACCAGTTTGCCGATGAGATCATGAAAAATGTAATTTATGGAACGTTGGTACGTTGCACCGGCATTTTTCAGTCCAAAGGTCATAACCAAATATTCGAACAAGCCGACTGCGACTGGTACTCTGAACGCGGTCTTGTTCACGTCTTCTGGGGGAATGAAGATCTGGTTATAGCCGGCATTACCGTCCATAAAACTCATCATTTTGTGGCCAGCAGCTGCGTTGATCAATGTCTCTGCAACAGGCATCGGGTATTCGTCCTTTGGGGTCGCTCTGTTGAGATCTCTAAAATCGACACAGACACGCCATCGGCCATCCTTCTTTTGTACCGGTACCATGCTAGAGATCCATTCTGCATACCGGCACGGTCTGATGAACCCAGCATCCAACATCTTCTCCACCTCTTTCTTGACTTCTTCTAGGACTTCGGCCTTCATCTGACGTGCTCGTTGCTGAAACGGCCGAAACCCTTTCTTGAGCGGGAGCCGATGCTCGACGATGCTTCTGTCTAGACCGGGCATCTCAGTGTAGTCCCATGCGAAACAATCCCGATACTCTTTTAGCAGTGCAATCATCTCCTCACGCAAGACCGGATCCAACTTTTTGCAGATAAATGTCGGCCGTGGCTTATCCCCAGGACCGATGTCAACCTCTTCCAAATCATCAGCTGACATAAACCCGTATCCTAGCTTGCCATCGTCTGAAAAACCAACTGCAAATGCAGGCGAGTCTTGGTTATCCACAAGATCAGCGGCAAACACAGGGAGATGACAAGAAAAATTATTTGGCCAACCGCATGGGCTGGCCGTTTCCATACTTCCATTATCGTTCGAAACCAAATAGTCAAAGAGTGGCCAACTGCTGGAGCAGGCCATCGTATGTACATGATGTAATAATTCTGACCCCAAATATGATTTTTCTATTTTTTGGGGCCGGTCGCTGTGACCGGCCTCTCTATTACTATTACACCCCATAGCATGCCCGGACGTGTTTACTCTGTGAGGCCGGTGGATAAGACCAGCCTCAGTCCGTTTTTTGTTGCCTCGATCCGATCACAGTCTTCCAGTGAAATTCCTGAGATCGGCTCTTGTCCTTCTGCGTCCCAGGCATTCATATCTGCAAGCGAGACCTCGCTGGAATCGTCTGCAGGGACCACTTCTACTTCATCGCCATCCCATTGGACCAGATACTGATGCATTGTGGAAGGGATACAACAGTTGGTGTGAATCCAATCCCTCCCAAGCAACACCGTGTTGACGATGAAGAATGAAGTTGGGATCGTCTTGCAGCCCACCGTCAACTCCACATTAAGAACTCCCATTGCCTCTGATGGTTGCCCGTTGAAGTCGTTGAGCGTCACATTGGTCTTGATTAGGTCTGCAGAAGAACGGCCCAACAGCGCAGCACTGAATATGACATCAGGTTGACTGCGGCACCGGTGTCAACCAACATCCTGTTAACGGGTTTACCATTGATGAAGCCCTTGAGATATAGCCCCTTCAAGTGTTTGTAGCTTTTCTCCTTTGGTTTCTCGAAGATGGTCGGCTGGGGGCCAAGATCCAACTATGCAATAGGCAAATCCTCCGGTTGGGGTGCCCGGAACTCTGATGGGAGCACGAACACCATGTTCACATCAGCCGATGGCTTCTCATCGGCTTTTGTCTGCTTGGGGCGCCACTCTTTTCTTGGAGGGCGTCTTTCCACCCTTCGCGGGTGCCTGACCTGTTCCGCGAGATCCGGGCGTGCCTTCCTCAGCACATCAAGGTACTTTGCCTCTGCCTCTTCTAGATTGCGCAAGCGCTGCACTCTGCGCTTCTGCGAGCGATTAAGCCCGTCAAGAGACCACCGTGGGCGATGGTACCTATCTTCTTCTTTTGGCTCGAAATCGCCCCTGGCCGGCCGCTTAATATGTTCGTCGTGATGCTTTTTGGGCCCCAAGCGCCGGAACACCGATGTCTCGCCGGACTGGCGTGTCCAAGGCCTGCACTCCAGACAATCATCTATAGTGGGCAATTGGCTCATGCCGGAATTCTAGCAGTACCTGAAGAACGGGCAATGCTAGTGGTCGCGTATAGCCTGGCGCCTTCCCAGCGTCCTCCCTGTGCGTCACTCATACTCCTCTTCTTCCGATTGATATCAGCGACGCAGCTTGTGCTGATATTCATATTTTTCCAGAAGCCGATCAGAAGCTGGAAGCTGATTACGGATGTGACGCACATGTTGTCGCCCTGGCTCATTTTGATTCTGGGGCCATTTGCCAGAAATGGCCTCTCTCCTTTGCTCGTCACGACGGCGTACAGGCCCCGCCATGTTGATCTGGAATGAAAAATTCTGGCCCGTACGAGTGAAGTCTGACAATTCTACCACGTTGGCTTGTGGGAAGTGCTTCATGTCGACCTTCATCGTGTGTTGGGCCAGGATTAATTGGCCTTGCTCGATAGCCGATTGAATCTGACGACGCAGCTCCTTGCATTCACCCGTGGCATGAGTGAACGAGTGATGCCATTTACAGTATAGCCTCCCCTGTAACTCTTGTGCGGTTGGCAGCTTGTGATTCTCTGGGAGCTTCAGCTGTTTTTTTTCTTTGAGCAGCAGATCAAATATCTGCTCTGCTTTGGCCACATCGAAGTCGAAGCCCTTCACAAGCCCCTGCTATTTGACCCATTTGCACGGGACAGGGTTTGCCCCCCCGAGTCCACTCTGCCACGGCCACTTCTTGTTCCTCGCCAGAGTCATCAGATTCATCCGCCTGGGCCATGTTCACATGGCGCTTGAACTTGTCCTGGTACAGCTCAGGATGGTAAAGCTCATATGCCGTAAGCTTCTGCACCATGTGTGCCAGAGAGGTGAATTCCAACTGAAAAGCCAGATCTTTGATCGGCTTATCGAGTCCCAGGACTGCCGGATCGACTACCTCCTTCTCTGTGATGCGTGATGAGTAGCATCGATTCTTGACCTCTCTGAAGCGCTGTATGTATTCCGACACAGTCTCTCCTCGCTTCTGCCTGACTTGTGCGAGGTCGGCAATCCCTGCTTCAGCAGCCTCTGAGTGATACTGGGTATGGAACTGATCTTCCAACTGCCTCCAAGTTCGAATCGAATCTGGTGCCAATGACGCGTACCCTCCGAAAGCTGGGCCTGTAAGAGATTGGCCGAAGAACCGGACCCTCAGCGGATCCGATACTGAGATCATCCCAAGCTGCGTTAAGTATCGACTCACATGCTCAATGGAGCTGGCTCCTTCTGACCCGTTGAACTTGGTGAACTCAGGGAGCCAATACTTGGGTGGCAATGGGATCAAATCGTAGTCACTTGGATACAGCTTGGAATAGCCGATCGCTTTTCTCTTGTGCAGGATGCCGAACTGGTCTCTCAGTATTGCACTGACCTGCTCCACACTCAGAACTCCTGGGGCCGAAGGCTCAGCACTCGGCCCAGTAGCGTACTTTGCCAGCAACGCTTGTTTCTCCGCGTCTGCTACAGAAGCTCCTGGGTTTACCAACTACACCGGGCGTGTTGGACTGACGCTGTCAGGAATGTATGCGCACGTGTAGCCGTGCGGGATCTCCTTGGGTGGCTCGGTGAGGAATTGGCCTTCTCCAGGATCGCCGCCGATCTTGTGGACGACATAGATCGGCGAACTCTGCTGTCCTGCCGCCGCGAGCGAGTAGGACACTGGCATCCTAGATTGCAGTGCAGCTTCCCCCTGTGACTCCCCAGGATTGGTCCTGACGGGGAGTACTGGTTCTTGATCACCTCCTGGACAACGCGATGTGCCACGCGGTCGAGCTCATTGACCAGGCTTTCTGAGTGCCAATGGAGCGTGTGAGCCACCATATAGTTCATCTCCTGGCGTAGGGCCCTGGTGCGCTCCTTTGACGGCACAGACAGATCAACATTGTCGAGAGCACCCTCTGGTGAGAACCCCTTCCACCTGATGCCATGGTTGCGGGTCCTCTCAAAAGAGCCGATGAGATCGGCTTTGAAATGAGCTTTGACTTCATCATATTTTTGCTTATGTTCCAGAGTCAGCTCTTCATATGTGACAGGTTTGGTGATCGGCAGAACCAATGCTTGGTCCTGGGCTCCTGTCATCTCTGCGGCGGGCGTCGTTGTTGATGAAGGTCCCATCGGGCGTGGCAGAATGTGTTGTCGGTCGAAACCCACCGGCGAGCAGTGACAGGCAACATGAAGAGCCGGGAGGTCACCAGAGCACTGGCAGGCACTGCTCCCTCGTCGATGGCCCGCAATTCCGTCATGCGCCCGGAGATTCCGGAGAAAATCGGGAGTGCCACCTGACCTATACCCGATCAGGAGGGTGCGAACGTGCTCCAAACAGTTTTCTGCGTACAAAGACACGTGTAAACATAAGTCTGAGCCTTGGTCGGCTCCTCGGGACGACTCTTGCATCGGCTTTAAAGAGCCGATCGAGTTCCGGAGTCAGATTGGATCTGTTTGCATCCGGATATTGGTGAATAAAACAAATAATTGTAAAGCTACTTCAATTAAATCTAACTAATCTAATCCGCGATGGTAAAAGCTTCACTGTTAGATCGGAACATCCTACACGTGATTGGGCCTAATGAACGTAACAGATAACTAAACCATAACCCAAAACAGAGGCCTAAGAACTAGCGAGAGCCGATTCCCGGATCAATTCCCTGTTAAGACTAAAGCAAAGCATCTAACACGCCACCGGATCATCCAATCTATTTGCAAGGCCTAACCTAGCAGATATTACGCTAACTCTTAAGAATAAGAGCAAACCATAACAGATCAGATCTACTAAACATAAAAGAAGCAGGGTGTTGCCCTTACACAGCTAACTCTATGCAACAAGAGCTAGTATAAGATGATGATGTGATCACGTAAAGACAATCATGATATTCGTAGACAATTAGCAACAAAGGCACGACGGATCTACTAAAAGCCATGCTACGAACATCAGGATAACTAGCATTACTCGCCATAAAAACGCTTCAGTATGAGTAATACCAAGGTAAAAGCAAGAACAACGCTGCCCTGATCGCAAGAAGCGATCAGGGCAGCATGGCGCTTACTTGGATGAAACCCTAGAATTAGGGGTGGCGATGCGCCGAGAGTTGTTGTTTGCGAGACGTGATGACGTTCTTTTTCATGAATAACATAGGGCACATATTTATAGTCCGGAGACTTGGGAAACAATCTAATTCTATCTTGTCCTGATCGGACTCTATCTCTAATCTTGAACTAAATCTAAAGATACATGGCCCATGTGGCCCAAATGCTCACGCAGGAGCCGATTTACAAGCCTTCTTAATCTTCTGCTTTAAGCTCATCTTGCTTTCGGCGCATAAATTAAGCCTATTAATTTATGGCGATAACAGAAACCGGTCTGATCGGTCTGTATTTTTGAATTCCAGCCCGACCGGTCTGATCGGTCTGTGATAGCGGTCAGACCGGTCTGACTCATCAGTGCTGCTATTTGAGGAGTTTTTTTGTATTGCTTTCGTGAAGTTTTCTAGAGTGTGATGCTGTGAGATAGCTTGTCCATAGCTATTCTCTCATACCCTAGGTGAAGTGTTTGCGGTGATTTTGGGATATAGGCCGACGGATCGATTTCGAGAGAAATTTTGATCGGCTCCCATTCACTCCCCCTCTGGTCGCCGGTTCCAGTCCCTTAATTGGTATCAGAGCTTGGTTGAGGTTTTCAGTACCTTAACCGATTCGAAAACCACTTGGCGACCATGGCGAGTCTTGGAAAGATCCTGGTGTTTTCCGGCGAGGACTATGCCTACTGGAAGGTTCGCATGAGAGCCTTCTTGCAAAGCATGGGAGCCGAGGTCTGGGATATTACCAAGAATCAGGTTTACGTGGTGCTTGCCGCTCGGGTCACTCCTCTTCAAGTGACTGAGCACGAGGCTAACGCCAGGGCTGTCAATGCCCTGTTCGCTGGCGTTTCTCGTGCGGAGTTCTCACGCGTCCAGGGTTTTTAGGAAGCCCACAAGATTTGGACGTGCCTTGAGAACTACCACGAGGGCACACCTCAGGTCAAGGCCAGACTGTTCGAGACTCACCGGCGTGAGTACGAGAACTTCACACAGGAGCCGGGTGAGAGCATTGACTTGATGTTCAGTCGTTTTCAGTCGATTGTGAACAAAGTCAATGCGAACAGATCTGCTGATGCCCTTGAGTACACAGAGCACGAGAAGGCCCTCAAGTTGCTCTACGCACTTGACCGCTCTATGTGGGATCTCAAGGTGAACACCATCATTGAGTTGCTGGCTATGAGACTCTAACGGTGAACGAGCTTTTCAGCAAGCTCAAGGCCACGGAGGTGGATAACCAGACACGAGCCAAGCTCAATGGTGCCCCTCCTTCCAAGAGCATCGCTCTTGTGACTGGCCCAGGTGGATCGAGCTCTAATGCTAACTCTGCTCTTGGCTTTTCTCTTGCCTCTTTGCCTTCTATTACAGATGAACAGCTGGAGACGCTGGGCGACGATGACTTGTGCCTCCTCATAAGCAAGTTCCAGCGCATCTACCATAACAGGCAGAGGAAGAAGAACCCCGGGTGCTACAACTGCGGCGATTTGAACCACTTCATCGCCGATTGCCCCAAGAAGTCCGGCGGTGGCCAGAACAACCACTTCGACTACTACCACCACCGCGACCGCGACGAGGGAGGCTCCAACAAGGAGCGTCGGCGCCACAAGCACCGCAGTCGTGACCGGGGAGGACGCTTCGACAAGGAGTCGCTCAAGAAGCGCTTCCAGTACAAGGCCAAGAAGCGGGAGAAGGCCTTCCTGGCGCAGCTCAGCGATCTCGACAAGAGCTCCGACACCGACCGCTCTTCTGCACCGACCTCCGACGACGACGACAAGAAGAAGAAGAAGCAGGACAAGGAAGCCACCGGCTTCATCGGCCTTTGCTTGGCGGCCGGTCGGCGCAAGAGTTTCTGCACCATGGTGGGCGAAGCCGATGGTGCACGAGCGTCTTCAGGTGGACATGCTACACCGATGCACGCCGACTCTTCTCCTGGATCCGAGAGTGATTCAGAGGTAAACTCCACGATCGACCTGCTAGATACAGAGGTTAGGGAGTTGTACGCCGCTCTCGACAACCAGAAAAGGCTGCTTAAGGAAGCAGCTAGAGAGCGTAGAAAGTTTAGGGCTGAGCTGGCTTGTGCTAGGGAGAAATCTAGTGAGGATGAGTGCGCTGGCTACATATCTCACATGAATGATCTTGTTGCTCTCCGTGCCAAGCATGATGAGAACTTCGCTTTCTGACGTGTCTCATGAGCTCGCTAAGGCCAAGCATGAATTAGAACTGGTTAAGGACGCTCCTATTGTTAGCGATGTGCTTGAATGTGATGAGTGTCCTATCTTTAAGTCCGATCTAGCTTCGTTGCAGTCCAAGTTTGCTACTGTTGTGTGCGAGCTAGAGGAGATGAAGTCTAGGCTAGTTTTGATTGGTGCTTGTAAGCTTTGTCCCACGCTTAGGTCGGTGCTAGATGAGAAGAACGCTTTGATCAAGTCTTTTGGGAAGACTAAGGTCATAGAGTCTAGCCCACCTATTTACTGTTCTGTTTGCCCTGGTTTGATTGCTGATCTGGATAGTCTTGTGGTAGAGAAAGCCAACTTAGAGAATGAGAATACCTATCTTAGGGCGATTCTGAGTTGGGTTTCTAGCAGTGAGCCGCAGCTAGGCATGATGATTAAGCAGTTCAAGTGTGGTGATGGGTTTGGGGTCGGTTACACATACACGAAGTCAGATTTTGATAGGTTGTATGGTAAGATTGGCAAGGCTACTGGGAACATTGTTAGCACGAGCATGCAGCCTTCGCTTGTTGACCCCGCGGATGGTGTGCTTAAAGAACCACTGAAAGCACCTCCGCAGAAGCAGGTTTGGGTTCCAAAGCCCAATGAGCTGAGGAATCTCCTCGACACGCTCCCTGCTACCGTAGAATAGGTTGCCCAGAAGAAGGGGGCTGCTCCTCCCCGTCCGCAGGCTAGGCCTCCACCTCCCAAGCGTGAGGTGAGGTACCACTGCGAGTTCTGTGACATGGAAGGTCACCTGGAGGAGTTTTGCTTCAGGAGGAAGCGGGCTATGAGGCGAGAGCAGGAGAGACGGAACGCGGACATGTACTCTGCTCGGGTGCATGGTCCCTCTCGGCGTGGTGGTAGGCAAGATGCTAGGGCGCGCTGTGTAGGTGGAGGTCAGAGAGACGGTGGTGGTTACCATGCTCCAGTGGGTGGTCGCTTTGCCGGTCGTGCTCCTGGTCGTTTTCAGTACAGCTATGGACCACGGGACCGAGGCTTTGGAGGAGGTTTCGATGCTCCACGCTTTCCTCGTGGTGGTGTTCGTCAGTCACGCGGTAGACGGGATGGGGGATATGCTTTGCCTGGTTTTGCTAACCCTTCTATAGAGCAAATGGCTCGACACTGGTTTGCTTCTCACTTTGCTAACCCCAGTGTTGAGACATTTGCTCACCCTTTGTCTCACTACTGATGTGTAGGTCGGAGGCTTGGAGAACAGGTGGATCATGGACTCCGGTTGTTCGCGCCATATGACCGGGAATGACAAATGGTTCTCCAGCCTCACTCCGATGCGCTCAAAGGAGTACATTGTGTTCGGGGATAATGGAAGAGGAAAGGTACGTGGACTTGGCGCTGTTCGAGTTTCTGATCGCTTTACCCTGAGAGAGGTTGCTTTAGTTTCGAACCTTGGGTTCAATTTGCTTTCTGTTTCGCAACTTCTTGATGAGGGGTTTGAGGTTCGCTTCAAAGAGGGATGTTCGCGTGTTCTCAATTCCAGAGGAGATTTGGATTGTCGGATTACACCTCGCGATCGGGTTTTCTTGGTTGACTTCTCTGGAACTCCTCTTGGTCCTTCTCGTTGCTTGTTGGCTGGTCCTTCTTCTGACGGCATTTTTCTCGGTTATGCTTCTCACTCCAGAGCTTACCGTGTGCTGATTATTGATACTAACATCGTCAGAGAGACTTGTGAAGTCACTTTCGACGAGACTGCACCGTGCAATTCTTCTGTCTTCGAAGTTGCAGGAGATGATGAGCTCGGCACCTCCATCTTTGAAGATGAGGAGGAAGAAGCTGCGGAGGGCGACGCTGAGGCTACCACGCATGCTGTGGACCCAGCCGTCTCTGCCACGAGCTTGGACGATGACGACGGCCCGGACCCGACTACGTCTACTTCCCGGGGGCTCATCGAGGAGGTGACTCAGGCTTCACCAGCAGCACCTGAGGAGGCACCAGCTTTGGTTGAGGAGGAGGCGACTTCGACACGGGAAGCATCGCGACACATTCAGTGTCGCCATCCACCTCAACAGATGCTGGGTGATCTCAACGAGCGAGTCACCAGGTCCAAGGTAACAAGTATCACTGGCTTTGCTCATTCAGTGTTTGTTGCCTCTTTTGAGCCCAAAGATATTGGACACACTCTTTCTGATTCTAATTGGGTCAATGCCATGCATGAGGAACTTGAAAATTTTGAAAAAAAACAAGTTTGGGTCTTAGTCGAGCCTCCACCTGCTTGTAATCCCATCGGAACGAAGTGGGTTTTCAAAAACAAGCAGGGTGAGGATGGGTTGGTTGTTCGGAACAAGGCTCGTCTTGTTGTCCAGGGGTTTTGCCAAAAAGAGGGTATTGATTTTGAGGAAACTTTTGCCCCTATTGCTCGTTTGGAAGCTATTCGAATCTTTCTTGCATTTGCTGCTTCCAAGGGTTTTAAGATTTTCCAAATGAATGTTAAATCTGCCTTCTTGAATGGTTTTATCGAAAGAGGTTTATGTGAAGCAACCCCCTGGTTTCGAAAATCCCAAGTTTCCAAACCGTATTTATAAACTTCAAAAAGCTCTTTACGGTTTGAAACAGGCACCTAGAGCTTGGTATGATAGATTGAAAACCTTTTTACTGGCTCAGGGCTTTAAAATGGGATGTGTTGATAAAACTTTGTTCCTCATGCGATCTGGCACTGACTTTCTTTTAGTTCAGATATATGTGGATGATATTATCTTTGGTGGCTCTTCTCACGCTCTTGTCTCCAAGTTTTCTGAGTAGATGTCCAGGGAGTTCGAGATGAGCATGATGGGTGAGTTGCAGTTCTTTCTCGGGCTGCAGATCAAGCAAACTCCTCAGGGCACTTTTGTCCATCAAGACAAGTACACTAGAGACTTGCTGCGGAAGTTTGACATGAGTGACTTATCTCCTCAGCCGACTCCGATCAGCACATCTACGGTGCTTGATGAGGACTTGAACGGCGAGGCGGTGGACCAGAAGGAGTACATGAGCATGATCGGCTCTCTCCTGTACCTGACGGCGACGCGACCGGACATCCAGTTCGGCGTCTGCCTCTGCGCGCGGTATCAGGCTTCGCCGCGCACCTCCCACAAGCAGGTGGTGAAACACATCTTCAGGTATCTGAAATTCACCCCTGAATTTGGTCTTTGGTACTCTGTGGATTCTTCTCTGGTTTTGGTGGGCTTTTCTGATGCCGATTTCGGTGGGTGTCGGTTGGATTGCAAGTCAACATCCGGCACTTGTTAATTTCTCGGTACATCTTTGGTGTCTTGGTCCTCTCGCAAGCAGGCTAGTGTAGCGCTTTCTTCCACAGAATCTGAGTATGTTGCCGCTGCTAGCCGCTGCTCCCAGATACTTTGGATGAAACAAACCTTGCAGGATTATGGATTGAGTTTTGGTAGGGTTCCCATCTTTGTAGACAACATGTCCGCTATTAGCATTGCAAAGAACACTGTCTTACACTCCAGAACCAAACACATAGATATCCGGTTCCATTTCCTGTGAGATAACCATGAGAGAGGCCACATAGACTTGTACCATGTCTCTTCAGAGAGGCAAACCGCGGATATCCTAACCAAACCGCTAGAGTAGGACACCTTTGCTCGCTTGCGAGGAGAGCTTGGGGTTTGTTACCCCTTTTGATCGCTAACTTTTCTTTGGTTAGCTTTGTAGGTTTTACTTGTCCTTCTCTTTGTTTTCTAGGTTTGGTAGTTGCATTGTGCATATGCATTGTATATGTTTGCATTTTGTATTGCCTCACTTGTACTAGCATTCTTGTATACACTGCTATGATCTTCTAGTGCCTGCTAGTGTGAGTTGATAAATTTGATCATGTATAGCTTGCTCCACTGTGTATATGACATCATCTGAGTTAAGCTATTTTGATTTGAAAATCTGAAAACATGATCACCCTGTCTTGGCTACTAGCATGTTAGGGCGTGTGGATATGCTTTGCTATCTTATTCATGCAAGTGTAGCCTTTCGTTCAGCAATTCATACTTGAAATGATCTAAATCTGGTAAAATTGCTTGAACTGTTCTTGAAATGGATTGAAAAGATCCAGGTGGGATTGCTTGTCGCACTGATCGAGCTTTCGGGACGGCTCACTTTGCACTTGTGAGAACCCGGGCAAGGCTGTGCATGACTGAAACGAGTGCCTTAAGCTTCTGATTGTCTTTGACATAGGCTTGGCCTCGTTGCTAAGTAAAGCATGACAAGTTTTCAACCCCTGGCATTAAAAATTGATTGATATAATTTGATTGAAAAATGAATGTTTTGCAACATACTTTTGGCTACTTTGGCTCACCTGTATGAATATGATTAGCACTGCTTTTTATTCCCTACTTGTTGGTGCTAGATCATGGGTGATGCTTTTATTTCTCCTAAATTGAACTTGCCTAGCTCTATACTGATATGATATACCCTGTTGAGCTAGACGCAGGTCTTGTTTATGGATGCACACATGCTTGTGACTAGATGTTGCTCATAACCTTGTGTCCCTGAATGCTTTCACTTACACCTCCTGCATTGCATTCATTGCATAGCATCTGTTCAAGGGGAGTCTCAGCTTCAGGGGGAGATTTAGGTCTTTTTAGACTTGATGTGTGCATGTGCCAACAAGGGGGAGAATTTAGGGAGAAGTGATCGAACAAGGGGTAGACTTATTTGTTTTTTGAAAAACTTGTTGTGCACAGGGCTTTGAGAGTGCATCATTTTGGGAGAGTTGCACTTGTGAGAAAGAGGGAAAAACTTTGCTTAGGGAGTTTCTGCTTTGGTTTTGGCTCCTGGTTTCCTCGTTTTCCCTCTGCTTCTTGCATGACTGCGTCGAGCGTTACCTCTGTCTTTGAGGAGTCATGTTTTGGCTTTTGATCGATTGCGTCGAGCCGTTGCCCTTGTCTTAGGGAATTGATCTGTGCTTGAGTAAGTGACTATTCTTGACTTTCTGAGCTTTTTGTCACTTGCTTGAGTTCTTCACTTTATTGCTTCTCTTTTTATCACTTCTCTGCTTTCATGGTGTGTTGACAATGCACTCATCAAGGGGGAGATTGAGGAATGTTGAGTACTCTATCCTGCTTTTGATGAGTGAATTGTCAACCGTGCGGTGTGATCGTACGCTTGGTCTTTGGATTGCAGGTACACAGGCGTCAAGTGTCGACGGGGAGCTACCGTGGAGGTGCTGTGGCCGATGGACCGTGCGGTGGACGGCGGTGAAGGACAGCCGGGACCGGAGCTCGGACCGGGCGGCAGCTGTGGCGTCCACTCCTGGATCGTGGGCGCAAGCGGCGACGGAAGGCGGGTTTCTTGGTTTGCGCCACAAAACCAAGGAGGCGGACGGCTGTTGAAGACGCCAAGTCGTGGAGGCACGAGCGTCGGTCTCGGGACTGACGGAGGCGACGGGCGTCGACGGCGTCTAGGGCCTCGCTGCGGGCGAGGAGGTGATGGGCGTCGGGCGGCGTCTAGGGCCGTCAGAATGCCGAGGCGGGAACAGCGTCTAGGGCCACGGCGTGGAGGCGGGAATCTTCCCGCGCGTGATGTTTTGGCGGTTTTCTCAAAACCGGCCACCCACCCGGGTTTCGCGGACCCTCCAAAACCGCGGACCGGTACTTCGTCGACGTGGTGGCATCGCAGCAAAGACTTCGAGTCGAAGAAAGAAGCTCCGTCGTCGATCGAGTCTGTACAACAGGCTGCTGCCGACCCGACCGGTCTGACCGGTCCCCTGGACCGGTCTGACCGGTCTGGCCGCAACAGCTGGGTATAAAACCCCCCACCAGCCCGTGGCTGGTTGAGTCTCTTGAGTCTTTTTGTTTTCTCTTCGTTTTTCCTTCTCCTTGCCTCTGCTCCAGGTTAGGGCCAAGGACTCCAATGCAAAAGAGGGTTAGGGTTTAGCTAATCTCTCAATTTTAGTGGGTAGGATGATGGGCGGATGGCTCTAGCTTTGTATAGGTGAATTCCTCTGAAACTTATGAATGAAATCTTGTTGAGTTCATCTATGTGTGCTGAGTACTCGTCCTCCCCTTCCTCTCTTGCATTTTTGGCTTGTTTTCCTCTCTTTTGGATGATTCGTGTTTAGAGGAATCGAGCCCTTGGATTCGTGTTTTGCCGGACTCTTTGTGACGATTCCTATGCATCTAGCCTAGTGCCAAACCCCCTGGAATCGCGAGTTCACACGTATTGAAGGTTTTGTGTTCTTGAGAAAACCTCAATCCACTTTGATTTTTCCCGAATTCTCGAGATCCTTTAATCTTTTGGGTGAGATCTCTTGGGGATATGTTCACGGGACCAGTGTGAAGGTATCCTCCAAGTTTCGCTGGATTTGGATTTCGTTTGCTCAAGATTTGCCTTTTGAAGCTTTGGTCTCGAGCTGTCTGGAAGGGACCGGTCTCTGAAACCGGTCTGACCGGTCTGGATTTTTGAATTCCAGCCCGACCGGTCTGATCGGTCTGTGATAGCGGTCAGACCGGTCTGACTCATCAGTGCTGCTGTTTGAGGAGTTTTTTTATTGCTTCCATGAAGTTTTCTAGGGTGTGCTGCTGTGAGATAGGTTGTCCATAGCTATTCTCTCATATCCTAGGTGAAGTGTTTGCGGTGATTTTGGGATATAGGCCGACGGATCGATTTCGAGAGAAATTTTGATCGGCTCCCATTCACCCCCTCTGGTCGCCGGTTCCGGTCCCTCATTTTGATATTGTGCTTAAACTTAGCTGTAAAAATCTTAAAACCATTTAAATGCAAGTGGAAGTGGGGAGTATTTAAATTCTCTCACTGGTACGTAATTCTTGTAGAGATGAGAACAAAATTAGCAGGGAGTACTTTATATTATTAGACTTGATGAAAACTATAGTATTTCAGTTTCTTATGAGCTGGAGCACTGGATCATTTCAGATGCAGCCCTAGTCAGTGTTCATCTCATCATCAACCGGATTAACATCCACGCGGTAATCATCGACAAGCAGGGCATCCAACCCTTGGAACGGATCCTGCTGCATCGCCAGCGCATCGCCCTGCTGCTGCTGCTGCTGCTGCTGCGACAGAGCGGCCTGTGCCGGCGCGTTCAGCTGGGCGGCGCCCACCGCCGGCCGCGCGCGAGCCGCCGCGGCAGCGTGCACGGCGATCTGGGCCTGGGTCCTGGCCAGCTCGCACTGCACGGCTCTGATCTCCCCCTGGAGGCGGCCGACGACCCCCGCGCAGCCGTACACCGGGTCCTGCACCCGCCGGTGCGCCTCCACCGCCATCGCGTCCGCTGCCTTGCCGCGCTCGTGGATTGGGAGGTTCTGCACAGGACAAGAAATGGCGCACACGTAGCTAATGCATGTAAGATCATTCTTAAATTCGAAAGAAAAATGCAAGATCGTTCTGCAGTGTTTCGTTCAAAAGGGAAAAAAAACAATCATTCTACAATGCTTCTATACATGAATTCTGTACGTGCTAATGCTCGATGCTAAACTTCTATTGCTAAGGCTCGTAGCGATCAATTTACCTGGAGCATTCTTGCGACGTTGCTGGCGCCAAAGACCCTCTGCACGCAGGCGTATCTCTGGGGATCCGATGCCGGGAAGTAGGGAGCGAGGATGCAGTCCTGGGAGCACCTCCTGCGCTGGTTCTTGCACGCGGCGCACCGCCTGATGCCCGGGGTGGCAGCAGCAGCAGCTTCCATGTTCGAGCTCGCCGACATGATCTAGCGGGAGATTTCTTTGCAGAGAGGAGGAGAAGATTTTCTGAGAGATTTCGAGGATCCAGCGAAGATACTGGCTGCGGGGAGAGATGTCGTGTTTATGTATAGCATGGGGCTAGAGTAAATGGAAATGTACAAACGGCTAGCAACATTCGAAATGCAAATCCAAAATTTACCATAATTCCTAAGGACTGGGGCAACCCCCGACCGAAATAGAAAGTGTGGGCGATTGGGGAAGCGAGGTAGGCGGCGGCACGTTACCCTTGACGAACTCCTCGAGGTCGGCGGCGCGGAGGGCGGCGACGGCGACGGTGTCCTGCGGCCGGAGCGAAGGCTCGTCGTCGCCGTCGGTGTCCCGCTCCAGATCCCGCAGGCTCGATGGGAACACGAAAGGCGGGTCCATCCAGCCGCGAGCGGGCGGGCGGGCGGACGCCGGCGAGCGGAGGAGGGGGGGTCGTGGGGAGCTGAGGGGTCTGGGTTGGGGAAGGGGAGGGAGGACCCACGTGTCATAGGTGAAGGTGCCGCTTGCCACGAGTGGCTTGAATACACGGCTACTCGGCTAGCTAGTAGTCAACGGTCACTACACGCCTAGATTGCCTGATAGGTAGGGCCCTCCATGTTTATGACCCAAGAGTAAAGGGATTGAACTTTGAAGTCACCTAAACTTCACACATATGTCAACACGCGATGCATATTTTTCGTTCTGACCAGATGTGAGCGGGCTACGAATTTGTAGTTTGGTTTGCTACCAAATTTTGCCATGCTAAAATCAGGGAGTGCTAATAAAATTTGACTATCTATTAGTTTGTGTCTAAAAAATTAGACATTTTGATCAAAATCATGGTAAGTTACTCAATACTTCTTAAACTTTACAAGAGAAAAAAGTATTAGTTAGCACTAAACCAAACGAACATCTAAGCTTCTTATCAACAATTTGGCATGGCTTGATTTTCACAAACCAATATATTAGCTTGCTTTGATTTTGGCATGGCAAAAGTTAGTAGCAGATAAGTTCTTACAGTCCTATCACACCCGAACTACTTTTTTTTTCCACTGAAAAAAGGAGATGCATAGACTATTGGGGGTCACTCTTCAGTCCTCACTCCCTATAGCCGAAGGAGGTGTCGCCGGCGACGTCGAGGGTCACGGCGCTCTTGTACCTCGCCTTGTACTTGTACTCCTCCTTGATCCTCGTACGGCCCCAGCCTCAAGATGGATTACCTGATCATCTGTAAAACGCACTGGGTGTCAGTGCTACACATGTCCTTGGAGGTTCAATAGCTACCCATGCCGGGAAAGATGAAGTTTTGCTGCTCCACCGGCACGTTAGGTCTGGGCTTAGTGTTGTGGGGGCCCAAAAACAGCACACGGGATTGTCTCTCTCTTCTTTATTTTTTTTCTTTTTAAAAGGGAAAGGTAGAGGACTGAGTACTGACGCCGCATGGTAAAGATGCGTTTATGTATTGGACATAGGGTGGCAAATGACTGTGCCTTCCTGAACCAGGGGAGTTCCCTTGCTCCTGCTGCCTACGATTAGCCAGCCTTGCGGCGGTCAAAATTTAGAAAATATTTGGATTTATGGACTAAACTTTGGTCCTAAAGTTTAATTCATTAGGTGATGTAAACAGATAGACTAAACTTCGAACTAAAGATTAGTTATATCCCAACCAAAATTTAGTCCATTAGTCCGTAGAACCCACCTAATTCGGACTAAAATTTAGTTTCACCTATTTATGTTTCAAATGATTTCTCATCTAAATTTTAGTCCATGGATCCAAATATGTATACACTAAAGTTCAATCTAAAAAAGGTTTAGCTCATTTTTTATATATTATTTTTGGAGAAATTTTGCAATGATTGAAAAAATAAGAGCCGCCCATCTGATAAAATCTTATGGTGGTGAAGGCAGGAAGTACCCAGAAGTACCTCGATAAAGTACCTGGTACTTTCAAAATATGGGACCAAGTACCAAAACTAGTGGGATCAAGTACTGATTTAATTTAATTTCCATATATCAACGGCCAGGAAAAATTCAAGAAAATAAGTACCTGAAAGTAACGTTTGATACTTTACAATCAGTGTAAAAGAGCTCTTATTTTTGAGCTAAGGATGATTAAAGATTGAATTAGATTATGAAGGGAGCATTAGGGTCGTTACCACCTCTAATTGGATGAGTGATGGTTGTATATATAATAAACTCGACCGGAAAGGTACGTCCCATCATATTACGTTAACAGGAAGCAACCAGCTTTCCCGTTGAGAAAACCTTCCAAACCCTAACCACCTGAAATCTGTTGCCACATGGAGTCGAACCTAGAATCTAAAGAATGCTACTAGAGCCACCTAATTAATTCAGCTAGAGACCAGTTCGCAGTGATGGTTGTATATATGAAGTGACAACGGCTCTCTTTCTCCTGGCAAAGGAAAAATGTTGCTCTTCCACTGAAACGCATTATAACATTTCATGGTAAGACCAACCATTTTATTTACAAACACAGCTCATGGAGTCACCACGGAACTAAATTTTGACTGTTCGCTTTGCCTACTGAATTCACCTCTAAGAACCCTCGCCGCCCTTTGAATTGCACGGGAGACTTTCCACACTTCATGCCGAATTGCCACCTCTCGTTCTTTGGCACTCAGGTTGCCCGACCGAGAGATGGCGTCCGCGATCCCAGGGAAGAATGATAGCTTGCTTTCGTAGTCCTCCGGAGGTGAGTACAGCTGGGAAAATGTGTGTCGACTTGAACTTTCACCGAAGGAAAATAATGCAGAGGGAGAGTAAAGTCCTTTTCAATTTTGAAGAAGCGTTGCTTACCAGGTGCTTGAACCATCCTCTTCCTTTAAGCCCTTCCGCCTGCAAGAAGCTTCTTTCAGCAAGCAGGAGGCGATCGTTCAACACTCGCCTTCTTATCCTAGCGTGCTCATCATATAAATCTACCTGCTGAAGTTTCTGGATTTGGGTTCCAAACCAACAAAGGAGCACGTGATTGATTAGCACAAGAGTTTCGTATATCAATTAGAAACTGGAATAGAAACTATGTCATCAAGCACCAGATTGTGAAATATTGAATGAGACTATTCAAATGATAAGTCGTCGTTACAAGTTCAATGTGTCAGGCATCCAGATGATAAACTCTGGTAGCCTAAAAAGTCTATTATCCAAATCAAGCAAAGATGCAAATTTGTTTAAGCTTTGGACTACCTGAATACATGAAAACAGAAGCACGGTAAATAGTACCTGCGCCTCCTTCAGAACTTCCATAGCTGCATCAGAAAGATCACTGATGAATCCATTCATCAAATTGACTGCTTGACTATTATTCATCAGGGCAGAAAGTGCATTTGTATGCTCCTGTGTAATTGTAAATTTCAATCCTATGTTAAAATACAGATAATAAATATGCTGTATTGGCTACTGAGAGGAAATTGGTTTGGTGGTGGTTCTATGTAACATTTGAGCTCTCATGGATAAAATTCACTTAAATTGGAAATCTCCTTGTCCTAAAATGAAAATGAAAAATCTATCATTGGCACTGAAGTTGTAGATTCAACCACCAAGTTGGATATACCATCCACGATGCTGCACATGTATTTGGTGGTATTCTCCAATTCATACATCTTTGCAATGGTAGAAATCAAGTGTGTATAAATAACCCACTAACAAAAGGGAGTGAATAGCTAAATTATATGAATGCTTAGAGTCAATGTACCTGTAATTGTGAAGCGTAAACCTGATAATCAAAAGGTAGGACGGGATCATCTGCCAAGCGAAGGGCTAACAGTCCCCAAATTTCTGTGACTGGTGAAGCAGGAAAACTATATGAGCACTCCAAGGATTACTTAAACAAATGCTAGCAATACATTATTTCGACAGACCAAACTTTTGAAAATTGTAGAGTATGTAGCTAGCTTTATAGGCAAAGTTCATTCTTCTTGTTGACCCCTTCGGTACCAGTACACTCAATCATGATATCAAGCAGCAATATCACAAGTGCTGCAACCTTCTGCTCTAAAAAAAGGCATTTTCACAAACTATGTTGTTGCTTACTAGCCAAATGACGAAGAAACAATGGATCTCCATGCTTTTCCATCCAATTATAAGAGTCGAGAGCAGTGTGGTAACCAGGAAATTCTGCATTAGCATTACATTGGTTAGCGATGACGATTACCAGCCATTTTATAAGAACATGAGCAAGATAGGACAAAATAGAGCAAAAGGAGAATTGTGTGTGCCAACTTTAAGGTGAACCGTTGAAAAAATATTAAGAAATAAATGATAGGCACCCATAGCCTCAAAGCCAGTTGTACAGTTCAGACAAAAAAAATTAAAAATGGTTAGATTATAGGATCCTCAAGAGAAGTTCCAGCAAAACTGATCTACATTAGCAACTGCAGGTTTAAACATGTTAAAATCTCCAGGATGTTGTTCCTTTTCTGGAAAGCATCTGTTCTGTTTTGACGTACCTTTTCCATAGTACAAGTCTACAGAGGGAATTCCAGCATGATGTAGAAATGGAGCGAAGTCAGAATCAGTTCTGGCAAGTCTTTCTATCTGCAGAATTGATATTCTTTAGAAAATAGAAGGAACAAATATAAGGCAAGTACAGCTGTGATACTATACGAAATGATTTAGCTTTTTCTGTAAAGAATAAACATTAAGTCAAGCAGATATGGGAGCGATAAAAAAACTGGGAGAAAGCAAAAGGGAGTTATAGGCAAAATTGGATTTAAAGAGCGTGCAGAACCAAATAAGCTATGCCATACTCTATGCATTTAGTCTAAGCAGGTCATGAATTAGTGACAAAAGTGAAAAAAAAAGCAAAGGAAAATGTAGGCCAGTCTCCTTTTCTTGGTGGTGGTGATGGTGGTAGAGGAATTTTTAAGATTATAATACACAAGGTTGGTCAAATAAGTACAGAAGGTGCATCAACGACCTATATTGTGCATTGCTCAACTGTGGTGTAACTGGACATCTCTACATATGCGGAACAAATTTTGAACTTCTTAATTCTTACACTGATGCCGCCATTCATTTCATTCCATGTATCATGAACCATCTTTCCCATGACGTCCGGATCCTTTACCTGGAAAAATAGAAGTTTCAAAAATAGTCTCGTGTATCCATTCTGGAAGTCAAGCTTAACTGTACTGCAGACAATTGCACTAGAATAATTAATAATTTCGAGTACTACTATTGCTCAAGGTCCCAAGCTAAGTTGTTTCGAACACATACAAGAGGATAGATGATGCTACGATTATAAAAACATTCTGGCAATAATAAATAATTTTGCTACAACATGATTTCAGACCCTAGCTAGTTACGTGAAATGTGAATACACTTTCTAGTTTAGAAAACAGAAACATACAAGAGTGCAATAAAAAAGTATACCTGTCTTGTAATATCAACCAAGAGTTTGTCCAATTGAGGAGTAGAGCCAGCAAAAAACCCCACACCTTGCACAGCACAATCAACATTCAAGTAAGCTACAGCTTTCGACTGCAGATCTGCGAGGTTCTCTTCGACCCATTCAGTTGATCCAATCTGGAAAAAGGAACCTTCAAAATGCAGACAAAATAAGAGCAACAAGAAGTAAAGCTAACAACTAGATAGCACACAAAACCTGACCTGATCTAACAGCAGAAAAAAGGCATTCCATAGATGAACCAAAGGCAGAAAATTATCCAGAAATTCTCATTCTGATAATATTGAATTGCAACACCAATTAAATTACAACACTGCTATCCAGTATCTGCTATGTATTATAAAAAGCCGTTTAGTGTCATTTATGGTTTAAACATTAAACATGGCTTAATTGTCTAATGTTAAGAGTATATCTAAGTCTGCTTTTGGTTATATACCTCACGTTTATCCAGTAACGTCTTATTGTGTTTCTTTCATGTCTACTTACCATCCCAAACTCTTCAGCGTCCCAGCTACAAAGAATGATGGACCTCCGCGGTTTCCATCCTGACTGCAGCATTATTCCAAGACGCCGAGCAATGTCAAGAAGTGAAGCTGTCCCACTGTTAGGGTCAACTGCTCCATAAGTCCATGCATCTCTGTGGTTACCAAGTATCACGTAACGGTCAGGTTCTTGAGACCCTTTTATGACACCAAAAATGTCATGTATCTTTTCAAACTTCCTGTCCTCCTTAAACAAAGAGATAAGAGCAATCACAGTCTGACTATCTAGAAAGTGCAAGTACAGAACTTTCAACAATATGAAAGTGTACAGAACATAATTACGCAGATGCCATACCATAGGTAACAATGATGAAAACTTGCATTTTAAAACACTGTTCAGATGAACAAATTATACTTCACAACAGCAAAAACCACAGCACAGTGTTTTCAAATCGTCTAGTCGGACCTAGTCGCCATGGGACCGATCAGACGACTAGTCGCGATTAGTCGTCGATCAGGCCGATTAGTCGAGCCTAGTCGGTCCTAGTCGTCTGCCTAGTCGTCCTATGTGTCCCAGGACCGATATGATATATGTACTACATATTACTTAATAAAAAGCAAGCATGAAGGCAACAATGATGGTCGATTTTTCACTTATTTGTGAGAGATGATTTGTGAACTGTCCAGAACTCTGTATTTCTGTCCCATAGTCCGTATTCCTGTCTCTCAGCCTCTATATACCAAAAAAACTAATGGGCCACCTTGCCAGCCCATCACCGGCCGAGGCCCACAACTCAAACAGCCCACAAAACAATCTCAAGTCTGATCATTTTCCAACCTGATCGGTGCGACTAGTCGACGACTAGTCGGACGACTAGAAAACTAGTCGCCCAGACCTACTCGGTGTCCCTTATCGGGGTCACTGGACCGATAAGCCCGACTAGATAACATGGCCACAGCACGTCGATTTATGGACTTCCATGCCATTAAAAAGTCACACGGTTCAAGTACAAGGTGACGAGGGCATGGTATAGAATAAACACAATGCAGTGGCAAAAAATGTCAACAACAACAGGACAAAGGCCAAAAACAAAATACTGCTTGCAAAACCTGTGGCATTTAAATACATGTTCATAGCTCTAATTTGATTCAGGGAAGGGCTTCGCCCTAGGAAGCAGTTGGAACACCATCAGGAAATCTGATAATTTATATAGCGTAAATTATTCCTCCTCTTCTTCTGGCATTGTGGCCATGTGTACTGGAGTGCTGATTAAGTAATTTATGCAGTACACAAACTAAATAAGATGATTATTTCAGGAGTTAGGATCTGATGATTCTAAAACCAATCACCTAGTTTGGTATCTAATAACAGATAAAACCATAAATCCATGGGATCATGACACCAGTGGTGGAGCTTCATTGAGGCTAAAAAAAGAAGAAAAAACAGGCTACACAGCCATGACAATGAGCCAGCATCAAATTTACTCTATTGCTTATGGATCTCCATTACTGCCTTGACTATAAATAGACCGATTATTACTACCTCCTCCTAATTTATCAATAAAATTGAACCAGGCTCAGAGCCCACTGTGTAGACTACACGGGACTGTTGGGTACAACTCCGTATGGAAGTGAGCCAAACTAGAATACAGCTGCTGTTTGGTACACTATAAGGGTAAGTCCAGACTCTAGAGATCCATGAAACAATACCACCAAAATTGTCTTAAGTTGATGAGAAATTGGATACTGAAGTTACCCAATCGAATAATAATTTTCTCCCAAATAACTGTAGCAAGTGTGCGATTTAAGCAATAGTTACCTACCGATAATTCCATAGGTAGAAGCACCCAAATATAGACAGACAATCCAGTACGCTTATAACAGAAGAAACAAGCTATCTATACGGGCCATGTTTGGTTCTCTGCGCTAGTGAGTGCTAGGAAATTTTGACCGCTAATTACGGTGTTAAATAAAGTCAATTTACAAAACCAACTTCAGAACCTCTGCGCTAGGAACCCTGAAGAATCTAATGAGGCCTTTGACCGCGTGATTAGATGATGGTTACTGTAGCATCACTGTAGCCAATAATCGATTACTTACCATCATTAGATTCGTCGCGAAAAGTTATATCCATCCCTAAAAAGGTTTTGCAAATAGACTTTATTTAACACTCCATGCATGCGAGATTCCTTTCTCGGCTTGTGTGCGCTAGGAGAACCAAACAGGGCCACTGTACTAAGCTAACGTCAATTCACTGCCTGCAAAAGATTCCAATCGAGACAAATCAAACATGCAATATGACTTCTTCATAAACATTGGAAGAGTGTGTAGGCCGCGTTTAGTTCGCGAAAAGTTGGGCGAAAAGTTAATGTAGCACGTTTTCGTTGTTACTTGACAAATAATGTCCAATCATGAACTAATTAGGCTTAAAAGATTCATCTCGTGCTAATCAGTTAAACTGTGTAATTAGTTATTTTTTCAAATACATTTAACATTTCATGCATGTGTCGAAAGATTTGATGTGACGGGTACTGTAGGAAAAATTTTGGGAACTAAACGGGGCCGTAGTAGTATGATAAAAAGCAATCTACATATTGCGTTTTGGATCTAGCTGTCCATCCTGTTTGTCCGTATACATGTCGTCTTGTCGTCTTCAATCATGCAGAAACAGGACCAAGCAACAAGTCATACCTGATACGTGAAGTTGACCAATGTGGGGCCCGGTCCAACGCCACCGGCGTCCACCCCGAGCCCGGCCTGCCACTCCGCCGGTATGGAGGGGCCGCCAAGGCTTCGAATGATTGCTAACGCCGTTTCGGCCGACACCGGCATTGAGGGGATCTTGGGGAAGCGCCGCTTGACTGCCTCATCGTCGAACCCCAAACGCTCAGCCCCGCCGGCGGCTGCCCACCCGGGGGTGAGCGGGTCCCCGGGGCCGCCGAGCAGAACGACGCCTCTCTCTACGCCCCCGTCCGCGCGTCCCGCAATGAGCACGGCGACGGCGCCCTTCTCCGCTGCCCGCGCCACCACCCCGCCCCGATACCCGCCCCCGCGCCGCGCCACGGCGACGCGGCCGCGCACGCCCACCCCGAGCCTCTCGAGCGCGGCGTAGTCCTCCTCGCGGCCGAGGTTGACGAACACCGCCTCCGCGACGGCCCCGCCGGACGGCGCGTACGCGTGGTAGGGCGGCACGAGGCGGCGCCCCTCGTCGGCGGGCTCCTCCAGCGACAGGCGCGCGAGCGGGGACCCGTCGGACCGGAGCAGCGCGAGGGAGGAGGCGCGGCCGGGGTACGAGAGCAGCGGCGCGTACTCGCGCGTTAGGGTTTGGAGCCCCGCGGCGCGGAGCCGCCCGAGCACGTGCGCGGCGGCGGGGCCCGCCGCGGGCGTCCCCGCGAGGTGCGGCCCCGCGGTGAGCGCGCGGAGGTCGGCCGCGATGCTCGCGTTGCCCCCCGCGGACAGCGAGAGGAAGAGCGCGGCGGGGTCACGGACGGGGAGTCGGGCGGCGGCGGCCTTCGCCGGCGGTCCCGCGGGGCGGCGGCGGAGGACGAGCAGCGAGAAGAGGAGCAGCAGCCCGAAGGCGATGACGAGCCGGACGGAGCCCGGGGGCAGGCGGGCCAGGACAGCGTGCGGCATTCCGCAGGCCTGGCGCGGCGGACCGCCGGGGGCGGCTTGGGGGCGGCGGCGGCGAGCGAGCGAGCGAGTGGAGTGGTCAGTGGAGCCGAGCGCTGGGCCTACCGGCCGGCCTATTGCTTCGGTGCGTGGCGCCGTGCGCGGCGGCTTTACGTCCCGGTGAGGCCTTTCCGTTACCACTCGCGGCCACCGCACTTCGTCGGAGATTCTGGGATGCTGTTGGTGCTCGTCCGCGCGGCACGCTTTCACGGCGGCTCGAAGAGACTGCGGTCCGTTGAGGTGCGCGCGTGGGATTGGCTGGGTCGGGCCGGCAGCAGCACGTGGCGCGCGAGGTAGCGCGCCGAGCCGGGGGAACGCGGGATTTCCGTGCAGCTTATCCCGGAACTCTCGTCGTTTCTGGGCTTCTGGCCCAGCCCAGGTGGAGATCGATTTGGATGTGTGGTGCGCCGCAGGCGCAGCGGGCCTCTCCTAACGCGCCGAAAGAAGGGGATTTTTTTATGAAAAAAAGCCCCTTCTGGTACCCGTACAACTTACCACCGTGTTCGGCTGGTGGGTAGCCCTCCAGTAATTCCCTCTCACACCACTCCAGCTCCAGCCTCCGGCCACCAACCAGATAACAGTGTTTTTCTCTCACACTACTCCAGCTCCAGCCTGTCGAACGCGGTGCAACGTAAGATGTTGCACCAAAAAATAGTGAAGATCGGCAAGCAAATCCGTAGGCGCCAAGCAACGAGCGAACCTATATATAGGATGTTGCCTGCCTGCTACATGCGTGCAGTGCAGTGCTGTGCTTCAAGTTGTCGTCCGCAACACAGCAGCTGCTCTCTAGCAGACCACCACCACCCATGTCGTCTGCTTCTGCCGCCGGCGCTTCCGCCGACGCACCGGTGCAAGTACTCGAGGACTTCGCCGGCTTGGTCCAGCTCCTCAGCGACGGGACGGTCACCCGACGGTCGGACGCCAACGGCCTCCCGGTCCCTTCCTCCCCGCCGACCCTGTCCGCGGAGTGGAAGGACGTCGTGTACAGCCCGAACCACGGCCTCAAGCTCCGCATTTACAGGCCAGTTGCTGCTTCCTCTGCCGCCGCGGAGCTGAACGTCGAGGGAGACGATGCTCCCGCGAAGCTCCCGGTGCTCGTGTACTTCCACGGCGGCGGGTTCTGCGTCCGCAGCTTCGACCATCCCAACTTCCACGCGTGCTGCCTCCGCCTGGCGGGCGAGCTCCCGGCCCTCGTCATCTCCGCTGGGTACCGCCTCGCGCCCGAGAACCGCCTCCCGGCCGCGCACGACGACGCGCGGACCCTCGTGTCGTGGCTCCGCGCCCAGGCCGCCGCGGCGCCCGACACCTGGCTCGGCGAGCAAGCGGACTTCGGCAGGGTGTTCTTCGCCGGCGACTCGGCCGGCGGGAACATCGCCCACCACGTCGCCGTCGCGCTCGGGTCCGGCCTGCTCGGCGTCGCCCCCGCGCGCGTCTCGGGGTACGTGCTGCTCTGGCCGTTCTTCGCCGGCGTCGAGAGGACCCGCTCCGAGGCGGAGTCCCCGCCTGGCCCGTTCGTGACGCTGCCGGTGTACGACCAGTTCTGCCGCCTGTCGCTGCCGGCAGGGGCCACGAGGGACCACCCGGCGCTGAACCCGTTCGGGCCGGAGAGCCCCGCGCTCGACGCCGTGGCGCTCCCGCCGGTGCTCGTGGTGGTCGCGGAGCACGACCTGCTGCGCGACCGCGCCGCGGGCTACGTCGCGAGGCTGGAGGCCATGGGCAAGCCGGTGGAGCTCGTCGAGTTCCAGGGGCAGCACCACGGATTCTTGCCCGTGGACCCGTGGGGCGACGCAGGGGGCGAGCTGATCCGTGTCGTCAGAAGGTTTGTCTACGGCGGCGCATCGCGCAATTAGGACGTGAAGGATTGTCTCGTGGAGTCATGGTTGTGAACGCTGCGATCAAATCAGCGAACTGAGACAATTCCTTTTATCATGTGTTATCTGCAGAGCTTTGTTACAAAATTAGAAAAGTGTTACGGGGGAAAAGATTGATATGTAAAAGTTGCAAGAAATTTCAGCCGCTGTCGAGCTTGAAGGAAACAAAAGCTGGAGAAGCCACGTTAGTTGTTATAGGTACGGCGGCGCGACCATCAGCAACGCCGTGTGCTTCGATTCGTTAGCACTGTTCTTATTACAGCCGTCGTCATCGCGACGCTAATTCCCGTAGCCTCGTCTCTCACCCCAACACAACATGGCACTGGACCGCTATGCCTGACGAACACAACACATCAGTGAATTGACCGGGCGAGGAACAGGACGATCAAAATCGGCCGGCGCGCCGCCGACCACACGAACGCAACAGTTTCCCGGATCCGCCAGCGCCATTCACGTCGCCGAACATTTTCACCTTCGTTTCTTGTAGCGACGAAAATACCCGCCATGTACTGGGGGGACGTGGGGGGTGGGGGGCGTGTTACATGTACAACTAGTACAATCGAAAGGAACTCCGTGGCCAACCGCACAGCAGCTGACCAACTGTTTCCTGCCGCCGGCGACGTGGAATTCGCGCCGAATTCTTTGCCTCGCACCAGGCACCACGACTTTCCCGGGGCAGTGGCCGTCCACATCGGGCGAGCGTGACGCCGAATCATAATCGCCACCACCCCGGGCAGCGCCTTTTCGCTTCCCTTCCCCTTTGGAATCGGTGTCCTCGCCTCACGCTTGGCCGGGGAGGGGAAGGGAAGGAAAGGAAAGGCAGCGGTTTGCTCGGCGGCACGGCGTCCGGCGACGTGGAAAGCTCACCAGTATAATGCTATTGTAATGTACTGATGGCTGGCCCCTCCCAATCACATTTCGATCAGGGTCATTATTCAATTCGGTGCGGTCTCCTCCTAATCCAGCTGCTCCAGCCTAGCCCGCGCCGCTTCCTTCCAACAGACGCCACCAGTGACCAGACACCCCCCGTCTCACAGTCGCAGCGCGCCAGCCGTTAGCTCCCGACGGCGGCGGCGGGATCCGAGGCTGGGACCGGGGGAGCGGCGTGACCCCGGCGTTGGAGTGCTACATGTCTCCATGGATCCGGCCGCGGACCCCTCGCCGTCGCGGCGGTCGCTGAAGCGGCGGCCGCCCGCGCGGTCGCCGGAGCTGTCGCCGAAGGCGGGGGGAGGGGATCCGGTGGCGGCGGCGGAGGAGCTGATCCGGCGGGTGGAGGAGCTGGAGGCCGCGGCGGCAGCGCTGCGGGGGGAGAAGGAGGCCGCGGAGGAGGAGGCGCGCGGCCTGCTGCAGGAGCTGGACGCGGAGCGGGCCTCCGCGGAGACGGCGGCCAGCGAGGCCATGCTCATGATCGAGCGCCTGCAGCGGGAGAAGGCCGCCGCGCAGATGGAGGCGCGCCAGTTCAAGCGCTACGCCGAGGGACGCGCCGACCGGGAGCGCGAGGTCCAGGAGAACCTCGCCTCGCTCTCCGACCTCGCCGCCTCCTACCACTCCCGCCTCCAGTCCCACGGCATCGACCCGGACTCCTTCACCGACGACGAGGAGGAAGAGCCCGACGAGGAGGCGGAGCAGTTCGACATGGACGCGGTCCTGGTGGAGAGGAACGCCGGCGACCTGAGCGCTGGCATGGAGCTGAAAGCCATGGTGGTCGTTGACGGCGGCGGCGGCGACGAGGAGGAGGAGGAGCTGTCGTCGCCCGTGGAGAAGGAATTCGAGTACACGGTGGATGTTGCTACCTGCGCGAGCACGACGAAGGCGGCTGGGTCGGTGGTGGTGGCGGAGTACGTTGGGGAAGGGAACTCAGGGGGATTGTATGCGAGGGTCGAGGCGCTGGAGGCGGACAGGGTGGCACTGCGGAGGGAAATCGCGGCGCTGCGAGCGGAGAGAGCGCAGCTGGTGATGGCCAGGGAGATGGCGCGGCGGCTGTGCTGGGAGATGGTTACTGAGCAGAGAGCCATTGTGAAAAAATCAGCAGCCCCAGCGAGCAGTTTCTCGGTGCTCAGGATTTGCAAGGTATGCATGTGCTTAGCATATTGCTCATTGTTATCAAGCTGTTTTCTATGTAGCACCAAGTTTGTGAGTTGAAATTGCTAAAGTTTGACACATTTGGAGAACTAAACTTAGTCACATTGCAGGGAGTGATTTGTTAGTAAGATTTTTCCATTTGAAATTGCTAACTTAGTCACATTTTGAGAACTAACTTAGATCCATTGCTGCAGTTGACATTAGAGTTATTAGACACCATGTTACTTGTGACATATTTATTATGCACCTTGTAGGATCAGTATTCATTTATAGTATGTGAGCAACATTTGATGTTTTAAACATCATCACTTTTTTTAGTCAAATTCATACATGTCCACACTGATGATTACAAAATGCCGCTCGAGTTGTGTGCACTGTGGATGACATAAACAAATGTATTTGTCTTGTTTTACATCATGCTTGATGTGCTATTCAGTAAAATCCATTCCTGCAGACTGCAATCAAATTATTAACAAAAATTCATTCTTCCAAATCGTTTTCAATGGCAACGCAGCTTTTGGTTGAAAAGTTGTGAATTGAGAGGAGGTCATTTACCAAACTTCTGAAATACTTATATTCAGTAAACACTTCCAGCCATTTGAGCTAGTTTTCAGTCGACCATTTGTTTTAGTTAGATTTTTCTTCAACATGCCAGGGCATTTTGCATAGCATCAAGCACTGAACATTGACGCAACAACACTACAAAATACAAATATAGTATAAAAAATGTGATGTGTGCTAAACATTCAGCTGTATTTGATCTTCTAATTTAATTTTCCACATTCTTGGTTCATCCTTGAGAAAACACTCTTATTAATCTCTTTTCTGCAGTGGGTGCTCTCAATACTGTTTTGGAGAAACAGAAGTTCTACAGCCAAGTAGGTTATATATGATGGTTTTTCACTGATGGTCCTTTCCACTCTGAAGCGCAACTGAACTGTTGCTGTGGATATTCCGTAGGTATACCTTCGGTTTGTCGACTACTTTCCTTGGCCTTCTGCTGCTTCTCAACAGATCCACCATGTTGAGTCCCTGGCGACGTCTCCCAGGGCCACAACGATGAATTATGACCTCCATCCAACAGCCAAATGATTGTAAATTCAGAGCTTTGAACAATTGAGCTTTGTTGTGCATGTGTATTTGATTTTTTTTTAATGTTTCGTATTCCTTTTGCCACGTACAGTATTGGAGCTGTACGTTTTGGTGCCCAATCTTTGTGCTTGCCGTATAGTGTGTTATTCAGACTGCTAGGATTGACTTGTGATCTGGAGCTAACTGACATGCTCTGCATAGAGTGTAAATCATAGTAATTCGTGGAACCTGACGTTGTTTTAGTTGTTGCTGTTTGATGCTAGTGTATAGTGTGTTATTCTTTCTCTCGAATTCTTGGGTTAGATTATGTTTGGTCATCTTCTACCTTTCTATTTGAACCAGCTGCTACAAAATGATGTCATCTTCTACGTTTCCTTATGATTGCTTAATCGTTTACTTCTTAAAGCATGAAATTTGCACTGCAATCTGCAATGGGCGCCTAGGTGGTGCACTGGTGCCCCCTTTTTTTGTAATTGAATTTCATAGCCAATTCGGTTTTGGTTTTCTTATGTACTGAAGGATTCATTTGGACCGTCGGAATTTTTAAATGTTATGATTGAATGGTTCTGGAGATGTTGCTGGTGCGCCAATTCTTAAATGTAATCCGCTTCAAGAAGTCAAACATAGATAAATGAAGATGGATGGATAAACGTTTGAAAAATTGCAGCTTGTCTATCTGGCATTGATGCAGCGATGCTGATGCTAATGCTGAAGATTTTTCGAGAGGACAAGTCATTTTCCTCCTGTCATGCCAGAGCAGAATCATTTGAACTTTGGGAAAAATCAAACATAAATGGATTCAGGATCAAGACAATTCCTGTGCTAGTGTATATCATCCTATCTACTCGCCTGACATGTCTGAACTTGTCAGGATATTCATATCAGGAAGCTGAAACTTCCATGAAAGACGAAATTTACAGGTATTTTTGCCCATAGTTTTCAAAAAAGGTATTTTTGCCCATTTCTGCGTACAATAATGCAAAGCAGATACAAGCAAGCAAGCCGCTGTGCGTGTGAAATTTGCCCCCTGTGTGAAAAATTTTGCACGAACAGCGCGGGAAAAAAATAAAAATTATTGTACACTCTAATATACTCTATGGAATAACTTGTGATTAGAACAAGGGGCTGAGGTCCTGGATGGCCTGCATGGTGTTGGGGGAGAAGATGAAGCCCGGGGACAGCAGCAGCCCGGCCGCCATGGGGGACGGCAGCGTCGGTGCTGGCGGCGGCGCGGCCTGGCCCTGCCCGAGCGTGAGCAGCAGCGGGTCGCCGCCCTCCTCGGCCGCCGCCGCCGGCGAGAAGCCTGGCACGTACGGCGGCAAGGCCGACGATGACGTGGCGGGCGCGGGCTTGCCGGTGAGCCGCTGCACGACGGTCATGAACTCCTGCGGCCTGGCGTGGACGACCTTGGGCGTGTGCTCGTACACGATCACCGGCTTCTTGGAGCCGGACGCCGGCTTGGACGACGACGCCGCCGTCGGCGACGAGCCCCTCGACGACGCCGTCACCTTCAGCGGCTGCGGCCGCGGCCCCCGGAGGCCCCTCTTGGAAGGGGACGACGACGCCTCCGACGACGGCATGGCCACGGTCATAGTCATCGTGTAGCTCCACCAAGCTCCTCCTTACTATTCCCTGACGCTGTCAGCAGCCTGCTCAACGGCGATGATGTGCCCTACGGAGCACGGAGCTTTATAGAGAGAGGATGGAGAGCCAGCGAGTGGCTTGCATGCAAGTGGCGGTAGGATGTGTGCCAGTGTGAGTACGATGTCCAAAAGTCGCCGGTCAAGTACGGCGGGTGACCGTTGACATCTTTCTGCTTCAGGCTTCAGCTCCCATGAAGAAGTCAGAATTCCAGTTTGGAAATTAACCGGCCGATCAAGGAGAGAGGCAGGTTAGACGTTAGAGGTGGTTAGCGATCGCCTTGTTTTTCCTCTTCGGCGAGCTGACGCTGACCGAAGACAATTTTATCATGTCAATCTAGTAGTGCGTGGCGCGTCCACAGTTCGCTCGAGGTGTTCAAATCCTTCGAGGAGTGTGTTGTGTTCACTCTAGACTAGATAGTCTTTTGACTCCCTCCCTGGTAGTACAATTAGTAGTAGTACCCTTTGCATCATGCCGTGGACTTTTTGCGGGTGCCTTCTGGATGATCTTGCCCAGCCGTTTGAAGTTTGAAGTCCTAAATGTGACTGATGGCATGTTTGTGTTTACTAATTGTCTTCGTGGTTCATGTACCACGATGATTTGCAGTTCTCGTGCATGTTTGTTGAGAAAACAAATTAAAAGGCTTAGTAGTCGTTTTGGGTGACTTTTATGAAGTTCGTATCTGGAATTCAACTTGAGCGTTGGATCTCCGAAACAGAAGTTGAGAATAGTTGAGATGTTGTCCCTATCCCTTTTGACAAATGGCAAGGCTTACCTTTTTTTGACTAGCAGAAGATGGTCGGCTTTGGTTCCAATCCAGCCTTTCAAACAAGTTGTAACTACTGTTGAAGGCTTGAAGCAGCTAGGGAGTGTTGGTCAAATAACGGATTCGGGACGGCAGAATGAAGTTCCAAGTAATGCCTTGAAAAAAAAAGTAGTAAGAGAGAATGGGAGTGTAAACATGGAAGACCATGTGCCAAAGACGTTTTGAAAGAACAAGTCAGACAGCAGCGTCTCTCTAGCATCACCTCCATTGCTTCTTCAGAATTGCGGCAACATTGATTAAGCGGCAGAGACAGCGCCGGCTAACCCAGGGCACAGTACCTGGGATGTGATTGCTCGTTCAGAGCTGTTGAATTTTGGATCGGCATTAAATAATTAACTTGAAATAGAAGCTTTCGAGCAGGGTTGTATGCTAGTATTTGAGGTTTACAAACCTTTCTTTTCACACCATTATAAATTAAGAAAAATAAGTACATTTTAGCCCTCCAAGTAACTCATCTATTATGATCTGCCCCCTTTACAGATTTTTTTTCTTGGCTTCAGCCTCTCTGATACAACGAGCAAACAAGATGAAGAATTATAAGTTGCATTGGATCGGCTCGTTTTCTTACAATTAACCAAGGATTCATTCTAGCCTTTTTTTAGCGAGCCAATTTGTGAGCTGTTTGATAGGCTCAACAGATTCGAAAAATACAACAATACCATATTTTAATTTTTGTACCGTTCAATATGACAAAATAAACATGTAATTCGACTCATAAGTCAAAATAATATTGGTAAAATCTATTGTGAGTTTAAAATATTTTCTCCTAATTTATCGACCATCATTGGTGTTTTTCATAGTGTAATAATGAGTTATCATTTTAGGTCTTAATAACATTACTAAATTATGGCACATTGTTTATTATTATGGTAAAAACTTTTGAAAATAATGCTTGGTCAAAATTAGACATTACTGGACTAGGACAAAACTAAAGTCAATGGAGGGACTATCTCACATACTAACAAAATATTAAACCGAATTCATTTGTGGCTTAAACTCAGCAGCCAAAAGTGCTTCGAATTAATTCATACAAGTAGTAATTAAGATACTTAGCCAAAATGAATCTGCCCGTCCAATCTCCAAATACGGCCTGGAATTGATGAGAAAACGGAGACTAGCCCATCCGATTTGGCGCCAAGACCCCGGATCCGCATCCCGCGCGGTGTCCCCTGCCTCCGAACGCCGGACCACGGATCCGCCACTGACATCCGGACCCGCACGTATCGGGCCCACATGTCATCCACACGAAACCCGTCGCACGGGACCCGCATCGGCTCCGTTTCATTCCTCGGTTCCGTTCCTCCCCTTCCGCCCCGCTTCCCCGATCGATCCAACCTGAACCACCCAACCGGCAACCGCCTCCTCGCCGCCCGCGTCCAATGCCACCGCCGTCGCCGCCGCCGCCGCCGTCCGCGTAGCGTCCCCGCGGCGATGGGCAATACCTGCGTCGGCCCCAGCGCCGCCGGCCGCAACGGCTTCCTGGCCAACGTCACCATCTGGCGGCCCCGCGGCGAGGACCCGCCTGCCCCAGCCCTACCGCCGCCCTCCTCCCCCGCCTCCGACAAGGCGCCCGAGCCTGTCACCATCCCGGATTCGGAGCATTCCTCCCACCACTCATCCCGATCCTCCGACCTGCCGCCGCCCGCCGCCGCCCAGCCGCAGGGCCAGCAGCAGGACAACCCTCCGGCGAAGAAACCCGTGCCCAAGGTAAAGCGCGTCCAGAGTGCGGGCCTCCTCGCTGACTCCGTCCTGAAGCGCGACGTCAACACGGCCCGGCTCAAGGACCTCTACACCATCGGGAAGAAGCTAGGGCAGGGGCAGTTCGGCACCACCTACCTCTGCGTCGAGAAGGCCACCGGCCGGGAATTCGCCTGTAAGTCCATTGCCAAGCGGAAGCTGCTCACGGAGGAGGATGTCGAGGACGTGCGCCGCGAGATCCAGATCATGCACCACCTCGCGGGCCACGCCAATGTGGTCTCCATCGTCGGCGCCTACGAGGACGCCGTCGCCGTGCAACTCGTAATGGAGCTCTGCGCCGGTGGGGAACTCTTCGACAGGATCATCCAGAGGGGGCATTACTCCGAGAAGGCCGCGGCGCAGCTGACCAGGGTGATCGTCGGCGTCGTCGAAGCGTGCCACTCTCTCGGCGTGATGCACAGGGATCTTAAGCCGGAGAATTTCTTGTTTGTCAACCAGAAGGAGGACTCGCCCCTCAAGACCATCGATTTTGGCCTCTCCATCTTCTTCAAGCCAGGTACATTTACGGCATTCCTGGACTCTCTAAGCTAGAAATGCCGTTTTATCTAATCGTGACCTTGTTATAGTAATGTGACCCTCTATCAGTGGAATTAATATTATAACATCGAGTTAGCAAATGATCGAGGTGCCAATGTGCGTACGGTTGTTGCAGAATGGGGGATTCGTTTGTGGGGATAGCACTGGTCTCATGCTGCGTGCAACAAGCAGGCCACCATATATATGGTGACAACAAAATGTAGATCGATCGATTGTTACATGTTGGTGGTGACGTGGTGTGTATATTCACTAACAAGGGAGCATGGTTGCATCATTTCTACCAATCAATAAACTGAGATAACTTATGCTGCTAAAGCTGAACCATATTCGAGTATTCAACAAGTTTTTGGCACTGACTTTATTGGCATTTTGGCTCAGAGACCTCAGGATCGGTAAACATATGGCTATGATTTGCAAACGAGCATCGCACCAAAACTTATGAATTTCCTGGGTGTGCTTAAGCTCTCATCTTCAACACCAGTCAATCATATTCGTGACTTAGAATAGATCCGTTTTCACATTGATCTACACCAGATTTCTACTGTAACACATAATCTACATATGCAGTAGATTGTTTCTGTTTTCTAAGGAAATATGTGATTTTTCCAGGGAATATTATTGTGGTACTTTTACCAATTACCACGTAATCCAGAATAGCATTATTCTTTTTTTTTTCTGAAAAGTTTGCAGGAGCGCTGCTATGTCATTTAAGAGGGGATAAGCAAGTCCAAGTTCTTACAAACTAACGCCATTTGGACTAACATAACTTTCTCTGCAGGCGAAATGTTTACGGATGTTGTTGGAAGCCCATACTATGTTGCACCAGAGGTTCTGCTAAAACACTATGGCCGTGAGGTTGACGTATGGAGTGCAGGTGTCATAATCTATATCCTTTTAAGTGGGGTCCCTCCATTCTGGGATGGTGAGGTTATATGTAGCCTTTATGGTGAAATATTACATTGTAGTTTTGTGTGGCATTGGAAGTTGCCATTAATTCTATTTTTCTATTGATCTCTGGGGCAGAAAGTGAACAAGGGATATTTGAACAAGTTTTGAAAGGTGACCTGGACTTTTCGTCAGAGCCCTGGCCTAGCATCTCAGAGAGCGCTAAGGATTTGGTCAGGAAAATGCTTATTCGCGATCCAAAGAAGAGATTAACTGCCCATGAAGCCCTATGTGAGTAGTACGGAGGGATAACTACAATTTAATATGCAATTCCTTCCTAGTTTCTTTAGCCTCATCTCAACCAAATCGGCTATAATGACTGACCTGGGTTTTCCTAGGTCACCCTTGGGTTTGTGTTGATGGAGTTGCTCCTGACAGGCCTCTTGATTCTGCTGTTCTAAGTCGGTTGAAACAATTTTCTGCAATGAACAAACTAAAGAAAATGGCCCTTAGGGTGAGTACTCATACAAACGATTTAGTTGTGCATTATATCAAGCTATTCATGTATTGTTTTGTTTTGTTTTCTGTGTTTTTGTAGGTTATTGCTGAAAGTTTATCTGAGGAAGAAATTGCAGGATTAAAAGAAATGTTCAAAATGCTTGACACTGACAACAGTGGTCATATCACATTAGAGGAACTAAAAACTGGCTTGCAGAGAGTTGGCGCTACTTTGATGGACTCAGAAATCAATGCTCTAATGGAAGCAGTAAGTGTTTCAAGATGATCACCACCTATCTGCTGCCTGTCTATATAACTTTTTGAATAGAATTTGGTCTTCAGACCGCTTTGATGTCACTGTCTCATTCGCAGAATGTTAGCCATGGAAGAATGTTAAGAATAAATTCATTAGTTTTTTCTCTGATCTTGCATGGCTTTGAACATCAAATAAGCTTCAATTCTGTGCCGCGCTTTGGTGAGGAAAGAAAATACCACGTTATGAGGAACGCTTAACCGTGTTGCCGAGTATGAGATTTATTTTGGGAAGTTTACTAAAACAGTAGTGAAAATTAATTTTCTAACCATCATTCCAATTTATGGACTACCACTCAGTTGAAGCACATTTCATGAAAATATCAGGCGGACATCGACAACAGTGGAACAATTGATTATGGAGAGTTTATTGCTGCAACTTTGCATATAAACAAAGTTGAAAAGGAGGATAAGCTTTTCGCGGCTTTCTCATACTTCGACAAAGATGGCAGTGGTTACATAACTCAAGATGAGCTCCAAAAGGCATGTGAGGAGTTTGGTATAGGGGATACACGACTTGAGGATATTATTGGGGACATTGATCAGGACAATGTAAGCAGAGGATATTTGTTCTTCCTGTTCAAATTGGTAACTACAGTTTGTCTCGTTTTAATCATTATTTTTCTGGTATAGGATGGAAGGATTGACTACAATGAGTTTGTTGCGATGATGCAAAAGGGAGATAATCCACTTGGGAGAAAGGGACATCAAAGTAATGCGAATTTTGGTCTTGGGGAAGCACTGAAGCTTCGGTAATGGAGGTAATAGATGTTTGTTTTCCATAGTTTTCCTTCTATGATTGATTGACAATATTAGCCATGACTTCAAGTCAAAAGAGTATAATATTCAGTTTCCTTGAAGGGGACCATGTTATTATTTGTTTTTCTATGGATACTGTTCTTCGCTAGGGTATCTGATGGATCATTGCATTTAAGTTAGTTTCTTCTGCTTACTGTTTGTATTATCTTTTTTACAGTAGCAGATGTTTCTCATAGTAGCAAAGTTATCGTTCAGTGATTTGGAAAAAAATTGACCCGGCAATGGAATATAGCTCCAAAGGCTTGTCGATCGCATGCAGGCATTTCTGACCTCCAAGGTTCCATGGCGCCACAATCAAAGTTCCAGGGTACGTAGCTGAAGCAACCCAGGAGCGAAAACTTTTGCCAGAAAGCATCGACCTCACATAATTAACAGCAGGGTCGTCATGCTCAACATGGCATCTTTTGATTTCCCTCCTTTTCTAGTTCACATGTAGTGGCAACCAAACTTTCTCCACCATGTATCTGCGTTGTAAGTAAGCATGAGATGAGAGTAGGCGAAGTCCTTTTTTCTGCCCCTTCATCTTTCCATTTCCAGGAACGGCAGGAACAGTGTCAATCATTCCTGCATCTGCATTCCAGACTAATGTTTTAATTTTTGGTCATCCATGTTCGATAGCGGTGTAGTTCTTAGTGCCTGTAAGAATACAAGATTGTGCTGTAGGAGTCTGACAAATGAAACAAGTTCTTCTATGTTTGATTAATTGATTCTCCGTTGCTATTATAAATTTTTTTTGAGGGAAACGTTGCTATTATATTGGAACCTGATGAATGATTATTGAGGCCGCATTCTTTCCTATATACGTGAGGATTATATGTTTTATGATCATTTTTGTGTCATCAACTCTCGTCCCACTGATTATGCACAATTAAGAAGGCTCCAGTCAAGAAAATTTGGCATTCAGATAAAAAGAAACTTTATTACTCCAAATAATTAAGCATCTTGCCGTGCGTCTTCATTATTTGAAAAAGCGAAACAGTATTTTTCAAAAAAAAACGAAACAGGTGAAAAAAGATAAAGAAAACAAATAACAAACTGAAAAAGAAACTGAGGGGTAGTGCCTGTAAGAATACAAGATTGTGCTGTAGGAGTCTGACAAATGAAACAAGTTTTTCTGTGTTTGATTAATTGATTCTCCATTGCTATTATAATTTTTTTTGAGGGAAACGTTGCTATTATATTGGAACCTGATGAATGATTATTGAGGCCGCATTCTTTCCTATATACGTGAGGATTATATGTTTTATGATCATTTTTGTGTCAACAACTCTCGTCCCACTGATTATGCACAATTAAGAAGGCTCCAGTCAAGAAAATTTGGCATTCAGATAAAAAGAAACTTTATTACTCCAAATAATTAAGCATCTTGCCGTGCGTCTTCATTATTTGAAAAGGCGAAACAGTATTTTTCAAAAAAAAAAGCGAAACAGGTGAAAAAAGATAAAGAAAACAAATCACAAACTGAGGGCCCAACCGGGTTCGAACCGGTGACCTATTGATCTGCAGTCAATTGCTCTACCACTGAGCTTTGGACCCTTTATTGTAAACTTAGTAAAACAATAGTTAATCATACCAATAACCGTGAAAAGCCAAAGCATATCCTGGGACGGTCACGCTGCCCTGTACGAGACATGGACGGTGGAAGCTCGACGAATTTTTTTATTTTAATCCTTTTTAATTTAATATTTTAATAATAACTCATGCAGATTTAAATTTTCAAAAACTAGCCCTTTTGATCGAGCCAAACTCCGTGGCGTGACTCCCTGAAGAGTCGCGCCACATGCTTTGGCGCGACCAAACTGCCACGCTAGAAACCCCCCGCGGCCAGGCAGCTGACGTGGCAAGGCTGAGTCTCGCCACATGCAGTCGCGCCATGCGCCGTGGCGCGACTCAGCCCATTAACCATTAGCCCATGAAGAAACCCGAACCCTACCCCTCCTTTCTATTCCATCCTTCACTTCCATCACTGGCCGCCGCCATTTTTTTTTGCCGTTGCGAGAACGCCCCGCCACCCGCGCCTCCACTGGGCCGCCGCCACCCGCCCTCCGCCTTCGCCGCCGCCCGCCCTCCGCCGGCCTCGCCGCCGCCCGGATTCGAGCGGATCTGGTCCCACCGCCTGGATCCACTCGCGGTAGAGCCGGCCCCGCCACCTGCGGAGGCCACGTAGGCCGCCGGTCCCTAGCCCGCCACCAGCGGCGGCCCAGCCTTCCCCCCCCCCCCCCCCCCCCCCGCGGAGGCGGCCGGTCCCCGGCCCGCCTACAGCGGCGGCCCCGCCTTGCCCCCCGCGGAGGCCCACGGTCCCCGTCCGGCCGCCACCCGCCCCTGCAGTCCGGCGCCCTCCCACCCCTCCCCCACCACGGCCTCACCTCCTCCCTGACCCCTCCTTTCAATGAGCAGGTACATTTATTCCTTCCCTCCTCTAATCTTTTGATTTAGTTTTTCATGTGAAACACACTGAGGTAATAATTTATCTAGTGGATGTGATATTGTGTTACGATGTTGAAACTGTGATTTGTTGATAATTTTAAATAAAGTTACGGTGATTTGGAGCTGACCCTAGGTGGGATGTTGAAATTGTGATTTTTGTATGTAACTGCATCTCGACAATAGCGTGCATGGTTACATGTATGTTCAATGTGTTCTAGTGGTGTCATGCATTTGTTTTCTGACTCAGCATAATAAGGTCTTGTTCTGCCTGTAGCTTGTTCTTGAGCATGAGTATGGGTTGAACTTGAGAGTACATTTTACTAAAGGGGCAATTGTGTTTCTACCCTTACTTTGAATCCCAATTGCAATTTTACGCTCATTTTCTTTGACTTTGCATTCTTACCCCTACTGTTTCAAAATGAAGCATCGTTTTATCCCTACTCCGTTAACAGCACCTAACAGTGTTAAATAAGACAATTTTGCCCTTGCAAATATACCCCTACTTTTTTAAGAATTTGTAAATATACCCTTATTTGCCATTATATTGCAGCAACATTCCAATAACAATATGAACAAGAAATTGACAGAATTTGGACAGCATCTTAACACATAACTAAGTTCAAACCACATACATATGTATAGATAGCTAACATCCAATCATGCATATCCAAAAGAGATGTACCACCATATCACATCCCCATTGTACATGTCCAAAAGACAAGCATGTCTTCAGTTGCATCTCGCTGTAGTTTGTATTCGCAATATTTGTTAGCTTATGGTATAAAAAATTTGTATGTTATGACATACATTTGATAAAATTCTCCTTTAACAGACTGTGCCAGAATTTCCATTCATATGCTCCTTCAAAATGTATAGTGTAGACTGTATAAAGTGGCAGTATGTCTGTATGGATAAAAGCCAAATCTGAAATCGCATGCACTTCTTTTCCTCCAGCATTTTTTGTATCATTGTACAAGCAAACTGTGTGTTCACTGGTTTTCCAAAACAGATATGTTTAAGCATATTGAGTGCAGGAAACTTGGTAATCTGAAATCTATTTTGGTTACAGGCACCTTGGCACTTTCTCTCAAGCACCACTGCTCAGAGTCGAGAAATGGATGAGCCACAAGCTTGAGGCCGAGGTGGGTGGCTAGCCAATGTCAAAGACAACATTGGCAAGCCGCCTGCCCCTCCCGTCCGCGCCCACGCAGAGCCACGCGCAGGCCGCTGCCCACGCGCCGCCGCCCGCGAGCCACCGCCTTGGCCGCGCCGCGCACTCTCGCTAGCGCTGGCCGCGCGCCCTGCAGGGCCCCGCGCACTGACTGCTCAGGCCACACGCCGCGCACCCTCGCTGGCCGGGCCGCGCGCCGTGCAGGCCGCGCAGAACTCCGGGCCCCGCCACCAGGTGTAAGGATCGATGGACCAAGAGGGGGGGGTGAATTGGGCCTTTTTCAATTTCTAAAACAAAGTAAAGCAACCTTAACCTATGCAAAGATAGTAGGGCACCAATTCACCAACCGGATAACTAAGCTACCTACACAAGCTAAGAGAGATAAAAACAAAGTAAAGCCTAGCAAAGTAGAGCTAAGTTATGATCTCTAAGTCAAGCACATGAGTAAATTGCAAGAAAAAAAATGCTTGAATAAAGAGAGTGGACAAGAGACGACCGGATTTTTTCCCGTGGTATCGATGTGTTGGCACACACCCCTAATCCACATTGTGACACTCTCAAAGAGTCTTGTCACCTCCCTAGTTACCGAGACGAGGGCGCTCACTAAGAGTCTCCGTTCACCATCCCGGCGTGGTGGAGATCAAGCCACGTACAATCTTCTTCTCCGGGCTCCCACAATCCTTGGCAAGCTCCGCGAGAAAACACCTCGATCACCAAGATCGCCTAGGTGATGCCAATCACCAAGAGTAACAAGCTAAGGCCTTCACTTGAGCAAGAACCGATCACCAAGAACGGATGCACACTAGCTTCTCTCTACTCAAGTCCTTAATCTTGCTTCTTGATTGATTGAATGCACAAGTATGTGAATGATGAAGCTCAAGGTGGCTCTTGACTATAGTATGAGTGTATGGATGTTGCCTGGTGTCAAGAGTGGGCGAAATGACCCATTGGAGGGGTATATATAGGCAGCTCACACAAATAGAGCCGTTGGAGAAAAGCTGCCAGAAAACTGCGTAGCGCCGGTTAATCCGACGTCCCTCCATTTGTCATCGTCGGTTTAACCGGTGAATGTAAACTGCCTCTTCTGAAAACTAGCCGTTACAACTGGGGCAGATTAACCGACGTAGCATCGGTTTAACCGGTGAGTGTAGTTGTCCACTGAACCACTGAAAAACCAAGTCTCTGGACAACTGCACCGACGTTAACTCAAACCTATCGTCGGTTTAACCGGTGAGTACAACTTTTAAATTCCTCTGAAAAACCATCTCACTGGTCAATTGCACCGACGTCTTGATTCAAACAGCGTCGGTTAATCCGGTGAATAGAACTTGAATTTCCCTGGAAAAACCAATTCTGGACTAATGCACCGACGTTAAATTCAAACACATCGGTTTAACCGGTGTATTGAATTTGTCCAGACTCTGCTGACTTTGTTTAACCGACGTATAGAAAATTGAGAGCGTCGATTAAACCGGTGTATAGACTTTTTCTGATTTTGTCTTTTCTGATTTGAGTCTTGAATGAAATCCAAATATTCTTGAGATATAGTTTGAGAACCACTTATTTGAACTTCTAGAAACCTGAGTGACCATAGTGTGCATCCATTTTCAAATGATCATGTCCATGCTCAAGTTACTTAGCCTTAACCCCTCTTAATAGTGTGATCACTACAAAACTATAAAACCTATACTGACCTAAGTGTCCTTCTCAACCTTATGACACTTAGGACTAGAAAGATCCTTAGTCTTGACATAAAATTGAGTTGAATACCGAGATCGCCTTTTTGAATAATGAAATTGAGGGGCCTCTTTTGACATATGACCAAATGAGCGATAATGATCTATTAAGCTGCACAAACTCATTAGTCACAATAATGGTTGTCATTAATCACCGAAACATACCTTGAGGGCCTAGATGCTTACAATCTCCCCCTTTTTGGTGATTGATGACAACACAACCATAAATAACGGGAGAGCGAGAAAGATAAAGCAAGATAAACACAAGCGAACTCGAAAAGAAGGACCAAAGAGCTCAACGGCTCAAACGAAATTCATAGATATGTCTCAAAGCACGGCATACTCAAGCGACAAATGTACATATCCATGAACTAACACCAAATGTGATACGAAGAATCAAAGTCCTGATAACTACGAGCTCTCTCTAGCTCTACCCTCCCCCTAACTCTGTGGCTCCCCCTAACACCTCTCCCCCTTTGGCATCAAAGCACCAAAAGGCGAGCTACGGGTCGTGCTGTCGTGGTACGGCGAGGAAGCGGTCCGGGTCGTCGTCGTCGTCGGACGGAGAGCTCTCACCCTCGGTGACAGACGGAAGCTGCTGGTCTGGGTCTGAGCTCACTGGGGGGGTGACTGTCGTGGAGGCTCTCGTGCTGGCACTGCCTGGTAGAGGATCCGTAGAAGTCGTAACCGGGCCAGCGGAAGAAGTATCAATATCCGAAGAAGTGACCGCTGAAGCTGCCGGCTGTGACGGCTGCTGAAGCGACTGACTGGACTGCTGAAGGAGACTCCTGGAAGAGTGAAGTCGCTGGCAGTGGAGAGAACAGTGGACGACCGGCAGACCCAAGTAATGCGGACATCGAGAACGTGGTCTCCGGTGTCGCTGAGGTAGCTGGAGCTGCAGTAGGGGCTGGAGCTGGTGTAACGGCAGGCTGAGGTGCTCCAACACCCTGAAGGCCTTGCTGTCCTGGCTGCTGCGGGGCGAGTCCGGTGTGAGAGTAAAGCTGTGAGATCATCCCGAACATCGCCATCATCCCCTGCTGCATCTGCTGAAACTGAGCGTCTGTCCTCTGTGAAACTCTGTCGATAAGCCAGACAAAACGCTCCTCGGTCGCAGCCCGCTCTCGGGCGGCCTCTCTCTGTATAGCAGCAAGCTGAGCCTCATGAGCTCTCCTGGCCTCCTCCTGTGCAAGCATGTCCTCTCTCTGCTGAGTCACGAGCTGCTGTAGTAGTGAAGTGAGCTCGGACGGCTGAGTCACCTGAGACTCAGAGACTGTAGTAGCTGCTGAAGTCGGAGGAGCTGGCTCTCCTGAACCTCCTGCCTCGTGAACGTGACTGGCTGGGGCAGCTGAAGGAAAGTACTCAACGTCGTCGGAGGAGTCTGACTCAAGCTCAGACCAGTGAATCTCATCATCTCCCCCGGGAAGCTGTGCCTCTGCTGCTAGGAGTGCCTCATCCTCCTCTGCCACTCGTGCCTGAACCTCCGGTGACAGTCGAGCCATCGCTGCTCTATCTGCGTGTCTGCCCCTCCTCCTGTCCTGTGGAGCTGTGGGTCGGTAGACAGGGAACCTGGGAGCCTCGTCGTGACGGTAAGGGGCGCTGATGGGTGACTCTGCTGGCACTATCATAGAGCATATGTAACTGATCCAGTGCGCATAGGGAAACTGTCGCACCACACCCATCCCATCAGTGATCACATCCTCGATCTCAGCCAGAATAAAGTCAACTATATCAAATGGCTCGTGAGTGAGGATGTGTAGGAGCAAGAGCTGCTGCAAACCTGTGAACCCCTCTGGGTAGCCACTCCTCGGTAACAGAGTCCTCCGGAGTGCCATGTGAACAGCGTAAGCCTCTGGGGTCAGCAAGCTCGGCACTCTGGCGTAAGAGGCTGGGAACGGCTGGCGGAAGCACTGAGTGATCGCCTTGTGGGAAGGAGCAATCCCGCCAACCATCGCCCTGCGGGGTGGATCTGAGTCCCCGTAAACCCTCTCGTGCAGCGAGACGTCGACCAGGTCAACTCCAAGTATACCAGCAATGGTCGCCCTCGATAAACCAAAGTCCTGCCCTCCAAACATGAAGTGCACGGCTCTGCGCTCGGGGGCTATCCAAGCTGTAGCGTAGAACACTCTGACCCAGTCCTCGATATAACGGTTCTGCTCCATCTTTAGCAGCCTGGGCAGTCCTCTGAAGTGAGCGAAGTGTTCTCTGACATCTGCTCCCCCTGCGGCTGTCCTCAGAGACACCCAGTCAAGCACTCTGTGCGGGAAGATCCTGTGACCCCGCCTCTGGTAGGTCTCGTAGAAACTGGCCTGAAGAAGCGTCCAGAACCTACGGTCGACTCGGCTGTCACGGGTCACGGGGAACCAGTCCTCCTCCTGAACACTCCACCTGAGCCTCTTGACCTTCGCCGCATTGGCCTTGGTCAAGTTCTGGAGCAGCACACCTGGCTCCAGACGCACAACAGTGTCCATACGGAACACTGCACGCTCGGCCTCTAGGGCCTCGGCTCTACGAGCTGCTGCTGCTGCAGCTGCGGACCTGCGAGGCTCCTGTGGCTGGTGACCTCCTCGCGTCCTCGGTCTAGTGCGACGCTCGGTCGCTGGTGAAGTCTCTGCTGCTGGGGATGTCTGCCGAGTGCGGCCAGACCGTCGTAGAGTCGGTGACTCCTGTGTGCTCTGCCCCTGAGACTGCTCAGACTGCTTTGCCTCTGAATCTGAATCTGCAGCTGTATCTGACTGATCTGACTCTGCTGCTGCTGCCGTCGCGGCTCTGGTGGCCCTGGCACCTCTCACTCTGCCCATACCCCTGCCTCTGCCTCTGCCTCTGCCTCTGCCTCTGGGGTCCTCCCTGATCTGAAACGGACGAGCACGGCCTGATGCCTGCTCCTCGGCGGCCTTGGCCACCATCTCGGCCCTCTCGGCCTCCTTCTCTGCACGAGTCCGCTTGCGAGCGGGCTTCTCGACCACGACCTCCTTCCTCTTCCTCTTTTCGCGACCCATCTTGACTGACGGTGTGCAGAACACGAACGCGGCGCGAAAGTACCAGCACAGGCAAAACGTCGAGCACCTGGCGAGCACTTGGCGAGAAGGATGCTACGGATGCGGCTGCGGCGTGGAGCTGCTGCTGCGGCGTGGTGCTGCGGCTGCGGTGTGGAAGGCGTGGAGCATGGCGGCGCGCGCGGCTGGCGTGATGGCGGCGCGGGCGCGGGTGAGAAGCGGCGCCGGGTGGGCGCGAGGGCGCACGGCTGCGGCTTGGAACGGCGGCGCGTGGCAGCGAGCAAGGAGCGGCGGCGGCGGCTCGGCTTGCAGGCGAGCGGCGGCGAGTGGTGGCGGCGCGGGGGCGGCTTGAGGTGAAGGCGGCGGCGTGAAGCGATCGAGGGCAAGCGGCGGCGGCTGAAGTCGGGCGAAAACAGAGAGGAAGAAGAAACCACGGCCCGCACAAGACACATATATGACAGGTGGGTCCCGCGATTTTCTTTAACACCGGTCGATCCGACGCGTAGGGTTTGAACGCCGGTTGATTGCGTCGGTGCAGTTCACCCGAGGCTTCTGCAGATCTGAAACTGAACGCCGGTTGAACCGATGCTGTCAAGAGTGTACTCGTCGGTTGATTGATCAAAACACCGTTTGATTGCTAGGTCTGATTTGCATTTACTATCACCGGTTGATCCGATGCTCTGACTTTTGTATACGCCGGTTGAACGCCTGAAACTTGACTGAGCTGAGACAAACTTTAGTAACGCCGGTTAATCCGATGGGTATAGATCCTTTGAACGTCGGTTTAACCGGTGAAGCCAAAAACCCCACACTCAGCTCACTCTTCTATGCTAAGTCCAATAAACTTATAAGATTCAAATAAACTCAAGTTAATGGACTTGCATAGGCGACTTTACCCCTCAAAATAGATAGGATAGCACACTTGCTTAAATAAATTTCTTTTTAAACACAAGGAAAAGCCGCAAGAGAGACAAAACGCCAAATAAAATGTATGAGCCATGTCATAGGAATATTGAAGATAGAAAACTTCAAACTCATCATGACATTGCTCACTAGGCAATAACGCACCTAATACTTTGCTCTTTTCACTTTTCATGAATTAAGATCTTGTATATGAAACAAGTCTCATTTTCATCAAGTGACCTCCTTTGTGACCCTTACGCATGCAATGATAATGCAAGCTACAACCACATGCGAAAGTAAAGTAAACATGAAGTGCACATCTATATGACAAGAAATGCATAACAAGAAATTAAGATCTACTTGTCAAGTTTGAACCCACGGGAAGCTTCTTCATGATGAGCCTTTCTACAAGCCTAGAGGAAAACAAGTGGACCACCACCTCTAACTAAACCCTTGCTCATCACTATCTTACCATGGTTAGACAAGTGTCCTATATGTATGCATTTTTCTATATGACATGGCAACTTACATGACGTTTGCCGCATCTAACACATTAAGCTCATTCCTTAGCCTAACAAAGGTACTCTCGTCTAAAGGTTTTGTGAAGATATCCGCCAATTGCTCCTCGGATCTCACACCTTGAAGAGATATGTCTTCTTTGGCTTCGTGATCGCGCAAGAAGTGATGGCGAATATCAATGTGCTTTGTGCGAGAGTGTTGAACCGGATTCTTGGCAATTTTTACGGCACTTTCATTGTCATAAAGGAGTGGGATCCTATCTAGTTTCACACCAAAGTCCAAAAGGGTTTGCTTCATATATAGGATTTGGGCACAACATGCACCGGCCGCTATATATTCCGCTTCCGCGGTGGACAAAGCCACAGAATTTTGCTTCTTACTCGACCAAGAAACTAGAGAACGCCCAAGCAAGTGGCAACCCCCGGAGGTACTCTTGCGATCCACACGGCTTCCGGCAAAATCCGAATCCGAGTATCCCAAGAGATCTAAACTAGCGCCTTTGGGGTACCACAAGCCTATGCTAGGAGTGTGCTTGAGATACCGAAGGATCCTATTCACAGTCGAAAGGTGTGACTCCTTTGGGTTAGCTTGAAAGCGGGCACACAAGCACACACTAAACATTATATCAGGCCTAGATGCGGTAAGGTAAAGCAAAGACCCTATCATAGAACGATAGAGGGATTGATCAACCGGTTTACCGTCCACATCCAAGTCGAGATGCCCATTGGTTGCCATGGGTGTCTTGATTGGCTTGCACTCATCCATCTTGAACTTCTTCAAGATATCTTTAGTATACTTTTCTTGATGGATGAATGTCCCTTCCTTCATTTGTTTGACTTGAAAACCAAGGAAGAAGGTCAATTCGCCAATCATGGACATCTCGAATTCCCTAGACATCATGGTAGCAAACTCATGGCTTAGTAAATCATTAGTTGAGCCAAAGATAATATCGTCAACATAAATTTGACAAATGAAAAGATCCCCGTTGACGTCTTTTGTGAACAACGTGGTGTCCACCCTCCCGATCTTGAAGCCTTGCATGATTAGGAAGTCACGAAGCCTCTCATACCAAGCCCTTGGAGCTTGTTTGAGCCCATAGAGTGCCTTGTGCAACCTATAAACATGGTTAGGATTCCTCGGATCTTCAAACCCGGGAGGTTGCTCAACATAAACAAGTTCGTTAATAACGCCATTTAAGAATGCACTTTTCACATCCATTTGATATAATTTAATGTTATGATGTGAAGAGTAAGCAAGAAGGATACGGATAGCTTCAAGTCTTGCGACCGGAGCAAAAGTTTCACCAAAATCCAAACCTTCGACTTGAGAGAACCCTTTTGCCACAAGTCTTGCTTTGTTACGTATCACCACCCCATGTTCATCTTGCTTGTTTTGAAAGACCCACTTGGTGCCGATGATGTTCTTGTCTTTCGGAGGAGCTTCGAGGACCCAAACTTCATTGCGGGTGAAGTTGTTCAACTCATCTTGCATGGCCATCACCCAATCCGAGTCCTCAAGCGCTTCCTCTATGCTAGTGGGTTCAATACAAGAAACAAACGAGTGATATTCGCAAAATGAAGCATGTTTAGAGCGAGTTCTTACTCCCTTTGATGGACTACCAATGATTTGACCAATTGGATGATCCTTGGAGATGCGACCATGCTTCACTAGCGGTACTTGCGTGGATGCTTGTTGAGGTGGATCATGGGTGACTTGTGCTTGTGGTGGAACACTTTGCTCTTCTTGTTCTTGAACTTGGGGTGTTGGCGTTGGCACATCTTCTTGAGGTTGTGGATCATCTTTTTCTTGATCTTCATCCATTTGGGGCGCCGTGGAGGTGCTTGGTGTAGATGAGGAAGGTCCTCCCCCTTGATCATTGCCTTCATGCACCTCTTACGGCTTGATATCCCCAATGGACATATTTTTCAAAACTTCATCAATCTCCTCATCACCTACATTTTCATAGCCAACAACCTCCTCTTGGGAGCCATTAGATTCATCAAACTCCACATCACATGTTTCTTCAACTAACCCGGAGGTTTGATTGAATACTCTATATGCTTTGGAGTTTGATGCATAACCAAGAAAGAAACCTTCATCACATCTACTTTCAAACTTATCGAGCCTTTTCTTCTTGTAGATGAAGCATTTGCAACCAAAGACTCGAAAGTATGATATATTTGGTTTCTTCCCGGTGATGAGCTCATATGGAGTTTTCTTGAGGAGTCGGTGAGGATACACTCGGTTGGATGCATGACACGCCGTGTTGATTGCTTCCGCCCAAAATTTCTCGGATGTGCCATAATCATTCAACATTGCTCTTGCTAGGGTGATGAGAGTCTTATTCTTTCTTTCCACCACTCCATTTTGTTGAGGCGTGTAGGTGGCGGAAAACTCATGCTTGATGCCCTCTTCATCGCACCATTCTTCAATCTTCATGTTCTTGAACTCGGTGCCGTTGTCACTCCGGATCTTCACAATTGGGGAGTTGTACTCCCTTTGAGCTCTTCTTGCAAAGGTCTTGAAGATTTCCGGAGTTTCACCCTTATCGCCTAGAAACATAACCCAAGTGTAACGTGAAAAATCATCAACAATTACTAGGCAATAGAGGTTACCACCAATGCTCTTGTATGTAGTTGGACCAAAGAGATCCATGTGAAGTAGCTCGAGCGGCTTGGAGGTAGACAACATCGTCTTGATGGGATGATGTGTTGCAACTTGCTTCCCGGCTTGACATGCTTTACATAGCTTGTTCTTGTCAAACGTGACATCCTTCAAGCCGGTGATCATCCCTCTCTTGTGGGCTTTCTTGAGGTTGCTCATGCCAATATGAGCAATTCTTCTATGCCAAAGCCACCCAAGAGAAGACTTGGTGAAGAGGCATGTCATGGTACTTGTTTGCTTTGAAGAGAAGTCCAATAAATAGATGTTGCCATGCCTAAACCCCGTGAATACCATTGACTTGTCTTCTTCAAAAGTTACTACAACACCATTCTTGTCAAAGATACACGTTAGTCCAAGATCACACAATTGAGCAATAGAAATAAGATTAAAACTAAGTGCTTCTACAAACAAGACATTAGAAATGGATAAATCTTTAGAGATAGCTATTCTACCCAAACCTAAAACTTTTCCCCTTGAGTTATCACCATAGGTGACATGTTCATGATCGCCGGGGTCTTCAAGGGAGGTGAACATGCTATCATTGCCGGTCATATGTTGAGAGCAACCGCTATCTAGTACCCAATGTTTTCCACCGGCTTTGTAGTTCACCTACACACATGAGAATTCACTTTTGAGTTTTAGGAACCCAAACAAGCTTTGGGCCTTGCACATGTGTGACAAGAGCTTTTGGGACCCAAAGTTGCTTGGGGAGCTTTTTCTTTGACTCCTTAGTGAGTTTGCCAATGAATTTGGCCTTCACCTTGCCCTTCACTTTACTCAAGAGAAAATGGTTATTTTGAAACATTGAAGAGTAATTCTTGGGTAATTTAGGAAGAGGACGTGATGGTAAAGTGCACTCCCTAGTGTGGTGCCCGGTGACTTGGCAATGTTGGCAATATGATCCAACTTCCTTGATGAAGCTAATCTTTATCTCCGGAGAAGGAGTAGTGGCTATGTTTGGCTCCGGAAATGAACCAAGACCTCTTTTGCCATAGTCACGGGCATTGTTGAAGAGAATCTCTTTGTGGATGTATTCTCCTCTTGAGAGCTTCTCCACACTACTCTTGAGGCTTGCAACTTGATCCATCAATTCCTTTTCCCTAGAAGGTGCAAGCTCGGGCAAAACATTAGTAGCATTTGCATTAATGAGTAGGTCATCACATGAAGTAGAAGCATTGACCTTCTCAATAGTTTCATGAGCAAAGTTCTCAAGACTTGGGTCAATTGCTTCATAGGCAAATTCAAGTTCTTGATACTTGTGAGCCAACTCCCTATGCTCTTGTTTAAGCTTTTTGTGGCTCTCTTCAACTTGCTTAGCAAGTACAAGTGACTCATTGTGCTTTTTGAGCAAGTCATTGTACTTGCCAAGCAAATCGGAGTGGGCAAGCTCTAACTTGGCACGAGTGCTCTCAAGAACCTTGACTTTACCCTTTTCCCTCTTGATGACGGATGTATACTCATTAATGAGGTTAGCAAACTCATTAGGGTCAAGCTCATCATCACTATCATCTTCACTCTCACATACCTTAGAGTTACCTTTGGCCATGAGGCACATTGGAGGTGGAGGTAGTGATGGTTCTTCATTTGTGAGGGCGATGGTGACTATGTCTTCTTCATCACTTGACTCTTCGCTTGATGAGACATCGGTCACCCACTCTTGTTTTTCCACCAAGAAGCTTCTCTTGGTGTGCCCTTTCTTCTTTGGGAAGAGCTTGGTCTTCTTGTCATGGCTCTTTTTCTTCCCAAGTCTCTTGTTCTTGTTTTTCCTTTCTTCTTCTTCATCATCGCTTGAATCATGGCGATGCTTGCTCTTGTTGTCCTTGTTTCTTTTGTCCGGCTTGGGGCAATTTGGACGGATGTGACCTTTTTCTCCACAATTGTAGCAAATTTTGTTCTTGACATCCATTGGCCGGAACATTCCCCTTTTTGAGTCAAAGTTGAAACCCTTCTTGTTGATCTTGTCATTCAAGCGGGTGAACTTCCTCATCATGAGAGCAACCTCTCCATCATCTTCAACATCGGATGAGCTTTCATGATGATCATCTTCTTCATTGCTTGAGCTTGAATCTTGCTTGATCATCTTGAGCTTGCGGGCTTTGTTTGCCTTGGTCTTTAGAGCAATTGATTTGCTTGAAGTTGGCTCTTCGAACATACCAAGGATACTCATCTCATGAGCGTGAATTTCGCCCACAAGTTCTCCTACTTCCATTGTGTCAAGATTCTCCTTTTGAAGCATAGCATTGATGATGTTATACTTGGACTTCGGGAGGAGCATGAGAATCTTGCGATTGATGGAGGCACTGTCAATTTTGGATATTTCAAGTGCATTAATGTCCTTGACAATGACATTCAAGCGAGAGTACGTATCATTGCAATTTTCATGAGCTAGCATTTTAAAAGAATCATACTTAGCTCTAAACAAGTGATATTTTTTCTCACGAACTTTAGTGGAGCCTTCATGAATTTCAATGAGTTCCTTCCAAATATCACTTGCTAAGTCCATGCCATTAACTCTAGCAAAGACTTCCTCACTAATGGCCTCGAAAATTGCATTTCTAGCCTTGGCATTCCATTTTAATTGTTCGGTGGTGGGAGTTCCGGTGAACCCGGTCTTAGTGGCCAACCACACTTCGGGGGCAATCGCATCAAGGTATGCGGCCATGCGAACTTTCCAATAAGCAAAGTTCTTGCCCTCGAAGTGAGGCGGCGAACCACCCATCTTGGCCATACCTCTAGGCGGTGAAGCCTAATGATCCAAATGAGCAACGAGGCTTTGATACCAATTGTAAGGATCGATGGACCAAGAGGGGGGGTGAATTGGGCCTTTTTCAATTTCTAAAACAAAGTAAAGCAACCTTAACCTATGCAAAGCTAGTAGGGCACCAATTCACCAACCGGATAACTAAGCTACCTACACAAGCTAAGAGAGATAAAAACAAAGTAAAGCCTAGCAAGGTAGAGCTAAGTTATGATCTCTAAGTCAAGCACATGAGTAAATTGCAAGAAAGAAAATGCTTGAATAAAGAGAGTGGACAAGAGACGACCGGATTTTTTCCCGTGGTATCGATGTGTTGGCACACACCCCTAATCCACGTTGTGACACTCTCAAAGAGTCTTGTCACCTCCCTAGTCACCGAGACGAGGGCGCTCACTAAGAGTCTCCGTTCACCATCCCGGCGTGGTGGAGATCAAGCCACGTACAATCTTCTTCTCCGGGCTCCCACAATCCTTGGCAAGCTCCGCGAGAAAACACCTCGATCACCAAGATCGCCTAGGTGATGCCAATCACCAAGAGTAACAAGCTAAGGCCTTCACTTGAGCAAGAACCGATCACCAAGAACGGATGCACACTAGCTTCTCTCTACTCAAGTCCTTAATCTTGCTTCTTGATTGATTGAATGCACAAGTATGTGAATGATGAAGCTCAAGGTGGCTCTTGACTATAGTATGAGTGTATGGATGTTGCCTGGTGTCAAGAGTGGGCGAAATGACCCATTGGAGGGGTATATATAGGCAGCTCACACAAATAGAGCCGTTGGAGAAAAGCTGCCAGAAAACTGCGTAGCGCCGGTTAATCCGACGTCCCTCCATTTGTCATCGTCGGTTTAACCGGTGAATGTAAACTGCCTCTTCTGAAAACTAGCCGTTACAACTGGGGCAGATTAACCGACGTAGCATCGGTTTAACCGGTGAGTGTAGTTGTCCATTGAACCACTGAAAAACCAAGTCTCTGGACAACTGCACCGACGTTAACTCAAACCTATCGTCGGTTTAACCGGTGAGTACAACTTTTAAATTCCTCTGAAAAACCATCTCACTGGTCAATTGCACCGACGTCTTGATTCAAACAGCGTCGGTTAATCCGGTGAATAGAACTTGAATTTCCCTGGAAAAACCAATTCTGGACTAATGCACCGACGTTAAATTCAAACACGTCGGTTTAACCGGTGTATTGAATTTGTCCAGACTCTGCTGACTTCGTTTAACCGACGTATAGAAAATTGAGAGCGTCGGTTAAACCGGTGTATAGACTTTTTCTGATTTTGTCTTTTCTGATTTGAGTCTTGAATGAAATCCAAATATTCTTGAGATATAGTTTGAGAACCACTTATTTGAACTTCTAGAAACCTGAGTGACCATAGTGTGCATCCATTTTCAAATGATCATGTCCATGCTCAAGTTACTTAGCCTTAACCCCTCTTAATAGTGCGATCACTACAAAACTATAAAACCTATACTGACCTAAGTGTCCTTCTCAACCTTATGACACTTAGGACTAGAAAGATCCTTAGTCTTGACATAAAATTGAGTTGAATACCGAGATCGCCTTTTTGAATAATGAAATTGAGGGGCCTCTTTTGACATATGACCAAATGAGCGATAATGATCTATTAAGCTGCACAAACTCATTAGTCACAATAATGGTTGTCATTAATCACCGAAACATACCTTGAGGGCCTAGATGCTTACACCAGGGCAGGCCGGGCAGGCCGCGCGCCCTGCACGCCGCGCGCGGAGCTCCCTGCTAGCCGCACCCCCAAGCCGGGATCTGCAGCACAGTGCCTCAGGCCACTGCCCCCATAGCTGAGAGAAAGGAGAGGATGAGAGAACTCGGGGCTCAGATCTGCTTGGAGGAGAAGAGACGAGGATAAGGGTTATATTTGTCTTTTCGCAGGATTTTTGTTATTTTTCTAATCGTTTTATTCGGGATGCACCTCACGGTGTTACGAATAGGGGTAAACGGAGGCTTCGTATTGAAACAGTAAGGGTAAAAATGCAAAGTCAACGAAAATAAGGGTAAAATCGCAATTGGGGTTCAAAATAAGGGTAGAATATTATGGGGCTTTGAGTGATCGGCTAATGAATTGTAGCAGAGGAAGCAATGAGTTCTGTTTTGCTTTTTATTGTCACAGAATATTATAAGTTATGTGTCTTTGTGTTAATATCGAAGCAGAATTTGGTCATTGCTATGTAAATTTAGATTGTTTTTGTGTGAAATATATGGGGCTTGTTTAGAATTTGGTGGTGAACTGGGGATTTGTTATTTGTCTTGTGTTTCATCTAGGCTGACTAACACACTAAGGTAGCAACAAAGGTAAAATGGCTTCTTGAGTTACATGTTTAATGGGGTAATCATCACCATCTTCAGCAGGGGCATCCATACTACAATTACACACATTAACCACTATCTCCGCACAACTCACTTGCGAACCTCTGACCAACTCTTTGTAAAACAACTAATCATTCTCACAACCAATTAGCATCATCACATAGTGAGACATTTCCTTTCCAGCATCAAACCTACCACAAAGTTTTAACTCTATACACCCATTTTCTACTTTGAATAATGAATTTACTCGACCCATTATATCATCGAATGAAGGTGCCACATCAAATCTTGCTACTTCTTGCCTCATTCTTGCAAACTCTCAATTTTCTTTAACCGTCCCACCCGAAAATAAACGAACTAAACGATCCATCTACACATATATATATACACAAAATGACCAAGACAAAACTTTACTATTATAACTACAACATATTTCATTACTCCATACATGAAGAAGATAATATAACTATGTATAGCATAACATAAGAATCTTTACCAAAATACACAAAAAATAGATTTGCTACTATGAGGATTATTCACACTTTATAACTCTTCGTACTAAAAAAATCTAAACAACACTATCACCTCCAAAATGATATATGCAGCAATTATTACACGATATAAAAGTGTCACCATCGTTCAATTGCACGATACACCACAACTAATTCTACCCGATTCGTATTCAATCCTCCATTTCAACTCAAACCCTACCTAAACTCTAGCCAACTCAAACCCTAACAAATCCATAAAATGGAGGAAAACCAATTGAATAGAGTGAAGGAGGTACCTTCAAGGATCAATTTCCCTTCGTTTTCCCTTTCAATCCGGTGAAAGATCGAGTGGATCTAGAGGGGGGATGGAAGGGCGGCGCCATAGAACTCAGGTCGGGTGGAGAGTGAAGAAAAAAAAAAGAAAGAGAGTTGGAAGAAGATGTCGTCCGACGCCTATATCAGGCTGAGTCGCGCCACGACGCATGGCGCGACTCAGTCGCGCCAATGCATGTGGCACGACTCAGCCTTGCCACGTTAACAGCCTGGCCGCGGGGGTTTCCAACATGGCAGCTTGGTGTCGCCAAAGCATGTGGCGCGACTCTTCATCGAGTCACACCACAGAACTTGACGCGACTAAAAAGACTAGTTTTTGAAAATTTAGATCTGCATGTGTTATTATTAAAATATTAGATTAAAAAGGATTAAAATAAAAAAATTCTCTTGCTTTATACGGTCTCACAATAATTTGCCCCAAGTAGTGCTCAACCAATCACCGAGGACGTGCCTTACATACAGTCACGGGTGGTGGCCCACTTGCCAATATAAACGCGGGCCCGCACCTCGGTGGGAGACCCGTGCGCACGCCTCTCAATTTTAGCAAACCCCCAGCAATAACATCACTAGATAAGGATGGCCCACGGTTCGTCTGCCCCATCCGTCCTTGGCGCGAGGGGAGGCGGAGGGAACGACGGGGGCGGAGGAGAAATCGTTTAATCCCCCCCCCCCCCCCCCCGGTCTCCGCCTCGTCTCCTCTCGCCATCGCCCACCGCCCCCACCCCCCGGCGCAGGCGCGAGGGCGACGTTGCCGGCTCGTCTTCGGCGACGGAGCGGAACGATTCCACCAGGGCCAGGAACTCTGTCGTTTTCGTGGCGTTTGGTGCCTGTCCGTTGAGCGAGCGGGGCCAGGTGCCCTCCCGATTCCACTCCGCATTCGTTTCCCATCCCCCGTTTTCTGGAGTTTCTGGGTGCAGTTTTTGGTCAGATTGGCTCAATTCTGCGGCATTTACTGCCGTTTGGCCAAATCTGTTGCGTGGGATTCGGGGGGATTCTCGATGGTGTTTTCTTTTCAATTGATAGGCACAGGAATTTCACCAGAAATGCGCGTGTGCAGGAACCTTTCTGAGAAGAGGTAATCGAAGTCCGTTTGGTCCCTCGCGGCGGGGATGGACGAGAAGGCGAAGATGGAGAGCAAGCTGTCCTCGGCGGCGGCGTTCGTGGAGGGCGGCGTGCAGGACGCCTGCGAAGACGCCTGCAGCATCTGCCTCGACGCCTTCTGCGACAACAACCCCTCCACGGTCTGCTGAAATTGAGCCTTGGTTGTTTGTGATCGATGCGCTTATTGTTTCATTTTTGTTGGTGCTGATGTCTTCTTTGCAGGTCACGAATTGCAAGCACGACTACCATCTCCAGTGCATTCTTGAATGGTAATGTTTTCTAATGTGTTTCATCCTGCTGCAAGTTATGGTCCTATGCTCCTATGTTAAAGTTCTCGTGACGCCATGGGCGGAGCCAGGGCCCGTGCTGGGCGTGCTGCAGCACTGTCCCGGACTGGTTCATGCATATAAATCTCTATAGTAATTAGGTCTAAGGTAATAGCATTTAGCATAAATTTAATCAAACTAGCACTTGTTCGTCGGTTTAGCCCGGGTTGGAGTGCATTTAGCTCCGCCCCTGCGCGACGCCTTTGTCCCCTTTTGCCTGCGAGTTCTGAACCTTATGCAGTTATGCTTTTCGACCCATGTGCGACCCTAAACCCTAAACTCATAATAGCTCATTCTGCATTCTCTTGATCACTTTGCACCGCAACATGTTGCCTTCTGTGGCATAAATTATGACACCACTCCCTGTGTTATGTGCTTCATCACTATGGCCTTATTTAATAGAAAAGACCACACCAAACAACTTCTATTTAGATGTGAGTTTATGAAGTAGTGGTGCTTCAATCTCAGATTTTCAGTATTGCTTCCAATCATTATGCAATTTGACTGTGATAATCTTTTTTCAGAGTTCCAGGTACAAGGCTCTGGCCCATTATGTGTTGCAACAGAACCCTCTTACATAGTTTGCAGTCAAGGTTCCCCGTATGTTAGCACATCAATCAGTGATAACCCAGCACTATCAATCTATCACAAACAATTCAGCAGGAAACACTCAGCCTTACTGAAACCAGAAAAGCAGCAGCCGTTTGCAAATTGCCACATTATCCCCCCACCCACCCACACAAAAAAACGAGCCAGAACCAACTAGTCTACCAAATGGGATGGAATTGAACCTGTGTTCTGTAGGTTCTTATTTTTATATTCTCAACTTGCCTACACTAGTTGGGAACACCGAATGATCCTGCTGAACATGCCTGTCTCACTTTTAGCATGCAGTTATGATAACACATTGCAGAACATATGATCCATGCCCATGCAATATTTCAGCCATTTTCTTTCTTTTGGATGGTTGATTGTTGCAGCGATTTTCAGTACTAGCTTATGATTCAACGCATGATTAGTTGACTGAGTTGGAAGTCATTCTGTAGCTTGATAGCTTTTTTATTGAGTTTGTGCCATCCGTCCTAGAATCATAGTTTTGTTGGGGAAGTTCTTAGCATGAGATTTCGTTCTTAGCTTGTTATGGTCACTGATTCTTGGGATTTGTGCTACAGTTTCCTTGAAAATGAGGTGGAACTGCATGTAGTATGTGATTTCTGACATTGAAGTAATGCAGAAAATAACATCGTATGGTCGATTTAGAATGCAAGCAATAACAATACATGCATGATTCGTTCTGGTTGAGTAAGGTTGATTGAATTGAACCAAGTCAATCTCCAATCAATATGTACCAAAATTACTATTATTGTTGCCATGCTTAAAGTTTCATTTCATGTTTTTTTCAATGTGTTCTGATTCATATGACAATCTAGGTGCCAGAGAAGCTCCCAATGTCCAATGTGTTGGCAGCCTATCAGCATGAAAGATCCTATGAGGTGAAAATTTGTCATCTATCATGTTTATTTGTTGAGCTATAGATATTGTCTATTTCTCACCCACACTTTTGAAGTACTGCAGTCAAGAGCTGCTGGAGGCTGTTGAACAAGAGAGGAACATGCGAGCTAATCGTTCACATAGTACTGCTCTTTTTCGGCACCCAATGCTGGGAGATTTTGAGGTGTGGCATGCTTCTTTGTTCACATTTGAGGATGCTTTCGGTAAACTGTCAATGTTTTGCTCTGAATGTACACTTGTCACATGTACTTCTACTAATATCACCATTTCAACTTTTAGATTCCTGTAGGGGCAGATGATGCAGAACTCGAAGAACGCATCATTCAGCACTTGGCTGCTGCAGCTGCAGTGCGTAGGTCACACCGGCATCATAGGAGAGATGGGCACCGCAGCAGATCAGGAGCAAATAGTCACCCACAATTTCTTGTGCTGTCAACAGATGAGCACACAGCCTCAGGCCAAGATGCGGATTACGGACAAGCCCCTGCTGTAGTTTCTGGTCGCCCTTTAGCTACTCTTGTTGAACAAGAACGCACTACTCGAGGTTTAGAGGGTGCTATCAATCCACCCCTCTATTATTCTACTCCTGCTGATAGTAGTGGTAGATCAAACAATAGGTACTTTCTACATCCGTCGATACTATGCTTTTGCGCTTTTTCCTCACTATCATTGAGCCTTTGCTCGTGCTAATTGATTGTTATGATTGATCAGAATTTCTGGGATGCAGTCTACACCTGTTGATCAAGATAGAGCAGGACCATCCGATTTACCGTCATTCTCTGACACACTGAGAACTCGTCTGCAGTCTGCTTCAATGAAGTACTCTCCAAACCCTCAAAACTCATGACAAATGGAACATGGGCATGTGCATCTTACCTGTGGACATTCTTGACAATGGCAGGTACAGGGATTCTATAACCAAGAGCGCAAGTGGCTGGAGGGAAAGGTGGTTTTCTCGGAGCCACACCATATCAGATATCGGTTCTGAAGTAAGGAGGGAGGTCAACGCTGGGATTGCTGTAGTATCTCGCATGATGGAACGGCTCGATACAAGGGATGGAAATGGAACAGGGCCTTCTGCTACCTCTGCATCAGGATCCGGTTCTCAGTGAGGGAATGTCCTTGGAAGAACTGGTTCAATTGTTAAGACAGGTATGTGCTCATGATGTTCCTGCTGTGCAAGCAAAACTTCTACTACACAGCAATGCAGACTGACTGCTTCGAGATTTGTCTTGCTTCAGGCCCGAAGGAAAAAAAAGGCATCTGTTTCAGAGCTCCTGGGATCCAGCGATGCTTCATGATCTCTGTTAGGTCCATGCTTCAGAAGTTCGCTGAAGCTCTTGCGTCCAGGTCACGGGAAGGAACAGCAAATGTGCTCCCGCTCGAGACTTCAATACGTTTCCCCTGTGTAACATATCCAAAGGATGTATCTAATGAGACGGCTGTAACTGTAACAATACGAGTGTTGGTGGTGCAGTTTATGTTCACATCCATAAAAAAATACTGTACCAATGGATCGTTTCTCATGGCAAACTCGCTGTCTGAATTTTTTTCAGTTTGGTACTTTGGTCAAACAAATACAAGAGCACATGCTACACAAGGAATGAAGTTTTGTCATCGACGAGGAATTAAAAATTGCACCCCCTGGGTCAAGATTTAACTGCATAAGATTAATGCGACCTTCACGTGGCCAGCCCATCCCAATTCCTCCAACCAAGAATTAACACTATCGCACGTGCAAGCCCGACAAGTGATGGGCTGATGGTTCCTTCTGAGCACATACGGAGCCAAGAGTTAGCAACAGGTGCCAGATGATGATCTCTGAGAGAACAAGCCGGTCGGTCAAGATGAAAAAAAGAGTGAGCAAAAGCAGACGGTCCGGGCAGTTTTCTTAAGAAAAAGGAAACAAAAAAGAGACAAGATGAAGGTGCCCCAGGCAAAAGCATCAGAGCAAGCGCGCGCGTAGCTTGTGGCCGCGAGGCCGAGGTGCGCGCGGTTCGTAGTTCGTTTCGTGTCCTTTCCTCGCTCGCCGTCTCGCCTGCCCGCCCGCGTCGGCGTCGCGTGCCCTCGTACCGGCCCCATCGGCGAGCCCCCCGGCTCCAGACGTCGAGCCCGAACCCACCGGCACCGACGCTTCCCCCGTCATCCAGCGGCGCGGTGACGGACGCGACCCCGTGCCCGGCCGTGGCACATCAACACAACTCCTACGGTCCTACCCGTGACGAAACGACCCGGCGCCTTCGGGATCGCCGGTCTCCGCCGCATCTGGCCTGCAGGGCACTGCTGGAGACGGACCGGCCGCGGTCAGGCTTGGCCGCTCTTTCTTCCCGTATATGCGCAGGCCGAAACTTTTGGGTGGTGGTGACCAGCGACCAGTCCGTCGGTTGGTTCTGTACGCCACCACCTGGCAAGCGTACAAGGTAGCAGTAGCGCGAGACTTGTCTTGGCTTCAAAGGAGGAGGCAGCGCAACTACGAGCGCACCGCGTCGTTAGTAAGTACTCCGTTTTAAATAATAAGTTGTTTGATTTTTTTATTCTAAATTTGATTACTCGTCGTCTTATTTAAAAATTTATTCAAAATATTATTTTTTATTGTGGGTTGCTTTATTAATACAAATTCTTTAAGAATAACTTAAATTTAATTATATTTATACAATTTTTGAATAAAACGATTGGTCAAATTTAGTGTCAAAAAAGTAAAACGATGTATAATTTAGAACAAAGGGAGTAAGTCCGAAGAATAGCGTGACCGGAGCAGGAACTTCAGCGTACCCATTTCAGCCGGTCTTTTTTTCTCAAAAAAAAAAACAGGGCGCGGAAAGGCAGACGCTAGCACATTGTTAGTAACTGTGAGACGGAAAAGTACTTGGTACTGGAAATCTGTTGGAGGCTGGGAAAACAAGCCGTCGAGGCGGTCGCTTAGCGTGGAGAGTAACCCACGTCAGGCGACTCCGACGACGCCTCAGGCCAAACCATCGGAAAAGAGACAGCCCACTTCACCCCTCACAATCCTCCTCTCCCTATGTGACAAGTCAATAATTGAACAACCAAAAAGTAAAAAACAAGCCACCACTAATCGCTCGACGCAACACCTGGTTATCGTTAACAAAAAAAAAGGCAGCCATGATTTTGTCCTGCGTATTTGCCGAGTATATTCTAGGTTTCTTTTTCTTTCTTATCCCTTTCCCCCCTCGCGAATGTGTGAAAGGTAAGGAGGCACACGGTACGGCGCTGTCCTGCGCGTTTCTTTTGGGTGCCGCACCCGCACCGAATGATCATCGCCGTCGCCGGCGATCCGGCGATGGGGACCGTCCAGCGAGAGGCCTCGTCAAGCCATGTTCCGATGGCCATCAGGGAATTAGAGTGCTCGATGATTCCCGTTGTACATGCCGTGCAACGCCGAAGAAACGACGTGGCGGTCTACGCACGGCGCGCCGTACAGTACAGTCGGTTTTCCTGTTAATTTTTACGCAGACCAGGGGCACAAGACGGTACTGCTTTGCCAGTCGACGAGATGCCGTTGAAAAATATTAAACGAGTTTTAGTTTTATGGTAGACCGTTGGATCGCTGGCCATCATTAGTCTAATCAGAAGGGTAGGATTATTAGTTGCGGCCTAGCGGGTGAGTTGTCTTTCTCCGAGGGACATTTAACTACTCGTAGCCGTACATGATCGATATGTTTCTAAATCTGATCCTGTTTTTTTTTTGAAGGAAACTGATCCTGTGTATTGTAATTGCAACAAGCACATTGCTTCGGCCTTGCTCCTCATTGACTCGTTGCGGGTAAACGAGGGCGCTTTGAGATCATCAGTAGTTAGCGCGTCGTAAATGCAATGCGAACGCAAGCACATGCCGCAGCTAATAAGCTCTCATGCACTTGTTTGACCTTTAACCATAAGAAAAGATACTATAGTCTATCTAAGCATGATAAAAAGCTCGTCTCTTCTTGATCCGGTTCTGGTGGTGGCACCTACAACTACCGGAACGCCTTTTTTCCTTTCTTTCTTTCTTTTAATCTCCCTCAGAGGAAGCGAGACGCACTTGACTGCCTGCTGAGCGCCTGATCAATCATCATAAAAGCCTTTTGGGCCCTCTGCTAGCACCGACGGAGTGGCAGTAGCTAGCGAACCGAGTCCATTTTAACACGGGGCGGAATGAGATCGATGAGCACGCCAGCATGAACAGGAATCATTCCCTCACGGAATTTGACGGACAGACTACTGGTACACACGTTGCAAGACAAACTTTTTGCCGCAGCTTTTTAACCCAAAATCTCCGTAGCCCCGTGCGGGCTTGCATACTCGTCCGTCCTCCCATAGCTTAAGCTTACACTGGAGCCCGTGACGCCGGTGAATCCCTCTCCCTCCCGCCAACGCCAAGCCGGCCAGGGGCTCGAAAAGCGCGGGCGGGCACCGTGAAAAGTGGCTCAAACCAGCGGAAATCCTCGCGCGGCGGGGGGGGGCAGAAACAGCTGCAATCCGAGGCATTGCCGCGCTCGGCCGCCGCTCGTCCGCCTGCCGGCTGGGCTCGCTGCCCGCAGGTGCCCACGGACAGAGGGGCCAGGGGCCGTGGCGGCGTGGCCCGACCCGACCTCACAGGCTCACACAAGACACAACTGCGTCCAGCCTTTTTGCTGCTTACGCACACGCGAACCTTGTGTGCGCGGCCGCACACCGACACTTCCCCGGCGGCCTCCACCTCGGCCCCGCCCGCCAGCCTGTGTGCGCCCGCCTCCTCGCGCTTGCCCCCACCCACCACACCGCGTCTCACGTCTCTCTCCCTCTCCTCCGTCGGCTCGGTTGGCTCTTCTCTCTCTCACTCTCTTCACTCAAAGTGCAAGAGGAGAAAAGAAACCACCCCAGAGGAAAGGCTCACACCACCCACCTCCATTTAGCTAGCTTCTCTCTCTCTCTCCTCTCGCGCTCTCCCCCACCCAACCAACAAATCGAGCTAGCTGAGAAGAGGGGAGGACCAGAGGTGGAGAGCGGCGCAACGCAGCATCGAGGGGCGGCGGCGGCGGCGAGACCAATCTAGAAAGAGCAGAGGCCGGGCGCGCGCGGGGATGGGCGCGCCGGCGCACGGCGCTCTTCTCCTCTCCCTCCTGCTCCTGGTGGGGGCGGCGGCGGCGGCCGAGGACGCGGCGCCGCGGGAACCCACATTGCCCGCCGCGGGTGCCGGCGGCGGCGGCGGGGCGGCGGTGGGGATCAACTCCAACTCGGTGCTGGTGGCGCTGCTGGACTCGCACTACACAGAGCTGGCGGAGCTGGTGGAGAAGGCGCTGCTCCTGCAGACTCTCGAGGACGCCGTCGGGAGGCACAACGTCACCATCTTCGCGCCGCGGAACGAGGCGCTGGAGCGGGACCTCGACCCGGAGTTCAAGCGCTTCCTCCTCGAGCCCCGCAACCTCAAGTCGCTCCAGGCGCTGCTCCTCTACCACGTCCTCCCCGCGCGCCTCCCCTCCGACTCCTGGCCCGCCGCCTCCCACCCCACGCTCTCCGGCGAGGAGGTCGAGCTCGCCGCCGCGGCCGGCGGCTGCGCCGCCGGCATGCGCGTCGGCCACGCCGCCGTCACGCGCCCGGACGCGGTGCTCCGCCCCGACGGGGTCATCCACGGAATCGAGCGCCTCCTCGTGCCCCGCTCCGTGCAGGAGGACTTCAACCGCCGCCGCAGCCTCGCCGCGATCTCGGCCGTGCTGCCCACGGGCGCGCCCGAGGTCGACCCGAGGACGCACCGCCTCAAGAAGCCCGCGCCGCCGGTGCCCCCCGGCGCGCCCCCCGTGCTCCCGATCTGGGACGCCATGGCGCCCGGCCCGTCCATCGCCCCCGCGCCGGCGCCTGGGCCCGGCTCCGGGAAGCACCACTTCGACGGGCACAGCCAGGTCAAGGACTTCATCCAGACCCTGCTCCTCTACGGCGGCTACAACGAGCTCGCCGACATCCTCGTCAACCTCACCTCGCTCGCCACCGAGATGGGCCGCCTCGTCTCTGAGGGCTACGTGCTCACCGTCCTCGCCCCCAACGACGAGGCCATGGCGCGCCTCACCACCGACCAGCTCAGCGAGCCTGGCTCGCCGGAGAACATCCTCTACTACCACATGGTTCCCGAGTACCAGACCGAGGAGTCCATGTACAACGCCGTGCGGCGGTTCGGCAAGGCGCGCTACGACACGCTGCGGCTGCCGCACAAGGTGGTGGCGCGGGAGGCCGACGGCTCCGTCAAGTTCGGCCAGGGCGAGGGCTCCGCCTACCTCTTCGACCCGGACATCTACACCGACGGTAGGATCTCGGTGCAGGGCATTGACGCCGTGCTGTTCCCGCCGGGTGACAAGAACGCCACGCAGACCGCCGACCCTCACAGGAAGCCTCCCGCCATCACCACCCACAAGAAAATCAAGCTCCGGCGAGGTCAGTACCTCCAGATCTGGAACTGGTCCTTTCTGTTCTACCCACATGTCATTACAGATTGCTCAAAAGTAACCCATCACATTGTCCTTAGTTCAATAATTGAGCCGAAATTTACAGCTCACAATCTCGATTAGGGGGGTGGGTAGATTAATTTTGCGATTGGTTAAGATCAATGCGGGTTGATCAGTTGATGGTAAGAATGTTGCCGGTGAGGGTACCGGTGAGTGATCGGCTCGTAGCCAGCGGCGATTAATTTATCAGTTGGTGGGTGATTAGTAGTACTGGGTAGTAGAATAAAGACGAAGGCGTCGGCATAAAATAGAAGCGGCAATTAGGGTTCCTTACCGTCCTACTGCCATGGTCGTATTGGAAGGCATATGGGCTGTCGGTGGAGCACTTTCTAGCTTCTACCATGGACTAATGTTACTGTGGTTTCCTTGGGTTTTTTCACAAATGGCCAACATCTGTACTGGCCAACGTGTTAGCACCGTGGAAACATGGATGTGAGCTGACATAATAGGGATACTTGAGCATATGCTGTTGGGAGGTTGTCTTCAGCATCTGCTTGATGGGTGATACGGTTCCTGGGCCTGCAAGCAACACTATCCTTTAACCATGACGCATGAGCAACAATTTTGCTTTTCCTCGAAGCATGAAAGGCTCATATAGCCTTGGTCGCGTTTCATAGTTTAGGTGGAACAGTACCTGATTTGTTAATGCTTAGAGGGAAGGCAAGGTCGAATGTGTGCCTTTTGTATGGGTAAATAGCAATAGTTGGCAGTGTTCAGATTGTAGACACTGACAAATGAACGAACTCAAAATCTTGCCAGAGGAGACTGTTACAGAGGAAAAATTAGATAGCATTTAAGGTATACTTATGATCTGAATTAGACAATTCAGTTCAACCCAAACCACTAAGCCTTTGTAGGCCTTTGTTAGCATTTACTGTGAAATCAGATGTTTACTCGAGATTGGGTGCAGGAATGTACCAAAGCATTTTAGGAATGTGTCCCAGGCACCTAAAATTCTTTAGGCCCAAAGTCCACCCTGTATTTTGAATTCCATGTGATACGGTGTTTATTCGTTCCTGTTTGTACCCTTTCAAGCCAAGTTACTGTCGGCCATTATCGTGTCCATGACCCTTGCCCATGAGAAAAAGCATATTTATGGTATAAAATTTGCGAGTTTTCTTTTGCATAATTGTTTAGGCATCGAGTGCCGTCCTGCTGATTTGACAGGTTATCTGTTGCAACATAATCTAGCGTTTATTTCTTATTACTCCCCACCAATGTTTCCACCCTTCAGTTCGGCACCATGTCGGTGTCATTATTTGTTAACTGTGCAGTTAGTCTTACGCATTGTTCCCTACCAAAACTCTGCAGGCAAGTTGTTAGAAGCATCGTGCCAAATGGCTGCCCTCTTCGGTCAGCGATCGCGTTTCGTAAGCTGCCAAGATTGATCTCCATTGATACCGAAAGACGAACGAACTGAAACAACCAAGTGATGGCCGATGGGGGCTGTGCTGGAGGGAGCCGTCCACAATATTATTTGTTTTCTTTTTTTTTGTTTATTGATAAGAATAATGAATCAGGTGGGTATGTAAACTCGGTGGTTGTTGGTGTGTCCAGAGAAAGAGAGGGGGGGGGGGGGGGGGGGGGGGGAAGAGAAAAGGCAAGAAAAAAAATTGTCCATACATGAAGGAAGACCAGGATCGTCGTCTGTGTATAGAATGAATTAAACGTTTTGTTTTCTGTTTTCCGTCATTCTTTGCTTGCTTCTGTTCCCGTTTTGACAATGAGAATCTCGGGTAAACACACATCATTCTTATGATTCCTTTTTTATATTTTGTTCTCCCAATATATTGTCGCGTTTGTGCCATGATAAATCCTGGTAAGATCTGCAAAGCTGTGCGAGTGATTTGTCTGTCTGTCGGTGTACCTGCACTGCTCTTCCAAGACCAAAGAGTCACGACAGTGGGAGGAATCTTCCGGAGAGCATAATGGATGGTGGTGAACAATAAACTAGAGATGCTTCAGCTCAGAAGCAATCAAGCAAGCAGCTACTGCTGATATCAAACAATTGAGGTTGCTGCTCCTTGCCTGACCCCGTCAATGATCAATGTCTAACAAAGGTAGCTGCTCCCTGCCAGTGCTAGTGGTTAACAGTGAGGAAAAGCTACTCCTAAAGAAACTGGCAGATAAGAGCATCTCTAAGAGTTTATCAAATTTTATTTGATAAATTTTGTGTTTTGCCAACTTCTAAAAAAATATGTCAAGTAATAGTTTGGCATAATTTACTTGTCAAACCCAGATATAACTTACATCAGGAACCTGAGAGAAACAAAATTATCTTTATGTCCTTCCATCTCATAAAAACTTACATCAGGAACCCTGAGACAGAAACAAAATTATTTTTATGTCCTTCCACCTCTTTTGATACGGACGGATGCACCGCGGATACAAGCGCATACGCGCGCGGAGGCTCTTTTTCTGAATTTGGCATAAATGGCAACCTGGGATGGGAAACTGTTGGAGAATGTTTTTTCTGTTTTTACAAAAAAAAATAACAATCTGGAATGAGAAACTATTGGAGATGCTCTACCACAGAGCATGGCTGCTAAATCTTGCTGTGAGCTGAAGCTACTAGAATCCTGCTAATCTTGCACAATGGAATGATCTGGCCTGCTGCATCTCTCCGAAGCCTGTAGCCGTTCTGGGGGTCGGTCAGAGTGGAGCCGACGGGCGACGCTAACGGTAGCATCCGGTTGTAATGGGCCGAACGGACCACAGGTTCGTGTTGTGTTGTGTCCGGGACAGGATCGCAGGGGGAGAGCAAAGCGACAGCGGTCCCCCCCCCCCCCCCCCCCCCCCCCCCCCCGGCCGCCGCCGCCGCCGCCGGGCAAGTGGGTGTTGCGGGGTTCAGACTTCAGACACCGGCCGGGATTCAGAGAAAAGTGAAAAATACGTTCACGTGCCTGGCTGACGGCAGATCCGTGGACGTGGGTGAATGGTGGTGGGTGGAGAGCCCGGTCAAGGCCGTGGACATTTCCTTCCCGAGCGATTATTATAGACTAGCGCCAATCCATCGCTCCCCATTGAGGCAACAACGACCAATCCGTGCGCGCGAGGCCATCTGCAATGGCGAGTGTTAGGGCAGTCCCAATGCTAGACTCTATCACGGTTTTCATAGCTTCAAGACTCTATTACTAGAAACTATCCATCCCAGTGCAAGATTTTACAAGTAGTTTCTATAAGGATGTGGATTTAATGAACACATGTATGCAACACAAATAAACAAGGATCAGCTGTGGCAAATTTCATGTGGGAAGGAGCGGGTGGGGCGGGGAGGTGCCGCACGGGATCTGTCCGCCGGCCATGGAAACGATGGCTGACTTCGCAACGCGGAGAAAGGGTAGAGTCTTGTGCATCGAAGCCAGCGTAGACGTTGAGTCCGTCTTAGACTCGGTTTCTTCGTTTTTGCATCTCTCTCCACATTAAATTGCTTGCCACATCAACAAAACATCTACGTGGCAGTGTAATTAATAGGGATAGACTCTATGATGAAGTGTGGGTTGGGAGTGCCCTTATGAGTTATGACCGGCATCCACTTTACCAGGCGCGCCGAACTTCAGGTGGCTCGGAGGGCCACGACGGCTTAGTGGGCTGTAGGCCTGCTAATGGGGATGTACCCGCCCCTACCCGTAGCATTTTAATTAATTTTTGTCAACCCGCCCCCACCCAAATGTTTAATTAATCAACCCACCCCAACCCGCCCCACCAATGGTGGGTTATGCATGGGTTGCTGCGCACGATAGGAAGCGCTGGAGCATTACATAATGTGTGCTATACTCCTCTTTGTACAAACGGGCATCACTACCATAATGTAATATGCAACTACTATACAATTATTGTACAACACCGTCAGATCATATCGGAACATTCTGTTAGAGTGATTGCAGAACTCGTTGCTGTCGCAAATTCTTAACACTGAAGAACACGACCAGGAGCATTCAGTAGTGGCACCTCGCTGTCAGCCAGTCAGGCGATTGTCTGCTTTCTCTTTCGAGACCCTCTCTTCCTGTATTTCTTCCAGTTCGTCATCACTTCGCTTGCCTGCTTGCTCCTTCCTATAGGCAATCAACTTCTTCAGCCTCACGATTTCTTTTGGGGCAACATGCTTGCTTGTATCATTAACAATGCAACGAACCCGTGAAGCATACCTATAAGGGTTTCAATGGACATGTGAATAGCTGCACAAAGAATTCACCATACCACAAAAATGATTATAATGAAACAAATTTTCAAAAATTGAAGATCCATATCAATGAAAACAAAATTAACCTAGCCATCATACCCGTTTGATAAGAACATCTGAAATGATCATACTCATGGGAAACACTAAGATATCAAAACTAAATTGATGGTGAGCCGACTACAGCAACAAACAACAAACCAGAACAGTAGCCAAACATACACTCAATGAGCAAGGAGTAAGTGGGGAATGGAAGTACATCAAGGACTAAACCAGCCTTTGCAGCAAGACCTTCTCTTTGAGCTATCTCATTGAAATTCTGGATACGCGCTGGTGATGAGTTAATGTTCCTAATCAGGTCTCTTATCAATTCTATCACAGCACTAGCAACATTCATACCGTCTTGCACAAGAATGTTGAGTATATGAGCACAACATCTAACAAGAAGATGCTCACCACCAAATAACATGTCTTGCTTTCCGCTTTCTTGTAGAAGATCGCAAGCTGTCTTGTTGTTTGCTGCATTGTCCAGTGTTATTGTGAACATCTTCTCTTTGATTCCATAGTCTGTCAGAATAGTTGTAATGGCTTCCTCAATAGCAACACCTGTATGTGGATACTTCACATCCTTAAATGCAATTATCTTTTTCTTCAAAACAAAATCAGGGCCAATATAGTGGGCTATAACACAAAGATATCCCAACTTTTGGTTTGATGTCCAAAGATCCGAAGTGAAGCATATGCGAGAGCTAAGACTCTGAAGTTCACTTCGTAATTCTATCTTTGCTCTCTCAAACTTAGCAACACAATCATTACGAATCGTTTGTCTCCCTATGCCGCTAAAAGTGGGTTGCAGTGACTCCATCCAAGGCTCAAAACCTTCATCATCAAACTTGTTGAATGCTACATCAGCTCTAACAATCCATGCAATCATCAGGTCGCGACTTCTATGCTTATTAAAGGTGAATGGACCATCTGGCTTTTTCTTCATTGCAGCGACAAATCTGTTCCTATCATCACTAGGGACTTTGGGGCAGTACTCTGCAATGTGAGTTCTAAGGCTGTTTGTACCAGATTTCCTGTTTGCAATCAACTTTGTTCCACAGTACTTGCAAATTGCTTTTAGTGCACCATCTATCCTGACCAATTCTGGCTCATAATACTCCCAGATTGGTGCCCTTCTATTTGGTGTTTGTGACGAACTATTATCAGTGCTCTCACTTGTGCCAGAGGCCTCTAACTGAAGAGAAGACATCTATTTTGAAAAGGCATATTTTTAGAAGTTAAACATGCATGGGTTATCTTGTTGTAGAGCTCTTAAACTCTAAAGGAAACCTTTCAGTACTATAGCAGTCTAGTACTAGCAGCAATATCAGCAGTGCCAAGTGCAGCAATATCAGCAGCTATACACAGCAATATACATGAAATGCAGCAATATCAGCAGCTATTTGAACAGCTTAAACTTGCAACAGCTGAGAGAGTATACTCTATCTGCCAATCATAGTTCTACTAGATTCATAGGTGCATGCAGTAGCTTAGATCGAAACATGTAAAATTCATATATAAGATGAGGAGAAATACTTAAAGTTGGGATTACCTCGAGATGTTTCTCTGTGACTCTGTGATCTGTTGGTGCAGATGAATCCGGGTCAGCGGCGGCTTGGCCGTCGGCGCGGTCGGCGGCAGCTTGGCGTACCCTTGGTTGTATTGATTTAAAACAGAACTGTAACAAAATAAAAGGAATGTTGTTCAAATATAGGTTCAGAGATACTGCTTGTATAGAAAAGATAAGCTACATTGGCCGGACGAACAACTTCCCAGCAAAAATGCAAGTATTAGGTTTCTTATGCGGTTCCCAGCAAAATGCAACTACATGCAGTAATAGAACAACCTATCTCTGCTGCTTCAGCAGTAATAGAAAATGCATTGTTCAAAATTACATGCAGGCATAATATCTTCAGTGTTTTCTTATCTCTATTTTTGAAGCATATGTTCAGTGTTCTATTCAGAAAAAGTTAAATGAATCAAATGGACTGTAGATGGATTTATATTGTGAGAGCATTTGATAAGCTGTTCTCGAAGAAAGATACTACAATTTGCCAGGTTGAGAAGACACTACCTGACCCAGAGCTTGCAGGCTTAGAGCTGCTGGTTGAGTCTTTAGCTTCCAGAATATTGTGAGCCTAAGTAGTAATAGTAATTAGTACTGGCGCACTGCTTGATTTTAGATGGGTACCAAACTGCACCATCTAATGTTTGCAGAGCTGTATGCTATTCTTTTTGGACTAACATGCTTCCAGTTATACAACTAATTGCCAGGTCATTCAATTAGTCTCACAGCTAGCAGCAAGCAAATGTGGTTGACTTATGATTACTCCATGGCAAGCACTACCTCCGTTCTTACAGTATTTATGAATGAAATAATTCTGACCTCTAGCCCCCACTTTTAAGTTGGATCTTAATACTAGAGAGCAAGCAACAAGCATGCATCTCCTATCTGCATGTCGAAGGAGGATGCAGAGAGAGAGAGCAAGGTAAGAAGCAGTGGACTGGACTCACCCGGCCTTGCAGTGGAGGAGACCTTGTTGACGTAGGAGTAGGAGCTGCCCCCTAAGCAGTTCCCCATGGGAAAAACTCCTTATCCCTTCCGATCTCTATCACCACCTTCACCTCCTCTTTCTTCCCCAGGCGATCCGCTGGTCGTCTCTCTCTGGCCGGCCCGGCTAAGAGCAGCAGCAGCAGCGAAACAGGGAGAGACAGAGCACGCCGAGCGGCCGAGAAAGAAGACGGTGGCCGGCCTCTCAGTTCCCCAGATCCGGTGGCAGCCTGGAAGAAGGCGAAGCCGGCGGCCACAGATCCGGCGATCCCGTCGTGCCTACAGCACCTCCCCCACAGATCTTGGCATCTTGCAAGAAGAGGAGGAAGGGAGCCAGTGAGCCGTTGAGGAAGAGGAAGGGGTGATGCGGAGGAGATGGAGATGCAAGGTGGAAGAGGAGTACCTCGATCTGTGGACGTCGGAGGAGGAGAGGTGCGGCGGCGACGGTGGCCGGTAGCGGCGACGGCGGCGGCGGCGGCGGCGGTGTCGCCTTCTTGCGGGAGCAGGACCGCACCCACCCCGCCCCAACCCGCAAATGAAGCCCACCCCGCCCCAACCCGTTAGTCTATAAACCCGTTACTACCCTACAAACGGATCCCCATTCAAAAACCCGACCCAAAATCCGCATCTGAGCCCGCCCCGCTAGCAGGCCTAGTGGGCTGAGCCCATATTATCTTCTTATTCACTACTTTATAGATGAGGTGCACTCCTTAATTATATAGTATCTCCTAAGGGAGGATAAATACGTGTGTAAATCTTATTTTGGAAATTAGTAAGCAGCAACAACTTATTGGAAATTAGAAGAGAGGCGGCTAGGACTCCTGTATTTATCATCCCTTAGAGCAACTCCAGTAGTGCTGCTAAATTTGGGGGAGCAAAAGCTCATTTAGAAGCTCACTTCTAAATTTTACTCATCCAAATATGAGCCTCCACTCCAACAGGCCGAGTAATTTAGGCTTCCATTTTCTTAACTGATAACTAGGCCCCACTTGTCATTCCCTCGTCACCCCACCCACCTCTCCCACTCGCCCGTGCCCTACGCCCTACCCCGCGCCGCCCGCGCCTCCGCCTCGTCCACGCCGCTCAGCCTGGGCTCCTCTGCCTCGTCCGGGTCCACCACGGCGCGCAACCACTCTTCTTGGAGGATCCGGCGGTGGCTGCTTTCAATCCGGAGAGGAACCACGGAGAGGACGACGCCGAGTCAGAGGCCATGCGGAGGTGGCCGACGCGCTGCGCCCCCCCCCACCTTGCTCGTCGTGAAGCCCTGCTCTCCGCCCTTCCTCGCCCGCAACGGAGCCCAGGAACGGGATCCCCACCTCGCACCGAAGCTCCCCGACACGAGCCCGTCGCCTAGGGGTCACCGGAGTAGCGCCGCCACTGCCCAGACCTGCCCGCCGCCGCCCCTTGCTGCCGCCGGCCGGCCAGCCGGCCTCTGTCCTAATAGCTCTAGAGAGGCACATCGGTCATGCCCTCGTCGCAGTAGGCCGCGACGGTGGACGGTGGCTTCATGAGCATCGCCTGTGCCAAACTCGCGTAGTACAAGTTCGAGCTCAGGTCACCGAACAGGTGCCGTTCGAACAGCGAGTCCTCGGCAGCCGGCGATGACTCCTCCTTGTCGGTCGAGGCCTCGTCTTCGACGCTGCCGGGGGAGGACGGCGTCGACAACGTGGCCGATCGCGCCTCCTCCTCTGGGAGCTCCTCCCGGCGCTGGAACTCCTCCACGACCTCGGCGACGGCGCGGCGCACCTCGGCGTGGCTGGCGTACGAGGCCGGGACCGCGAGCAGCCACGCCGAGTCCGCGAAGTTGAGGCAGGCGCCAGGGCCCGCGACGGCGAGCATGGCGGCGTCGTGCGCACGCACCGCGGCCTCGGCGCCTGCCGAGCCAGAGCCTGCAGCCGCGGCGGCCCGGCACGCGCACCTCGCACACCCACCGCCTGGCGTTGCCCCGGCGCCGCACGACGCGGAACACGTCGCGGCGAGGCGGAGGGCGGGGCGGCGGCGGCGTGGCGGGGCAGGGGCGGGGCCGAAGGGGATGGGGAAAGGGAAAAAAAAGAAATCGGTGGGACCCACAGTTGGCAGCCCAAATAGAGAGTCACCAAATTGGAAGGTAGGAGGAGAAATTTAAAAAGCCTATCAAAATAGCAGCCCATTTGTTTTCTCTACTGAAGATTGATTTTTGATATTTACCAACTAAATCTTCATATGAAAACTCATTTGCTCTCCCTGGCCCTGGAGTTGCTCTTAGGATATCCTCCTCGGGAGCCCTAGCCGCCTCTCTTCTTTGTGCATCACCACGGCGCCGTGCATGCCGCCGCCCTCGCTCGCCTGGCCCTCGTCCTCCCACCACTCACGACTACAATCTACGCAGCGGGAGCGGAGTCCCTAGCAGAGGAGAGTCCCTAAAAAAAACTGAACCGACCGACACGCTCGCTCGGTGGTCGGTCGGGGGCGGCGCGCCGCAGACTGGCCTGCAGCGCGGTAGGTGGCCGCCTCCGGAGAACGCGACAGGACCCGATCCGACAGAGCCCGGAGGGCAGGAATCAGGGGGCGTTTAGTTGCATTTGGTGAAAATTTTTGGGTGTCACGTTAATATTTGACCAGATGTCGGGAGGGTTTTTCGAACACTAATTAAAAAACTAATTTCAGAACTCACTTGGAAACCGCGAGACGAATCTTTTGAGGCCTTTGACCGCATCATTAGCGCACGTGGGGGTACTGTAGCACTGATGGCTAATCACGCACTAATTAGGCTCAAAAGATTCGTCTCGTCGTGTACATCCAAACTGTGTAATTAGTTTTGTTATTTAATTACATTTAGTGCTTCATACATATTTAGTGCTTCATATATATATGTTCAAATGGGAGGTGAAAATTTTTTGGAACTAAACGGGGCCTCACTTCAGCACGGGCCACGGGCAGGGGGCAGCAGATCTCCGCATCTGTGCACACAGCAGCAACACGAAACCGTCTGTACTTTCTTTCACACGTAATCAAACAATCGAACCCGGATTCAGCAGTGACATGTGGGCCGTGGGCTCCGGCCCAGGCCCATGGCTGCCCGCTCCTACAAGTCCTACCACGAAACCAATCGCCTGCCTCACCGTTGTTACCACCCATCTCTACAGCAGCTCTACTGTACTCACCCCAGTCGACGTTCCAATCTACAAACAGTAGCAGAACTCTCTCTGGCTATGGCATCCACTCCTCGATGCTATATTATATTTATTGTATCCTCAATGCCTCCCTGAAGCCGATGCTGAAGCTGTTCTGCAGGCCGCCGCCGCCGGCCTTCTTGGGGAGCCCCAGCGTGGGCTTCTGCATCATGGCCACGAACTCGTTGTAGTCTATGCGCCCGTCCTGCAAAAGCAAACAAGAACCACCAGGCAATTCAAATCAGCCACGGTTTCAGAGACGCGACACATGCCATTCAGAGTGTTCTGAAACTGAAACGAAGACGCTCTGACGCACGTTGTCCTGGTCGACCTCCCCGATCATGTCCTCGAGCTTCACGTCGCCCAGCCCGAACTCCTCGCACGCCAGTTGCAGCTCGTCGGCGGTGATGTACCCGCTGCCGTCCTTGTCGAAGTACTGGAACGCCGCGAACAGGTGGTCCTCCCGCTCCACCTTGTTCAGGTGCAGCGTCGCCGCGATGAACTCGCCGTAGTCGATCGACCCGCTGTTATCCACGTCCGCCTGTTGAAAATGAAAAAATATATAGCACCTCAAATCTGTCAGGCACAGCGAATTCCATTCCACTCGTATTTTGGCTTTTGATCCAAATTCCACTCAAACTTCACACGGATGAAAAGCTGAAGAAGATTTGCTGAGCAACTTACTGCTTGCATGAGCGCCTGGATCTCGGACTCCTGGAGATTGGCGCCAACCTTTTTCAACCCAACCTTCAGCTCTTCGAAGGTGATGGTCCCACTGTTGTCTGTGTCAATCATCTTGAACATTTCTTTCAGGCCGGCGATCTCGTCCTCGGATAGGTTCTCGGCAATCACCTGGAGAGAACAAACAAACATATCAGTACAAGCAGTTTGGCTCAAACTCTTTGTCAGGAACATTCGGATAGCATTCCATGTTATTGTTTTTTGTAATGCGTCTTGTATCAGCCAAATGGCCAGCAGCTATTCACTGAATATGAGTACAAATGCACCATGATGATAGCTAAAGTTAATTCTTTCAAGACATGCTTACCCTAAGAGCCATCTTTTTCAGCTTATTCATAGCTGAGAACTGTTTCATGCGGGACAGAACCGCAGAATCCAACGGCTTATCAGGAGCCAGGCCACCAACCTGGACCCATGGATGCCCTAATAAAAGAAGATAGTTCAAGCAATGTTCAGTGATTAATGCATGGCTGATGGTTGTACTCTGTACTTCTGAAGAAAAACTGCAACGCATGCATAAACGGATCATGCAGAGTTAGATACTCACGTAGAACTTCATGAGCAGTCAGTCTCTTCTTTGGGTCCCTAATAAGCATTCGTCTCACAAGGTCTTTGGCGCCTTCAGAGATGCTAGGCCACGGCTCTGACTCGAAATCAAGTTTCCCATGTAAAACCTCTTCAAATATACCCTGCTCGTTCTCTGATTGGAAAAATATAAAAGGCATAATTAGTCCGAGAGATTGGACAAAAGATGCACATTTTTAAAGAAATTTGTTCAATGCTGAACTAGACGTGAGCGAATTTCGCACCTGCCCAGAATGGTGGCACACCACAAAGCAAGATGTAAATGATTACACCAGCACTCCAAACATCTGCCTCAGGACCATATTTCTTCTTGAGGACCTCTGGTGCGACGTAGTAAGGGCTACCGACAACATCAGTAAATATTTGACCTGAAATAAGATCCACATCTAAATATAGAGGAAAATGGAGAATGATTGATATCATAAGGATGGATGCAGACTGCAGAATAATAAGGTGTGCAGCTGTGTGGCTCAACTGTTGGTGACACAATATGAATTCTTCCAAAAAAAAATTGATGCCAAGGACCATATTTTCACCAATAATTCAAGCAATCCGAACATAATGTAGTACCCACTAACCACATTAGCAGCCAATGAATGCTGAAATTCAAGATATCCAAATTTGCTGGAAATCACATCAGTATATTGAAGAACATCAGGTGCCATTCTCTCTGTAACTGACCAAAATAGGGTCATGAAAGAGCCCTAGCGATATAAATGTGTATTAACAATTCCAATTACCACAAGATAATGGAGTTTTCATGAGTAGCATTGCACCACATAATGCTGATCAAATGTTGATGGGATGGGAGCAGATGACTAAATCATGGATCAAGTTAAAGAAAAAAAATAAGCAAGGTACGATATGCTGATTCATGTTCATATAGTAGCAATGCAATGCAAGCTCCTTGGAGAGAGATGCGAACGCAGAAACTCACCAGGCCGAAAGAAAATGGAGAGACCAAAGTCAATTGTCTTGAGAGCGGCCTCCTCCTTCTGGTCAACGAAGAGGAAGTTCTCTGGCTTGAGATCCCGATGCATGACGCCCATGGAGTGGCACACCTCGACGACGCCGACGATGACCCTGGCGAGCTCGGCGGCCTTCCGCTCGGTGTAGTGACCCCTCTGCACGATCCGGTCGAAGAGCTCGCCGCCGGCGCAAAGCTCCATGACGAGGTGCACGGCCACGGCGTCCTCGTAGGCGCCGCGGATGGAGATCACGTTCGGGTGCCCGGCCAGGTGGTACATTATCTGGATCTCCCGGCGCACGTCCTCGACGTCGTCGTCGGTGACGAGCTTCCGCTTGAGGATGGACTTGCACGCGAACTCCTTCCCGGTGCTCCGCTCCACGCAGAGGTACGTGGTGCCAAACTGGCCCTGCCCGAGCCGGCGCCCCAGGCTGTACTTGTCCTTGAGGTTCTCCGTCTTGCGCTTGAGCACGGAGCCGACGAGCAGCCCGGCGCTGGACACGCGCTTCACCTGCGGCACCTTGGGCCGCGGCCTGGGCGCCTCGCCGGATGAGTTGGAGCTGGGGTTGGTGGCAGCGGCGGCGGCAGCAGAGGCGACGGCGGCGGCGGCCGGCTTGGCGTCCTGCTTCGCGGGCTTGGGCGCCGGCTCCGACTGGGAGGTTGCGATCTTGACGGGCTCAGGCGCCTTGCTCTGCACCGCGACCTGCACGTCGGACGCCGGCTTCGGCAGCGCCGGCGGCGGCGTCCGGCCCGGGCTGCCCCCGCCGGGGCCATTGGGTGCGGCGGGCAGCGCGTCGCCCTCCTGCGGTGCCTTCCACAGCACGGTGGAGACGGACTGGAAGAAGCCGTTCTTGGTGATGCTGGGGCCGACGCACGTGTTCCCCATCGCGGCGGGGCCGCCGAATCTTTATTGGGCGCCTCGCCGGGACCGGATCCGAGGAACAGCTCCCGACTCCACGAGCTCCGCGCCGCCGGCTCAGATCACGTCGCACGAGGATACACACACGCCTCCTCCACCTCCAGCATCCGGAAACGGCCCCCTTTTCTGGGCAGGAGATCAGCTGAACAGCGGGAAACTAAGGAAGGCGAAGATCGAATCCGAGCCACAACGATTCGCGCGTCGAAGTCAACGCGATGGGCCGAGCGAACTCGAACTTGCAATGCGGAAACCTGAAGCCCCTTAGGAAAGGCCAGCAGCTAGGCGTCAAGGATAGCGACGAAGCGGCGGCAAGAAAAAGGCTCGGAGAGATGACGAGCGGAAGTGAGGGGGTACGTGAGGGGAAGTATGAACGGGCCAAGAAGCGAACAAAAAGGGAGATCCAGGAGCACGGCACGGCAGCAGGGAGAGGAGGCGGGCGGGGACCAGAGCGGTGGCTCGCAGAGCATGACTGCAAGGGGCAAGCCGCAAGCAGCCAATGATTGGGTCTCGGGCGGCTACTCGTGCCTGCCTCAGGGTTAAAAAAACCGGCCGGAACCGGTCCGGTTACCGCGGTTACCGGTCTAACCGGCCCGGACCGGTTCCGGCCGGTTTCAAACCGGCCCAAATTCAAAATTTAAATTTGAATTTCAAAAAATGGAAAAATTCCAAAAAATTCTTAAAAATAATTTAAATTGCGACGAATCTAATAGTGTCAAATTTTTTCAAATATTCGTTCATTTAGTATACTTTGCGAGCATTTGAAGTTAAACAAAAAAACATGCATACAAAAGTATACAAATACAATGTAAAAGTAGTACAAAAGAGGGTTGGAGGGTTCATTTAGGCTAAAACATATTATACAAACATTCATTTAGTATACTTTGCGGGCATTTGAATTTAAACTAAAAAAATTTGAATTTAACTTAAACCGACCGGTTACCGGTCAAACCGACCGGTAAACCGGTCTAACCGGACGGTTAGCCGTTCGAAACCGGTATAACTGCGGGTTTTGAATTCAAATTTGAGTTTGACCGGTTTTTTCCGGTAACCGATCAAACCGGACCGGTTAGCCGGAACCGGGCGCCGGCGGTTCGAACAGAACGGTCGGTAAAAAAATCCCTGGCTTGCCTAGCTGTGGGTTTGACATGGCACGGGCACTGGGAGGGAAGCGGCAGGAGGAAGCGGGCGCGAAGTGGGGGGCGGCGAGCGGGCACGACGGCCGTGTCATTCTTTTGTCCTGCTGCCAGAGGCGATGCCCCTGTTTCTTCCTTCCCTCTCGCCGATCGCGGAGGGATCGGCTGGAATTTGGAAGGAGGACGCGTGGGTTGCCGACCAGGCGACCGGGTCGCGTCGCCGTCCAAAGTCCAACGCGCGTCGCCGTCGGCCCGGGTCCGGGAGCCAATGGGCGCCTGCATCTCCGCCTCCCGAACGCGGCAGGTGGCCGGTAGCATCCCAGTTGAGCCTTCACAGCTGCCGGACTACACACACATTCAAAATTAGGTAGGTGCCTGTCAGTTGCCCGACTATAAATAATCGTACGCAGGTATCGACCAGTAGCTTTCTGGAGAAGTGGTCAAGCACACGGGAACAAAATATTTTCGCGGCGTGGACACGCACGACAGCATGGCCATGGCACGCAACAGCTCGGCAGAGAATAAGCAAATAACCGCGTACAGCAAGTGCGGAAAGCGAGGTTGGATGCAGATATTCTAAGCTAGAGTTCTGAGCTTGTTGGATGATGTAAACAAAAATACAACAGTGCATTACACTCCGAGACAAATATACCGGAGGCAGACCAGAGAGAGCAAAAAAAAAAAGCAGACGGCGGGAGGGAAGGAACCAAAAATTACACCTGGAGACACTTTTGTTCTATTTTACACCCCAAGAGCACAAGCGTATGACACAACGTGCAGACATGCAGGCCGGCTCAGACGAGCAAATGAATTTGGGTGGGGGGATACTCTACACTGACCTTGGGGGGCTTGGTTTACACGCCAGCCATGAGATGTGGTTTGTACTGTCCTGCTGCTGGAAAACCTGTATGGTCATCATATCAACCAAATCATACCTATTTTTCCTGTCGATATCACCGAGCAGTGCCGTCCCATCCAAACTGGCATCATGTAGTCCAGATTCCAACAATAGGGGCTCATCTCTTCTTAGGTGCCCTTTTGACCTTGATCATTCTTCTGTTCGACTTGTCACCGCCACCACCACCGCTGCCCAATGAGAAATTCCCACCCTGAAACTCTAGACTGCCGGCAGCTGGGAAGGACGGATTCTGCTGGGTTGCTTGTTGTTGGCCCCCGAACTGAAAAGCTCCACCTGGCTGGACTGCAGGAGCGCCAAATGCCGGGGCAGGGGGTGTACTAGTCTGCTGTCCAAAGGGTGAACCAAACATCGGTGCTGGTGCTGGCTGGTTCGTGTCATCTGCCATGCTGTCTTCATTCATCTGATCATTTCCGGGGGAGCCCATGCCAAAGGCTGTGTTCGTATTTGTCATTCCAAAGGCAGGCTGCAGAGTAGAGGAGTTCATGCTTGTGTTTGCTGAGGTAAATGAGAAAACAGAAGGCTGAGATGAGAAAGTTGGAGCTGACTGCGCTCCAAATGCAAAAGCACTGCCAGAAGAGGCTGATTGCCCAAACATAAATGTGCTCGGAGGGGATGAACTTGAGCTGAAAGGGTTGCTGAAACTGGAGGCTGATGAAGCTGCGGAGGTGCTGGCAAATACACTTGTACTGGCCACTGTTGATGCACCAGCAGAAGAGCTAGCTGAAGAAAATGTAAATCCAGTACCTGAGCTAGAGCTGAATGGGTTCGCAAATGTAGCTCCAGCACCAAATGGTGAATTGCCAAATCCCCCCGATGTGGATGTTGTCACTCCAAATGAGGTGGTCGCAGGTCCAGACGAGGAAGCTCCTGCTCCAAAAGACATGGTCCCAGGTCCAGATGAGGAGGCTCCTGTCCCAAACGAGACGGTCCCAGGTCCAGATGAGGAAGCTCCTGCTCCAAAAGACACAGTCCCAGGTCCAGATGAGGAGGCTCCTGCTCCAAAAGACACGGTCCCAGGTCCAGATGAGGCAGATCCTGATCCAAAAGACAAGGTCCCAGGTCCAGATGAGGCAGCTCCAACTCCAAAGGGAACAATCCCAGAACCTGATGAGGAAGATCCTGCCCCGAAAGAGAAAATACCAGGTCCTGATGAGGGCGCTGCTGCCCCGAAAGCTGATGAAGTTCCAGGTGTTGATGAAGCTCCAACACCAAAAGACATGGTCCCAGAACCAGTCGAAGAAGCTGCAATTCCAAAAGAGAAGGTCCCAGATCCAGATGACGAAGATACAACACCAGGAGTCACGGATGGGAATGAGCCAAATTGTGGTTTTGGACTCTGGGATGGTTGTTGCATTGTGTCCTCTGACTGCGCCGGCTTACCACCAAAGAGTGTGCTAGCAGCAGATGGTTGAGAGGTACTGCTAGTAACCAATGATGCGCTGAGGCCAGTAGATTGGACTGGCGAACTGAACCCAAAAAGGCTGTTTCCAGAGCTTGGAAATGTAAATGATGCGGTTGAAGAAGCCTGAACACCAGCAGCAGTGGAAGTATTAGACAGCGCAGTCGTTGCAGCGCCTGAAGCATCACTTGAAGCTGCAACTTGAGAGAAATTAAGTCCAGATGTGATGGGAGAACTTGAAATAGGTTTTGATGATGGCTTGCTGGCTGAATCTGGGGCTGTAGATTTCGCTTCATCTGCAGCACCTCCTATCCCAAATGATAAGGTGCTAGCTGGCTTTACCTCGGCAGTTGTGCCATCTGATTTAGCTGATGGTACCATTGAAAAGCCAACCGAAGTACTGGAAGAAAAATTAAATGCTGTAAATGCAGGAGATGATGATGAAATAGCTGGACTGCTACTGTACGCAGCAAACATGGTGGAAGCAGCTGAGCTGACAGCAGGTTTATCAGTAGGTGGGACAGTTGGGAGCTTTGGTGATGAAGAGTTTGAGAAGCCATTGCTCAGGCTCGCAGAAGTAGATGCAGCAGAAGCAAAATGGAGAGGGGCATTCAGTGTTGTTGATGCAGTTGATGGCACCACCTTGTCCGATGATTTAATGACATCTTCTGCTTTTTCTGTTTTATCACCTCTCTCAGAACTAGTGCTGTCCAATGTTGTGAGCTTGGTGACACTGGAAACATAAAAGGCAGAAAAGATTAGCATACTTAAAAAGATTGAAAACAGCTCACTTACATTCCAAGGAGGATAGTTCAAGACTTTTTTTGCATCACCAAGTAACAACAAAAAACTTGACAAAAATCGGAAATTTTCATTGGTTATCACCATTGTTCATTGTCAATATAAAGATCCATCTCAAAAGAAAAGGACTCGTAGCCTTACCAATCTCATGATCAGCAGATCAGGTAAATAATAATAATAATAACAACACTATATCTCTCAATGCATCACTACTCCCAGCTAGGACAAACAAAACATAGTTCTCAAACTCCATTCAGTTCAATGGCACAAATCAACAACAGACCACATCAATGTTACTACTAAAGTTTGATGATATTGAGTGCCCAGTCATGTTTTCACTAACCTGGTCGAAGTATAAAACCAAAAATCTTATGGTGCAAATCCTTACTACTAATAGAGTAAATGGTCCATAAGTAATCAAAAGAAAGACAAAAAGCCAAGAGAATTACCTCTGCCCAAATGTTGATTTGTTTTTAACATTTAGTGTTTCCAAATCTGGTGCAATAGACTGCTTGAGGCCAACACTAGTATTTGAAGCACAAGTCTGTTTATCGTCATTAACTGAAGCAAGCGGCGTTGCTGACACACTAGTTGCAGGGCGGGTACCAGGAGGCGCACTTGAGAATGCAAAACCAGCGTTGTTATCCACAGAAGCACGAGGAACTGCTTTTCCAGGATCATTTGATGAAAGCAAACCACCAGATGAAGAGACAGTTTTAGATAATGATGCTACAGGCTGTTCACTAACCGGAGAATCAACCATGTTCTTCTTCATTAAGTTCGATTCAACCTTTTGCTCTAATATCTTTTGTTCAACTTTCTGCTCTTTTCTAGTTGAGTCAGATTTCTGCTCAGTTGTTTTAACCTCTATCTTACTTGATAGACTCTTGGATGGAATGGGGACCTCCAGATCATCATCCAACTCTGGTAAGTCCTTGAAAACAAAAAAGTGAAGGGAAACAACATGGTGTCAGTTCATGAACATTTGACATATGGCTGGATTACATATGATGAAACAAGAATAAACCTTTCACATACCTCTATCACAGCCATTTTAAAGCCCGGTTTCCGTGATGTAGAAGCAGAAACTGAGTTTCCCAAAAAGGTAGGTTTATCAGACGAAGCAACTTTTGATGATCCACCTTCTATCATATTTAGCTTGCCTTTCTTCAACAGGGAACCATTCAAGTCTGGGTCAAGGGGTCCATTTGCACCATCCAAATCTTGAAATTTCAGGGAACTAGATGGGTCATACATACTGCTTGGCCCAATATCTTGCAAAACAGGTTTCTTCGACATCGAATTACTAGTATTACCAGTTACAGATTGCTGTCCAGACTGCTGCTCTTTAGGAGATGGAGCTATTATATTAAGCTGCTCAAATATCTTCTCTGCCATTTTGTTTGATTGAGCTGGTATGGATGGAGTGCTATCACTACGTTTACTATCTCCATTCTTATGGGATTCTAGGGGTCCCGCAGATGTTGTTCCAAGCAATAGCTTTTTTGAGCTCGGAGATTCCTGGATGGATGTGCTGTCTTCAGTGAAATCAGAACCACTTGTACAGCTGGTAAGAAGGTTTCCTTGAGAAATTGCACGAGCATCTCTAAAAGGAGACATCATATTTGACTTCTGCCGAATTCTACGAATGGGACCTACAGATCCAATTTCATTCTCTAAGTCACCCCCTCTTCTTTTTAAGACCTGTTAGGAAGATAGAAGTATAGTGAGGAAAAAAACATCTGGTGGTTAAAGTTCAGGCAATGCAGAATTTACATAAACCTCACCAAGTCACAAAAAAAGTTCCTCAATAGTGTACCTAACAAGTTGCAACATGATATTCCTATGATATTATACTTGCATCAATAAACGAAATAATATGTTGCTTTCTATAGCATAAATGCTTGCATATGCCACACCACAGCTATATCAGGGGAAAGATTTTACACAATCACAACCATAACTCTGAGACATATCTATATCTCTTTCTAAAGAATAAACATAATGAGGTAATAAAAATAACATGCTTCAGTACAAAACGCTATTTCGACACTCTGGCTATTTAATAAATTACCTGCCTGCCACCGATATGCGAACTTTGTGCTCGTTGGGACAATGAAAATGTGTTCACATCGCTAGAGATCGAACTCTACAAGATGCATAAACAAAAAATTACTTCCAAAAACTTTGGAAACTCTTCTGACTGCATGAAATTGAACAAAGGAAAATTCTCTAGTACTATGGGACGAAGACTCCAAGAGCATGCTGTGTGGAGCACATACAAATAAATACACATGACCTCCGGTAAAGAAATAAGCAATAAACTACAACAAATTATTTCAACTTTGACCAACATTAATTATCAACACTTATTAGGTACGTTAATGATCTAAAGAGGACTTGTCACAATATACTTCCATGATACCGCAATTTTTAGTAACACTTACAAACATACCAAGATAGGTTTCATAATCAATATTGTATTTTCGAGGCTGTTGCAAGCGAGACTTGAAAACTGGAAACTACAAGAATCTGACATAATGTACATAGATATACTAACCTTAAAATAAGGAGAGCGGGACATTCTATATATCGCTGACCGCCCCCGTAATCCCGAAGTCACGTAGCCATTTACAGGGAGCCCAGGGTTTTCATTCCCAAATTCGATCGGTGCCTGAACAATTGGTGGTCCAGGTCTCCTATCGTGGGCATTGTTACTTGCTTCACCTTTGTTCTCAAGAAACAATCGGCTTCTCAGACTACTTGATGGAGGTTCCCTCGAATAACGGGAGCTCATATATTGTTTCGCGAGTTCTGCAGGAGACCTAGCACCATGACTATGTACCTGCAAAAGTGCAAGATATGAATTAAATTAAAAAGGGACCAGAATTTTCAGACAAGAATACATAATTGGAATATGCTAGCTTCTAGCTAGCTCACTGAATGGTTGATGAAGCAAGTTAACAAGTGCATAGTAGTCGACAGTCATACCAGGACAAGTAACAATGCTTACTGAACTGAAGTGAACAACAGGCTCAGCTAAACTTGCACAGGTATGGGATTGACATCCTTGAACTCGAGACATTAGGCCCCAAAACTATATGTGGGTCAGTATAATAGAGTACCAAACCTGGTAATTAGAGATCTTGTGGGAACTTAGTTCAATCAAAGTTGTTATTTCGCATGATTTTTATTCTGAAATACATGTAGAATTTAATTGACAGTCTTTGCTTTAAATGAGGTTTTAGTTTTATTGAGACAATCTTACCAGTGTCCCTATACTCTGATTTAGCATACACGTTACCAAATTTCATCTTAAATAGGATCCGAGTGATTGGGAACTTAAATTTGAAGTCTCAAGTTCAGGAAGTGATACACCATGTTCTTAAGGCATCGCCTAGGTGACAAGGCATTCGGGAGGCAAGGACGGGCATAACAGACACCTTATCAAAAAGCAACAAGAAGAGAAGAAAAGAGGAAAGTGGTCTAGGAACTAGCAGGCAAGGCCAAGCATCCACCACCTCACCCACCCCCGCAAGATCAACATCTATGTCCAGAGCAGCACTCTCTCCAGGGCACCCTGAGAGGGAGGGAGGGAGATGAGGAGGGAACAGAAGCACTGCAAGCAGTACATTTAGGACATCGAGCAATCAGGAGTTCAGGGAAGTCGCTAACAGAAGTTGTATGGGATGGATAGAGCTTGTCCGGTTGTCCCCTCACCGTTTCTTCCCTTTACCTTGCTTTTCTCCTTTTCCTTTCGTCCTCTCACTTCAGCCGTTCTTTTGTTTCTAGGTTGGTATGATTTTGCCTCGCCTTGCACGCACTTAGGGCGTGTTTGGCTTGGAGCCACAACACGCCACGCCATGCTGTGGCTCGCCACAGACCTGTGGCGGACGTTTTCTCCGCCTCAGAAAACACTGTAGCGTGGCGAAAATACTGTACCTGGGCATTCAATGGCTACCAACCAAACATCCCCTTAGGCTTGCAAAGTGGGTGGGCCGCCATGCCTCGCCTTACCACCTTAAGAGTGTTGGTGATTCACACAGAATTCAAGGGGAATGCTATCCAATCTAAATATGAAGAGTAACTGTAATAATTTGAAGAAGGTAAACATATACTACCACACATCCTAACCCCAGAGATACTGGGAAAGGAATAATAAACAGTACAGGTATTCCTCTAATTTGGCTCTGCTTTCATGGCTCCCAGGAACAGACTTTTTTTGTCACCTTATACTGCAAGCAATATAAAATGCTTGTATGAGCAGGTTTTGTCCTTACTTTAACAGTCGGAGATTCAGCAGCCATCTGGTGTGATGTGGAGCCTCCTATTCCGTCAATTCTGATACCTTCATTCTTTTCCTCGCGGGAAACAATAGATGTAGGTGGATCGGGCTCGATGGTTCTTGCGCGCAAAAAGTCTGTAAGACGATCGAACTCAACCCTGCACAGTAATAACTCCTCATCATGAACAGCTTTAGAAGCATTGGACAAACAATAAATTGTGAAAGGAACACGTAAGCACGAATCAAAGAAAGATGAAAAGCACAATGGAACAAAGCAGTGGAACAAAAGGGAATATCCTTTGAGAAAATAAAAATTTAAACAAAATTGGTGGAACATCACAGAACCAGATAATAGATATTATAGCAGAGATGATGGTGAATAATATTCATCAACTGCAAATCAGCAATTGCACATTTTAAGAAAATATAACTGTTAAAACACTAGAGGAATAATAATTACGTAGATACATACCTAGTGAATGTTTTTCGCATTAACAAGTGCTCAACTTCAGACAATGCTTTGTCATCTGATGTGGCAGCTATGTTCTTCCCTTTATCAATTCCACCCTCTGGGAGTGGAGGCGAATCCTGCATTAAAATTTCAAATGTTCAGGTATGAACAATGATGAATGAAATGATACCATATACAGCACATCCCACATCAAACACAATTATAGCGTGGTGTATTTAGCTGCTAATAGTCAATTGCTACTTACAACATTAGTTGAATCAGGGAAGTGCTGTGTTGGATCATTATTTTTTCCTGCAATCACAAAACATCCATCAGATCAGCAACAGTATAATTCCTAGGCAATATTACACACAAGTCCAAACTAAAATTAAGAGCCAACAGTACAAACAGAATGGATACCAGAAGAGGATCTCTTATTTCGCATCAAGCAACGAAACATATAAGGCTCCAATAGGTTGATTACATCCCACTTGCTAACATTTAGACTATTATAGCTTACCGATATCGATCATTGTGGTATCCTTGAGGTGTTATCTAAACAACAATAATGCACCATGCGTATCGCTACAAAGCACAGTTTTAAAGCTTTCCATTTCTGCAGGAAAGCTCCTGTGAGTTCCCCGAAGCAAAACAATTTGCTTCCATCACGAGCTGAGCCTACGTATCAGCAATACATCTGCCACAGCTAAAATTACCAAAAACCAAAGCAGGTGCTTGCTAGTAAGGTAAACCCTAACATGCCCGGAAAGCCTGAAACCCTAGCCCAAGCCAAAATCACGGTCGGTTGGAGCAGACACCAATCCCATGAGCCAGGGAGGAACGCAGAGGAGTCTCAGGCTCACCGTGAGGCGACGAAAATTGCGGCGACGGGGCTGGCGGCGGGGCGAGGCGCTTGCGGAACACCGAGCCGAAGAGCCGCGCGGCGCCGCCCGCGATGAGGCGGGAGGCCGGGTCCACGAGCCGGGACACCCACCCGCCGCTCCCGCTCCCGCTCCCGCCCCCGCCGCCCTCCCCTCCCGGCCCCGAGGATGCGGACGCCGCTGCGGCAGCGGCCGCGAGGCGGTGCGCGGCGGCGGCCGCGGGGGGCCGCTCGTAGGGCGTGGAGGCGGCGCGGGTCGGCGGGCGCCGCCGGATCTTCCCTCCGGCGCCGGCGGCGGTGCCGGTGCTGGCGTACGGGCTCGGGTACATGGCGCCGGGGCGGTGGCGGAGGCGCGCGGGGTGGAGGCGGAGGCGGAGGCGCGGGGAAGGGGAGGAAAGGGGCGAGGCGAAGGCTAGGGCTTCGGCCCCGTCCCGCGAGTCGCGAGGCCCGTGTACTTCGCAGCTTCCTGTTTCTTTCTGTTCCCGTGCTAGGTGAGTAGGCGTGGGCTCACGGCGGATACGTAATTTCCCGTACGGGCAGGCGCCTGGCGCTTCCCGGGCAGCCCATCAACGTTCGGATTTGATAGTTTGAACTCTGAACGCGATTAGAGCCGTTAATGCGATGGGTGGATTTGAAATTTTGAACGGCCTTATTTTTTTATATATATCACGCAGGCAGGATATAAAAACCCGGATGCTTGTTTGAGGTTATCGTGACTAATAAATAGCCTCCCTACCTCACGTGATACTGCTTGCAGTTACGAGTTTGGACATCCAAGATCACTGTTCACATGGTTTTCAGTACAAGTCCTGCAGAAATCCAATAAAATTTGCATGTTCCGTCCTAAACCAAACACACAGGTGCAGGGAAAAAATGTTCAATACCGATTTTTAAAAGAAACGGAATAGAAAAATTAGTGTTCAAAGTTCAAACGCCAACTTCAGAACATAAAATGAAATAAAATAAAACAGGGTACTCCTCCGTGTCAGTGCTAGATGGTCCTACCACTGCAGTGTTATCACAAACAAAAAGAACCATTTCGGCGCACATGGTGCGGTCTCACTGAGAAATCTCCCGGCAGCTGCGTGCCACGCCACGTAAGGGGTGGCCCGCCCACTAGGCCACTACAGTCTACAGCAACGGCATTCGAGCTCGCTGCCGTGTCCGGCCATTTGCTGCTCCTCTCCGGCGGCCGTGCCCACCTCAGGATCACCGTGCAGGCGTGCACCACTCAGCCAGGGTTTTTTTTCCAACCGGATTCCGGTAACCGCCGGCCACCGGTTCCGGTTTATCGGACCGGTTGGACCGGTAACCGGTGAATACCGGACAAATCCGGATTTGAATTCAAATTTCTCCGGGGAAGCGAAACCGATCGGTATACCGGCCGGTTAGACCGGTTTACCGGCCGGTTAGACCGGTTTACCGGCCGGTTTTGCCGGTATACCGGTGGTTTCGAGAAGTTTTCCGACACTTAAAAAATGGATCCACGGTGTGAAATAAAAGGAAATTTCGACATTAGCTATGCACATTTTAACGTAAATGACCCTACCAAAGCAATAATATATAATCATGCATACAAATATAATAGTAATAAACGTGCATACAAATACGGAGTCATACACCTATACACATGAAATGAAAGTTCAACGTAGGAATGGGAAGACCCCCATTTAGGACGCAGTTTGGTATTCGGCGGTGGACATCAAAGCGATACCTCGCACTCTAAGCAGCTCAGCCTTGTAGTGTTACCAAGTTTGGCCCGTCCACGCCGATGTTGTTTGCCATTCCTGAACTAACATAGTATAAAAATGGGGGTCTTCCCATTCGTACACCCATCTCGTCGGTGGCTGTATGCTGATGTCAGGAATGGGGTAGTAAAAAGAGTGCCTGGAATCGCTGTAGGAGGAAGAAGAGTAGTCCACAGTCCGTTGGTCCACCACGCTGATAAAGTATGGACTGTCAGCCTGTCTTCGAGGTACTCCTGCAATATGGAAAAACTTTGACCAAGCTTTACCAATAGCTTCCTTTGCGTTCTTACCCTTCTGCGTCCAGGAGCCTGTATCAATCCTTGGTTGCGTCATTCCTCTTCTCCCACCAGCTGCCAAGTTATAGTCCTCCACCACAGGACTCTCCCTATGCGAAGTGGACCTTCGAAACATCCTCTGCATAACATTCCCCCTCATCGAAACACTACCCCCTCCACGCTCATATGCACCTCCTCTCTGTTCAACCCCCCGTCGGAACTCTGCTTCCGCTCTCGATAGATCCATGGCACGCTGCACCTGAGCCTCCTCATCTTCTTCATCACCGGGATAGTTTCCCTCCGCTGCAGCCTTCTCCCGTCTCAACATCTCTCGGGCCCGGTCAGCAATTGCCTTCTTTGCCCTATCCAACTCACGCTGAAAGAAGTCCCGCACATCAGGTGGCACATTCCTGCATTGGACCACCTCCGCCCCGCGGTGAGCTAAATGTTGCTTCAATCTTGTTGCACCACCTCCTCCTTTCTGCGTACGACAATAGTTGCATCGCCATCCGGGATAAAGATTTTCACCATGTTCTCATACAACATCTCTATCTCTCCCAGACATTTTCTACCTGCATAAATGGACAACAAAAACATCTCAATCAGATAAATAGAATCCTAAATCTTACCTAAATCCTAAATTAGTACACCTAAATCTTACCTAAAACCTATAACTTTTCAGCCATACACCTAAATGTAACCTAAATCCTAAAACAAATCATCTAATATTCTAAATCATACACCTAAATATGCCCTAACCAAGCATCCTACTCAAAAATTTGGAGCTCTTACCTTCTCTCCCGGTCGGGTCGGTAACCGGCGACACTGACCGGTAAACTGCTCTTACCGGCCGGTAAGCCGGCCACGGGCACCGGTACGCGCCGGATCCGGGGGTGCACCGGTAAGCCGGCCTAACCGGGCGGCCAACCGGGCGCGCAGCGCGGCTAACCGGTCGCGGACGCCGGTCGCCTCCTGGGGGACAGCGGGGTGGCGGACAGACACCGGCTGTGGCCGGATAGGGAGGTATTCTGGGGTGCTACCCCCGGGTCACAAGGAACCCTATCTAAGCATGCAGACCGCCATGGGCCTTAATGGGCCTTCTTTTTTTTTCTTTTTCTTTTTTGAATTTACTTTAAAATTTCTCAAACTAGGCTAAATGAACGAATTTTTGAGAAAATTTTACATCATTAGATTCTTCACACCGTGTAGTATTTTTAGGGATTTTCTGGGATTTTTTCATTTTTTTGAATCCAAATTTGAATTTTGAATTATGGCCGATTTGATACCGGCCGGTTCACTAACCGGGCCGGTCCGGTTTGACCGGTAACCGGTCAAACCGGACCGGTTCCCATCGGTTAGGTGAACCTTGCACTCAGCTAGCGTCGGCCTCTGGCTGCACGACCAGCCGGACGGACAGCAACTCAACAGGCCACGGCAGGAGCACGACACCCACGCTAACGCCGGGGCATTGCAGAATAGAAACAATAACAAAAAGCAGTGGTTCTACTTGCCCTTTCAAGCGCTCGTGACTCATGAGTCACGCAAGGCGCATTGAGGACAAGACCATTGTCGTGGTGCTGCAGACCACAGCCGGGTGGCGGATGGCACCCGCCCTAGCCCTGAGGGTGTGTACTCGGGGGTTAGCTGGTCTTAGATCGATCTCACTCAAGAACACGATGAACATAGCAGGATTTAGAGTGGTTCGGGCCGCCGGAGCGTAATACCCTACGTCCACTGTGTGTTGTATTGCCTTCCCACGAGAGTGAGAAGGTTGCAAGAGCTTGAGTCTGTCTTGATTGTCCTGTGCGCAGCGAGCGCCTCCCTTTTATATCTCAAGGGGGCGCGTACACAGCCGTTGGGTCCCCGACAGGTGGGTCCAACGATGCAGCATAACGTACTGTTCATATATTATGGCGTCGCAGGCAAAGGAGCTCTCTCTCTTGGATTCCCTCGCCTGCTCCCGGAGCCCTTCGTCCATCATGTCCTGGCGTTGTCTTGTCAGGACGGGCCTGTCGTAGCTAGTGGCACTGCCCGCCACATTGCTTAGGCGGGTGGTGTAGCTTGCGGCGTAGGCGGCATGATGGAAAAGTGCCGTGCTGTTGTATCCATTTAATGCTGCAGGCGGGCTCTGCGCGGGTGCGGCACAGGCGGCTCCACTGTGCTCCTTGGTAATACGCGGTGCACAGCGGGGCCTGACAAAGGCTGCCTCGCGTACCGTGGCGGCAGAGCACGCCTTGTCCATCGCATTGAATGCGGTGGGTGGCGAGTCCCTCCTGCGGAAGACTCGCGCACGTTCCCGCGCCTCCGGGACACGTGGCGGCTCCGGACCCCTACATGGTGAGGGGAGTCCGAACGGGCGCAGGAGGTCCCGGACCCTACTGGGGGTCCGGGGCCTCGGCGGTCAGCACGGAGCTTCCCTTCCTTAGAGACACGTGGCGTCACCGGACCCATACTCATGTGGGGAACGGTCCGGGGCCGTTGGCTTGGTGAAGGAAATGCCTGGCCCGTGGGACCTGGCTACTCCGTCTTCCCACGCAGTTACAGATAACTACACAGGTCCTGCCTTGCTGCAGTAAGAGAGGGTATCCCTGCTTCAGGGTACCGACAGTGGCCCCCGGGCCCACCTTGGGGGAGGTACGAACCCACAGGTGGGGCCACTTCTGCGATTTGGCTCTGTATAGCTTGAAGCTCCTTTCTGCAGGGGTCTTGACCGGCTTTGACTACCCTTCGGGTTGGTTGCTGCCTCATCACATCGCAACGGCTTACTGACTATGGGCCCCACGAACAGTGGTTCACCTAGTCACACGCGCGACGTTCGGCATTGTTGCGGCCGGAGTAAACGGATCATTTACCACCGGCACAGCTCCCGAAAAGCTCGGCCACGCCTGCGATTAATGCGCGCACGTCAGCTCAGCTTCCGCCTTGCTTCAGGCGCGCGGGCGACGGTTCGGATCCCGCCTTTTCACACCTCCGTTGATTACCCGCTCTCCCTGACAGGTGGGCCTGGGCCCCCACGTCATGGTCTGGGCGGTTAACTCCAGGCGCGGGCGTCGCTTGAGTTTCGGCGACGGTTCCGGGGCGAGCCGGTTGAGTCAGGCTTTATAACGGGGCGTACCGCATTCCGCGGTTGCTTTCCCGCATTCGTCTTCTTCCTCCAGCCTTTGCGCCCCCTTGCCTTCGAGCTTTCCTTGCCCTTGCTCCCCTGCGCCGGCTTCCTCTCACCTCCACTAAGCAATGGCATCTCTTGTTCATCCCCGCCGCTTCCAGACCGAGGGAGAGTTGAACACAGTGCGCCGCCTACTTGGGTGGAGTGCACAGGAGACCGGCTGGGGGGTTCGAGCAGGCTCGGTTCCTCTTGGCAACCTCCGCGCCGGGGAGTTTGTGCTATTCACTTCGCACGTCTCCGCCGGCGTGGGACTGCCGATTTCTTCATTCCTGCTACTGCTGCTGGAAGACTTCGGCCTCCAGCTTCAGCATCTGACGCCCCACTCCCTCCTCCTGGCGTCCATCTTCATGCACTTATGCGAGATGTTCGTGGGAGTGCGTCCCTGCGTCATCCTCTTCTGCTACTTCTTCATCCTGGTGAGGTCCGGAAGGAGCAAGGACGAAGTGGGAGGGTACTACTTCCAGATAAGGAGCGACCTGCCGACTCCTTACATTCCCGGTCTTGCTGGCGGAAGGTGGGAGGAGTGGCGCAGGGATTGGGTGATCGCCACCACCGAAGCCAACGAGCGCCTTGCCCTGCCGACCGCGGGGCCCGCCTCCGACAAGGCATCCTGGAGGGCCAAGCCATCGCTGCAGCCGGAGTTCGACTCCGTGTTGGACAAGATCAGGTCGCTGGCGGAGAGCGGCCTCACCTCGTGGCACGTGCTTGGGGACTTCGTGAAGCGCCGGATCGCCCCCCTGAAGCAGCGGCCGCGACCGGCGTGGAGCTTCACCGGCCTCAACGATTGCAGCAGGACCCACCGCGGGGAGGGAAGCGACCTGACCCAGGAGGCCTTGGAGGTCCTGGTGCGGAACGTGACGGGAGACACCTTCATCCCGGAGAACCTGATCCTTCCGCAGAGCATAGTCCCCCTCTGCGAGGACCCGGCGAGGGTGGCGGTACTGGCCACCCTGCCAACCCTGGACGACGGGGGACTGGCCCCATGGCAGACCGGAGGTGACTCGAACCGTGGGCTCCGGATCCCTGGCACGTCCGGGGATCAGGCTACGCTGAGCGCTGCGGGGTCCGGTGCCACCACGAAGGGGAAGCAGGCCGCGGCTAGCAGTGCGGTCGCGGCCGGCTCCAGCCGGGCACAGGGCAGCTCCGGTGCGTCGTCGGGAGACGCAGGCCGGCGGAGGCTACTCCGGGGCGACGGGACCCTGGTCTCGGAGCCCGCCGCGAAGCGCCAGAGGTCTTCTGAGGGTGCAGGCCAGGGTAGCTCCCGGGCTGCCGGCCCCCTCGGGTCCTCTGGCGCAACTGGGCCACCACCATCGCCGCCGAGGAATTCTTCCCGCCGGCAGCAAGAGCAGCAGCAGCAAGAGCAGCCGCAAGAGTAGCGGCAGCAGGCACGCGGGCGGCAACAGCAGCAACAGGTGCGACCACGGGTTGCGCCCATGCCACAGCCACAGGGACAGCAGCAGCGGGAGCAAGCCCGGGTTGCGCCTGCATCGCAGCTGCAGGGGCAGCAGCAACAGCAGCAACCGCAAGAGGGGAGGCCCGGGCTCCGGGGACGCTGGGTACCCGGTACTTCCGGGTTAGTATCATTCTACTCTCCTCCTTTGTGCCGCTGCTCCGTTTTTTTTTTCTCTGATGGCTTTTCTGCTTTGCAACCAGGGCTCCTCACCCCAGCGGTTCTTCTACCATCGCTGGCACATCGACAGGTGCCCAGGCGGCGGCGGCGGCCCTGGCGTCGACAGCGACGGCGGCAGCAGGTGCGGGACCCTCAGGTACGGCGACCTGTGCTAGCCCCATGGTGCGTGACGTGATGCTGACTGGCGTGCCATTTTTAGGTTCTGCAGTGCTCAGTGCGGCGGCGGCGGCGGTGGCGCCGGTGCTGGGTGCAGCCACGCTCGATGCCGTGGTGGCTGAAAAAGCCGGCTCTGGACGCCGCGGCCTCCGATGCTGCAGCGGCGGAGGCGCCAGAGCTGGGCGGAGCCGCACCCGACACGGTGGTGGAGGTGCCGGTGCAGGGTGCAGCCGCACCTGATATATCGGTGGCGGGGGCACCGGTGCTGGGCCCGGCCACGCCCAACTCGGCGACAGCGGAGGCGCCGGAGCTGGGCCCGGCCGCGCCCGACTCGGCGGCAGCGGAGGCGCCGGAGCTGGGCCCGGCCGCGCCCGACTCGGCGGCAGCGGAGGCGCCGGAGCTGGGCCCGGCCGCGCCCGACTCGGCGGCAGCGGAGGCACCGGAGACAAGTGCCGCAGCGGAAGCCCCTACCTCCAGCTCTGGTCCTGTTGCAGAGGAGGAGTTGGTGGTGGTCTTTGGCAGGCAGCTCCTGCAGCTTCAGCTCCCGGAGGAGGATGCGACTCCGCTTCCTCAGGTGCTGTTGCGAGTTCGTCGTTCGATCGAGGAGGCGACCTCCTCCTCCAAGGTGGCCTTCCGGCGGGAGTGGTCAGCCCTGGAGAGCGAGCGTCAGCGCCTCTCCGACTGGCACACCCGTCTGGAGGCGCACACGAAGGCTGAAGCCTCCCACGCCGCGGAAACTCGGTCAAAGCTCAAGGCGGACCAAGAGGCCTACCGAGCCAACCTTAGGAAGGTGTTTGACCGAGAGTTCGCGGTGTCAAACCGAGAGAAATCCTTGGCGCAGCGGGAGCGGGACTTCACCCTGGAGGTTGTTGGCTTCGCTGCTCAACGGTCCGACCTCGAGGCCCACCTCGCAGCCCAACAGTCAGAGCTGGAGACTCGCAGCGAGGACCTCGAGGTCCGGAGGCAGGAGCTCGACGTCTTCTCTGCAACTCTGCAGGGATGGCGTGAACAACTGCAGGAGAGGGCCCGCCAGCTGACTGCCGACGAGGCGGATTTGGAGGAGGGCCGGAAGTCCCTCGCCAAGCGGGAGGCTCACGCCACCGGCATAGAGAAGGAACTTGGGCGTCAGCGAGACTCGCTCAAGAAACTGAAGGTGTGGGCGGAGCAGAGGGAGGCCAAGCTCGAGGAGAGGTCCCGCGTGCTCGAGGAGAGGTCCCGCGAGGTGGAGGTGGCGAAAGCGGCCCTGGACACCCGGGTGCAAGAGGCGGTCCGGGAGGCGGTCCGGAAGCACCAGGAGGACCAGCGCGCAGGAGCCCAGCGGATCGCTGACTGGGCGGCCGAAGCGAGCCTCGCACTGGTGCCATTTGGGATGAGCCCAATCCAGGTGGCGGAGCCGCCAGCTTCGATAGCTGACGCGCTCCCAGTGCTGAGCTCTGCCTCGGATAGGCTCCAGCGCCTGGGGCCGGTCCTTGCTGGACAGCTCGAAACCGAGGGCCGCGAGCTGATCCGGATGGTGGCGGAGCACATCCTGACCTGCCTCCGGAGCCCCGACCCGACCATCTCGTTGGCGCCTGTGGTCGATGGCCCTGTAGCGGAGACAGAGGCCGCCGCTCAGGACAGCGTGCAGGAGGTCGTTGACTTCGTCGCCTCCTACTTCAAGCGAGAGCCTGCAGACCCTTGATTTGCAATTTTTTTTCTTTTGCATTATGTAACAAACTTTGTACTAGCTGAAAAAAAATTTTTGAAGCAGAAAAACTTCAACTTAGCTGTTTGTCAGTTGTTGATTTGCAATACGCAGCACCCCGACGCCCTGGCCCCCTGGCAGATAGGTTCAGTTGCTTGGACCTGTCTGCCATCTGAGCCGTAGAAGATACTCCGGATCTCCCTGGCATAGGGCTGCATAGCCTGTAAGACGAGCAAGCGCCTTGTTCCCTGTGTAGTATACAGGAGTACAGATAGGAGAATCAAGTTCGCTTATATAGTAGCAAGGATACTGCATCTTAGCTATTTGACGCATGCAGAATTCATCCATGATGTCCGGGACAAGGCGGATGCCCTGGGCCCCCTGGGAGAGAGACTCAGTTGCTATGAGTCTGTCTACCATCGAGACTGGCTCTTATCCTGCATGAAAGCTTTAAAGCAGATACTCGGACCCCCTGGTAGGTAGGCTCAATGGTTTGAGACTGACTACCACTAGCCAGGTTTTAACCTGTGTACCACTTCAAAGTTATAGCTTAGTAGCAGACCCGCGGGGCTCATTCCTGACCAATCCCAGGCTGGTACCAGGTCCAGGTCTCTAGATGCGCAGGTCCGGGTAGCTCAGTGCTTGCTACAGAGTGGTGGAGTGCGTAGGCTTAGGGTACGGAACCAGGCTAAGGCGCTACACAGGACTCCGGACCGCTCCAGGAAACAGCACGATCTTTCCGGACCTGGCTTCATCGTCCCAGACCCTTCGCAGTAGTGGGTGCGGTCACCTTGCTGTACTTGATCCTTTGAGATATAGAGCTGGACATGCCGTGTTGGACTTAGGAAGCCAACTCTTGAGCTGGAATGAGGTCCGGGCCCCCAATTACCCGGCTCCAGGTACTAGAGCGCTCGTTACAGGGTGGTGGAGTGTGTAGGCTTTTGGGTACGGAACCAGCTAAGCGGCTACACAGGCTCCGGACCACCCCTGGAAACAAGTACTCGCTCCCCAGAGTAGGTCCCTAGGGGTCCGGACCCCCTCCGGCAGCAAGAGGGTCCAGATCTGTACGGCAGTCCAGCAGCTCAATGCAGATCTTAGTTGTAGCAACAAGAGTAGAGGTTCCCGCGGGGGTTAGAAAGGTGAGAACTCCGAGAATCGAAATGCGTAATTTAACTTTGACACAAAGACAGAACTAGGAGAAAATCTTTCCTTTGCAATCTTGATGTACATGGCTTGCGCGATGGATGTCAGAGGCCGGGTTTACGAGGTCGGACCTCTACCGCTCTGAGCCGCGCGTTAGCCGGTGGTGCGATGGATGCCAGAGGTCGGGTTTACGAGGGTGGCCCCCAACCGCTCTGGGCCGCACGCTAACTCTATCTTATTACAAAGGAAAGGTTTATTTCCCTGCTCTGCCTAGGTGTAAAACTTACGCAGATGCTCTATATTCCATGGGTTGGCAGCGGCACTCCATCTTCTGTGGCGAGGCGAACGCATCCGGGCCGGCATACCTCTGTTACCCTGAAGGGCCCCTCCCAGCTGGGGGAGAGTTTGTGGAGCCCTGCTTGGCTCAGGATCCGTCTGAGGACGAGGTCGCCAGCCCGGAGCTCCCTGCTGTGCACGAACCGTTGATGATAGCGCCGGAGCGCCTGGTTGTAGCGTGCGTTTCGGATTGCTGCTCGCCACCTTCGCTCGTCAACGAGGTCCACGTCGTCGCACCGCAGCTGCTCCTGCATGGATTCGTCAAAGGCCTGGACTCGTGGTGAGCCCAGGTGGATTTCTGGGGGAAGGCATGCTTCAGCCCCGTAGACCAGGAAGAACGGAGTCTCCCCGGTGGCTCGGCTGGGTGTGGTCCGGTTGCCCCATAGCACACATGGAAGCTCGTCAACCCATTTGGCACCATGCTTCTTCAAGCAGTTGTAGGTGCGGGTCTTGAGTCCCCTGAGGATCTCTGCATTCGCTCTCTCAACTTGTCCATTGCTGCGAGGATGTGCTACGGACGCGAAGCATAGCTGGATGCCAATGTCCTCACAGTACTCTTGGAAGAGCCTGCTTTTGAATTGGGTCCCGTTGTCCGCGATAATGCGGTTTGGGATGCCAAATCTGCATACAATGGACCTGAGGAATGCGACTGCCGATTTCTTAGTGATATTCACCATAGGAGTAACTTCCGGCCACTTGGTGAACTTGTCGATGGCGACATAGAGGAACCGGTACCCGCCAACAGCCCGGGGGAATGGTCCCAGGATATCCACACCCCACACAGCGAATGGCCATGAGGGCGGAATCATCTGCAGAGCTTGAGCCGGGGTGTGTATTTGCTTTGCATGGAATTGGCATGCTTTGCAGGACCTCACCAGCTCAGCCGCATCCTGGAGTGCTGTCGGCCAGTAGAAACCATGCCGAAAGGCCTTGCCAACAAGCGTGCGAGAGGAGGAATGACTTCCGCACTCACCTCCATGGATCTCCGCGAGCAACTCGCGGCCCTCATCCTGGGAAATGCACCGCATGAGGACACCGTTGGCGCCACGGTGGTAGAGATCCCCTTCTACCACCGCGTAGCGTTTAGCCAATCGGACTATGCGCTCAGCGGACACATCGTCATCAGGGAGGATGTTACCCTTCAGGTAGTCCCGGATCTCGGAGATCCATGCATCGGGAGCTCCCTGAGCAGGTGGGTGTGGCCCTGCGAGGTCACCAGGATCCTCAACAGGGCACACGGCCCAGGTTGGGCACCACAGGAGGAGTGTTGCCGGGACCGCTGGCTTTGAGGTGCTAGCTTGATCCCCTTCACCCAGGTCGGCAGGCTGGGCGGTAGGTCTCAGCAGCCGTCTTTCGAAGACACCCTCGGGCACGGGTGCCCAGGTAGATGCTCTCGCAGAGAGATCATCTGCTGCTGAGTTGTGCTCGCGGGGAACATGTTGTAGTTCCAAGGCATCGAAGTCCTTCTCGAGCTTCCTCACGTGTATGAGGTATGCCGCGAGCTGGGGGTTGTTGCAGTTGCAATCCCCTCGGACCTGCTTGATGATTAGCTGGGAGTCCCCCTTCACCAGGAGCTGCCGGACCCCCAATGAGAGGGCTTGTGTCAGGCCAAAGATCAAAGCTTCGTACTCCGCCATGTTATTGGTGGCCTTGAACTCAAGGTGCACCATGTACTTCAGCTGATCTCCGTTTGGGTCGAAGAGGACCACACCAGCTCCGGCCCACTTTTCGCGGGCGGACCCGTCGAAGAAAAGTGTCCAGTGGGGCTCGGTGAAGACTGGTGCCCTGATTTCCGGCTCCGGGGGTCCAGCGTTGACGACCGGACCCCCAGAATTACTTGGGGAAGGAGTCCACTCTGCTATGAAATCAGCCAGAATCTGGCTCTTGACTGCATGGTGTGGCTGGAATTCCAGTTGGAACTCGGCCAGCTCTGCCGCCCACTTGGCAATATTGCCTGTGGCGTTGGAGTTGTGCAGGATCGCTCTTAACGGGTAAGAGGTCACTACGACAACTCGGTGTGCCTGAAAGTAGTGGCGCAGTTTCCTGGACGCAATAAGTATCGCATAGATAAGCTTATGCGTCTCAAGATACCTGGCCTTCGCCTCGTGGAGGACTTCACTGACGTAGTAAACTGGTTTTTGGACGGTCCGGACCCTGGTTACCAGGTCCGGGTCGCCCTTATTCACCACATCAGATCCTTGGGCCCCCAGTGACTCTGGGTTCCCACTGGCACAAGGCTCGTCCGGACCCCTTTGTGCGGGGTCCGGGGCTTCAGGCAGAGGTGAGGCTGACGGGCCCCCGTGTCCGGGGTCCGGCTCACCATCTTTGGCCGGGGAGACCCTGGTGTCCCCCTGGCGAGCTTGCTCCGTCCTTTCGGCGACCAGCACCATGCTGACTGCCTCCGCAGACGCAGCAAGATAGAGAAACAACGGCTCACCGGGCTCTAGAGCCACCAATACTGGCAGCGAGGTGAGGTGCTGCTTCAACTCCTGGAAGGCCTGTTCAGCCTATTCGGTCCAAGAAAATGGACCGGACCTCCTCAATAGTTTGAAGAAGGGGAGGGCCCTCTCAGCTAGCCTCGATATGAAGCGACTAAGAGCTGCGAGAGATCCAGTGAGCTTCTGGACATCCTTGATGCGGCCAGGAGGCCTCATCGCTTCGATCGCCTTGATCTTGGCTGGGTTTGCCTCGATGCCTCGATGTGAGACCAGGAAACCCAGCAGCTTCCCTGCTGAGACGCCGAAGATGCACTTCTCGGGATTCAGCTTCGTGCGCGTGGCGCGGAGCCGGTCGAAGACTAGGGACAGGTCCTCCACTAGCCTTGACCCTACCTTAGTCTTGACCACAATGTCATCGACATAAACCTCAACAACATCTCTAATTAGATTACAGAAGGTTTTGTTCATGGCTCGTACAAACGTGGGTAAGGCATTCCTTAGACCATACGGCATGACAATGTAGCAATAAAGCCCATCTACTGTTACAAAGGCAGTATGCTTTCTATCCTCTCTAGATATCTGAATCTGGTGGAAACCAGAGTATGCATCTAGGAAAGACAAAAGGTCACACCCGGAGGTGGAGTCCACGATCTGATCGATACGCGGAAGAGGGTAGGGGTATCTAGGACATGCCTTGTTGAGGCTGGTGTAGTCGATGCACATCCGAAGCTTCCCGTTGGCCTTTGGGACGACGACCGGATTGGCCAACCACTCGGGGTGGTGGACCTCCTCGATGAAGCCGGCATGTAGGAGCTTGTGGACTTCTTCGCGGATGAAGTTTTGTCGCTCCACGGACTGCTTCCGAGGCTTCTGGCGCACCGGCGTGGCGTCGGGGTAGACCCTCAGATTGTGCTCGATCACTTCCCTGGGGATCCCGGGCATCTGTGACGGTTCCTAGGCGAACACGTCGACATTTGCCCGGAGGAAAGCGATGAGCGCGTCTTCCTATTTCTCCTCCAGGTTCCCCGCGATGCGGGTGGTCCTGGTGGAGTCCGCTCCAATCTGCACCGTCTTCACGGGAACATGGTCCGGATCGGACGGTTGGACCTTGGGAACCTTTGCAGGCGCTGTAACACCCCGGGTGTTTGCACAGTAATTAAATAGGTGTCTGCACAGTAATTGTGTTTGTTGCTATGCATCTTGTGCTTGAAATGCTTAAAAAGGATCTTTTTGTAATTATGAAAGGTTATATGTGTAATTATGATTTTATGCGAGGTCCTTTATAAAGTTATTTGTGTTTATAGCTTTTATGGAGGGTGTTTGTGCAAAATTTCAGTGCATTTATTGCATGGCATCCAATTTTGTTTTTAAGTCTAATTTTGAAGTGAATTTGCATTGAAAAAGACAAATTTCCTAGAATTTAAAATCCCTCTTGTGTTTTCAAATTTAGCTCTCTATCCTTTGGTCAAATAAATTTTTGCACAACATCAAAGTTGTAGCTCTTGAAAAATTGAACAACTTTCATGTTGGGCACTTTTCCATTTGAGCTTTGGTTTAAAAGTTATCGCTATTTTACAGTGGGGTCCCTGGAACTTTTGGAAATTTCAAAATCGCCCTTATCCCCTTCTTCCCCTCCCTGCTCTGCTTCTCGCCGCCGACGCCACCGACAGCGTCGCCGCCGACGCCTTCCCGGCTTTCCCGGCCATTACTTCGCCGTGCGCTGGCACCCACGCGTCGCGGACGACCTCCTCCCCCTCCTGTTGCCTCGCGCTGGAGCTCCCTGGCCGTGCCACGCGCGCCGCCGAGTCCAGAAGCGCCCGCGCCGCCGCCACCTCGCCGTCGCGGTGGAGAGCCCGCTGCAGTGGCCGCCGTCCCCTTCTAGCGAGCGCCCGGGCCCTACAAATACCCCAGAAACCAATTCCTACCGCCCTTTTTCGCTCTCCTCGCTCCCACACCGCAGAACACCGCCGCCGCCCCGCTGGAACGCCGGCGAGCTCACCCCGCCGCGGAGCCGCCACCACAAGCCCGCTCCACCCCAATAGCCCCCACCTTTAGTCGCGCCTCGACCTCGCGCAGCTCCCAGGCCGCTTCCCATCGCCCGAACCTCGCCGGAACTACCTCGCCGTCGCTTGCCTCCGCCGCCAAGCCGCCCTGCTCCGTCGAGCCGCCGCCTCCGAGCCCCTCCCCGCAACCCTAAATCACCTAGAGGTGCGCCGTGGACCTGTGCAGCTCACACACCTCTCTACCCTCGCCGCCGGTGAGCCCCTCGCCGGGAAATCGCCGGTCAACCGCCGCCCCCTCTCTCTGACCCGGCCCAGGGACCTCGGGGTGGAAGAAACAAAACTTCAGGGTGTTATTTGAATAGACCTAGACTCATGTGAATAGTGCACTAAGGACTTGTTTGTAATAGTTTGCTGTGATCTTTGAAATTCAATATCAATTCATAGAAAATTCGTAAAATAGCAAATCTTGATGTTTTGGAATCCTCTTGAAGACCTCTATGCAGTAGAACCATAATATGTTAGGCTTTGGTTGCAAGTTTTTGCTGTAGATTTTGATTTGTGTTACTAGGTTTATAAATGCTAGTTATTTAATCTTTTTCTTATCTGATGCTTGAAAGCTGGTATTGCGCTGAAATTTTGATGGTAGTTTACTCTTGTTACACTAGCTTTTCTATAAAAATTTCATGATCAGTTCCTTGTTGTAGCTATTTATTTGATTTAATCCTTGTTTAGTATACTTTATTTATGATAAATAGTTTCTGTTCTTGTTAAATCCTGAAAATATTCCTGAGTGTTCATATGGAGTATATTAGTTGATCAGGAAGTTTGAGCTTTAGTTCATGACTAGAACGGGAGCTAAAATGGAATCTTGCTAAACTGATGTCTGTATTGTTTATTTTCTCCGAATTAATTCTGTGTAGATAAAATCATGAAAAATTCACAGTAGATAAATAATCCCTGTGTAGGACTCATGTTAAATTTTGAGCTTCTGTTTTGCTCTAGTTTGATCTGTATAATTCAAGCTTGTGCTAGGTGTTGCCTGCATAAATGATTTGTTGTGATTAAATGGTTACATGTCTTGGCATGATTTTTGCAGGGTAGCTTAGTATGTTAATGTTCTGTTTAGGGTAATTTTGGTAGAATTTATTACTATTTGTACTCTGATTTGTTGATTTATTTACAAACCATGACTTAGTGGTATAGTAAATCACCACCACTCATTTTATGAAGTTAGTTAACTTCTTTTGTGCTGTTGATCATGATGCCTTGTGTAGTTAAGTGTGTTATTTAACTACTCTATAAACGATTGCCCATGTGTGTTTTTAATATTGTCCTTGCATTACATATAGATACGACTACTTTGTCGGACGGGACGTACGAGTTGATTCCGGAGTCTGACGGAGGTGATCTCGACGCTCAAGTAAACACTGCAGAACTAACTGAAGCCCCGAACCAAAGTTCGGAAGAGCCTAGCGCTGAAATAGTTAGCAGCTACCGAGAAGGCAAGCCCCGGACATAACCTATACTTCAAATTAATATCATTTACTGTATTACTTACTTGTGCATTTACAGTTCTTAGGATTTGGATTGAAACCCTAGATGCATGATCCTAGGAACCTATGTACTGAACACTAGACTTGAGTTCGAGTAATTGCTAAGCTTATAGGAACGGTAAAAGTCGAGTGATTGCCTGTCACTCGCGAGCTTTATAGGAATTGCTTGTTTACTTTCTGTTATCAATATAAGGACGACGGACGGGGTTGTGTTCGATATCATGTCCTATGTGAGACCCCGTCTGTGTTGATGAACTTGCTAAGGTCGCGGTGTGTGGTAGTGCTGGTTAAGTTTTTGAAAGTACTAGTCACATGCCGTAAATATGGTACGCGGCAAGCCTAGTAGCCGATTGGACCGGGGAGTGGATATACCTCCCACTCTCTCAGTAGGGATAGGTTTTATTATATGTTGCGCAACACTACGACTTCTAGGGACAAGGTTCGGCCTTGGAGCCCTGTAGTCGGGGAGAGTGGCACTATCCACAAGCCGGAAAGAAAGGTTAACGGTTGTTTGGGAATGACCCGACGGTATTCCAGACGTGTGTGCTAGGTTACCCTTGCAAGGTTGAATTTCGATTCAGAATCGTCCGCCTCTCACGATGAAATGAGACTGCTTGATCTCTTTGCCACACAGAGTAATAAGAGCAACAATATTCTTATTAATCTTGATGTTTGCTTAGAAGTTCCACCATGATTGGATAGTAGCTGCTTACATAGAATGGTTAATCAACTAGAATCTTGAAGCTAAAACTTGAAAGTAAGGACATACTCTTATTGCTTTTCAGCAAAAGGAATACCAGAGCCTCACAAAACCTTGCATAGTCTAGTTAAAGTGGGCTACTTATACCCGTTGACGGTTAAGTCTTGCTGAGTATTAGAATACTCAGCCTTGCTGTTGAAACCCTTTTTCAGGTATGAGTTTTGAGGATCAGATCGCTAGCTTGACCTATCCTTGCTCGTTGCCTCCTGGCTGGTCCGTAGAATGGGATACGTCTTCGGCCGGCAATGACTATGACGAGTGATACCATGCTTGGGCTAGCTTGGTATACTTTTGCGACGTGTTGTAGTCATCGTGTTTCTTTTTCCGCTGTTTAGACTCTGAACTTATAATCATAACTTGTATAACTGTTTTATTTAAGTTGGCTTTGTAATAATATTTTTAACTGGTTTGTAATCGTTATTATGCCTGAGTTGTAAAATTGTGGTTGTAATATCTCTGAACTCGTCTTCGTGCGGGGTATGCTTGTTCGATCCGAGAATCGGTGGTTGTATCGGGACGTTACCCGACAGACCAAAAATTGTTCCGTTTGAAGTGCGTTTAAGCTAATGTTGCCTTTATGGTGATGGTTTACGCACTTGAGCCGGGATAATTTAGGCGGTTCTGCCACAGCTGGTATCAGAGCTGCAAGCATACACCAGAGATGTTGGAACCTTAAAAACTGATTTTCTTATAAAATTGAAAGAACAAGAATTTCGGAAAACTACGTTGGATTCGTTAAGAGTTGTGCTTAGAACGTAAAGTCCTAAGGAATTTATGGGAATTACTAGGTGGTTATTTATGTATGGTTTTATTATCTGACTTCCAGCACTTTATATTTTGTCAAACCATACTCACAAGCAACTCTTAATTCTTGTAACGACGCACCTACGTGAGGTAAGATGGTAAGGATCCTCAGTCAGCTGAGAGAGTCTGACCTTCCCGTCGGTGATGCGAGCCGAACGCTGCCCTCAAGCAGTGGCTTACTTGAGGTGCTTCCAATATACCGACTGTTAGTTGACTATATTGGAAGTAAAGTGTACTCAGTCAGCTGAGAGAGTCTGACCTTCCCGTCGGCGATGCGAACCGAACGCTGTGCTCAAGCAGTGGCCTACTTGAGCTGCTGCCAATATATCGATCTCGGTCGACTATATTGGGAGTAAAGGAACTTGTGAATACGTCTCTGGGTAGCGTATGTTAACGTTGGCCATACGGCGGAAATTGTATGGCTGCCGCTTCTATAGTGAGCGGTAATGTTTGGGAACGCTTTCATGGGTGCTGGCATGAAAGGTTCATTGGATATATATATATATATATATATATATATATATATATATATATATATATATATATATATATATATATATATATATATATATGTTCAGTCAATCTTCTGCAGGTACACTAACCACGATTCGATAAGATAAGAACGGTTAGAATGTATCGACTAGCTATACAGGGAGAGCCGTATTTATGTATACCACCGTGCTAACCACGTAAGCCCAACTTTAGTTGGCAATTGTTTATTTTGTGAGGACGGTCAGGACGTGCATACATATTTGGTTGATGGTTGATTGGTTCATAATATTTGCAGTTGCTACATGAGCTTGTTAAGGAATTTCTAGTATGAATCCTTATAAGATAAGTGTTAGTGTGCTTAAAACCTGAGTGAGTGAAACTCTGATTTTAGAAGCATACTTGTAAAATGCTTAGGTTTCCTTGGATGAAAAATATGGTTTTGAGTCATGCTTTCCTCCTAAGCCCCATCTTGTTGTTGTAAGGATCTTTTCATTCCTTAGAATCTCAAATGATGAACCAGTACCGATTGTGGTTTATTATTCTTTGAGTTTGGAACCATATCATCTTGTGAATTAGAATCACATTTGTTTTACCGCAGTCTTCTTAAAGCTTTATTTGAGAAGTCTTGAGATAATTGTATTACTCACATTTGAATCCTTTTTGATTCAGATGGCGACTTGTTCCCAGATCTTTTGGGATGAGGAGGGAAATGCTCATACCGATTGTCTGTACTGGGAGGGTTTTCCGAGGATTCTTTGGGATTCACTTCGTATCTTCCACTACCCAGATCCACCCCAGTACACGGGACGCCAGTTTTCGGAGGATGGAATTAAGAAGAACAGAGTTAAAATGACCATTCCTCAGCACCCCACCTTGGAGTGGCCACCGATTGAGATCGAGGTGATTGGGTACCGTCTTGTGGATGCGTTTGAGAAAGCAGCTCTCAACGCTATCACCACTTTTTGTGAGCACCATCCTGAGGAGGTTGCAGCATATCCTATTGGTTTGTTTCCAGCAGTCAGTGCTGGCAATGCACAGTGGCTGTTCAGGGTCACACACTTTGGGCACTTGATTGGAGATGTAGCGGATGAGACTATCGAGGCAGTAGTCAGATATATGAATGCTCAGTCTCACTACCAGATACTCCAGCAGCGACACATGGACCAGGTGATAGACTTGGCCCAGAGTTTTCAGCGAGGCCTTCGTTTGAGGAATACTCAGATTTAGGGACTTCAGGATGTCGTAGCTGTCAGAGGCCTTCTCCTTGCCGGCCCGCTGGCGAGGAGGAGGTGAGCCGTCTTTGGAGGACTGCTCCCGCCGCCCACTGACCCGCTTTGCGAGCTTCTGGATCTCGCGGCAGTCAGCGGCGCTGTGGCGTGCGGTGGGATGCACTGGGCATGAACCTCCGCTCCCACCTTGCGGGCGAGGGCGTTTGTCATGTGCATTTTGGCCCCCAGCCGCTGCTGCCGCAGCCGGCGCCGCCGCTGGTGCCGCCGCTGCAACGACTGGTCCACCAGATTGTAGTTCTCCGCGATTCCGGTTCTTGTTCTTCTTCTTCTTGCCACCGCCCTGAGCGGTAGCACTGGAGCCGCCAGCCTTGGCGTCTCCGCTTTGGGGGGCTGAGTGCCATGCACGACCCTCAGTGGCCCTGGCACACTTGTCTGCCAGGGAGAAAAGCGTAGTGACGCTTTCCACCTCGTGCGTCGCCAGCTTCTCGAGCATCTTCTCGTCACGTACCCCCTGACGGAAAGCAGTGATAATAGATGCATCTGAGATACGAGGAATGGTACCCCGTACCTTGGTGAAGCGCGAGATGAAGGCCCGGAGTGTTTCTCCGGGTTTTTGCCTCACGGCGTGGAGGTGTGCCTCCACACCATGCTGCTGGTACGCACTGGCGAAGTTCGCTGTGAACCTCGCACAGAGCTCTTCCCAGGACTGGATCGTCCCAGGTGTGAGGTTCATGAGCCAGGTCCGGGCTGGCCCAGACAAGGCTACATGAAAGTAGCTTGCCATGACGGCTGCGTTACCACCAGCCGCTGTGATGGCAGTAACGTACACATGCAGGAACTCCGACGGGTTAGTGGTACCGTCGTACTTTTCCGGCAGGTGGGGGCGGAACTTGGATGGCCATGCCACTGCTCGGAGGTGGTCCGCCAGCGCAGCGCAGCCCACCCCAGCAACTGGTGCGCCTGGCTGTATCCGGGCGTTCACCGGGGGCTTGGGTGCCACCACGTCCAAGTCGGCGTTGAGGTTACGGCCCTCAATGTTAAGACGACGCTCTCGTGCCCTCTCAACGGAGACACGGGCATCCTCTCCCGCGCGCCGGCGGTTGAGCTCCGCCCGCAGGTCTTCTGTTCGTGCACCCCTCACAGTAGGGGAGCGCACGGACGCCGACGCACCGCCCTGACGCTGGTGGTAAGGTACCACCGCGTTGCCGGGCGGAGGTCGTTGCCCAGTCCTTGCAGAACTGGGGGAGGCCTGAACCAGGTGGAGGAGACGGTCAACGTCGTCCCGCCACTGCTTCAGGGCATCTGGCAAGGCTGCCTCAGCCGGGGGGTTGCGAAGCAACTCCCTAGCCGCTGCCAGCGCTCCGCCACTCGCAGCTTGTGAGGGGGCCCTTGATGGGCGCCCTGACTGTTGCCGGCGAGCAGCGCGCGCTGCCGCCGACGGTGGCTGCTCCGCAGGCACAGTTGCCCCTGGAGTAGGAACACGAGAGGCATGTGGCGTGGAGGACGCCACACCCTCCGTCATCTCCACGTCGTCCACGCGAACCATGGGGACGAAGAAGAGATGAACTGCGACCAGCTAAACCCCCTACCTGGCGCGCCAAATGTCGTGGTGCTGCAGACCACAGCCGGGTGGCGGATGGCACCCGCCCTAGCCCTGAGGGTGTGTACTCGGGGTTAGCTGGTCTTAGATCGATCTCACTCAAGAACACGATGAACACAGCAGGATTTAGAGTGGTTCGGGCCGCCGGAGCGTAATACCCTACGTCCACTGTGTGTTTTATTGCCTTCCCACGAGAGTGAGAAGGTTGTAAGAGCTTGAGTCTGTCTTGATTGTCCTGTGCGCAGCGAGCGCCTCCCTTTTATATCTCAAGGGGGCGCGTACACAGCCGTTGGGTCCCCGACAGGTGGGTCCAACGATGCAGCATAACGTACTGTTCATATATTATGGCGTCGCAGGCAAATGAGATCTCTCTCTTGGATTCCCTCGCCTGCTCCCGGAGCCCTTCGTCCATCATGTGCTGGCATTGCCTTGTCAGGACGGGCCTGTCGTAGCTAGTGGCACTGCCCGCCACATTGCTTAGGCGGGTGGTGTAGCTTGCAGCGTAGGCGGCATGATGGAAAAGTGTCGTGCTGTTGTATCCATTTAATGCTGCAGGCGGGCTCTGCGCGGGTGCGGCACAGGCGGCTCCACTGTGCTCCTTGGTAATACGCGGTGCACAGCGGGGCCTGACAAAGGCTGCCTCGCGTACCGTGGCGGCAGAGCACGCCTTGTCCATCGCATTGAATGCGGTGGGTGGCGAGTCCCTCCTGCGGAAGACTCGCGCACGTTCCCGCGCCTCCGGGACACGTGGCGGCTCCGGACCCCTACATGGTGAGGGGAGTCCGGACGGGCGCAGGAGGTCCCGGACCCTACTGGGGGTCCGGGGCCTCGGCGGTCAGCACAGAGCTTCCCTTCCTTAGAGACACGTGGCGTCACCGGACCCATACTCATGTGGGGAACGGTCCGGGGCCGTTGGCTTGGTGAAGGAAATGCCTAGCCCGTGGGACCTGGCTACTCCGTCTTCCCACGCAATTACAGATAACTACACAGGTCCTGCCTTGCTGCAGTAAGAGAGGGTATCCCTGCTTCAGGGTACCGACAACCATAAACAACAATTAACGAAAGGCAGTGTCCAATTGTACAGGCATAAAGCACGCTGATATGCACCAACAAAACAAGGTTCTGTTGCTAGCACCATATGTAGTTAGATGTCCAACTCCGCATCAAAGAGGGTGGTTGAACACACAAACACACATTCTAAGTCATACGAAAGTAAGTGGAATAAGTGTTCTGTAATTAAGTACATCCATGGGGCATTTGGCACACAAACGCTGGTCGAGTTTGAGTTTAGATAATGGCATTAGGTGTAACAAACCCTATGCTGAACCCAAATGAGATGCAGGTCAGTTCAGCGTTGCTGTCTCCCAGAAGCTTCATGGTGAGACTGTAAGAACCCTGCAACAGAAAGAAATGCCACGAAAAAATTTAAAGAAATTCAGTCCAGAGAAATCCAGCAACTACATGAGCGTGCTGGTTATGCTTACTGGCGGGGTGAATGATGGCAATGTCTGTTGGCTAGCCAGCACGAATTCACCAGTTGCTGGGCAAGAGGTCTCATCACAGAAGTTGTGAGTTTCTGAATGAACGTGGAAGATGAAGTATGCAACATCTATCACTAGCTTCCCTGTAGTGATGTTTTTATCTGTATTCATAAACAAAAGCGTCCCGTAAATACCCTGTTTGGTTATGGCAAGAAGTAACCAGGTAAACTGATAAGGTAATAAAAATTAAATAATGAATATTCAAGATAAGCAAATCATATCAATATACAACAGATAATTTTTTTCGATTTAGATTCACCGACAGTCCTCCAATAGCCATACAAGCCTTTTCCAAAGGTAAAATAACTACACCCATGTCTTTATAAAGTAAAATAGTGCCATATCATGAATGTCCAAAAAAAACTACCTGCCAGACTATCATAGATTCAGGACCGTTTGACTTAAAGCCCTGGTACGGTACCAGACAAGTTGAGACAAAAAAAAATGTATCTCTATTCTGTATGCTTTGCATCACTCTGAAATTCCGAATGCTTAACGCCTAAGATTGTTCTGCATGAAAAGATGTCAGCAAAATTGAACAGAGTTTCTATGCAAAAACTTGCACTGTAGGCAGGTCATATGAGCAATAGACAATAAACGAATTTGCGAAATTCTTGATCACATAAACCTTGCAAAATTCTTTCTCAACCTAAATAATAGAGACTGTGAATAATAGATAATAGATCAAACATATGCTCCCTAGGTGACAGAGTACAGACTCATTCTGTTGCAAAAAAAAGGTAGGTATCTAACTTTCAAACAATATTCTCATCTAAAATGACTGATGACAAGGAGATTTTCCAAATTTACAGAAACTAGATAGTAACATCATAATTTGTGAATAAAGGTTCAGCTTTCAGCGAGCTATAACAGGATGGCTTAAATGATAAAGTAAGTGGATAAAATCCACCATATAATATGTAGATCTAAAACAGGTGGCAGTACACAATTTCATTATCCAAATTTTAATCGACTTTACAGAAGGAAGAGTACTTAATAGTTATATAGCACAATATTGCTTTTACTCTGAGTCACAACAGTCAATTTTACCCTGTTTTGCAGTTATACTCTTTAACCTTCGAGAGGAACATATGGGCACATCACAGAAGAGATGGCAGATCATTTGTAGGATACAATTTGTACACCAAAATGGCCCTCATTGACTCAAATACTGGCATCGGTTATCAGTAAAAGAAGAAAGGTTACAAAACTAGCAGAAATAGCTGAATTGGCATGCACACGTGCATCCAAATTCCCAATATATGCTGTTCCACTTTCATGTGAAAGGGTCAAAGGGCACATTTGTCAAGAACAGTCTAATACATGACTAAGGAGAGAACTGATTTTCCTTGGAAAATTCTTTGTTGTGTTTGGTAATTGGTACACCAGAAAAATCCTACAAAATTCTTTTTGTGAAACAGGGACAGTGCCATAGAAACGCAAACGCTCACCAAACCCTAAGTTATCGCATGTTATAGAATCAACAGCTCGGTTTTATCCGGCAAGCAGTATACTCAATCCAGGACAATGACTACACTGGAATTTCCTCCCGGCTAATAAACGGGAAAGCACAATGGAACTGCCGAACGCGGCTTATCCGTTATGATCTGTACGACGCCATAATTCGAAACACAGAGCCTAGTCCGCTGAGCAATCCCCGTCAACCGTCGCAGCGGATAGATTGGTTACCTGTGGAGGCAGAGATCTTGAAGGTAGCCGGCTCGCCCCTGACGACGGGATCGGGGACGACCTCCACACCGCTCACCGTCACCGGGTAGTCCCGCCCCTTCTCTGCACACACATACAAAAAGGGTTTTTTGGATCCATGCCACCGTTATTTTCCGAGTTTTGAAATATGCCATTACTATTCACGATATTGGAACCATACCATTGCTATTTTGAAAAACTTTGATCCATGCCATTATGTATGCTTCTCGAGCGTTTGGATCCACATGCAGGCCACCGTTTCTGGTCTTGCCCCTGGAGCAGCCGGTTAGCGGCATGGGCCATGGACGCCGACGACTCCCTGCTCCCCGCCACCGCGTCGTGCTCCTCGGATCCTCCCCCTCTCCATGGCCCGCGTCGCCGCCCCTACTCCCCGCCCGCGACGCCGTGCCCCTGCTCCCCCCCCCCGCGCTGTCGTGCCCCTACTCCCCCCTCCGCCGCCGTGCCCCTGTTCAACGCCCGCGCCGCCGCCCTTACTCCACGCGCGCTGCCGTGCCACCTGTGAGGCCTCCGCCTGCTCCACGCGCGCTGCCGTGCCTGCGAGGCCCACGTTCCGCCAGCGCGGCGGCGCCTCTGCACCGCCGCCCCGCGCAACACCGCGCCCGCGAGGCCTGCCTTCCGCCCGCGCGGCTGAGAGGAGGGGAGGTGGCGCCGCGGAGCTGGGGAGTGGGCAGCGCGGAGCCATGCGCCGGCTGCCAGCTCGCGCGCTCTGGCCCCCCAGCTCACTGGTGGCTCGTGCTCCCCAGCCTCGGCGCCCGCGACGGTGGCGATCGACCCAGCTCTCCCGCCTAGCCGCTCCGCTACAGCCTCGCCGTGCGCCTGCCACTAGCCCGCGCGTGCTCGTCCCCCGGCTCGCCGCCGGCTCGTGCTCCCCTGCCTCGGCGCGCGCGGCGGCGGCGGCCAACCCCAGCTCTCCCGCCAAGCCGCTCAGCTATGGCCACGCTGTGCACCGGCCGCCAGCCTGCGCCCGCTCACCCCCCAGCTCGCCGGCGGCTTCGCTCTGCCATGGTCGCCACCGACATCGCCCGCTCGTGCGGCCGGGTCGTGCTCCCTGCACGAACAAATTAGCGGACGCCAAGAACAGAGGTTGCGGCAGAAAATCCAGCAGTGATTAGGAGCGATCGTGGTCGTCGCGGCTGCCGAGGAGGAGCGCAGCGAAGCTGGCGGCGGCGCAGAGCGCGGCGACAGCGTTGCCCTCACGCAGCAGCACGTGGAGCCCGAGGCCGGCGTGGCGCGGCGGCCCTCCGCGACGAGCGACCGCCGGGGCCGTCCTGCCAACGCCATGGACGGGCCATGGATCAGATCCTAGGTAGATGGACGCGTTCAGGGGCGCGAGCGGCGCAGGACCGCGGGCGGCGCGCGGGGGACGGGCGGACCAGAGCAAGTAAAGTATAGAGCTGGGGCATTTTTGTCCATACTAAAATACGGTATCTGAGAAAGCCATCGAATACGTACGTAATGGCATAGATTAAAGTTTTTCAGAATAGCAATGTCATGGTTCCAATATCGTAAATAGTAATGGTATATTTCAAAACTCGAAAAATAACAGTGGCATGGATCCAAAAAAACCCTTAAAAAAACGCACGAAATGGTCATCAGAACAAGCTCGCCCGCACAACCCCGCAGAAACAAACTCGAGACGGGGCGGGGACACCCCGAAGCGCGCTTACTGCAGTACTCGACGGCAGTGGCTGTGGAACCGGAGGGGAGGAGGAGGAGCATCGCCGCCGCGGCGAGGAGGAGGAACTGGAAGTGCTGCTTGGTCGCCATCGCTGGCTCTCCGGCGTGGCGGCGTCTCGAGCGCAGCAGATGGATTAGCTGGTGACGCACTGACGCCACGAATCCACCGCAGTGACTCGATGCGGGTGGGGTCACTTTGACGCATGTCGTCGGCGACCTGGTTCTATACCAAGTGGGCCCGGTCAATCACATCAGGGCGAGTGGCGAGAGAGACAGTCTACGTGGGCCTCAAGGGCCCATGAGGAGGTGATTTTGCATTGGGTTGGGCTACGCTAGAAAATCACAGTTCAACTATCCAATATTTCAATTTTTTTCAAATAAAAAAACAAAACTATCCAATTTCAAGCATCATGGGCTATGTATCACCGATACGCGATACGGATACGGTGATACGTGAGTTTATAAAACAACATAGTGGTAGTATAGAGAGAGTATCGGAGTATCGGAGTATCGAAGTATCGGATACGGGTACGGCTGGGTTAGTGAAGTATCGGTGATTCATAGATCATGGGTTGGTCAGCTTCTCTGCTGCTGTAAGTGCTGGGAGTTCATTTTGTTCAGTATAAGTAGGGTTAGCCTTAGAGCATATTTATTTAATCCATTTCTTGACTTTTCAAATCCATCTGTTCTGGCATTGGCCAAAATCTCTGAAACCACTGAGATGGATGAGCACCCAAACCCAAACAGGTTTAGAATTAAGACCTTGATAAACAGAAATCTTAAACCATGTCACCACCACTGTGCATCTTTGCGTGCTCCCATTCTGAAGCTTCGTTTTTATTTCCCTCAAGGTCAATTGGATTCCTTGTTCTGAACTCACATGGACTGGACCTAGAGCCCCATAATAATACAATATCACAGTGCATACTGCACGATTTATTTATTAGCTATGTTACACTGTACTACTAAGTCTGATGGCGTGCACACGACTAGCACTAGCTAGACGATAATTCTTCACAATTCTTTTGCATATGGTTTCTTGCCTTTCTTTATTCAAAATGATCGGTTTAAAAGGTGACTAATCAATCCGTGCGATATTTGTCTGCATGACCATAGCATTTCGAATATGGTGTAACATTTGTTTGAACAATGTACCATGGCATTACCACAACTGTCAGCCCAGCCCACCCCTCAAGAACATATAAGTTGCTTTATCTTTTTTTATTTTGTACTGTTGAGATGTTACATCGATCATTTCAGTTTTATATTCTTGATCACATGGAGAAATAAAATCTTGGAGGAATGTCATAACGTATCCTGTCCGAAATCTCTGAAAAATCCGTTGTTAAAATTTGTAGTAGCTCTTTTTCTCGCTCGGACGGCGCAGGACCACATTAGATGGGAGAATTGAACAAGACCGCACGTTTCCATAGATGTTGCCGGTTGATTGATAATAGTACCATGATATTTTTGGAATACTGAAAGAGCAAAAAGTCTTAGCCATTTGAACACTGCTGAGCTGTTTGGCTTTTATACATTACACCAACTCAAATTCAGACAAATATTCCAAAATGTGTTCACGGACTACTTCTATCACTCATTCTTATGGCCCGCGTTGTAGTGCCGTATAGTCTTATTTTTGCTTGTTGAGGTGTGCGTGCGCCCCTTATGGCCCGCGTTGTAAAAAACTCATTTCTTTTCTTCTTAATGCAATGATACGCAGCTCTCCTGTGTATTCTCGAAAAAAAATCACTCATTCTTAGGAGTTCAGTGTGTCTGTCGTAGCAAGTAACAGAAGGATGGATGTCAACTAGCGTATTGCAAATAGTTAAAGTAGCGAAGCTTATGTCAGAATCACACTGGTAAAAACACAACAAAATCAACTGGTTACATGCCCTTTCCATTTACCAAATGCCAGTGTTGCTGGTTACTGTGTCCTTCACTCCTGTAGCTGTAAGCCACTACTGAATCCAATGCTGTGTCTTATCAAGGTCTCATGTACCGCAGACCAATACAAGTGATTCAATAGAGCTATAAAGTTTACTGGTCCTAGTGAGATTGTGTAGAAAATTTGGAAATGTCTCCCGGCTCTGTATCCTTCTGGTACTGCATTGAGCCAGAAATTATGTCTGGAGCCTAAAGTCTTGTACTGGACTCAGGATCTTCAATGGTGAGAACAGTTTCAGTGTAATATTTGCCAACAGTAATTTCCCCTTACCCAATTTAAATTTCTCATGAGATCACTTTGTCTCCAAAGAAACACAGCTTGGTTTAGATAGGGCACTGTTGTTTTATTTAACATCAAAGTAGAAGATGCATTTCTGGGGATCAAAGAAATGTTGCCTTTTTGCTCCCTTGTCTTGTGCAGCAACCATCCTTATTGGCATCCGTTTCTTCAAAGCTCAAAAATGAAATTCGCTCAATTGACCCAGCAATCCTGGGACGAAAGGGGGGCTGTATGTACATCATGATATGTGTAGGGGCATCTAGGGCCCACGAGGTTGGTATAATATGTTCGTTAAGTACTTGCCTAGTAGAACTTTAAAATCGATCAAGTTGAAGGAGTCTGAAGTCTGAACCACTAGTCTGATTTTTTGTTTTACTTGGCTTCGAAGGTCAAGGAATTGAAGCAACTGGGATCGGTAAAATTTTATATAGAACAGTTACAGTTAGGAATCAGAGTGCATGGATGAAATCATTCTACATTTTACATTTTTAATCTACAGAAATATATGACAATATGAACTGCCTGATTACCCTCTTCCATATCCATGAATCATATTATGATGATATCAAGACCATTTAAGCTTGTTTAGGATTACTGCAGTTTGTTCTCGTCAGAAATACAAATCTTCAATTTAAATTGCATGCCGAATTAACATTTGAAACATACATACAGTACAATTGTTTATAAACTTTGTTTCTGAAATAAAGATTGAATGTACATACTCATCTACAAAAAAATTACTAATCTGAATAAAAACCCCAGTGAACTTATCTTTGGAAGATTCGTCAGCCATTTGTAGTCCATGCATACTGAATCCTAATCCAAACTATATTTTTTTCATTAAGGACAAAACTACTCTGAACCCAAATTTACAATTACACCCAAGAAAAGATGTTCCTAATTCCTATCCTGAACATTTCCAGCCATTCCATTTTCCAAAGATAACGTACCCCAATTGGTCAATTCCACCTCACATTTGGTGGTATGACAGTAAGCAGTAAGCACAAGAAGAAAAAAAACAGAGGGGGAAGAAATCAAGCAAGAACCAGGTCCTTGCCTATTGGCTATTGTCATGATGACATCCTGGCCATTGCCAACGGCGTGATCTCGGCGAGCGGCGTCGGCATGGGGCTCGGCATCGGCGACGTCCGGCACACGGGGCACGTCGGGTGCTGCCGGAGCCACGGGTCGACGCACTCCCGGTGGAACAGGTGGCCGCACTCCGGCAGCTTCCGGAGGACGTCGCCGTCGCCGTAGTTGTCCAGGCATATGGAGCAGCACGTGCACGTCGTGCCCTTCTTGGCCTTGGCCTCCCTCTTGGCCTCGCCGTACACCACCTCCGGGTACCCCTTGAGAGTGGCCTCGTCGATGCCGAGCTCGACGTCGTGCGCCTCTTCGCCGCCGTCGCCTCCGCCTCCGCCTCGTCGGCCGCCGCGGCGCCGGGACGGGGGTTCCCCCGCCGCGTCGGCGGCCGTGACGGGCGCGCGGGTGCAGAAGTAGGAGGCGAGCGTGATGGTGGTGATGAGGAGGAGGATGCCGACGGAGACGCCGACGCCGTAGCCGAAGCCGCCGATGCGGTCGGAGCTGAACATGCCCACGGAGTTGCCGTCGCCCGGAGTCAGCCCCACGGGCGGCGTGCCGCCGGTGCTCATCGCGGCGTTCCTTGGCCCTCGATCGGTTTCTTGGCCGGCCGGCGAGCTAGCCGCTAGCTGAAACGCGGCGAGGTGAGGCGTCGACGTTGGTGTTGGTGAGGACAATGATCCGCGGCTCTGCTTTCGATCGTTTGGTGAGGTTTTGTTTGGGCTCGAAGGGAGCTGCTTGGATCCGGAGCTGGGGAGGTTGCGAGTGCGACGTCAACGCTTTGCATGTTGCAGAGCGCGGAACAGTAGGGAGAGAGAAGGACAGAGGAGCAGGGAATGGAGTTTCTATATAGGAAGGGAGTGAGGGAAGCAATGATCTCGAGGTCACTGCGTCGGTTTGGTGTTTTTTATATCCCTGTTTCCTGATGATTTGCTGCTGGTTTTTCTTGCTTTTCTTTCTTTGATTGAACAAGTTTGTCTCCTCGTTAGGTTGTGTTGTTGCACAATGTGTTGATTCGTTTGGTTTTGTCAAAGGTCAATGCAATCATGTGCTCGAGTACTGACTTTATTTGATTTTTGAAGTTGTGAGAAGCATGCATGTAGTTTGAGTTCATCTACAGTATTCTTATAGCACCAGGATGAGCATCTATCTGAACATGATTATTGTATACACAGTCTAAAAAAAAAAGATTATTGTGTACACCCTTACCTTCATCCGGAGTGCATTGGGATGAACCAAACTTTTAATTGTGTAACACTAACACATATCCCGATGCTAATATGGTACTTGATGGCCAGGTAGGTGCCATAATCTATGTCAGAGGTACGAGGATATTATATTTCAAGTCTGAGGAAAAGACAAATGGTGATACATTTTTTTTGGCAAAAACGTCAAAAGAAAAACCTTTTACAGTGTCATTATGGGAGTAGTAGTGTGTTCTCTTTTTTTTTTGCGCGTGTTTAGATAACTTTACTTAATGCCACCTTGCAGTGGAACGGATAAGTCGTGAAAAGGGCTGATCCAATGTATATTATTGCTTTGCAAAAGGGACTTTAACCTAGTGGTTACAAGAGTCTTAGTAGCACTTGAGGTCCTGGGTTCGACTCCCCGTGGGAGCGAATTTTCTAGGATTTAACGGCGTTTGTGCTTTTCAATGGTAGGCGACGTTCCCGTCGACAGCGGAGCGCCTGTGGTGACTTCGTCAATCTCGAGGATTTGCCGGCTCAGTTTCTCGGAGGTGCTCATAGGGGTAGGGTTGCGTGCGTGTATTCATAGGGATGAGTGTGCGTGCGTGTTTGTGAGCGTCTGCGTCTGTACCGTGTTTCTCAAAAAAAAATGTATATGATTGCTTTGTTAAGATAATGATTTATGCCTTACTGACTTAGAATGCAATGCAAGGAGATCTGAATTGTCCAATTGCAATCCCCAGGTTGACATGTGAAGTGCACTTCAAGTAATCTGAGTCTCAGACTTTTTCCATGGCCTGCTTGTTTTTTTCTTACTCATATTTATTCTTAGAAAAGAAGTACTTTTGTGCATGCACTGAGCATCAGAAAGTCAATCCTTGCCATGCCGCACGTCAGAGCTTTTCCTTCTTTCCGGAACAAGTCAGGGTTGTTTATCCTTCATCTTCTTAAGGGACCCTTTCTCCACAAGATTAAGTAGCCATTGTTCACGCCAATAAAACCAGGTGACCAAGTTATTATAGCTCAGTCCGAGAGCCTATCATAGAAGAGGCCGGGGCGAAGTTAACATGACAATCGCAGCCATGCAAAGCGACAGGTAAAGATGGCAAAAAGGCTTTTATTCACATTTCAACCATGGGGAACGTCAGAAAGATCTAGCGCAATAATAGACCACTGACCAAACCTTACATCATCTTGCAAAGTACCAATCGATTAAAATTAGAATTTCTTTCAACGATCTAGCAGATTGTTGTTGTTGTTTTTTAGCAATAGTAACCGATTGGCACTCTGGAGCCGAATCTTGGTTGACGTTGTTCAGAGAAATAGTAGCTCTATTGAATCTCCGTTCTGACTTCTGAACTTTTCGTTGCAACGTCAGAGAAGGTGGGTTGGAGAACATGTGTGGTCAGTCTGGAAGGTCAACCGCCAGAAAAGCACAGAAAATCATTTTGTTTAGTCGAATTGAGTTGAACTGTGTAGAATAATGCAGTTGAATATGCCACATTGCCACTAGTTGTAGTTGAGCAGCCTGGCCTGGCACTACCTTCTCCAGCGATGCCTTCCCCTGATGCTCCGTTCTCCACCATCCAGTACACATTCCGGTTGGATCAAGCCAGGTACATGCATATTCAATCAGGAAAAGAAGAACTCCTCCTCCTCCTCCTCTCCCTGTACTCTTCTTCAGTTCTTCCCCTCGGGAAGTTAGAACTCGGAACAACCGTCATCTTGCCGCCGCTTTTGCTGTTCTTCAGTTTGCTTGGTGCGGCGGCAGGGCATTGTTCTCCGTTGAGTCCCGTTTGAATTCGCTTGCTCATCTCAAGTACAGCAAACCTGCATCACAAACAGTTTTGGCGTCTTTGGTCTAGGCGTCACAAACAACTTCGGCAATTAGCATCTTGGATTCATAAAGAAGTGAGACGTACAGCACGGAACCACACGATGTGCGTGTGAGAAGGAAACACTAGAGAGAAGCCCGAGAATTATGGACTGTACTGCACGGATCATAAACTCCACGATCCACGTACAGCTTCGCTCTCACAGGTCATGACCCCAGGTTCAACCGCGATCGTATTGCTCGAGAATCTGGGGAGCGTTGTACGGTCAGGATTGAGGAAACGCAGGCGCATTCAGGCGGTCAGGGCCCCAATTGTCAACGCATGTAGGACGAACTTTTTTTTTTTTGCGGGCTGCTTTGCCGCCCACGCAATGAACTGATGACGTGACGGGATTTCATGGGAACGCACAGAAAATAATTGAACGGCTGCGAGGTTCAGCAGATTCCATGGTTGGCCGCTCGCCCGTGCGGGTGTTGGACGGGGAGGTGGTGGCAGCCGCTGCCGGACGCGATCGCCGCTGCCGAGTTCCCCGGCGGTGGCGGCGAATTAAGCTGCCGTCCTGCGCGCGGGGGCGAACGCCGGAACGTGAAGCCGGGGCCGCGGCAGCGCCGAGGAGAAGAAGCGAGGGGGCCGGCCGGAATCAAGGCGCTGGCGAGTGGCGCGGCCGGATGGCGCCGCCGAGGCCGCGGGGCGAGCGCCGGTAGCGGTAGACTTGGTGTAGCGCCTTTACATGGCGCCGACGGTGTTGTCGCTCCGCTGGCGAGGTGTCGCGCGACCGGCGGTGGCGAACGGGGACAGCGCGCCGCCGGCGAGCGGTGCCAGCGGCAGGCATCCGGCCGCCGAGGTGGACGGTATCTGGATTACCGTCCACCACGACCCGGGACGCTATTTCATTTACCGTCCGGGCTTGGAGTCATCTGGGCCGCTGGATGTAAAGCTTGTGGACAGGATCAACCCAACCGGTTAGGCTCAGAGAGAGGTGGATCGCTGTGTGGGCCAGACCCAACGGCCCAAGCGAGACCTCCTCGGCCCCGCTGATAAGCATTTGGCCCACAAGTCGTTCGTATGGCGGTCAACGAACGGCGTCGATTCATTTTCAACGAGTATTCTTTTATTTTCTTTTTGATTTTTTCCTGCATGATGAAAACGGTTTTTCTATATTTGTAAGGTCGCAAGTCACAAACCACGTGTCCTGCACAAGCATCATCATCATCCTCCGAAAGGCAATTTTTTTTTTCTTTTCTGGCGATCCTTTCCTAAATGATCTCGTGGACAATGACAAGATCTGGTAGCCGTTCACCGTGCCAAAATTGAACTAATCTAGGCCGAACGCTTGAAAAACTAAATTGAACTAATCTTTAAGAATCGAAACCTGGGTTATTCCCTGAGCTGTGATTGGGCCACGTCATCAATTTTTTTTCCTATCGTTGGATTCAAATCAGACGGAACCTAACAATGTCTAATGCAAACGCGCCGCCCGTCCCGCCTGCTCTTCCCGCTCGTTCCGCGTAGTCTAGATTTCTCTTTCCACTTCTACAGCAATCGAGAACAACATGAATCAATAAAAAAGCAACGCTTCCCCTTCCGCATCTCAGTTCCCAAACCAGCGAAAATCACCATCACCCCTTCCACTTCCGGATTGCAACAAAAAAATCATCCTACCTTAGCCAACGTCGACCAGGGCGTTGTCGATCTCGCTGCTTCCTCCTAGGTATGTAATCTCCCCAACTCCCCTACCAACGATAGTCCCTTTGCATTGCTCTGCACCTACGAACGAATGCGCCATCCGTCGGCGTCAACCGCTTCCGCCGCCGGCGCACCCTCCTCCGCCGGCGCTCAGTTCACCGGCGGACCTCCCTAAGCTCGCTCCACCAATGGCCATCGCGGCTGCCTCCGAGTCCACCCCCCCACCGCCCGGCCATACGCCGCCGCATTACCTCCTTCAGTCCCTGGTACGCGTCGCTCGCCCTCCACCGGCCCGCGCAGATGTGCCCGCCGCCGGCGCCCGTCTCTGTCGATCCAGGTCAGTGCCCTTTGCCTCCCCTCACACAGCGCAATCTAGGTGGCGGCGGCTCGCCCTATTGCTCCATCTGTCAGTGCATGTGCTGCTGCGGCAGCTGCGACGACGACGGCAGCTTCCGCTCGTACTCCGCGTTCGCACTTGCTCATCATAATCCCAAATCGAAACAGCCGAAGCTCACCCAGGTACTACGTGCAACAGTTCCTAGGCCGATCCAGAGACTCAAGGCGGCGGGATTCAAAGAAGCTCATGAGGTCGAGGTCCCCATGAGCGCAAGCAACACTCCCGCGAGCTGCTACTCCTGCTGGTGCCATGGCGCAATCTTCCAAGAAAACTGCCAAAATGGAAATCCCTCTCCCTCTTCTACCTCCTCATGCTCTCAAATTCTTAAACAACATCCCGACACCCCGTTCCAGCAATCTCCATGAGCTCAGGCACCCCTCCCACCCCAACACACACGCAAGAACCAGAGCACCAAACACCTAAAAGAACTAGGTAGATAGCCAATACATTTTTAACTTCTCCAACACAAGCCCTATATGCTGGCCAGTACACTGACCATGGCCGCAAAAGCCATGGCTGCCTCGAAGAAACGGCCCGCGATGGCGCAGATGTACTGCAACCCAAACTCGTCTAGCATGATCTTCCTGACAACAGAAGTGGCCACCTACATGTGTGGACCTGACTAATTAGTGAATGGAAGCGGTGGTTACCTATCATTTAGTCATTTAGTTCATTCAGTAAGCATGCTGACGAATAGGATTAACATGATGTGCCATGGCTGGGCAGATGCAAAATAAGGCATGGACATACGAGTTTCAGGAGCTCACTGTTTTACCTAACCACTCACAATTTTCATTACTTCTCATATAATTGAGAAATTACAGAAACAAAATGGTTCTGATAATAAAAGTGGCAGCTGTAAGCCTCTAACCAATTTAAGCCATCAATCGCAAACAGGAACAGGGCATTAACAGGAAGAAATTGTTCCAGTTCATTCCAACTCACCAAGTCTACAAATTGCATCAGTTCATTAGGAGTTGGCATGTGATGTTTAGTTTGGAACTAGAACATGTTAGGTTCATAGTAAACAAAAAGGCTAGAACTGAACCAGTTCATCTGCAAACCAGTGGCATTGGCAATCAAAATAAAGTTCAGAAAATAAAATTTCTTACACAAATTATTTTTTAGATAACGCAGGAGAGTTGCGCTTCATTGCATTAGAGAGAGAAAAAAGGTCCCCATACAACTTCCTACCCTCATACGGGGACCAAATATGAGAGATCGGACATCCTAACAAACACGAGCTAGGAAACAAAAGTAACATGACCAAAACTTGACCTAGCAGTCTAAATAACACCAATTATGGCATGTCCATGTTCTACAATAATAACCTTTTCATAACCTTTCATACTAAACCAATTTCATTCTTCTGTTTTCCCTGCAGTACACTACATTGACATGAAACAGGAGTGTGAAAAAAGGAAGATTCTAGATCAAGGTACATATCACCACTACTACACAGCTTTTGTCTTTATTGATTCGTGCTACAAATTATGTGATTGATCTAAATTTCAGATTTAGATACTATTATATTATTATATTATAGTCTTCTACTTCTTTGTTACTATTAATGTTTACTAATACTCCTCTCTTTCCGATTTATAATAATGGCTCCATACAATTTAGTATGGCACGCACTAAAAGGAATTTTTCAGAATTTACACCAATAGAGAAAAATCCTGACACAAAACGAGCTAGACAAAATAGAGCAAATTTAATTGCAGGTAAAAAAGGAAAAGGCAAAATAATGAAGACGACAACTCAAAAAGAAAAAAACAAAATGACGCATATAGCAAGTCCCTTGATATATCTCAGTCGTACCTATATAGTAAACAAGGGATGATCTCATTTAGCCCTAAATATATTGAATATCTGAAAGAACCATATGAAGAAAGATCATATATAGGAAAACCAGAATATATATGTAAACATTGTAATGCTATGTTTTGGTATAATGAGAGAAACAAAAAAGTTACATATAAAAAAAAAGAACCAATATACACAAACTGCTGCAAAAAAGGAACCATCAAAATACCAAAATACAGAGAGCCACCAAAGTTCCTATTAAACCTTTTACAAAACAGAGATCAGCCTTTATCAAAACATTTCTTCAAAAAAATTAGACAATATAATAGTTTATTTTCTTTTACATCCATGGGTGCAACTATTATAAATGAAATAAATAAAGGAGATGGACCATACGTTTTCAAGATAAATGGCCAAATACACCATCGTATAGGATCATTAATACCTTCAGACAACAATCAACCACAATATGCTGAATTATATATTTTTGACACACAAAATGAAATAAGCAACAGAATTAAAGCATTGCACAAGCAAGAACCATCAGAAATAGATATAGATCCTGAAATAGTAAGACAACTAAAAGAAATGCTAGATGAAAACAATCCACTCGTAAAAACCTTCCGCCATGCACGCGACATGCTTGAAAAATATAAAGATATAGATGTTAGCATTCGAATAATAGGAGCTGATAAGGGTGACCCAATACAATATGAAATGCCGCATACAGATGAACTTGCATTACTAATAGTTGGAGATTTAACTTTAGAAAAATGCCAACGAGATATAATTGTAAGCACAAAACAAAAAGGATTGCAACGTATATCAATTCTCCATCCCGCTTATATGGCATTACAATATCCTCTTTTATTTCCATATGGAGAAAGAGGATTTCAACTTGGCATACCTTACTACGAACAAAAAGAGTACACACATAAAATGAAACGAAAAACAGTCACAATGCACGAGTTTTTCAAATACCATATGCACTATAGACCAGGGCAGCCAAATCCATTCCTATGCTATGGTAGATTATCAAAACAAGTCATAGTTGATGCACGAGCAATGGAAGACGAAGATAGACTAATGTACATTTCGAGAAATCAAGACAAACTAAGAGCTGAATACTTACGAGGCATATTTGATGCTGTAGAAAAAGGAATAACTAATGGTAGCCAAATTGGCAAAATAATTTTACTACCATCAAGTCATGTAGGCTCAAGACGTTATATGATACAGAATTACCATGATGGAGTAGCAATATGCCGTGTATATGGGCCTCCAGATCTATTCATAACATTTACATGCAACCCTAAATGGTGTGAAATAACTTCAAATATACTTCCTGGCGAGAAACCAAATGATCAACCTGATGTGATTGTACGAGTATTCCATATAAAACTACAGGAACTTCTACAAGATTTATGGCCTGGCACTATATTTGGTCCAGCAATAGCTATTTTATATTCAATAGAGTTCCAAAAAAGAGGCTTGCCCCATGTCCATATCTTGGAATGGATAGATAAAAAAGACAATGAAATAACCCCAGACATGATAGATCTATGGATATCAGCTGAAATACCTAATCCACATGAAGATCCACTAGGATATGTTCTTGTAGCAGAACATATGATGCATGGCCCATGTGGAGAAAAAAAAAATCAACAATGCCCTTGTATGAAAAAAGAAAAATGTTCTAAATACTATCCAAAGGAATTCCAAAAAGAAACAAATTTTAATGAAAACGGATTTACTCAATATCGGCGCCGAGACACTGGTATTTATATATCTAGAGATAACCATAATTTGGATAATAGATGGGTAGTTCCTCATAATTTAAAGTTACTTAAAAAATATCAAGCTCACATAAATGTAGAATATGTAAACAAAAGTGGACTACTCAAATATCTTTGTAAATATATCCATAAAGGATCAGATAAAGCAATAGTTCTATTTAAGCGTACACAAACAAATGACCAGCACACAATAGACCAGCAACCTAAAGATATAGATGAAATTAAAGAATATTTGGAATGTAGATACATATGTGAGCAAGATGCAGTTTGGAGATTACTAGGCTATGATATACATCACCATTGGCCATCAGTTGAGAGATTGTCGGTCCATCTACTGTTACAAAATATAGTTAGGCTATGTAAAAAGGCCAAATTAAACGCAATAGCAAAAGACCCCAAATTCCAAAAGACAAAATTAACCGAATGGTTCGAAGCAAACAAACAATATCCAGAAGCGAGAGAATTAACTTATTGTGAATTCCCACAGCAATGGACATGGGACGACCACAACAGAAAATGGACAAGACGCAAACAAAACTTTAAAATTGGTCGTCTATATTATGTAAATCCAATAGAAGGAGCTAGAGGATATAATGATTTGAAAACATATAATGGGATAACATATGGAACATTCAAAGAAGCTTGTGCAGCACGAGGCTTATTACAAGATGACAATGAATGGTACGCAACATTTAATGAAGCCATAAATTGGGCTACAGCACCACAATTACGAAATTTATTTGTTACTCTCCTAGCATATTGTAATCTACAAGATGAAAGGAAATTTTTTGATACCAATCGGAGGAAAATGTCTGAAGATATTGAACATGATCTAAAACTACAATACCATCCTTTCGTATACAATCCTACAGAATCTGAACTTCACGATTCAGTTCTAGCAGAAATATAGCAACTTCTATCTAGAAATGGAATCAGTATTACAAAATATAACCTACCAGAAAGGACAACATCGCCTAAAATTATAGAAACTAACCATTTCATTGAAGAGGAGTTAAACTACGACACAGTAAAACTTGAATATGAAGCCAACATATTATATAACCAACTTAATACAGGTCAAAAGGAAGCCTTCCACAAAGTAATTGGCAGTGTACTAAGACATGAGCCAAATATATTTTTCATAGCCGGACATGGAGGAACGGGAAAAACATTTTTATATAACACAATAGTGTCATATCTAAGAGCTAGAAGAAAAATAGTACTAACCGTAGCCTTATCTGGAGTAGCTTCACTATTACTTCCAAATGGACGCACATCACATTCTCGATTTCATATTCCAATTGAGATTGACGAATTATCAATATGTGAGGTAAAAAGAGGAACAAAATTAGCTGACCTTTTCATTGCAACTGACCATATTATATGGGATGAAGCTATTTCTATATATGATTCGAGCGGGACTCCGCCAGCGGCCAGGACATCCACGTCAGTTAAATTTTTTTACAGCGTTCGATGATTAATCTACGGCTTACTTTTACTCCGCTCATGAGTTACTGTTCCAGTAAATATATCTTGCGACTCTTCGAGAGCTTTCTTGTTCCTCCGGCCTTTTCCATGGCGCGATCTCTGGTCCTTCTCCTAAATCCAGCCTCCCTGTTCCAGCCATCGCTCGCCTCATCTGCTCCCTCCGCTCGGAGGCTGAGCGGACAGTGAAGGAGGTGGCGACGGCGGCGGCCACGGCGGTAGCAACGAGGAGGCCGGCGCCCAGCGGCGGAGCTCCTCGGCCGCCTCCCAGACCCGGCTCGCACAATCCTATCCATGATGGTTGATTCCCATGGAGCTCGATCTGGCGCAGCCTCTCCACCATGATTTCCCCGGTCAACGGACGCCCCCCTTCCCCTCCGTCACCGCATCCTCCACCTCACCTCCTCCCTCTCGCGGCCTCCGCCGCTGCCGCTGTAGCACGCGGAGCCGACGACAGCGCCGCGGCTGTCTCCAAGGGCTGGAGCCTCCGGCGTCGCCGTCCATGGTCTGCTCGGTGCTGTAGCATGTGGAGCCGACGAGAGCCACACAGCCGTTCCCGAGAATCGCGGCCTCCGCCGCTCATGCTCCACTTGGCGCTGTAGCACGCAGAACCGACCACATCCCCGCTGCCGGCGGCGTCCTTGCGGGTAGCGGCCTCCGCCACTGCCGCTCACGGTATGCTCGGCAATAATGGCGCATGAGAGTGGTTGCTGTGCGTGGCGAACGGTGGCGGCGCGGTAGTGGGCAACACTGGCAAGCGACTTCCTTCCAAGCTGCAATGGTCCAGGAAGACTATCTTCCTCGCGAGCGGCCTCAACCTCGCAGGTGAGCTTTTTCTCCCATCACAATCCCCCCGCTTGCTGTCCACAACTCACGGAGACACAGTGTGCTGCCTCTTCCCAACCCAAATCGGATTTGCAGTCAGTCAATTGATCTCGCCTCAGCCCAAACCGGGTCCTTTACCCTTGGATTGAGCCCTCTGACTCACTTTCTAACTACTTTTGCTTCCGCATCAAATCCATCTCCCAACTCTGTTCTTTCCCCAATTTATTTATATTCAGATCCAACGCATGCTTTCCCTCATTTCTTGCTAAAATCAGAACACATTTCCTTTCAAAATGGGTACAATATTCTCCAATCCGTGACACTCCAATCCGTGCAGGTACCTGCTTGCTCCAAATCCAAGAATCTCACACATCGGTGGCCAGGCTTGCAACAAGGGCGGCCCTGCATGAGTTCTGGATTTTTTGAAGGTAGAAGCTCTGAATTAGTATTGAAGAAGAAGATGCAAGCACAGCTAGGTACACTACCCATACCTTATTATTAGTTTAATTGTTAGTGCTTGAAACCATAAAAGAAAATTGACCAATGAACACCATTCTCGAAACTCCTTTTTCCATCCAGACCCAATTGACAACAAGCAGGTTGAATAGGATGGCTAGGAGGTAGCGGCATCTATATTTCACAGAGGTGCACCATCATCACATATTCACATATTTCCTGTTTATACTTCTGAAGATCCAGCCTCGAGCTTAAGACCATAGTTCTATACTACTTCTACAAATTCTTTGCTTCCGAATACTCTAGACGTCATTATTAATCGTAAGTCTGTGATTAGTTCGCGAAAAAAGTTTGGGTTTTGGTATTGTAGCACATTTCATTGTTATTTAACAATTAATTTCCAATCATGGACTAATTCGGCTTAAAAGATTCATCTCGAATAAAACAGTTATACTGTGTAATTAGTTATTTTTCCAACCGCATTTAATGCTCCACGAATGTATTCGAAGATTCGATATGCCGGATACTATATGAAATTTTTTAGGAACTAAACATGGCCAAGATTATTTTCCTTGGCTGCAGAGGCAAATGCAAGTGATGACCGTCAAAAAATAAGATGTCCTATCATCTTCAGACGAAGATATAGAATATAAAAGAGTTAAACGGTCACTGCCCTGCCTTTTCTTGAAAGACAAAATTATTGGCATAGATTACCTCTATTATCAGGATCATTATAACAGCTGGCCATGTATCATACATGCCTCCGTTTCTTAAACAAAATTTTTAAGGATCCCTAACTTCTAGTTTATTTTGAGAAGATACTCTTCTAAACCGAGCTATGCTCTAAATATAATTTCAGAACATTCATTTTTGTTTCAGTGATCCACTTCACGGCAACCAGGGCCATGTGTGATTCATATGTGTAATGCATTTGCTTTCCTGTGCATTTATCACAAGGTACTATGCATTTAGGTTCAAGTCGAGTTATAGTGACATTACACTCAGCTTTCCCAGTAGTTAAATGGACTCCATCAATATTAAGGGTCTGCAACTAAATTGCTTTTATGTAAGCCAAGTCTAAGACTAGAGCATTTCTGGTTTGGCAAGTTACTATTACTTCCTGTTCATTTTTCCTTTTAGCAACAAAGATTGAGTTAACCGTGACATTATTCCTCTTTTATTTAATGAATGTGAGTAATTTTAGTTAGTATTGTTAATTGGGATCTGGAATTTGTCCACCAAATTTTGTTGAGTGTGTTTGCACCTTCTCCATGTGATAATTCAGCAGGTTTGTGTTGAATTAAAATTCCATGCAGACGACAACCTTTACACCTGAGCTGCATGTAGATCTGCCTTGGTATCCTTTGTAAATGTTTAGCATTTTGCTAGCTTAACAAAATGACTGAACTGGCTGTTTAAGATAAAGTATCATCGAACTATTGTAATCCTCTCAGTATGGACCATTTAGTTGTTTTGCCTATCTTTTGACAATTATAGCTCTACTACAAATTTATTCATACAGTTACTGTGCTTTCTAAAACAAAAACAGAGGTCACATTTGGCTTGGGACTGCCCCGGGTCTGACAAAAATGATGGCAATAATTTAACTCTTTGACGATTTCAAATACTTCTTGCGCTCCCCAAACTGCTTACAGTGTCATATCTCTGTACTACTTAACATTTGGGTTACATTTTCTACTTGAGTGCGAGTCCTCTTTAATACTTAGGCTACATATGCTATCTGGGCTGTTTTGCACGAACTGACCCGGTACGATCTTATTAGGTTACACCTGGAAAAAATAGAAATTTATAGAACTTTAACTCTGACCTTCCTTTATCCATTTTCCTATCAGATCTTATAAAATTTACATACTATTTTTAATTTCCCTGCACTTCAAAACATCTATTACTACCATAATAATTACCAGTAAGATTACAAAGGAATTATGCGCGCGCAACGCGCGCGCAATCCACTAGTAATGACAAATAGACAATGCTTTGAGGCTCTTGATAGGTCATTTAAGGATATCTTATCTGAAAAAGATAACCAACTAGAAGCCATACCATTTGGAGGAAAAGTAGTTGTCCTAGGAGGAGATCCAAAGCAAATATTACCAGTAATAGAAAATGCTTCAAAGGCACAAATTATAAATGCATCAATATTTCGATCATACCTATGGAAGTATGTTACAAAGATATATTTGCATGAAAATATGCGTTTACAGAAAATTAAAAGCAACAGTCTTGAATATAAAGAACTGAGTGATTTCAATGATTGGATACTTCGAATCGGAAATGGATCTGAGAAAATAAATAACATATCAGAAACTAAAGAGGACCCTGATAGTAATATAGTTGAAATACCTCAAGATTTATTGTTGTATACAACAAGAAATAAAATAAAGGCCTTGGTTGACTCTACATATCCAGACTTTCTTAATAACTACAGCAATCTAGAATATATTAAAAATAGAGCGATTTTAGCTACAACGAATGATATAGTTGAAGAGATTAATAATTACATGGTTGACTTCATACCAAATTCTGAAAAAGAATATTTTAGTGCAGATTCAACATCTAAATGTATGGACGCTATTAATGATGCTCATATACTTTATCCAACTGAATATCTAAATACTCTAAATGCTAATAATTTCCCAGCACATAGACTAAAACTTAAAATTGGCGTTCCTATAATGCTACTTCGAAATCTAAATCAAAGCCTTGGACTATGTAATGGAACTAGACTTATAATAACAAACCTAGCAGACTATATTATTGAAGCAGTTATTATAACAGGAACTCACATAGGTGACAAGGTATATATTCCTAGAATAAATCTTACTACAAAAGGTTCTCACTGGCCATTTGTATTGTGCCGACATCAATTCCCAATAAAAATATGTTATTCTATGACTATAAATAAAAGCCAACGACAAACACTTACAAATGTTGGACTTTACCTAAAAAAGCCAGTTTTCTCACATGGCCAATTATATGTTGCAATCTCAAGAGTGAACAACAAAAAAGGCCTGAAAATATTAATTGAGAACAATGATGGTTCTTGCGGAAATACAACTACAAATATTGTATTTAGAGAAATTTTAGAAATGGTCTAGCAATTCTATTGTTATACTCTAACATCATCTCTTTCATTTTTTTGCATAGTAGCTATATATTGACAATGATAACAATGCAGGTACTGTAAATACTATATCCAATAATATATTACTTACAGTTAAATGTATGTTTTATGAAATGCAAATTTCAATCACAGGGTGAGCTTACTACAATATCTGATCTTCGTCTATCAACAACAAATGATGTTTTACATGTAAGAGTATCAAGGATGTGGGAATTCAGAGAGGGAGGAAATGAAAAAGGGAATATAAAGCATCTTGACTTGGTTCTCATTGACCAGAAGGTATTTCCATCATCAGTACAAGTACTAATACAAACCAAAAATATGTATATGTATATTTTAACATTCCTAATCTATGTCACAAAAATTTCTACATGTAGGGTGATGCAATCTATGCTGAAATACCACCAGATGTAATACCAATTTTAAAGCCTCAGCTGTGCGAAAAACTAATCATTTTCATTGGCAAGTTTGTGGTTGAATAAGCTAAACCTGGATACAAGGTGGTGCAAAACCCATATATGTTGAGGCTGAACAGAAGGACTACCATTGCCAAATCAATTGCTCATGATCTGGAATTTCCAAAGTACACATTCTCATTGACTCCAATTGAAATATTGCCACAATTTGTTAAAAAATAAAGAACAATTACTAGGTATATTCTCTACTCAACATCAATAACCCTTTTACAATTATTTTTTCTGCAAATGTATGCAACTAAAATTTGCTGATGTATAAATATTATTTCAGATGTACTTGGAAAAATCACCGCTGTCTCAAATCCTGCAGTAGTGCGTAACACTGCAGGAGACCTCATGATGAGAAGAATAATAAAGCTGCAGGGCCTAAGGTATATCTTCAGTCCATAATATTTGATATCTAATATTTCCATCCCAAATATGATCACTAATAATACAAGTATCAAACAACTTTAAGCAGGGGAAATACAATAGATTTGTCTCTATCAGGTATGCAGGCTCTAGAGTTTGATGGTGATGCTGTCCTTAAAATTGGAGAAAAGAACCATATAATTGCTATCTTTGTTGGCACCTTAATGAAACAATATAAAGATGGAACACAAATTCTAAGTGGAACAACAGCTTGTCGCTGGTATATCAACGAGAATGACATACCTGCAATAAAAGCTTTTCAGAGAAGGTACACACTTTTCCTACAACTACTATTACATGTCCCTGGACTTCTATACATAAAAGATAAGAAAACATGTTCAGTTATAGCATGCAAAGACAGCTATTAAAAATTAAATTCTAGCATGCAGTTCAAACCTAACAGGCGAGAATGCTAAAATGTGCTAACCAATATTTGTTAGGATTTGGAACCCATGTGCTAACACATCATGTGAGCACCTCCTAAAGTGTTTCTACTCTATGCATAAATGTTATGTCTAAAATATATAAATACGCTTTGCACACATAATATATCCATATGATCATATTTGTTTATCTTTCAGCTTATCGGTGGACGCAACAGCTGTTGAAAAAATTGATTTACCAAATGAAGATCAGACTCATGTAGCTTTTGAAGAAAAGAATCTGTTACAGCTGAACGACATAGATCCTTTTACTCAAAAGGTATATATTGACAACTTCATTGCCATGTACTGTTTGCATATTTTATATCATATCCAGGCTTCAAAAATGGATAGTGCAAAAGGGTTGGCATAATTTAAAAGCAACCAGAATTGTTCATCCCTCTATAGCAGCCAGCAATCCGGCAATGATTACTAGCCATTCCCCCGCTCTAATTCTTGCCAGGCAAGCAAGGCACTCCTTACTCCTTAGCTTATGTAGAAAGCTTATGTAGAAGGAGAGCGAATTAAAAGCTAGCTAAACTATGGTTATCTTTTTTAAACCAGCATTAAATAGCAATGAGCAGTAGCCGGACTCCTCATCCTCATATTATTGTCAGCAAAAGAAAAAAGAAAAGAGAGAATATGTACTGTCAAATGGAGGAGAGAATTTAAAGGTAGTCAAATTTTGTTCCTGCTACTACAGCAAATAGCAACGAGTGATTAGTAGGCAGCTTCATTTTTGGCAGACAAGCAATGCACTTGTTAGTCAGGTCCTGATGTACTGTAAGATACCTGTGTAAACATAAAGATAAAATCCAGCCAAAAACTTCCACGGCACTCAATAATTGCGCTTGATTACTGCCACTATATCCAGATCTCATTTTTGGCAGACAGCCAATGCACTCCTATATAATCTTAAAGTTTTTTATTTTGTAGGGTGAACGATATCAATGCACTGTAACGATCATAGGAATACAAGATAAACAACATTGGTGCTATCGTGCTTGTCACACATGCTCATCAAAAATGATTTCAACATCAGATGGATTCCAGTGTACAAAGGATGGAGGCTGCCCTTCAAAACAATTTGAATAGAAGTAAGAAATACTAAACCTGAATAAATCTGTAATTATTTCAGTCCTCTACTTAATTAAATTAATCAAACAAATTCTTGCAATCTTTCATGTACAGGTACAAAATACCATTTATAGTTGCAGACAACACATTTAGTCTTGAGTTTATGATGTTCGAAAGAAGAGCTACTGAACTTATTGGTAAGAGTGCTGAAACATTAAGGAAATACAATGATCCAGATATAATTCCAAGTGACATTTCACAATGGATTGGCCACAAGTTCACATTTGTCGTACATTAAAAGAGTATGAGGACTTAACATCCATCATTTGAGGTCCTGTTGATAAAAGAACGCCATGAAAAGCAGGAAGTACTCCCATTATTAACCACTCAATCATGTGCACAAGGATCAGGAACATCATCAGCTTTGGTTCCAACCAAGGATCTACCTGATCTAATGACTATATCTTCTAAAACACCAACAGATCAGGTAAGATGGTATAAGCACCAATAATATCATACTGAAACAGAATATGCTTCCATTTTAGACTATGCATACATTGTTAATATATTACTTTCACTGTAGGAACTTGTAATGCTAACTCAATCCATAGCAGAATTTGATGATATGAACATTGATAAGTCACCAGGGTAAACATTCACTCATTTGATGACAAAAATCATGTCTTTAAGAAAGGCAAGAAATCTGATATGCAGCCATCAACCAAGTAAAAAATTACAACAGGTACTTCAATACTTAATACTTCATACATACATGTTTGTACACTCATTGTGTGGTTATACCATCTTAGGAATTTTTGCTTCGAGTTGGTCATTAGACATCACTAGAATGCATGTTGTCTGTATTCTACTACCGTTACAGGTCTGTCATTGCTGACATAAAACTGGCAACTGGAATGGCATGCATGCGCACCACATTAATTCACAGAATGTTCGCTTTTGCATAGCTACTTCATATTAAAGTTCCATATTGCCGCTTGAAAGATACAATAGGAATGCATATAAAACTTTCTTGCCATGTTGAAATGCTGAATTTTTTTCATTCCATATTAAAATATTACTTTTAAGCTTACATTTTGTCAATTTACTGCTCATAATCCTACAAATTGTTTTTAACATCTATTGTTCTAACAATACATTCGCTTCTTTTTTTTAGATATTGGCCATGCAACAACTATTTTGATGCTTACTTCAAAACCACCTTTTGTCGCTTCCTGTGTCCCAGCCAAACACACCAATATCCATACTGCTTTTGTGACAAACACAACTATATTCACAATGCTTTGGAAGTGGCTCTTCTTTTGGTGTATATAATGCTATCTTCTTACTCTGTTCCTTCACAAGTTGGGTTATGTGATAGTTCAAACACTAAATATCCCTCTTGCGAATATATTTATATATTGTGTGTCGAACCATGAACTAATATGAACATTTATGTATATATATCCCTATTCAACTTGTTTGTCATGTGTACAATGTATAAATGAGTTTCCGATGGTTTAAAGACACTACGTGCTTCACTGTTTTGGTAAACCTCAATTTCTTCAACTCCCAGGTGTTCAGATACCTGCAGGCAAAAGAGATGAACTCTGATGTGCAAAAACAAATCGACCAGCAATGGCCCAACGCGGCGTTGCCGCGCGTCTTTTCTAGGCCCTGTTTGTTTCGGTGTAGTACTACTAGCACACGATTCCCGAAAAAAGAATCTTCAATACATGGAGTACTAAACGAAGTTTATTTGCAAAACCTTTTCACGGATGGGTGTAATTTTTCACGACGAATCTAATGATAGTAATTAATCGATGATTGACTACAGTGATGCTACAGTAATCATCCTCGAATCGTGCGGTCAAAAGCCTCATTAGATTCGTCTCGCGAAGTAGAGCAAGGTTGTGGAGTTAGTTTTGCAAATTGACTTTATTTAGTACCTCTAATTATTGGTCAAAATTTTTGTGCTACTAGTACTACTACAAACCAAACAAGACCCTAATCTAGACCGAATCTGAAACAATTTGAACTGACGTGTGATCATATTGGTTGGCTACTAAATTTGCCATCCTAAAATATGAGCAAAGATTATAAATTTTGGTACTTCGTTTAGTTAGGATTAAAAAATAGCCACCTTCTAAAATTGCTAAAGTTTTTGGTAAAAAAGATTGGTATGCAATATGTCCATATTTTGGTAGCCAACTAAGCAGGCTCATTGACCGAATCTGAAATGACTAAAACTAAATTTTCTGTGCTTGACCCGCCGATAGGCAGACTAACCAGTCTTGCGGAAGAAACAGAATATAGCAAAGCTTGGCCTGATTATTTGCGGGCCAAGCTTACCCAATAGCAAGGGCATAACTAAAACCTCCAATCGCTAGCAAGGTCCCCACCTTTTGATTTGCTTAAACTTACGGTCAGTTCGTCATGACCGGTCGTCATTTTTTTTTCCGCATCATTTTCACTCATTTTATTTTCTGATGCCCAAAATCGAAGGCTGTGCAAACAGAGCAGTAACGGAAAACACGCAAAACCTTCTGCTCCACTGAGCGAATATTGTAGTATTTTTAGAACCGAAAGTATCATCACATAATACGCGAGAAAACTTTGGGACCCAACAGTACTCGCATAGAGCGAAACAACAAATTTGCCGCCACCGTCAAACAAATCTGCCTACAGCGCCTACTGCTGGGCGCACTGCACCCTCTGCGCGCCGCCCGGCATGTCCTCGTCCTCGTCGTAGGCCTCCTGGTGCTGTTGCTGCCGCCTCCGCAGCTCCTCCTCGATGTTCACATCGTACGGCATCGTCTCCTCACACTCATCTAGCTCCATGTCCGTGTACTGCGATGCTGGCTTGGCCGGGAGGACAGCCTCCAGGGCCTTGCACTGCTCCGGGTTCAAAGAGTCGGGGAACTCCACCGAGAAGTGGATGTACAGTTTGCCCTTCATGAAGGGCCTCTGGTACATGGGCATGCCCTCATCGTTGATCGCCTTGAACGAGTCTGCACAGGTATAAGAAATGAGCACAAATTTGCCAGCCATGACCATGGGCAATGAACGAATGAACTGAAACTTTGATGTTCAGATCACCTACCAGGCTTGACAACTTCACCGGGCTTTGATTTGATTAGCAGCTGCCTGTTATCCAAGTGGGTCAGAACAAACTGGAAGCCGCAGAGAGATTCAGTCAGGGTCAGAGTGTGCTCATAAAAGAGGTCATCGCCCTTTCTCTTGAACTTGGGATGCTCCTTCTGCTGGAGGACAAAGATGATGTCTCCGGTGACAGTATCCGGCTGCACAGAAGATACACAAAATAGTTGAGACCCACCTTAATGTTGGGATCACACAACTTCAGAACCAAAGACCAAAAGACAAGTGGAGACATACTGCCTCATCAGCTTCACCAGGGAATGTAATCTTCTGGCCATTCTGCATACCCTTCTCGACCACCACCTCAAGAACCTTCTTCTCCTGAACCACCTTCTCACCCTTGCATTGTGGGCATCTGTCCTTATCGCTGATAGTCTCCCCAGTACCCTTGCACTCATTGCAAGGATGCTGCATTTGCTGAATCATTCCTGGTCCCAGCTGCCGGATTTGGACCTTATACCCAGAGCCTTGGCAACCAGCACACCTTGATGAAGCTCCAGACTTTGAGCCCTTGCTGTACAATGAATGCACCACAGCATGAGAAGCTGGAACAGCATGAACTAGAAGCATGGTTGGCAGAAAAGATGAGCCAATCAACATACCCATTGCACTTGGAGCAGAGTACATTGCGCGACAGTGAGAGCTTCTTCGAGGTGCCATTGTACAATTCCTCCAGAGAAACCTTCAGAGGGTGAACAACATCTTCACCCCTACGCTGCCTCCTGCCCCTACTGCTACCACCACCTTCGCAGCACCAGAACATAGAACGTGAGACCCTAGGTATGTAAACTAGCAATGGCAAAGAGATTGTATTTACTGCTTCCCACACAACATACCTCCAAAGGGGCTTCCACCACCAAAGAAGGATTGGAAGATATCAAATGGGTCATGCATCCCTCCTCCACCTCCCATTCCCTCCTTGAGGGCATCCTCACCATACTGATCATAAATCTCGCGCTTTTCAGGATCACTGAGGACCTCATAAGCCTGAGCTAGCTCCTTGAACTGAAATCGAAAGAACCAATCTTAGTTTGTCATCTCAATCAGAAATCAACATCTACATTCATACAGCCTTACAACAAAGGAACAGTAAATTGCAGCCTTCATATAAAGAGGCAGAATGACCTATACATCAACATTAATTCTATCGAACACAATAGCAATTCACCATTATGGCAACCCTCTGTGAACTACCTCGTGGCTCAAGACTAAATGATAGCATAACATGGAAAATGAAATACCAACAGAAGATATCAGACAGTATTGCAGTACTATTGTTTGATCAGCATAAATCATACATGAACTATTGATATTTTATTTTCAGAATTAGAGCATTCATCTAGTAATAATTCAGGATTCAAATCAGCACAGCACACAACAGCATTCAGGACCAGGGGCATTCAATCAGGCATGCACCCTTTGTTTCTCAGATAGGTTGCACCAATTTCACAATCCATAAAAAGCTCAGTTGTTCAGTCCAGGATACTAACAAACCAACCATCAATTATACATCACAGCACATGATCAGGTCTATAAACACTAATAAAATGATCATCTCGTTATCATAGAATTAAGCTATAGCTGTGTCACTCCACGGGACTAGAGTACCAAGCAAGGCGGGAGGCATAATCAACAACCACCTGATGAATCAAAATCACATAGAGTAACTATTTTCAGGATCACATGAACAACTTTAGATGCGTCTAGGTAGCAGGTAATTATCCTAACAATTCAGAGCCGCATCTACTTCCCCATCTGAATCCCTCCACCGCTGAAAACGCATCCGCCATCCCAACCCTTAAACCCATCGAGTCCCAGGCCGCGTCAGATCCACGGCGCCGCCTCAAATCGACCTAGCCACACCGTCCCGAGCCCGCCAATCAAACGAACCTGCCGCCTACTCCCCCGCCGCAGACAGATCGGAGCCAAGCGAGGAGGCCAGACCCAGGCCGCGCGCGCTCACCTTCTCAGGGTCCCCGCCCTTGTCGGGGTGGTTCTTGATGGCGGCCTTGCGGTAGGCCTTCTTGAGGTCATCCTGGGACGCGTCCTTGGGCACGCCGAGGATCTCGTAGTACCGCGTGTTGTCGCTCTTCTTCGGCGCGCGCCCGAACATCTCGTCGCCGCGCGCTTCTTCCTCCTCCGAAACCCTAGCTGTTCGATCCGGCCGGGGGCGAGCTCGCGGGTCGGGAGCAGTTTGTGAGGAGGGAGAGGGGGGAGGCGGAGGCTGGGTGTAGTTATAGCGGGGGAACGGGTGGTGGGGAGTGAATACTCTGGAAGCTGCAGGAGGCCGTGGGGGGGCGGGCGGGCCGTCGGATGCGGATCGGGCGGCCAGGGGCGGAGCTTCGAGATGCTTCCGGGGTCTTCCGCCGAAAGGCCGGGGGCTGCGGGTGAGGCGGGGAGCGCGTGTTGACGCGACCGTGGCGGTGTGTAGGGCTGGAAACGAGCCGAGCCGAGCCAGGCTCGGCTCGGCTCGGTGCGGCTCGGTGGGTGGACGAGCCGAGCCTGGCTCGGCTCGGTCCTTTGGCGAGCTCATTCAGTAGGCTCGGCTCGGCTCGAAGGAGGCTCGCGAGCCAGCTCGAGCCGGCTCGCGAGCCGGGGCACAGCAGTTGCCGCCGGCCAGCGACCGGTCAGCACGCGCGACGGCGCGCGGCCGAGCTGCAGCGGCGCATGGCCGGGCGGAGCGGTGGCGGCGAGGGAGGGGAGGTAGGACGCACCCACGCCTGCGGCCGTGCTCCGCCCACACAGCGAGCGCCATGGCCGTCGAGAGGATGGGGAGCAGGAAGGAGAGGAGAGTGAGGGCGGAGAGGGAGGGAGGGGGCGGAGGGCCGGCGTTGACCCGCCAGGGCAGCGAGGGAGAGAAGGGAGGGGGGCGCCGGCGTGGACCCGTGGCAGTCGGCTTCGCCCGCGCAGGGGAGGAGAAGACGGCGGCGGGGAGGAGAAGACGGCGGCGCCCGCGAATCGAAGATGGCCGGCTTTGGGGAAGAAGGCCGCCCACGCCCGCGGCCGTGCTCCCCACGCCGCCGTCCGCCCGTCCCCTACTGCTCCGCGCGCCGCAGCGAGCTCCGTGCACGCCGTCCTTGCTTATCCGCCGCCGCCATGAGCACCGCCGCACGCCGCACGCCACGAGCCGCGAGCTTCACCGGGGAGGCTCCGCCGTTGGAGGGTAGGGGCGGCGGCCGGCGGGCGCGGCTGATGGCTGGCGGCCGCCGGCCCGGAGGGCTGGAGTGGGGGCGAGGGCGGCGGCCGGCGGGGACCGGCACTCCGGAGTCCGGCAGGTCGGCAGCCGGCAGGGGACGGCGGGCTGGTGGCGGCGGCGGCGCGGCGCGTCCTGCCTCATGGCTACTGGGTGGATGGGCCTATGAGGCCGCTGGGTGGATGGGCTGCTGGGTGGATGGGCCGGCCTGCTACTGGGTTGGCCCAGCTCGTGAGCCGGCTCACGAGCTGAAGCGAGCCGGCTCGGCTCGGCTCGCTGTTTGGACGAGCCTAATATCTAGGCTCGGCTCGGCTCGTTCAAGGCTCGCGAGCTGCTCCGAGCCGAGCCGAGCTGCACCGAGCCCGAGCCAGCTCATGAGCCTCGAGCTTTTTTTCCAGCCCTAGCGGTGTGGGTGTGGGTCGCCGGGTGCGGGTCCGTGCCGGTCTGCCGGAGGGAAGGGAAGCGAGGCGAGGCGAGCCGCGCCCGGTAAGGAGATCCCCTCGTTTTGGGAAGATGCTTGTGCTCCCCGTCTTCTGTTATGGCGAGGAGAGGTTAGCTTTCCATCAAATAAACTTCCTGTTAACGATGGAATTAGGGATGATATTTTGTGCCGCTGAATCGTGGTCAAGCAACCTATACATCCAGCAATAGATCAGTCCCACTTGGATTTTTTTTTTAAAAAAAAAGATCAGTCCCGCTTGTAGTACAAGCATATAGGAAGAAATTTGGGATGATCGGGTCTTCAGCTTTGCATATAACTATATCAGGTTACCATCCAAGCTGAGATCACACCGGGAACTTTCTTCATAAAGACAAGTATAAGTGAAGTTTCATGAGAGTTTGATGAGCATTTAATTTTATTGATGTGGTAGTATATTAATGAAAAATAAAAAAGAAGAGTTTCATTTCTATAACACTCATCTGATACAATTATCTAGTTTTTATTATAGGTAACTATGCAGTAAAACAGATTGCCCTAAGACTGACATCTTCTACTCCACTCGTTCCAAATTATAGTTTGACTTTTTTATTTCAAGTTTGACCACTAATATTATTCAAAAAAATTGTGCATACTCAAATTTAAGTCATTCTTGAAGAACTTTTATTAATATAAAGCAAGCCACAATAAAAATATGATATTTTGCACAAAATTTGAAATAAGACGAATGGTCAAACTTGTAATAAAAAAGATCAAACGAACCATAATTTGAACCGAGTGAGTATGTCGGGTGGAAAGAGTCAATCAGATGATGAATCTGATTTCTTGCGACACATCTATAGCCACATCGTCCCAAATTACAAACACACATCCTCATTCATTTCTGGACGGAAAGACCATCTTTCCGGTTTCCTCCAATGTTACTGTTGTCGCTTTTTGCCGTGCATGAGTGTTGCTTTTATCTAGCGATGTTCTAATTTCAACCACAAAGCTGTGAACGCTGCATGAAACTTTTGTGGCATTTCTTCACCATTTTCCTCACACACCGTTCCATTCATTCCACCGTATCAATAGCGGAGATTCTTCGAATTTCGTAGATTTCAACTAGTGACATCGTTAGTTGTTGGGTCATAATAAGCTTTTTTACCGTTCCAGATAGGGTAACCAGAAGGAAAATTGACACATAATACTGCCGGAAAATGAACAATTTTGTAACTCTGGAGTCCACACCTTAATAAGCCCGGTGAACCCATACGACATTACGACATCCATCATCCTCAAAACTTTTTTTTTCCGAATGAATGTCGCCCACATGTGCGTTTGTATTAATATAGCAGGAAAAAATCTTGTGCATACAAACTCGTGTATTGGTAATTTAATATAATTGTTCAGGCTGATATATTGACTGTTAAACTCTTAACTCGAACATCAACCTACTTTTAAGCTCATGCAAGACAATTTGAGCATCGGGTGCATTTCATGTCTATTCAATCTGAAGTTTTTTCCCGTTTGAGCATGTCATCATGAGAGACAAATTTGTGTCATACGGCATGTCTTAAGTCTTATGCTGAGTTGTACCAAAAAAAAAGTCTTATGCTGAGCATCTTTTTACCTTCGAAGTGTTGAGGAAGTTTCAGGAATCGTTCAAGAAATGGCGAACCACACGTATGTCAGGAATGAGGAATAATCTGAATCAGGCGATCTCCAAATTCCGAATTATATTGTTCTTTTCCACAGAGGCTTGACTGCTTGACAGGATGAGAGGTCACTGATGAAGCGCGTACGTGCCGTGGACTAGCAAGGACGGGTAACATGGCGGCATGGCGCTCAATCAACCTCCTATTTCCGAGGAAGGAGAAAGAGAGCTTGTCCTTTTTCTGGTTAGTGGCTGGTAGCTGCAGCAGCCGCAGAGCACTGATAGGCTGATAGCACGTTAATCACATGATTTCTTTAAAGCGAAATCTCAAGATGCCCCGTGGGGTCATCCAGTCCATGAGTGCGCCCCATCATCAATGTCAGTGAACGAACCAGGCCCTGATAGAAAAACAAACAATTCAAAAACAAGTTATTCAATATTTACACGGAGTACTTCACAAATTCTAGGATTGATACCATTCAGAGGTAAAAACAAGGCTAAAACATGTGATCCTCCCATGCTATCAGAAGAAACCACTCGCAAAAATCCACAGCAAAGTGACAAGTCCGTCGGCTTTCAGGTGAGGATCTGCACGGTTTGCTGAACCCAGCTTGTTCTTGTCCTGGTTCCTGCAGCTCAGCAAGAAAATCAACAGGATGGTAAAAAAAACAAACAACGGTGCAGAAAGTCACACTGTTCGCTGGACTGGAGCGGCTGGATGGAGCTGATTTATGTGAGGGAATAGGACTGTAGCACTGGTGGTAGCGGATGATTACTGTAGCAAAAGTCTACTGCAAAGTTTCAAATATGGAGAATCTCACTATAAACGATGGTAGTATAGCAATATCAATAGTGGTACTGTAGCACTGATCCGGACAATCAAGGCGAACAGGTGAGTGAAAACGCGAGAAAAGCGCCGTCCTTTCTCTTTTGTTCCTTTACTCCCCTTCCTCTCTCTCTCCTACTCTGTGCCGTTGCCACTGCCCACTGTTGCCGCACAGCAAGCCCCGCAGCACACCACGCAAGCAGGAGCAGCGGCAGCGGGGCGCAATAATGCGGACGCAGGCGAGCACAGCGGCGTCACGGCTGCGGCAGTAATGGCCGCCTGGTTCCACCACGGCGTCTACTAGCGACACACTTCGAGCCCACCCCTTCCTTGATTCCTTCACCACACCCCGCTCCGGATCGCGCACCGCGCCTGGCCCCCAAACGCAATCTTGGCCGTGTTTGGTTGAAATACATAAAAATACTGTAGCAACTTTGACCATTAATTTAAAATATTAAATGAAATCTAATTACAAAGACACCTCCAGAACCCCTGTAAATTGCGAGACGAATCTAACGAGGCCTTTAATCACGCGATTAGAGGTTGGTTACTGTAGCACCACTGTAGCAAATCATCACTTAATTACCGTCACTAGATTCGTCTCGAAAAGTTACGCTCATCTCTGAAGAAGTTTTGCAAATAGACTTCGTTTAGTATCCCATGCATACGAGATTCTCTTCTCGAAAAACGTGCGCTAAAAATTTCGGTGGTAACCAAACACGGCCCTTCTGCCGGGGAGATTTGCAAAAATGGGACTGCAAACATTGGCCTTTGCAGTTTTGCCATTGACCCCACATTTCATAGGCACAGATGGTCCCACCGTGTCATTCACTGGGAGTGGCAAATTCACGAGTGGTCAGTGTTTGCAGTCCTAATATTGCAATTTTTTCCTTCTGCCGAGCGGCGCCGTTCATTGGGTGGCGACTGGCGAGGCGACCCCGGCTCTCGGTGTGGTCTCGGCCGGCGTTGATCAGGTGATGCGTGTTTTGTGGCTGCTTTTTACTCTCTCTTTTCCCCCCTTCTTGTGAGATTGTGCGGTTTTGGGCGCGATACATTCGTGCCGGTGCTGATGGAAACTGGAAAGCTTGCGTTTTAGGTTGATGCGAGTGAGAAGGGCGGCGCGATGGGCATCTCGGCGAGGTGGCTTAAGTCGTTGGTTGGGCTGAGGAAGGTGGAGCGGCAGCAGCAGCAGCAAAAGGAGGATGAAGATGTTGGACGGATGGTACGATATCTTCCAATCAATCTGCAGTTCTGGCGTATCTTGGTTCTTAAATTGTGGTTGGTGAATTGATGTTGTTTATTGCCTAGACCTGGTGTGGATTGTGCAAGGATCATGTTCACAAAGAAAGGGAGAACTTATTAAATGGGCTTCTTTATCATATCATAACAAATAACAATTGACAAATCCTAGGTTTGTAAAGAACAATGTAGATGATCCATCCCTGACTGAATTGGCGTTGCACCTGGTAATTTGTAATGCATTGTGTGTGTGTGTGTTAGTTTTGAATTTTACTGCAGAGTGCATATTGCTGGTAATTGGTACCTGCTTGGTTCAAAGCTTGCTAGAGTACATACGAGCATAAGGAAAAGTAATGGCAAATTGGCAATAGCTGGACCTTTTCAATTTTGAGCACTTAAAGCCCTCTGCCGCTGTGCAATCCCAAGAGCTGCAAATTAACAAACTGATTGGTATATACATCACAACCCTTTTATGTGTATTGTATCATTTCGCTTATGAGTTAATTGGGAAAACTGCAGAAAAATGATGCCACAGAACTGTTACATGGCCAGAATCAGCACTTCCAAGATGACAGCAGCCTTGCTGCACAACAAGATTTCACAGAAGTTGCTAATGGAAATGGTTCACGGGAAGGTGATTCGGATGCGCCTTCATGCTTGGAACCCACTTGTGGTTCACCTCATATTCCACTGCCTCAAACTGAAGATGAACTCAACGAGATCTGGGCTGCTACAGTTATTCAGACAGCATTTAGAGCTTTCTTGGTACTCATTCATACTGTCATGTGGATTCAGATCCAATGCATGCAAGTGCAGACTTCTGAAAATGTTGTTAGCTCCAATATCTCAGCAAACCTAAATAGGCACTATTATACTCAAAACCTTAATATTCTTTGTGTTTTCACCACTTGTTTTACCTTATCAGTTACTTACAGTTTTAATTCCAAATAAATCACACGCAGTAAGTCGTATGACTAATTGATAACTTTATTGATAAAAGATATTGAGTTTTAGCAAAAATAAAATTATCCTGCTAGATCATCCTGTTATATTTATCAGGTTTACAGTTTTTTTCATCTCAGTTCTGGTTGTAGCTAATGCCAATGCAATTTGAATTTCCTGGTGCAACTAAACCAATTAATCTTATATTCTAACTTCTAACTATGGTTTTGTATCTGTCCATGGGTGTATTCAGTAATGATGCTTGACTCAGTATGTTCACAATCTGATTGTATGTTGCCATTTGCATCTGTAAAGTTGGCAAAAAGAAGTGTTCTTTGCCCCAGAAACATAGAGACGTCACCATAATTCTCACTTAATGTTTTAGTTCCCTATGGTTCTCACCTGGGTACTTCTCTTTTTCAGGCTAGGAGAGCCCGTCGAGCTTTAAAAGGGCTGGTTAGGCTTCAAGCCCTTGTAAGAGGTCATATAGTGCGAAAGCAGGCTGCTACAACGCTCCGCTGCATGCAAGCTTTGGTCAGGGTTCAAGCCCGTGTTAGAGCAAGGCGAGTTCGCATGGCTTTGGAAAACCAGATCGAACAGCAAAATAGTTCACCAGAGCAAACGAAGGAGGCACAAGTTAGAGAAATTGAGGTGAGATTCACAAGTTGCCAAAGAAGGCATCCTATCTTCTATGGCAGATAGTTATACATGCTGCTACTATTTCAAACGTTGTGCTTCCAAAACACTACGACATGATTTGATTACAAATGACCATATTTTCCTCTAGAAACGTATCCTGCTCTTCTCATTAGAAAATAATAACTGACATGGCCGTGCAACGATTTGGTTTGTTTGTGAACTTTTAGCATTGTCTTAAATTACAGGATGGCTGGTGTGATAGTATTGGTTCTGTGGAAGATATCCAAACAAAGCTTTTAAAGAGGCAGGAAGCTGCAGTTAAACGCGAGCGAGCCATGGCCTATGCTCTTACTCATCAGGTAGTTTATCCAACTTTTACACCATCATAGTTCATAAACTGTTATCTGGTAATAAGAATTTTACTGAAGCAGTAAATCATGGATTAGAGTGAACGTTGTAATGCATGAAACTTGCTCTAGTTTAAATATAGGGTAAATATATTATGGGCATGTGTGGAATGATATGGTTTGTCGTTTGACCCTGCTAGCCTGCTATCTTCTGTAATGGGCTTCTGTAGTATCTACTGCAAGGATGTTTTCTGTTGCCTGTTGGATACTAAGAATTCCTTTCATAGGGAACAGTTGAAGTTGCCCATTCCTTGCATGCTTGCCTCATATTTCCCATGCTATTCTGTTTGGTCAGCTCTTAGTACTAATTACATTCTGTAGCAAACATGAGAACAGTACTCGCAAGGAAAAGGAAAGATCTGTGCTTCGGCCCTCCATGGTAGGAAAAACACATCCAGTCATGATAATTGAAATAACCTTCAGCTGATAAAAAAGGGGATCCACAGTGCAAGGTTAGGGCGCCTTTCAAAATCCTGGGATCTGAACTTCTTAACTTGTTTCCCCTCTATTTCAGTGGCAAGCAAGTTCAAGACAAGCGACAGCATTTGAACCTGACAAGAACAGCTGGGGCTGGAATTGGCTAGAGAGATGGATGTCTGTTCGTCCATGGGAGAGTCGGTTCCTTGGTGCTTACACAGCAGACGGGATTGTCAAGGTTAATGAATTGAGGCAACCTGACAGAAGTGCAACCAAGACTCCATACAGAAAACCTGTTAAAAAGCATGATTCACTTCAACCAAACACATTGAACCAGAAGGTCTTCCCTTCGAATTCAGAGGGTGGTGGCTCCTCAACAAACCGTTCAAATGGTCCCGTATCTGGTAAATCCAGGCTGAGGGTGTTAGCCAGAGAAGGTTCTGATGAAGCTCTATCTCATCCTTCAGGACTTGGTGTGCGTTCCACTAGTAATCCAAAGGAGAGGAATGGGGATTTGGATTCACATGTTCATAAAAGACTCTCCTTGCCTGGCAGTGGTAAGTCCTGACACTACCTGCATCTAGCACGAGCTATTTTTTATCTGAAGATTTGCAAGAATTTTCTTGTTACACATATGTCATCTGAGTTGTTTCCTTAGATACACGTAGCTTGTACTGGAATTTAGCTTTTCAGACATGGGATACGTTAATGTTTACATGACAGCTTAAGAAAAATTCGAATTCATTCACTTGTTATTGGCAAATCACCAGGTGTAGAAGCTGGCAAACGTCTGACGAAGAAAACCATGGTTAACCGATCCCTGAAGTCTACAAAAGATCACCAGATGTTGCAGTCAAGGCATCACCTTGCCAGTTCCATTGATCCGTTGCCTAACAGAGTTGAGCTGCAGACTTGAGAAGCCATGTGAAGCCTGATCTTGGATTGCACTTAGCAAGTCAGAAGTCATTCCTCGTTCGTGGAGCGAAGATCGATCCAGCATTCGCTGCGATGTAGATGTGGCCTCAGCTCATTTCATGAGAGATTAGATTGGCCATATCATATATCTGGAGGTGACTATTGGGTGTATTGTTGTATTTGTAAGCTGTAGCTATGAGCTGTAAATTTTTGTGCTTTGACTTGTGCCGTTGTGCGTTTGTGTGTTGTCGGTCTATGGTATTGGTATACCTGTCTCTTCGAAGGTTAAGCGAGGTAGATCTATTGAACTGTTTTGTCGTCCATAGTATTGGTAGTTTTGTAGAGAGTAATAGTTGCAGTAGAGACAACTACTAATTGCACATGCTGTTATCTCGATTTTCCACATTTCTTATTTTGTTTAGATAAAAAATGTGGTGAAGGCATTGGCTGCAAGTCTGCAACCCTGAAAGTCAATCTGGCAAAAGAAAAAAAAGAAAAAATATATAGCAGAAAAAAGAAGAAGAAGATATTTAATTGCAGGGCCGACTAGAAGAACTGGCCCGGCAAGGCCCAACAAGAAGCCGCCTCCTTTTTAAGCCTTCTTTATTCCTTGCCCCCGCGACGCGTCTTCGTGAGTTGTAACGAACCGGATTACCGGAAACCTCCTCCCTCTCGTCAACGGGCCTCGTCCGTCGCGCCCGAGGAAACCACACCACACCCCAGTCGCGCGCTATGGCGGCGAGGTCGTCGAGGCGTCTGCCGGCACCGGCCGCCGTGGCCGCCGCCGCGCTCCTCCTCGCGTCGTTGGCCGCGGGCGACGACCACAACGGCGTGTACGACCCGTGCGCGGACACGACGGTGCGGCGCGGCGACGGGTTCACCCTCGGCGTGGCCTTCGCGGGCCGCGACGCCTTCTTCTCCGGCGGCGTGCAGCTCTCCCCCTGCGACAGCCGCCTCGGGCTCGCCAACCGCGCGCAGGTTGCGCTCTTCCGCCCCAAGGTCGACGAGATTTCGCTGCTCACCATCAACTCCTCCTTCGACCCGGTGGGTTACGTTCCTCGCCGCCGCCGTTGCTAGCCACTAAATCCTTCTAAAATTTCGATAAATTCTTCGTGCACTTGGTATATGATTTTTTTTGAACCGCTTGGTTTATGGATTACTGAACATAAACGCATGAGGAACCTATAGTTATTAATTGCGAAATTTCACCTCATGGCATAAATCGTTTTCTCTTTACTTCCCTTTTCTAACAGTTATTACTAGAAGAAAGAAAAATCTTAGGCTATCGATAAAATAATTAGAGTGGAGAAAACCTAGTTACTAATGAGAGGTAGTAGTTAGAGAAGAACTTGTCAGAAACGTCGGTGATCATGGCCAGCTTGGACTTGGAGGGGTTTTGCCAGGCGTTAAGGGATCGAGCTGGGCATTGTTGTCCCATCGACACGTCGAGACAGTGCCATTTTCGGACGCATTTGGGTTGCTGATGCAGGTGCAGCGCTGGCTGCCCGTCCTATGGGCTTGGGACACGCCTCGTGTATTCATTCCTGTGGTCCAAGTGTTGGGTTGTTAGGTTTCGCGATGCAGTTTACTCGGGAGTTTATGAATGTGCCCAGTCTGGTCAGGTTTGAAATACTTGATTGCGTCAGGGAATTGGTAGGAGCTGCCTGTTCATGCAGTTTTTCTCATATAGAACAGCTCTAATTTTGAACGTTTACAAACTCGTAAGTAAAAACCAAGTGCTAATAACGGAGAATCAATCCTTTTAACCCTGTTGCAGTCATCAAACGCCAGCATGGTCGCCTTCGCCGGGAGGAAGTACGCGGCGAGGTCGCCCCCGGCGTTCGTGGGCAACATCTCGTACACGGTGACCAGCTTCACCCTGGTGCTGGAGTTCCAGAAGGGCAGGCTCCAGAACCTGTTCTGGAAGGGCGGCGACTGCTCGTCGTGCTCCGGGCGCGCCGACTTCGCGTGCGTGGACGGGAGCTGCGCGGTGAGGACGGCGAGCTGCAGGGGCAAGGGCGGGCAGGCGGACTGCAGCCCGGGCATCCAGCTCGCCTTCTCCGGCACGGACAAGCACGAGGCCGTGCTCAACTCGTGGTACGAGGTCTCCAGGCTCCGCCAGTACTCCCTGTTCGGGCTCTTCTCCAACCTCAAGGACTCGCTCACCAGCCAGTTCAGCAGCTTCTTCTAGAGCCCCCGATCGATGAGATGAGCCGGAGACGTCGTTCTGTTTCTGTATGTTCGTTTGCATCTGTTCAGTGCGTAGGGAATGTTCAGTGAGCGAGTGTTTCTATTCCTGACAAAAAAAAGAGAAAATGTTTGTACATCACGAGTCGGTCCTATATATGTAGCTATATATAGTTGGTAATACGTACTACGAGGCAGAACAAGTTATGCGTGCCACTCTTCAGTTTGTGTACTTGTTCTTTCAGATTTGTCGTGCCATTTAATCTGCCCCTTGTATGATGAGATGCCTTGCAGAGATGATGGCTCCTGTGCTGCTGTGCGTTGGGCCGTGCCGCCGTGACAACCCGTGCGCGCTACGTTCGCCGTCGGCGAGGAATCATCGGGTGGCATCCGCCCTCCCATGTGTTCACGGAGAAAACTGGTCTGCGCAGGCGGGTGCAGAGACACGTGCCGCGGCCGGCGCGTGTGCTTTCCCCTTGCGCGAGATGGTGGAAGACGTGCCGGCAAGGGAGAGGGCGCCAGGGGAGGCCGTACCCGTCGGTGAATCAACGGGCACGGCGGCGGCGGTGGCGGTGGCGCGGTCGGTCGCGTGCGTTCCCGGCGTCACGAAACTCGGGACGGGAGCTCTCCGCTCCTGCCTGGGCGTCAACGCTGAAGCGGGCGGCGTCCTGCGTACTACTCTGCAACCACTTTAGAGGAGCGCAGGTTTGACTCGCGAGTCTCGCCTGCTGCCTGCTCGATCCGATCCAAGTTCGTTCGGTTCATCTGCCCCAGCGCATCAAGAACAGAGAAATGGCTCGGCTCGAGAATCCAACCCAGATGACGTGAAACAAAAATCACCGATAATGTAATCAGCTAGCCATATACGGAGTATGATACAAACGCCACGAACAAACAGCTATAACGAATTCGAAACAAGAAACAATAATAATCTCTCCCGGCGTATTGTATTGCGTCCACAAGAGCACCGCCGGATCGCCATGGCCAATCAGCCAGGCTGCTGCTGCTGCTAGTTGCTCTTGTTGACGTTCTTGAGCACGATAGGGAGGACGATGACGAGCACGATGACGAGGAGGATGAGGATGGCGATGCACGTCCACTTGCGCGTGCTCCTCTGGTGCTTCCGCGCCACCTGCAGCTGCTCCCGGCCGCGGTCGACGAAGGACCTGGCGCGCCCCACGTTGCCCTCGATGTCGTCCAGCTGCTCCCCCTGCGCCGCCACCAGCACCGCCATGTCGTTGAACACCTGCTGCAGCTCCCGCAGGCTGCGCTCCAGCTCCGCCACCGCGCCGTGCCGCTCCTGGATCTCCGCCACCACGCCCAGCACCTCCCCGCGCCCCTGCTCCGCCACCGCGCGCTGCAGGATCCGCTCCCCCTCGCCGGACTCCGCCAGCGCGTCCAGCGTCGCCTCGTCCGGCTGCGCCCCCGTCACCGTGAAGTAGCGCCGCGCCACCGTGTCGCGGTACTCGGCTGCGATGCGGGACCGGAGGGAGGAGAAGGCCTCCATCGAGTCCCGGAGCTTCTTGCGGAGCCCGGCCACCACGGACGTGCGCGTGCGGTCGGTGGACGACCCCGGGCCGCACCCGGGCACCGACCGGTTGGCGGCGTTGGCGCGGTCCAGGGACTCGAGCCGGAGCTTCACCACCTTGGCCTTCTTGATCGCCGCGGCGACGTCGGCGTCCATCCGGGACCGGAGCTCGCGCACGGCCGCCGCGTCGTGCAGCGACTTGCCCCCCTCGTTGGCGTCGTGGAGGGAGCGCTGGATGCGCTCCAGGCCGCGGAGCTCGTCCTTGATGGACTCCACGTCCTCGAAGAACTTGTCCAGGCTCGCGCCCGCCGCGGCACCCGGCGGCGCGGACAGCTCCACGCCGCCGGACTCGATGTCTCCGTCCCCGCCGCCGCCGCGCTTCCACGAGCTCGAGAACAGGTTGTTCATGGCGGCTGGCTGGCTGTCTCCTGAATCGCGCCGCTGCTCTGGCTCTGGCTGGGTGTCCGGCTAGTCTCCTGGCGGATCGGGATCAAGATCGTTTCTTGGGATTCGCTCCGGCGGCAGGTTTCTTGGATCGGGAGAAGAAATACTAGTGGTGGCTGGCAAATGGAGAGGGAGAAGATTCAATCAATCAATCGTGCAAGCAGGGGACGAGGACGCGGAGTTGAAGGAGTCGGCGTCTGGGTTGGGGAGCGGAACGGGGAAGGAGGGAACGATGCGATGCGATGTGACGGGCTGCGCGTGAGGGTGAGGACTGAGGAGACCGTGTGACTGTGTGAGCGCGCCGCCCGCGACCTGCTCTGTAATGCCAACGCGGGAGGAAGGTGGGAGGAAGGCGAGGACGGGCACGTACACGAGTCGGAGACGACGACCGGACGATGGCTCAGGCTCAGGCTCAGGCTCCGGCTCCGGACCACGCGGGTGGCGTTGCTGGAAATCCAACGTCCCGAGCCGGAACCTACTAAATTAAAACTCTTAATTAAGTGTAATTGTCGTCATTTGAACACATCGGACACATTAGTTTAATGGCTTAATTTGGCGATCCTTTCTCAGCTCACATCCCGATCGAAACAACACCGATAGTCTCACGCGAATGTGAACGCAGATGGTACAAACACAACAAGTACTTGGAAATACAACGATATACACAAGACTCTGCCATAAATTTACAAACCAAGTTTGAATATATATACATAATTTACAAACTTTACAATACCGAAACTAAAGTTCAAGCGGAGGTAAAAGGCCTACACTACCACAAGAGTACCCCGAGGAGATCCCTAACTAAATATCTGGCTCCACCACCTCCCATCCATCTGCGTCCCGACGGATGAACTTAACGCAGTAGGGACAGAAATCTACGTATGTGTGTTCTGAAATAATGTTTCAACAAAAACCCTGAGCAACTAATACTCAGCAAGATTTAACCGACTCTGGATATACATAGCCCACATAACTAGACATAAAGCTTTTGGTTGGTGGTTTATTTTGCAGAAAAGCGGCTAAAAGTGGATCCTTATTTTCAATATTTTTGCTTCAGGTTCTATATAGATTAACCATGATCTAATATTTGCATAACCATCTATAACAAACATGATAGAATATTAACCACAACTCAACGTAGAATCAACATATATAATATAATCCAAGTTCCATCTCATATTACTACGCTGCGACTCGGTGATCAAGGTGCCCATGTCTGAGAGCAACTGACGGCGAATCGATTCGATTTAACCTTGCAAGGTATACCTAACCAACACAGCACGCATTCGCCCCGTCGGACGATACGAGACAACCATTCCCCTCCCCGCCTCGAACTACAGGAACCAGCCCAACGGCATATAGTCAGCCGAGCCCTACGAGAGACCACCAAAAGAAAACACGTGCAACTCATTTCTCCGCGGCCACTCGACTACCCTAAGAGTTGTGTGCGGGTTCCTGTACTTTCGAAGCAAAGCAGTACTAGGCTTACCGGTTTCGACTACCTCCTACTCCCGGCATGCGGTTAGTACAATTCAAACATGATCAGCAGGGCCATCAACGACTCGGTCCTTAACCGACACAGGCGGAACTACACCTCTCCCGCCCGGTCTCAAATTGTATTCTTTCTTTCATTCCAAGATGAGTAACTCATATATGAAAACATAAAAATATCCTATATCTCGCGAGTCACCAAAAATTACTCGACTTCTACCGAACCCAATTTAGCATAGCACGTCTATCGTCTGATAAACACTAGTATGGAAACTCATAGTACCCAAGGGTTATGCATCTAAGGTTCCATTCAACTCCTATACTTTAATGCACAAGACATAGATATATATATAATTAATGTTGCATAATTTGAAATAGGGGTTATGTACCGGGGCTTGCCTTCGGGCTGCTGCTCGGAGCTGGGGTCAGACGGGCCTTGAGCCGGGTTCTCACGCCTCTCTTCCTGGGCTTGCTCCGGCTGCTCCTACGGGGCCGCAATTACCTCATACGCGACTCCCTCGGTGGCGGTTTCTACATGCATGCATATGAAATGATTGAATGCAACACAAACTATACAATCTCTAAACTTCGAAATAAAATGTCCTGCGGACTGTCCGCTCCCAAATGGCGGACCGTCTGCAGTACAATTCCGCAGACCCACCAGAACCAACTATGTCTCGGGACAAACTTCAAAACTATAGGGCGAATTGTCCGCTCCAAAATAGCGGACCGTATGCGGTTCAACTTCGCAAAATCACCAGAGGCAACGACGCCTCTGGACAAATTTTAAATTCTACGGCGGACCGTCCGGCCCTCCTTGGCGGACTGTCCGCAGTTCACTCGGTCAATCCACCAGAGACGGCAACGTCTCTGGACAAAATTTTAGATTCTACAGCGGACTGTCCACTCTCCAATAGCAGACCGTCCGCAGTTCAATTCTACGAAACTACCAGAGTCAACATCGTCTCTGGACAACTTCTAATTTGACCTGCGGACTGTCCGACCCTCCTAGGCGGACCGTCCGCGATTCATATCTTTTGACACCGCACGCCGCCACCAGTGAGGCCAGTGCGGCGGCGCGGCGCGTCGTTCCCGCCGACGGTAGCCCAACTGACGGCGAGGCTAGCACTACACCATCTACTAAAAGAGGCGCACACGGGCATAGGTGATGCATGCAAAGAAATCAAGCTAGACCTAGCCGGCGACGTGCGGCCCGTGGCGGTAAAAATGACTTCGTCGAGAACGTTCGTGGAAACAACTAGAACGTGGAGGAACGAGGGGAGCACGAGCATTAGCGGCTTACTTACAGTCGATTCAAGCTCTTGAACGAAAAAAAATGGTGGCCGGATGATGGAGTTCCACGGCGAGGTCGAGTTTGGGCGAAACTCAAACCGGCGGCCGGGGAATCCAAGATTTCCGGCGAGGTGGGGATTGTGGCTAGGTTTTGAGGGGTTGAGGAGGAAGCTAGAGAGGTTGTTGAGCTTTTGGTGCGGTGGATTTGAAATCCATGGGGGTGCGCGCGGATTTGGCCGGCGAACGAGAGGAGCTCAAGCTCCGTCCATGACGTCGGGAAAGAGAGGCAGAGCGAACCGAGAGAGAGAGCGAGAGTGTGAGCGCGGGTGGGTGAGGAGGATGTGCTCGCCTTCAATGTAGCGTACGGGGTGGCCGGGGAAGAGCTCGATGGCCGGCACGTGGCGGCAACCGATGATACTCGGTCACGGAGTAGATGAAACAGAGTGCGTCGCGGACCGTCCGCCGCCCATACGAACTGTCCGCGAGGCCGGGTGTTACACAGCTGACCAGCTGCCGCACACGTGAGCAGCTCTCATTTTCACCGGAACCGGACGACCTGAGGGCTGCGATCGATTAAGCACCCCTGATTATAATTTTTTTAATAGTAATTCGTTTTGGGCAGTAATCATGTGGAGAAGGTAACGAACTCGTGTTCAACTCTGAGCTGGTCCATCTTGACCAGATCAACGTAGGAGCCAGTGCGCAACTGCACAAGTACCATCCAGCCTGACTCGTACAAAGCCTTCGTGCCTGTGTTTAGATGCGAAAAATTTACAAAAAGTGAAGTTGAAAAGCAATGTAATATTTTTTATTTGTATGTGGTAAATATTGTTCTATCATAGGCTAACCAGAGTCAAAAAATTCATCTCGCAACGTTTATCCAAACTGTGCAATAAGTTGTTTTGTTTATCCATATTTAGTGTTCCATGCATACGTCATTTGCTATATTTAATGTTTTGATGTGATTTCGATGTGACGGAAAATTCGAAAAATTTGGAAAAACTAAATCCATGTTGCCTTTTTCTAAAAGCAAAGGAGAGAGGAAAAAGATGATGTCATCTTGCTACCCGTACGACTCGTGGCTTGATTGTTGAGTTGATACACTTCATCCGTTTGGCGATCTGCCAGTCCCACTCTCATCAAATGGTGGTATGGTACTAGCAACAAAGTGACGCGGTCGCCATCAATTTCTAACTACCCAAATGGCAAATGCCTCGAAAAAAAAGAGTAAACAACAACAGCAACTAACTTGCACGGAGATCCTTGTAAAATCAAGTTGATTCTTTTTCGTCCTACCCCATGTACTGCGCCACACAAGTATTCTACTACTTACCAGTTACCACTTACCACCGCTTGGGCTGAACAACCCAATGCAGGATTGCAAGTGGCCGCGGCCCGGGGAGGGGACTAGGGGAGGGAGGGCGCTTGCGTTGGATCAAGCAGATGAGAGATGAGGCAGTCGCCTCCGCCCCCATTGACTTTGACTCCCAGGCAACGGCTGGGCTCCCAATTTCCCCTGGCTCCATGTGTGGTGTGAGAGAATATCTAGAGCCTGATCCAAGCGTGGCGGATTCCAGCGTGGCGCCGCCGGCTGGCCACCTGTGGCAGTTGGGAATTGGGACTCTAGGCGATTACCGCCGTCGCTGTATAGGCGGGGCGCGGTTACGCCTGGTTTTGTAGTTTAGGATCAGATCAGCTGAACTACTGCTGAAAATGAGGCACGGTCGTGCACCGAACACTATGGCCACCAACTGGGTAGCATGTGAAATTGTGCTATGTTGCGGCAGCGAAGGAAGAAAGCACGGTAAGTGAAGATTGGATAAGGAAGAAAGCAACAAGAAAAAAGAGATGGATGAGCCTCCTCAGTAGCACCAAAAATATTTTGGTATTAAAGATGGAATTGGTAAAGGAGGAAGATTGCGTTAAGTTTGACAAACCAGCGTAAAAAAAGTCACTCTAATGAACATGGATAGAATTGGTAATCCACTGGAACACCTCAGTTACCAAAATGATAGTATTTTATTTTTATATATATTGAAGAGAGGGGTGTGTAATTTGTTAGAGATGCTCTTGTGTGATGACGTGAAGCTCCACATTTGCGAGATGTCCACGATTATTGGATTGTTTTCAGTGGTACCAAACATGCAGCATTACGAGTTACACTGGGGAATACCAGAGAACAAGAACACTCCGACCTACGCCTGGGGATGCTATGTTACAACTAACACGCCGAGCGACGCCCAGGGCTACGTCTGGTGTAGGCACCAGAAAACAAGCAATACTCCAAGCCACAAATGCAAGGCACTAGGAAACAAGCAGTTCTTTATAAGTTATATATATATAAAAAACAGGAAACAAGCAGCACTCCGAGCTACACCTGGCAAGACAAGGAAACAAGCTAAACCGTCTGAATCTGCAGGGGAAGATCAGGAAAAAGCTAAAATAATGTGCACCGCATAGACAGCCACGCAGGAAAATTATGCGCGGCAAAAAGCAAGATAAACAAAACATAATTTTTTGGGCACAAAGGTACTCAGCCCCACTTGTGAAAAAAAAAACATATGACCTTAACTAGGTCAAACAGTGCCCTCAAAAAGCAACTAGGTCGGACAATGCCAACAATGCCCTCAAAAGGATTGAACAAATAAATTTTATCGTCGTCCATACAGCATCTATATCAAGAAGATTGCCTGATTACTACAGAAAAATTATCTAATTGTACTGCCACTACATATTGCATTAGAGAAAATTGTCTTGCAGTGTGATAAGATTAAACAGGATGTACAAGAATGGTATATGATCCTACTGGCTACAAGCCACATCAACAATTGCACAAGCAAAACCTCTACTGTCAAGTCTGTATCTTCAGCCATGACAAATTTTCACCAATGCTTTTCCTTCAAAATTTCACCACCAACAGTTTGTATACATGTATTCACCAGAATTTACCCTCAAACAGGACTTATGTATATATATATTAGCACTGAACAAGAACAATCATGAGCATATCCACGTATATTCTTGTATGGTATTCAGTCGGGCAACTAATTGAATGCATCTTAAGCCACCAGACTGGGTATTGCTCTGTTCCCATTGGATGTTATTCTCATCCAAACGGAACACATGGATGTCCAGGGTGTATTTCTTGCATCCTTGTGATTCCCTAGACACTTTGAAGAACAGTAACATAGAAAGGATGTCCTGGACCACCACCAGATGACCCATTTTCATCCACTTGTGCTTCCTTCGATGGAAGCACTTTCCATTGCAGCTCATAATTGGAAAAATTGTATGTACCCGGTGCGAATATGCATACTTTTAGAGGAACTCTAGAACAACTGTCTGGTTGGAGCTCAATTTGAGCAGTACTCAATGAACACCAAACATACGGTGAAATGCTCTTCGAAGATTGCTTCTCATGACGTGTACCCTTGGCACTGGAGATTGCCTTTATGTCATTTTCCAGCGATACATCATGCCATCCACCCTGAACACTGGTCGAATCATGTGGATGGACAGTTTGGTTTTTCTCTCGCATGACATCAGAAGTAACCACTCTCACTGAACTCTTATGTGCTGCTGAATTGTGAATCACCAATTGGATGCTAACCTCACAGCAAGACTTCGAAAAATCATGAGTAATTGTACGAGGTCCTTCCATAAGCCACCATATAGGACTCTGGCTAAGAGCACTAAGAAAAAAGAAGAATAGGATCAGCACACATCTAAGCCACCAAGATGCCAACAAAACTTATGTCCAGATGTGTACAGGTTCTATCACTTGCCTGCAATGACATATGTGATGAGAAAGTAGTTGCAAATCTGGAGAAGGCTTCGACGAGTTACCAGTTGCCTTCGAAATTAGAACAAAATCAAGAAGGCTGCATGGCACCTGAAAAGTTTCAAGTGCAGCTCAGATTATCATCGGCCAAAATGACAAAAAAATTATGCATACACCCACACTTCACTAGCCATTTGCCAGTCAAGTTTGCGTTGGGTCGTGACTGTTAGGGTCAAGACCCTACCCAGGTACTGTCAGACCAACAGGAAAATAATGCCATAAAGTGAAGTCGGTATTATAAGTCACAGTCTAAGGTAGAACTGACCTTTTCTAACTTTCCTTGCCTGTATCTTTCTTGAAAGTGAAAATCAGCTAAAGGAGACCGAGCAATGTCAAACACATCTCCGTTGCTCCCTGGATATAAAGCCATATCACTTCTGTAGGAACCGCTTTCTGCCTCTTTACATGAATCAGCCTCGAAATCCTAAAAACGAAGGATGCATTGGGTAAATATATCACAACCTTGAATTTGCAAGAAATATGAATGAAAGCATAAAATCCAATGCAAAATGTGTCATATAAAAGTGTCTCAACAGCTTATCAAAGAATGGGCCTTCAACCTTAATCTTGAAGAAGCATGATACAGCCTGATTTGCTGATACTGTTTCAACAGAGCTGATCGAATTGCATGAAGACAACGCTGAAACTGCCCATTTACTGCCAACACATGACAACTGATGAAGTACAAATGACTCTGTTGGGGTCTTGTTCATTACATCCATGCGAACAATATACTCTTGCAATATTGATGAGGACATACTTATAGCAAAGGATATGTCAAGAGATGGCAAAACCTGTAAAGAAGAATCCATCAGAGCTTAAAAGAATCTGATCTATATAGGAAATTCTGGCAGCTAATGATAAACCAAAAGGATAATAACAAATAAAGCAACAGCATGCACAAAATAACCACAGCCCATTCCTCCTTTGTCAAAGATTACAGGAATACAAAGATTAGTAGTATGCAGGATAGCATTTAGAAACACCTTGATCATGGATTGCTTACAATTTAGCATATGCAGGATAGCATTTAGAAAACCTTGATCTTGGATTGCTTACAATTTAGCAACTTCACCCTGGAAGTAATTTTGTTGGGAGCACACTCAACAGTCAACACTTCACCCATGTAGAGTGCAATGAAACTAAGATAGAAAGACTTTTTCAGAGAAATCTCCAACATAGAGTCTTGTAGCAGTTTGTGAAAACACAGGTATGTCTTATGCATGTTCTAATAATCCAAATACTCCTGATTCTAAATACAATCCGTTTAAGACATCAAAAGTTTCCAATATGACACTCCTGACTAGCAATTTCTATGAAAACATATTATTCAAGTAGAATAGTTATACATGATGAAAATGTATATCATGATGAACTTAGTAGCATCAATCTTAGGCTCCCAATATATAAAATGATTTATACATTGGTTGTCAAAGCTAGAAGTCTGAGCAACAAAATCTTAAAATGGCTAGTATTTAGAATTCAGGGAATAACAAACATAGCATCCTCAAACAAATTAAATATAGGGGCACAATCCGTTACCTCAAGATCGTAATGCATGCGGAGTGTACGGTATTTTATATCACTGGAACTCTCCATTTCATAATATAGGGATATATAAAGAGAAACATTTCCGGGAGTTGCAGCATGAAACCAAATAGGCCAAGAGACTGTTGCACCTGCTTGAATTTCACTATCCTGGGGAAAAATGAGGGTCAATATTTGTAAAAGAATCTGCATTAAAAAAACTGCCAAAGAAACATACAAACTTTATTTGGATTATTCAAGTACAAAAATAAAAAGAAAAGACAGTGCCATAAACCACCTCACCTGAGGAAATGCAAAGAGCAAACCCTTGAAATTTTCCTTCGTGCATTTATATGGTACAAGATCGACTTCTGATTGCGTGTGTTTTTTTAAGCAGTGTGGGAACTCAAGGCCAATGTCCGGTGAATCACCAGGAATTAAAAATCTTGGGTTGCTGATCTTCATTTTTATGCCCTGCATTACAGGATTGGAACGAGTTAACAAATAAAATGGTGATTGATAGTTGCATAAAGTTATGGTCATTTGTAGAAAGCTCAGCAAGTCTTCAAGAAATATCAGAATCAGAAACAAGAGGAAGATAAATGGTAAGAGTCCTACCTTCACAGCATATTCTGAATGGTTTCTCAGATTTAGCTTGAGCAGCTGTAAATCACCGGCAAATGCTTTTGTCGGCATGCGATCAATAGATCCTGTGAGTTTTGGTAAACCCTGTAGGCAAAGAATTTAAAATTTCACACAAATCATCAGAAAACTAACATCTGAGAGAAATCGGGATAGATTCTAACCTTGATTACAACCAGGCTGTTGTTGAAAGAACGACGACATCCTCTTTTTCCTTTCTTGTTTTTCTTTTGGGCACCAAATTCAAAGTATTGATAACCTACTACTGAATTTGAAAGTGTCCACCTTATCCCAACCAACTTCAGGATACCTTCAACTTTTGGAGTAACATCAAGTTGCACCTAAGGGGGTTGGAAATGAAATGAGCAAATATCACAAAAGACTATTAACAGTTGCCAAACACGTCAGATCTGCTAAAATTGAAAAGGAACTTAGAGAACAGAATACCACCTCACTACTGCATTTATTGTAAAAATTGGTGTACTTGGTGAAATAGTAAACAAACGAGCAAGTGTTCAGTGTAGTATTTATATCCAATTTTTTTAAAAAAAGACTGAATTAACTGCATCTCTTGTTAAATCAGACTTAAGAAATTGAAGTTGATGAATACAGACTAGTAAGAATGTATGGCTGGTTAAAGGATACCAAGCAAAATGATAGATATGTTGCGTTGAATTGAAATTGGCTTTACAGCAATGTTTTCAAATCAGAAAGTAGTCTAGTTGCCTCAATACTGACTAGGCCGACTAATTGCAACTAATAAGGCGCCTTTCTGACTAATCTTGTTACAACTTACAATCAAGTCACCTCAGTACCGACTAGGATGACTAGTTGCGACTATCAGGGTATGCATGGGTGGTGTTTTTTAAACGTTCAACCATTCTTTGGAATATAACAGCTCGCCATTAGAATTGTTCTTGTTTCGGCCAAAACAGCAAAATCTTACTGTAATAAATTCCAGTAAATAACTAGATCCAACAATACAGCACATCAATGGCAAAATGAACCTCAAACATTTTTCCCATTCAGACCCTAAAAATATATATCATGGAACAAGGGTGGATCTGCTCTAGTTTTTTTACTAAGGAAAAGGTGGATCTGCTGTAGCAAATTAGGCAGTGAAGGCATCCTGACAAGATTATCAAGGCACAGTCAATATTGTGTAGAGATGAAAGGCAAGAAATGGAATCATACTATTTTACTTTCACCTCCTCCTAATATGATGTCAAGCTTTGACACTATGAAATTATCTTCATCAGTCTCCAATCTGTAGTGTTCAACAAAAAACAGCAATGCGACATTAGAAACTTGGGTGAAACGAAAAACATCTACATGAACAGGACCTTGATAGTTAGGAAAAGAGTATTTACATTGAGATAGATGGCTCTGTGTTAACCTTATCTTCACCACCCAAGGTCAACCCACTTATATCTGGATAAGGGATGTAATGAATCAATAAGACACATAATTCCTCTATATATGGTGATTTCTGATGGGGGAAAAAGTCTTAGGAGGAAAGTCAAGTACCAGAACTTAAAGCATCCATATTGGTGGAAAGTTGGCATATAAGAGAGATGCCAGAAACATCAACAGGAATTTGCAGAGGATTCTTAAGCTCAAGGTTCACTTTTACAGCTTCTGCAACCAACGAAATCAGGAAATCAGAATGCTATATACATAGTAAAAGTGGTGCTCAAAAGGGTTTAAGGGAGATGATATCAAATCATCTGAACAAAATTTAAGTCTTCTTTGTGCCTTAATTCATCAAGAAATTAACATGGAACTTCACATAAAATATAAATAATTGTTTGCAAAAGGCTCATAAAATGTGAACAAAATAGTTCTGGGATTTCTCAGGCTTAAGGAAAATTGGGTGCCAAGAACCAATTTCCTAGTCTTATGCAGAAAGAAGCTTCATTGATGAACATCCCCAAAAACCTACAGCTCAGATTTGGTTAAAATTGATTAGAGACCAGTCTATCTAGGCCGTACGCTTGTAACTAAAACATAAGTACTCCCTCCTTTCCAAATTATAGGTCAGTTTGGCTTTTCTAGATACATAGGTTCAACTATGTATCTAGACATAGCGCATATCTAGCCATCTAAGTGCATAACAAAAACTGTGTACCTAAAAAAGCCAAAACAGCCTATAATTTGGGATGGAGGGAGCAGAGCAAAAGAGACCTTATTAGAGGAACTGAGGAAACAATATCCTATCAACAACTGACCTAAAAAGTTAACAGCATCGACTAGCCCAAATGACTGGTTACAATTGTGTTGGATTTTTATCACTTGCTCTAGCGAGCAAATAATGAGTGACTTATATCCTCTGTTTTCAAGGCGTTGCCTAGGCGACAAGGTGGTGGCGGCTCGCCTTGCTTAAGGTCTCGCCTTAGCCCGCCTAGGCGATAAGGCGGTGGTGGATCGCCTCGCCTCGCCTTACCGCTTTAAAAACATAGCTTATATGAATATATCAATTCAGTTGGTAAGCTCTCTCTCTATATATCAATTCAGTTGGTAAGCTCTATAATAGAGAGTACTCAAGGCCACATCCTCTCCTCATGCCCACTCCCTCGACCTCATGTTCACTTTCTACTACGGCTACTCCCCACTTCATCTTCAAGCTGGCACGTGCAGTGCTAGTTGCATCACTGCATATCCACCACTTCAAGCAGTTGCTGATCTGCAGCTTGGCCAAACCAGCCTATTGGTTGGCCTGATCAGGCCAGAGCGCAGCAGTTACTAAGGAAGATTCACAGAACTTGATACTCAAGTCCTCAAACAAAGGGCACATCTATTCCTCATCCAACAGCCAACATGAATGGAAGATTGCACTCAAAGACAAGTGTGCACCTATCTCAAAAAAAGATACTACTCTGCCTAGACACAGATGGAATCCAGATAGAGTTCTGGTATTCATGGTTTGATCTCAAGTTCACTTGGTTCCCTTTGTGTAGTAGTCTAGTAGAATAACCAAGAATATATAAAACATGTTACCTCCAGCCACACAAACACAGGAATCCTTGTATTTTCTCAAAGAGGATTTCGGCTGAGTATCCAGCCAGTTAGTTCTGACAACTGATGATGATGGGATCAATTCTTCCTCCAGGTCCTGCCAAGTGCCTTCACTAACATCAACCTGTTCCAGAAGACAACCAACACATCTTAAGAAATATTAATAGCTAATTACAAGAGAGACCAGGTCAAAGTCGCGGTGTATTGTGTGTTATCATCTGAATAATCTGAAAGGTGTGCAATTAGAGAGAGAGAGGGAGGAGGAGGGGGGGGGGGGGGGGGGTCTTACATCTGCATCTGATGCATAGGTCCGATGATCTTCATGTATAACTCTGAGCGATGACATGTTAAAAACAGGAAGTTGAAGCTTGTATACATCGAATTTCTTCCCCATGCTCTAAACGCACAACAAAATCACAAGATTAGAAATGCACTAAAAGTTAGGTACAATAAGGTGAAACAAATGGATGGTCAAAAACCTGAACATAATGGAAAAAATCGCTGAGGAACATATTTTGTGTAATCAGCGACTGATGGCTACAAGCAATGACCTCCAGCAAGTGCTTGATGGCTACATCAAGTATACCAAGAACTCCATACCACCTATTTGTAGACCAATAGTCAAGTATAAGGTAAAGACACAGATAAATTGGATATATGCCAAAAACACGAAACTACCTTCCAACATTAAAGTGTACATGATCGTTAATGTAACTCCAAGGGTTTTGTTTGTAAACAAACAGAGCATTTCTGTATGCCCGAACAGCATGTTGTTTCTGCATTCCAAGAAAAAGCAATATCAGGATTCAGCAGAGATTCAATAACCTTCTAAAGTGATTATAACCGTGTAAAATAATTATTTTTAACCTGATCAGACATGTAGTAGCTATTCCCAGCTAAGATTAGGTGAAATCCATACTTCCGAAGCATAGGTGGACTGGATAATAAGTAGCAAGAAGCAGCTTGCTCAAGCAGGACGGCAGAATGTAAAGAAGGTTCCTGGTTAGTAAAAATGTCAATAAACAGCATATCTAATCAGCTCAAAAGCTTCCCACAACAAAAAGAAAATCTACCTCATTAGAAACACGGAAGTACACACTTGATGCCTCCCTGTACTGCCCTCTTGTTTTAAGCATTTCTGCCCACCAAAGGCCACATCTAGTAGCATTTCTCTGCCCAGAAGATCCAATTCTCTGCAAATATGAAATGATGAATTACGCTCTGAATGAACGAGAGCACAGGCATCATATTCCATTTCTTTGTATCCCAAACATTTTTCTAAACCACACCTCAGGTTCTTCAAATTCAAACAGTAATGCAATTTAATATTGGTGATAGTAGTTTTAATCCAAGGAACCCACACATTCTGACATGGTAGATGCTACTGAACGAAATCAGAAACTAGAAAGAACATGTGGAAATGTGGCCTGAAATGGCCATCATCCCAAGTTCCAAACTGAATTTTGGTACAAGAAATATAGGAGGCGTGGAGCCAACAGCATAAAAACGAGTTATTGATTAAGCTGATATCGTATGAACAGAAAAGCCAAATAACAGACTATTTGCGGAGTATGCTACATGTGCATCGAATTTCATTGCTCAAATTGGGCTTGAATTGATTATGTATTAAACATCAGATAAACAGGAAACAGTGCAATACGGGATTTGGGCTCCGCTGCTTGTACTGAGTATGAAGCATGGAGCAATAGTGCAATACAATATAACACATCCACAAAATTAAATTATAAGCCACAAAAAAGATATAATATGCCTGTGTCAGGAAACCTAGAAGTGAACTTATGAAATAAATACCAGATATGTACTGAAGGCACTTTCCATGCAATACTCGGCATCCTTCCTTGACTGATCCAGCATGAAATAGCAGAGTCCACTCATCTCCTGCAAAAGGTTATATAAATAATCATGGAGTGTATAGCTAGTTGCAGTGTTGGATCCTGCACTATTACACATGTTAAGGTTATTCCACAACTCATGAAAAAGCAATCCAGCAACCCTGCAACATTTTGGAGGTGTATCATAAGAGATGCAATGCCCAATTGTTAGCCTCATATCCTTGCAATGGCACCAGCCAGCGTGGAAACATATTACATACTCACATCTATCATGTGTAAACTTGCAGGTTCTTGATAGTCGCAAACAATAAAGGAAATAATGGTAAATGGAATGGTAAGCAGCAGAGAAGGCAAACTTGTGGCTGATTATGCTGGTGCTCAGGAAGCTTGGCTGCTGGAGAATGCAGCAAGATGAGCACGAAAGTTCGTAATAGGGGGAGGTGGTCATCGAGGTTGACAGCAACAGAAAATCAAGCCCGTGCAGCAACAAATGAGCGCAGGGATCTGCAAGGTGAGCCGCCACATCATTTTGCAAAAGGAGAAGGAAATTGCGAAGGAATAGAGGATACGTAGGAGTTTGTGGGCTTGCGGGAGTTAAATGCCTATCAGGATGGCCTACACACAGTTCGGAATTCCGAATACCAATCCTAGCCACAGCTCTACGAGACTACGACAAGCTGAGACCAGGCAACTGTACACCCAAAACAAGTAAAAAAGAATCATTCACCTGCACACCAGCAAACCGCTTCCAAGCCTTATCAAGCTTATAATCTGTAGCGAGTAATCTGTAATTTGACAAAGCAAGCTCGTAGTCTCGTAACATGAAGGCAAAATCACCCAGAACTCTGATCTGTGATTCTATGGAGGTGAATGTATACCTGTTCGAGATAAAGAGATAATATGTTCCTTCATATTAACAAAATTCATACAGGTACAATGAAAACTAGCAAGATCTAGAATAATCACTTGCATTGGCCCATTTGGAGCTTCTGGGACTTCATCTCTCTTTCTCCACCACAAATTCTTGATTTGATTTCTAAAACCCTTTCTTGTTGTTGCTACCTAAAACAGTACTGAATCTTGTTTGGAAAAGATAAGATGGATATAATGATATAGCAAACATTCAACTGCATACCTGCTGATTCAGGACGCGTATCTTTTGCTCCATGTAGGGGATGATATGATTAGAAGCAAAATCTTGCATGAAGTCCTTTATCTGAAATAAATAAACTTGGCAATTAAAGCTTGGCCAACAGCTGAGGGTGTTGCATGTGACACCAACAATAGAAGAACGGAAGAATAGTGATCTAGTGTAAGAAAAATAACAGAACAATATGATGTGCCCTCATTGGCATAAGTGCCCATAAAAAACCTTGAATCAACTGCATACAAGGCTTTTACTTCAATACTAATTGTAAATGGCAACATTCCTTCAATCAATCAACTCAACAATACCCATCACCAAATAGATGAGTAACAACTTGTTGTGCCCTCCTTGGCATCGGTGTACATAAAAAACCTTGAATCAACTGAATACAAGATGGTCACTTCAATACTAACTGTAAAGCTCAACAGTCCTTCAGCCTACCCAACAATACTCACCACAAACAGATGAGTTGTCAGGTAAGATAAAATGCTAACTAAGTGCCACTAAACTATCTGTGCCCAGCAAAGCACAATGGAAAAGCATGTGCATGATAGTGCCCAGCAAAGCACATGCATGATATATACCAAATGCTATAATACCTCATTCACATCATCCGTGCTAAGGAAACAGGTCCCTTCATGATTCTCCAAACCAAGAGCTTTCTGCATTTAGTTTTGAAAAGACTATAAGCAGATTGCATATTTGCTGAAAATTGAACACATTATTGTAATTGAATACGAAGTAATTCAGTATGCTCACATAAGGTAGCCACAAATTGTCAGGATTACTACCATCTGCTTCTGTAGACGAATTTATACATAATAATTTACAGTCGTTCAAACCAAGGGTACTCCTCATTTCAGCTAAGACGTTCACAGCTCTTCATATACAAAGCAATAAGGGTCAGCAAAAAAAAACAAAATACTGTGTGTATAATTTGAACTTTAAACATCAGACCATATTGAGGGATTTTCGGGAAGTAACAAGACATGAATAATAAAGGCAATAATAGGACACCTGAGGAACTAAGCACTATGACTATGAGGAAGCCTGTCTAACCTTGGTGAAGCCTGTCTATGCAGGCAGTTCAGGGTTTTAATCATTTTTACCAATACAAACTCACATTCAATTATATTTCAACAACTCCAAGGAGGTTGGTGTATGAAGAACAAACACCAGCTAGTTTTTTTTAGAAAAAAAAATAGTTTTAACATCATGATTGCCTTAGGTATAAGAGGGTCTTCTTTGGTATTAAAAAAAAGTCAGGAATAATACATGTCTTGCGGCCCCTCTTGCTGGTCATGAAGTACGAGATAATGCTTCAAAATTTGTGGATCCATTATGCCTTCATTTAAAAGAGAAGGCAACTGATTTGTGTTGAAAAGATCAACAAATTTGCTGATGGGTTCTTTGTCCATTGACGACACAACCAGAAGACCTGTTAATAAAAGTTTAAAGCATAAGCTACAAAATATTACGAAGCAGAACAACCAGTTAAGAACAGGAAAGTGTCAGATCTCACATGCCACGGGATGGTCAAATGTCTCATGCTCCGAAAACAATAGTGTTCGCATTAGCTCTCTATTGAACTTCTTAATCCACAATGGGCACAACTCAGCTTCGGGCTCTGGAATTATATAATCAAGAATCATATGTAAAATGAAACTCAAAAGTACCAAACAATGTTCACACAATTAAGCTTCACAGATATGGCAATTGACCTGACTGAGACATAACACGACTAAAGAAACACTAATAACAAAAAACTGGACCAACCTAGGAGAAACTAGATCACTTTATATTAAGAAAATACGTACCCAAATTCACCTCAGCAAGGACTCAAACTTGGGTTGATGGTCTGGGTGTACTATCACACCTTCAACCAAGCTAGACTCAGTTCCAAAAAGAAACACTAGCAAGAGCCACACATGTCACATGACAAATCCGCTTAGATACATCGGATTACCAACCAAACAGAGACAGAAACATTTGAAGTAACAAGTAATGTTGATAACCTCTTCCCAGACAACTTACCAAAAGAACTACTACCCAATTTAGTAACAAAAAGGCACACAGAGCACCAAGCATCACATTCTATTAACGCACCATTTATAGGAATTTTGGGCTGTCCACGTTATAGAATGCATGCAAAGCAACTTCATTACTACAAAAAATCACCTGAAATTAGGCTGCAACAGTACCAAGCAATCTTGATGGGAACCTTGTGGCTGCTCATTAAAAGGCATAGCTATTCTTTCACACATTCCACTATTCCTCAGCATAAAAGTTAACAACCTTTGAATTTGATGTTGGCCAACCTGGCCTACCCCCCCCCCCCCCCCCCCCCCCCGCGCGCGCGTTCTCTGACCCAGGAAAATTGTTGAGGACTAAGGAGCCGATTCGAGCCCTCTAAGCAACCCAAGGCCAGTGCTTATTAGGCAACAACACAGTAGCTTCAACCATTGCAATAGAACAACACATAGCCATCACAAATTGATATTCCACTTCTCCTTTTTATGGGAAACGACCACACAAGCTCACATCAGCTAGTCACCTCAGCAGCATCTGGGCACATCATCAACCTTCGTGCATACCTCGCCGGTCACTATACATTACCATGGGCCGCCCAACCCGACAAACCTCAACCGATCCGCCCAAAAACTGACCCGAAAAGTGCATGGGACGGCATGAGCCTATTTTTTTTGGACCCATGCAGAAATTGAAATTCTACTGGTGGCTATCCTTTTGCTTCTTTTTTTCCTTTCTAAGTGGCAGATGGAATGACAATATGTAGTTAATTGAGATCATTTTCTAATTTCCATTTAGAACTTGACGTGGTTCAATCTTTGTTTAGAAATTTTACAGAATATATGATTACCTAGTTTCATACCTAATTGACAAGTTTTCTACATGTTGACTTCGTTAGTTTGCCACTGATCCAATCAGCATATAATGATCTAAATGTACATTTCATCTACAATCTAACTAAATTTTCCAATTGAAATTCATTGCAGAGGATGTCGAGAAGTGAATTCATCAATTGGAATTCATATAGCAGCAGAGTAGGGAATCTCACTTCCAAGTACATCTTCAAGCTGCGGTGGGTCTGAAAGCAAATCCGGAAGAGCCTTCTCGTTGGCCTCAGAAACCACCGGCTTAATCCGCTGGTCTGCCACCTGTTCCCAAACAATGAGGATATAAAACACTGAAGCAACTACCGCTACCTACGACAGCAATTCCAGAATGTCCAAGGCTCACCTCGTAGTCCTCCTTCCGGACGTCGGACGCGTAAACCATACGAATCTTAAACATCTGCAGTCTGTACGGCACCTCGCTCGCCGTCCGCACTGGCACTGCTCAGACGCGTAGAAACAGAGAACCCTCCATGAGATCTCAAAATCAAAACAAACTAGACACAGCATAGGACCATCTGAACACAAGGCGCATTACCGTCGATTTTTTTGAAGAGCGAGAACGGGGAAAGCATGTCGATGAAGCTGAGGCCGCTCTTTCGGCAGGTGGCCTCGGCGAGCGGTGTTGTCAGCACCATCACCACCGGGGTGATCTCTTCGAGGAGGAGCCGCCCCAAGTAGCCCCGGAGCGGATCCATTGGGTCAAAACCCTAGCGGGGCTGGTCCGAGCGGCGGACGAGCCAAATTTAGGGGGAAGGTGACTGACCCGGGGGCGGGAAGCGCTAGCTGAGCTTTATGGTGGGCAGCCAACCTTTGCTGGGATCGGCGTGGTGGGGTCGCCGGAGAAGAGGATGATCTCCGGCGACCGCGAGCGGTGGCGGTGGCGGTGGTGGACGGTGGTGGTGATCTGATCTATGAGAGAGCCAGGTAGAGAAGACGACGACTGGCCGTACTGGGTTAGACACAGCCTGAACGGGCTTCATATTTTGGGCTTTAGGAATGCTTTATGGGCTTTTGTACGGCCCATCCATTTAGCCTGTTCTTGTTTTCTGTTCAATCCTCGGCAACATGCACCTACAATCCAGGCAGCTCACGTTAATTCATCAATTTTTCAAAGTTTATCTATTTTTTACATATTTCAATTCTTACAGAGAGTCTTAGGAAATACTCTCTTCATTTCAAATTGTAGATCATTTTAACTTCTCTAAATACATAGTATTTGCTATACACCTACATACCTTATATATATCTTGATATGTTGAAAAGATTACGTACCTACAAAAGCTATACAAAAGCTAAAATGGCCTGTAATCTGGAATGGAGGGATTTCTAAAACTAGACTCACACACTAGTACACGGCTTCAAAGTTTGAGTGAAACAGTCAATACCAACGCACAATATGTGAGGGTCTGTTTCTAGAGAAGCAACAGGCGCAGGGTAACAGAGAAACACGGTGAAATAATCCGGCTAACATGTGAACGGATACATGCGTTATGCTTACTTTTTATACTGAAAAATCGTTCTCGTATACAGACACATGTTGCAACTGCTACAACTCCCTCGAAGAGAACAAAAACAGGAAAGAACAAGGAACTGGATGGTGATAAAAATAATTTACAGTCTTTTTGACAATAAGGTGAGCACGGTCTCTGTGACGGTCCGCCAAGGCGCTGTCAAGCCAGGTAGTTGTAGATCTGGGGGTTACTCCTGTCTCGCTCCAGGTACTCCCGGTCAATCAAGCTCTCAATTCTTTTTTTGATATCGGCTGGCTTAACTGGGAACTTGAGCTGAAATGAGGGAAGAACTCCATGTGTCAAAAGGGGTCAAGTTAACCTTGGGGTGAGCCAAAATTATAGACAGCCAAGTGTCACCTGCTGGTAAAGTTCAGCTATTAGTAGGGTGTGGCTGAGGACCTTCCTGGTCTTCATTATTCGAACAATGGCCGCATCGACCTGCATAAAACCAAAAGAATCTGGTCAAATTAACGCGCCATAAATTCACAAACTACATGATTTATGAAAGGATAACAGGAAAATGAAGATCCATAACCTAGAAGATTAAAAAATGATGAAAAAAAGTGGTTCCAATCTAGCCATAGTACAGTGTTGGTTTCAATGTAGGGGGCTGACTTTTCTATCATAAAAGCATCAAGCACATATCAACTGAGCAAGCAAAAGGGCAACACGTTGTTCAAGCTAACTATGTACTACAAGTTCCAAGGATAACTGATTGCAAATATAAAGAAAAAACTAGCTGCTCTGCAGCTAAACTGCCAGATTTTTCAGTTTGCTAGCATGGAGAGTTACACACCTGATACTGCCGATCCTGAAACACTCTCTCAGTGGTGCTCGTGTTTTCTTCTACTGTCTCCTTCATCTGAATAGCATTTACCTGGAAGTATACAACAGCAGTTCAAGCTTAATGACCTGCACAAATCACACCATACCACAGCCAAAATGAACACAAATATTACCTTTATGCGATAGAGTGGAGCACTAAATTCTTCATTGAATACAAATTCATCCTTATCCTCTACATCCCTCCCTTTCGGTATCTGAGAACACAAGTTACAATTAAAGCAGCTGCATACTGAAAATGCAAAATGAAACAAGAAAAAAAGGATCACACCTTTTGGAGAACACGAACTTTACCACATGCAAGTGATTGCAGTGTTCTTCTCAATTCTTTATCCTCGATGCCAGTGGAATCTTTGATGTCGAGGAAGCTTAGTTTTTGTGCGTCATTGAACAACATCAAAACCACGCTCTGACAGCAGAAATAAGTTGGGAAAATATATATATATAATATTGATCTCAGATTGTGTCAACTAATAGGCACTGAAAAATGGGATGAAAATGCACCTGAAATAATGACACCGCAAGTTCCTTTTTGCCTTTGGGAAAGTCTGCTTTCAAGACACAGTGTCCCAAAGAATTTTGCCACATTAAACGCCTTCCACTGTACTTGCTCAAATAGAACTCTTTAAATATATCCTGTCAAAAGGGGGAGAGGATTAAGTAAACAATCATACAGACTCATTAATATTTACTACCGCTACCAAGGCCATATACTAACCTGATACACATTCAGTTCGTGCGGGAGTTTCACATCCATTGGTGGATATGTGGGCCAATAGCTGAAAGTTAAAATTTATCAGAATTGCATAAACACGATCCACAAAAAAAAGAATTGCATGTTGGCATTCTTGCCTACTGATGCAATAATCCACTGCAGTAGCCTTTGGCCTTTGCTATGGACTATGGAGCACATGCCTGAGCTGCTTTACGCTTGGCACGGATATCCAAGTCAACAAACATGTTCAGAGCATTTATATCGAATCGATGGGACAAAAAAAATGATTACCCTGTTGTAAGCACATGGACACTCATTTCAATGCCAGAGGGAAGCTTTGTCCTAGCTTGAGATGATTGCCTGAACGAATCATTTATTTCTTTGGATAATTCAATGTCCTACACAACAAGCAAGCACATCAGACATTACAAGGGAACTGGGTCTGTATAAGGAAATATTGATCATTTAGATGCAAATAACGATACAAGCATACAGGTTTGAAATTAATATAGACTAGAAAAATCATCATAGTGATAACAGTTATCCATACCTTGAACATTCCCTCCAGCTTGTTTGTAAACTGACTTCCACACTCAGTTTTGAGCTACAAGCAGAAACATGTTGGTTGGTTAAGATGTCCACATATGTTGGAACATGTGGAAAGAAAATATATAGGGTTTCAACACTAGGAAAGACATTATTACTTTTGTGATCATTGATTTCTCCGCGTCTATTGATGCACTCTTCCCAAGCAGCAACCTCTTAGCTAGATCCTTCTTGTAGAATGCCTCAAATACATCTTTACCCTGCACATGATGAAAGATCAATATAAATTGATATTACCTTTTAGAGTTAGCACTTCTGGTTATTTTCATTATTCAAAAAATTTATTAAACATATACTAGTATTTTCAAGGGGCTTAGCGTTTCCTAGAAGCCTAGTAAGGCAGGATCCTCAGGCTCACCTAAAAATTCAAGCTAATATCACCCATTCATCCTGTAAGGGAAGGCCCAAACATATAGCATCTATGGTATTAAGATTAAAACCTTCAAAGGACCTTTTGCAAAGTTATAAATGTTAACCCCCCCCCCCCCCCCACACACACACACACACAAAAAAGAAATGTGTTTTAATTTCAAATGAAATAGCTCAATAACTTACTTGTATAAACCGAAACAGAACCAAAACTTTGTCGAGTATACCCTCCAGCTCTTCTTCCGAGGTCCCTTTATTACCAGCTCGAAGTTTCTCATCGAGAAACTTTGCGATCAATTCAGCAGGTCGGTTCTGTTGTCATGAAAACAAGCATGGACCCCGTCATTTGGCAGGAACACATAGAACAAAACAAAATTCCGAATTACTACTCTACCAGGAAACAGAAGCTTAGCTACAAACTATAAACAGACTTAGAAATAAACAAAATTTTGAGGCAAAACTGTTTACCACATTTAAAAATTGGACTACTCAGAGGGGGCAATTATCAACTAACACGCTAAACTCATGCAGTGCTAGAGGTGTGTCATGTGGTGCTCTACATTAATATATACTAAATTACTAATCACAAAATGAACATCCATTTTAACCATCTCAATAAAATGTAGGTCCAAAAATTGAAATATTATGGCAGTAATTTTAAGTCAAATTCAATGCTACTATTTGAGAAACATAGAAGAAGCATAAGTAGCCTTTTCTGATTGTAAAACTTTCTACACCCTCCATTTCTTTTATAAGGCATATTATAATATGAGAAAGCTTTGCGATGAAATGAAACCTAATTCAAATATATTTGAACCAAGAACCTAGTGAAGTAACGAAATCCTTTGTATATTAAACATGTGAATACTTTGATTAATTGTTGGTCAAATTAAAGTTGTTAGTCTTTTTCGAATCCTAATACACCCTATTATATTCAAACGGAAGGAGTCCATGATCACTAAAAATATTTTGGAAGAAACTGTTGGTTTCAAGGGGACAACGATCTTAAATTTTAATGACATGGCAACAAGCATAACCAGAGAGAATAGATAAGACAGAAATAAAGGAAGAGTGATTTTTATGAAAAGAATTACATTTTTTTTTATGAAACAGGAGAGGAGGACCCTACTGGTTATGTATTAAGAGCAAAAAGAATAAAGTGTACAAAGTCTCCCAAACTTGAGAAACAAAAAAAAAGAAAGAGAAAATCAAGAAAATTACAGCAATGCTTCTAGCCATTCTGACAAAGGGAATGAAAAGAATTACATTGACATCAATATAAATACATTAATGTAAAACTGAGACATAAGTCAAGTAGAATGATAGAAGATATCACACCTGCCGTAGATTGATAAGGTGCTCGAACGAATCTTTTATGGTATTGGAGAAAGCCTCATTCTTGGCAAAACTTTCTTCCAATATTTTATCGAGGGATGCCTTAAATTCCAGAAGGAATGGAACCAATTCTTTATCCTTCTCTTCATCCATAATAATGCCCTGGCCAGTAGCCCGGATATATGAACTAAGAGCTAGTTTTAGCAGCTCAACAGCATTAACCCTCTGGAAAAGGTTGTACATCCTCGAGAGGTCATTTATACGATTTGCATCCATAAGCATTGTGAACCCCTGAAAAACACCACAAACACAAAACAACCAGACATACACGCAAAAAATCTGGTGAGTAAAGCATTATTGCAGTATAAGGATCTCGTGGCCAGTAAGATACGTATAAAATCATGCATGCTCAGGCTGAGAAGAAACTGAAATTATAAAAATGTTCACCTTCTCAATAATTGCGGATGTGTGTCGTTCCAGCAATTGCTTTTCAGTAGTTGCGATCAGTGGCTTCCTCGTGTTAGCTTCCAAATATAAAATACACCTTTCATGTTCTTCTTGCAACCTCGACTGCACAACTCAGGTGCATATTATCAGTTAAACGGTGTGCCTGACTGGTTATTCCTGAGCAAACATTATGAAGAACAGGAGAACGATCCTTACCTCCACATGTTTCAGGTAGTCTGGAATATCAGATTGTTGCATATATTTAACACCTTCCGTAGCATAAAATTCAGAAGTGCATTCAAGGAAGGGCTTTTCAAAACTCTCAGAATACATTCCAAGAGCAGTAAACATCTTCAGAAGATGGCTAAGTAATGTCCTATCTATTGCTTCACCAAGCCTGATCAGAAAAAATAAAAATACTGAATATCCACATTTATTGTTTACAGGACTCTGAATAAATTATGAGACAGATGTTACGCTCTTTCGGTTCATAAGTATAGTCATATAGAATGTGTTCCAGACGCATATGCAATTACCACAACTTGCACAAGCAAACCACCATTTTTTCAACTTCTTAGCCTAATCGAACATGTCTTAAAGTTTGAGTACACTGCTTTAGTTCCCCATTCAACCCAGCAGGTACTAAATTACACTACCAATAAATGGTCCAAAACATCATAGATGGCGTCAAAATTTTCATGTTAGGACAAGAAGTGAAGGCATAATACAATCAGAGTTATGTTCAAAAACATATGCTCATACAAACTTGGGACATAATAGTAACTTGAAGCAAATATGTTGCACAATAGTTTGCCCAAAGGGTGCATAAGATTGAATAGCCTGCGGATTGATAGAGATTGTAACATTCAAATTAACAGAGTTAAGAAAACATCGAAGACAGCATGTGGGGCCAAAGGAATGAATTTATGTTTCTTTCAATTGTGCTAATAGTTGCCACTGGGAATGTTCATGGGCACCCACACAGCACAGCTTAGACAAATCCAGACAAGGACCAGGCATCAAATTTATGGCCCAAAGGCATGACCGTGCCCTGGTGGCCTGGCCTAAACCAAAAGTGCACATAAAGGTACATATACCCAATATATCTATTACGTTCTCACTAAAATGCTATTTCATTTAGAAAGTGGAGACATTATATTGAAATTCAGCATTTTCAGACTTCATCTTCATGATAGCTGGGCCCAGCCCCAAGGCCAGGCAAAGCAAAGTCAGGCCTGCAGGTCTGACCTGGCCCAGGTTATAACACCTCCAGTCATCACTTAACAGGATCAGGATATTGGTCATATAGTCCCATACTGCTCGCATGGTTCAGATTTGACATTGTGTATTAGGGTCACGCTCCAGATTATCAGAAACATGATCCTAATCTACATAGAGTAAAAAAATACCAGTACATGGGCATGCTTCTATGATTATCCATTGCACAGATACAACTATTAATGATTAATGGCACCATTTGTTCTAATGTTTTGTTCCATCTCCATCCCCTCGCAAGTTATTTCACCTTAAATAAATAATATCCATTACATATAAGTTTTTTATAACTGGTCGTTGAATTAATCTAAACAATACACGAAAATTTGTAGGTTGAAGTGTTGGACTGAATACTACAGAACTCTTATTAAAGGCATACTACCTCAAATTCTAAATATACTCCCCCAGTCCCCCTGTCCAAAAAAAAGTCAGCCTAGTTTTTCCCCAAGTCAAACTTCTTCAGTTTGATCAAATTTTAGAGATAAATGTCAACACAAATGAAACCAAAAAGGTATATTGTGAAATATATTTCATGGTTAATCTAATTATACATATTTGATATCATAATATTAGTATTCTTTTGCATAAACTTGGTCAAACTTAAAAATGTTTGAATCAGGACAAAACTAGAGACTTGTATTTTGGGCGGCAAGAGTACAAAAGATAAGTACCTTCCTAATTTTGAAAAAATCATGACCCTATATTCTGATGCAACCAAATGCAAAGTAAATCTTGCCTTGTATCATCAATTAATCACAAAAAGAAGTTACAGACAGTAATAGATTAGAGCATGACATGCACATATCACAAACAGAACTTATTACAGAAGAACAACCATACCTCTCACTCTCAATCAATCTGAGAAGGCCAGTTACAGTTTTGTGTTCAATCTCCGGAGACAGTGATAGATGCTTGCGGAACAGCTGCAACCCCATATCCCACACAGAACAAATATTTGCAACATTCTTGACATATTTTACGTCAAGAAGTAGAGCAATACCACGAATAATCAACATCTGATCGCAAAAATCTTGCCATGTTCTTTGGATCAGAGACAAAAATACAACCAAATCTGGGCTTTGACCCACTAATGCTGATATTTTCTCGGCTATGTGTATTTCACATTCTTTCTTGATTCGTTCATATAGGCTTGCTCCTAGCTTGTGTAGACAAAGATCACCAGCAGCCTACAGTACAAAAACAACTATCGAGTTTAAATGCTGATGTGGGAGCATGAAACATTGCAGTGTAAGCAACAGGAATATAACCTGATAGAGTTTCTCAACATCACATGAAAGCTTCTTCTTGAGAAAAATAGCTGTAATAGCATCCTTCAAAATCGCCCATGTATCTTCCTCGAAGTTTTTTGGCAGTTTCGGTTGACCTAATGCATGCAAAATAGCAAGGATGTCATTTAGACAGTGACAGTGACACTTTGACAAAGGTTGTAGAAAGAACACACAATGATTTCTGAAATTCGAATATACATGTTCAGCATGTTTTTTATAGTGATTCATGATTTCTAAGATTCACATATACGTGTTCGGTCTGAATTTGCCAGCAGTTGGTGTGGTAGCAAGTGAAAGGAACTCAGTAAATAGTGTGCACTGAAAGAATAGTACATCATCGTAATGACTCTCTCAATGGTTTCAAAAGAATAAAGTTCTCATTTCCAAATCGCCAAGTATAGCTGCCAACAAATGCTGATCATGATACTTAAAGGTATATTAATCAAGAACTGGGCCTAGCACAGTATGTGACTTTCAGGTGTCAGTTTACACCACCACTACCAACGTTCAAGTCCTCTTCTGCTCAAATTTGGATTTGGATGCCTATTTCTTCTTAGTGAAAAACAGTTCCTCCTAGTTGGCTCTCTCTTTTTATATTAATTAAATGCATATGATTATCTAGTTAGAAAGCTAGTCAACTAGTGTGACATGATTAAGTAGCTAGCAGAAATATGTACCAGAAATATATAAGAAGCAAATAGCTACAGCCATCACTCGAGAATTAACACGTTTCCTAGACAAAATCCCTCTGCTGATCAGTGTGATGGTATGAACAAGTTAAACTCTGAAAAGCCTCAAACAATAGTCAATTTCCCAGAAAGGAAAACCTATTCTGCTGTAGTAGGCTATCAAACACCATTATTCCAGAAACAGTATACAGATCCAGCCGATTTCCATACTACGAGCATCAAAGAGCTAACTAAATTTAGGTGGTCGAGGTGGGGAGTGGGAATAAGGGCAAGCAAGTGATCTGTGAACTGATAGTTGCTGCTAGTGGATTTTAACCCTATAACAGGCTAACACCAGACAAGACAACGGGGAAAAAAAACTAGCTAGCTGGCGAGCTGACTAACAATTTATATGAAACAATAGAATTGGCATCAATTGCTTGCGGCCACATGGCCATCGGTGACTATCACTCACATGCGCAGTGTGCAATTCTGCAAAAAGAGAGTGGGGGCGCACCTATTTTGATGCGGAGGGGCTTGCGGGACGAGGTCGACGGCTGCGGGAGCGTGGCCTTCTTCCGGAAGAGGTTAGCGGCGACACCCGCGGAGCCCGGGGCGCTGGGCGTGGGGAGCTCGTCCTGGTCCGCGAGCGCCATCTCCGTGTCCTCCTCGCCGTTCGTTCGCCCCCCGCTCGCGGCGGCGGCGGCATCAAGGTGGATGCCGTTCTTCTCGGTAGTCCCCGCAGAGGATGAGGAGGCAGCGGGGTGCTTGGCCTTCTTCATGAGCGGCGGCGCGGGGGAGGAGGTCGGGGAGGGGGATGCGGTGGTGGACGAGAAGGGGCGCTTCGAGGCGGCAGGGGCAGCGTGGGGCTGAGACATGAATCAGGCGTCGACGGGCATGGCGCGGCGGGGCCGGCGGGGAGGCGGCTGCCGGCGCGAGCCGCGAGGGTTTTGGGGGCGAAGCCGGCGGTGAGGTGGTGGGGACTGGAGAGGGGGCCGGAGGGAGCGAGAGAGATCGGGTTGGAGCCTTGGAAGAGGAGGGTTTCGCCACCCTTTTTCTTTTCTTTTTATTTTCCTCTTTTTGATTTTTGAGGTGGGAGTTGGACTGTGTGAGAGAGTGTAGTTGTTGGTGGGCAAATGTGGGCCACTGGGCCGAGAGTTCAACGTTCGATGCAAATGCAAACACGACGGCTCTGGCCTTCTCGTTCTTCTCGCTGCGTTGGTTTTTTTTTCACAGGTCGAGAGTTTGACCTCTACGGCTCTACTGCTCCAACAGTCTAACTTATCAAAGTCAGAAGCAATCCACAAAATGATAATAGTCTATCATTATTAGAGAATTTTTATAATAATAAAAAAATAAGAGACATCCATCTGACAGAATCGTATGGCGGTTGATACAGCAAGTACCTGGAAGTATCGACTAAAATATCTAATAGTACAAAAATAAGGGACCAAATACCAAAAAAAAATTGAACCGACTACCCTTAATGCTATTAATGAGATTTTTAAAAATATCTTTGATAGAGCAATAAGGAAAAAATACTTGAAAGTATCCTCTGTACTTTACGATTATTATAAAGGAGCAACGACCAAGAAGATTGATACGACAACATCATTTGAGATCAACATCCAAAGAGCGTGAGGTGATTGGATAATTTATGAATTAACCACCTTTTCTTGAATTAGGTAATCACACTTTTTGCAAAATCCTTCTCTCACTCTTCGTGTGCCCCCTTGAATATTGATCGAGGTGACCCAATTTGAAATTTATATGGAAAAAATGGTTTGCACCGGATATTAAAATGGGCCGGGTTTCACCAAAATCCTTCTCGAGTCAGCCCACGGCCCACTACGCTGACGTATATTGCTGCAGGGGGACTCACCCGCTGATGTGTGGGTCCGAGTGAAACGGAGCCCACACGTCAGTGAGGGAGAGTCCTCTTTTTCATCCCCCTCAAGCGGCGCGCACCGTTTCGAGTTCCCCGCCCTAACCCAAACCATCCCCAAACCTCGAACGACACCGCCACCGTCCCGTCCGCCTCCGGTGCCGCGCCCCACCCCCACCGCCCTTCTCGACCACGACCATGTCGGTGGCCGACGGGGACGACGACGAGTGCTTCCTCCTTGCCCTCGACGCGGCGGAGGCCGCCGCGCTTGACTCCTCCAAGCGCCGTCGCCTCTCCACCACCTCCTCACCGACGCCCGCCACTCCCCCCGCTGCCTCTGAGGGGTCCTACCTGGCTGCGCTCAAGGGAAGCCACAGCTCGGCCTGGCAGCAGCAGCAGCAGCAAGCGCTGACCTACACGCACAAGCGGGCCGACGGCTCCAAAACCCTAGCCGCGGGTACCGGGGGCGCCCAGGTGGCGAGCGGATCGTGCTTCAAGTGCGGAGACCCCGGCCACTGGGCCAGGGAGTGCCCCCAATCGGTTCCGACTACTGGGGGAGGGGGTGTAATCGGCTCTGGTGCCGACAGAGGGTATGTGAATGCGGGTGGGGAGGTGGAGGAGAAGGCGTGCCCCTGCGGCGCCGGGAGCTGCCTCGTGCTTACTTCCAACACGCCCAGGAACCCCGGGCGGAAGTTCTACAAGTGCCCCATGCGGGTGAGTATTTCGAACCAGCTGATCACAAGACCCTTACCCTGCAATTACTTGCTCCAAAGCTGCTGGTCCAAATGCTAATTTGTTTGGTCTGGCGTGTGGATGCTGTAATGACTTTGATGTACTTGTTAGTTTTTATGGTCTCTTCAGGATTTTGTAGACCTAACGATTTTGGGTCCCCACCCACCATAGTTGGTCGAAGTTGTCGTGTACTGTGGCAGTGTGACAGTGGGGCCTGTAGAATTACCGCTCCACAGTTAGGAGTTAGAACCAACAATTAGTCCTTAGATGATGTTTACCTTTGTTTCCCGGTATATTACATTACTACTCATTTAATAATATTTGTATTTTGTTCAACATGCATACTGAAGATGAATAAAATTAAGTAATGTGTAACAGATTGTACCAATATGAATACAATTAACCTACTTGTCTCTATATTATAGAGATGGAGAAATTTTTTTTTGCGGGTATAGAGATGGAGAATTGTAATCTCTATCAAAATTCTATGTGACTATACCTCTCAACTGCGCGCTGGACCAATATCATTTAATGAATGCAGTAATGCTATGGCAGTAAAATCTTTTGGCACTTGTTGGTCCTTAATCAATGCATGATTTAGTTTGTCTGGACTCTGGACGCTTGCCCTTTCTTGGTTTTGGATGTTTCTTTGTCTTGGTTTCTCCCTGCGGGAGTGGGAGCATGATTGGAAGCTTTACTATAGGAACAAGGGTTCAGGGATACTGTATCGCAGATAAGTGATCTTGCATTGCTTGTGTGTTGTGCGACAGCGGTGGCACATTGTAACTGCATAACACTTCTGTTATATTGTAGTAGCACTTGAAACTGATTATGTTCATTACATTATCTTATAATTTATATTCTTATTGCTTGGTACTCTTATTTAGATGGCCACATCTTGTTAGTTGCTTAGCATTACAGATTACTGGGTTCTTGTTTAGCATTACAACTTAGTGTATCTTTGTATTATTGAAATGGTTTGTCGGTTGCCGCCATATCATTCATGTCTCACCTCTATAACTGTTGACATTTCTGCCACTTGAAAGTACCAACTCAGTTTGCTTTTCAATAATTAACCAGCCATATTTACTCCTTGATCAAATACAGGGAGTTTCTTTTGAGGATTTAGATATCAGTTGATTGTCTGGCTCTATAAAAAGGTGCAGCAATACATAAAATAAGTTTATTGTTTCATACTACTTTTATCATAGTTGCATGGGAATCAAATTGTCATAATAAGATGTCTCTTGCTGATATAATCCATAATTGATCACCAAGAGACAAAGATCATATATACATATGCATGTGGATTAGGTATGTTGTGTGTGGTTGCAGTGTTCCACTGTGTTATTCAATTGCTTACTAATATCTGAAAAGATGTGCTGGCCAAAGGCAGTTTTGATTTATTGATGATATATACACGCAATGTTGCAGTTACATATTGTAATATAAATGGACATCTGAATCTGAGGCAATATGAAAGCAACTTTATTCTTGTATCCATTTGATTTTCTTGTTTTTAATGATTTATATGCTGATGTCATTTACTTATTTTCTGACGATAAGGACAATGGGGGTTGCAACTTCTTTGAGTGGTGTGATGCTCCATCTCCTGGCCCTGCAAATGCTCGAAGTAACCCTGTTTTTCAGTCAGAGAAATCAGCACCAGATATGCTTTGCCCATGTGGTGCTGGAGCTTGCTTAGTTCTGACCACGAAGACAGGGAAAAATGTAGGGAGGCAGTTCTATCGCTGCCCAGCAAATCAGGTAAACTCAGCATTTTTGTTTTGATGTGCCCACACTTCCTGAATACATGATATTTTACAATAACCACATAGTCGTTTATGTTGGTTTGCTTCTCTATAAGAAGCAAGTTGCGTAATGATAGTGTCGAACATCTGCAGCTGTCCCTCCTTGCTGAATATGAGTAAAGAGTATTTGTTGCGGGATATCACTGTTATCAATACTATAGATGAAAGTTGATTTGTGGTTTGGATAGTAGGTTGGGAGTTTTGAATTTTCAACTGCTTACCTTGTGAAAACCTTCTGTAGACATTGTACCACGTTCCTTGATCTCATTCGTCGAACCCGTTGTCCCAGGAACTTGGTTGCTTTGCAGCCATGTCGTGGGACCAAAATTAAGGATATTAACAACCTAATATATTGTCATCTGTCTATGGCATGTTTGCTTTGCATACTGAAAATGGCCAGTATGTCGCACTGACTAAATGCTAGCAGTGTGCTCTTACACTCAGAGCAGCCATATTGTGGAACCACAACTAGGGATCTTAACAACCTAATGTATTGTCATGTGCCAATGGCATGTTTGCTTTGCATACTGACAATGGCCAGTTTTTGGACTGAATAAATGCTATTATGTACCTTTTAAAAAAAAGGGTAAAGTGATTCTTCCTAGTTCCTAGTCCTAGATATTGTTCCTTTTCTCTTAGTGGAGCACTTAGTTATATTTGTATCTTATGCACAGCAACTGATGCAGTGATGCTGGTATACCATCAGTTGTATTTTAACTCAATGTGATATTCCATGTTCCTTTTCATCTTTTCCTTTTTTAGTTTTATAATCTAACCACTTCTTTTCTAACTTGGCATTTCATGCATCTTTATGGTGTGATTGGGACAAATCACCCAGGGTGGCGGCTCTTGTGGCTTTTTCAAGTGGTGTGACGATCAACAGACCAGGGTAGGTGCACCACCGCAAGCTTCACCGCTGTACCAAACTGATGCTATGTCAAGCATCCAAAACTCTGGCAAGGGGAGCTCCTCATCCTGCTTCAAGTGCGGACAGGAGAACCACTGGGCGAGAGACTGCCCAAATCAATCATCGGATCCTTATCCTGACAAGGGTGGGAGAACACTTGCTTCAGCGAGCTCGCCTGATGGGTGCTTCAAGTGTGGTAAGACTGGCCACTGGTCCCGTGATTGCCCAACCTCGAATTGTGGTGGTGGTACAGGTGCCAGCCGTGCCAAGTCGTCTTCTGCTTTGGGCTCGTGGAACAGTCAGAGATACTGATAGCAAGCTCCTGTGAACACAATTGAACTGACGTGGACATGCTGTACGAAACTTGGATAAATGCTCCCAGACACGTGTTGCTTAGGTATGTGGTCATGCCGATGCCTTTTGCTGCTCTATGTTATGTAAGGGATCAACTGTGGCTGTTAGTCTGTCTTAATCTTGCTTTCATTCCGTGTCGAACTCGGGTCTACTGTTTTATCTACTCTAGGAACTTCCACTTGCCAGTATAAGAAAGACTTGGTATTCTGTTTGTCGTCACCCCTTGCGCAACCATACATCCCATGCTTCTGCTCTTATTTCCTTTTGAAGACTTGGTATATACATGTGTTTTAGAGATTTACATGAAGTAGAAGTAGACATGACATTCTTTTAAAGTTTTGTACCCTGGGCCTTTGTAAGGTGGAGCCCGTGTCTCTGGAAACGCTCAAATGGAACAGCCTTTAAAAGGTCTGAACAGTAGTAGTTCAGTTGTGTTGGTAAACTTAATACGCACACCGACTGTGCCATTCTTAGGACCCAACTATTAAAGGATACGAACAAAGGCTGAGCTATCGCGGCCCCAGCGCAGCGGTTGCCATTGCTGTCCGCTCCAGGTCACTGAACCGCACATGGTTTAGAGCCCTCGGGGGCAAAGGAATCTCCGGGTTTTAGTTGAGGGAGCAAGCCTTTGTGGAGTAATCATCTCCGGCCAAGGCTGTGGCCTGGGTGGTGGTCCTCCTGGAGTCCTGGTGGCGGCAGCGGCAGGGCAGCTGGTGCCGACCCAGTTGAACTGCCGCTGCCAGTACAGTTGGTGCCCTTGGTGGCATCTGCCTATTGTGTTTTTCACGACGAACACTTTGAACAGTCCGTGGCCGTGGTACCGAACATGGACATCACAGGTCGCCCTCTCGCAGCGATCTCGGGGGTCCCCAGCGCGGGGGTAGATCTGAGATGCCTCCACTGCTAACGCCGAACCCTTACCGGTGCGGATTTGCTGCTCATTTGTTCTGCTGTCTGTTCGTCTGGTCCTTTTTTTTTTGCTAGTGCCTGCTTTCAGTGCTCGATTCACTACTTTATGACCAGTAGAACTGATGATGGTCCGCCCAATAATTTAGCGTCTGAAATTACAAGAGGGAACTGGACCATAGTTTGGAGACACCGTTTTTTAGGTTTAGGATACTTTTTCTGACATCTGTACCCACGCGTAGATAATTCATTCGCAAAATAGAGCGTGGTTGGTGTGCTTATCAAGATTCAAGGGTCGTGGCAGACCTCTGGCGTTTGCAAAGGCTCTATCAAGAAAATTTAACCCATCTTTCTGTGGGATGTTAACAGTTGTTAGCAAGCACGACACAGCTGCTGTCCTCTGCTGCAACCGCAAGTCTTACGAGCACGTGACGGTTAATCCTTAGCCAGCGTGGTCCCCTAGGAGCTTAGGCAGCTCGCTTTCAACAGTTTACTGTCTTGCTGGCCAGTGGCCACTGCCCCCAGTGTTCCACTGGAAAATGAAAGAAGGGTCCCCCGGCACGTGACGGGCATGAATCCACGCCCCCACGCACTAGGCTAGCTAAGCATGAATGCATGATCATGATCTCCCACCCTAGCAAACCGCCGGTGCAGTGCAGAGTTGCAGCCTACGCCGTTAACCGCTGAGAACAGTTGTACAGCAGGCTGGCGGCTGTATCCCTCCGCTCGCGGGAGCCCCCAGCAAACTCAGCAAGTTGCCTGAACTCAGCCCGCCCGCCCGGATATAACGCCAGCTCGGCGGATCAGGACGGCGCCTAGTCACTGAACACCGTCGACGAGCACCAAGTTTTTACCGTGTGGATTAAAAAAGGAGGAGGTATTTACCCCGTGCCACCGAAGGACGAGGCCGGAGCACGATGCGGGCGCGTCCTCCCTGCTGTCTCTGCCGCGGCTGCATGATCCACCCACAAGGACCACCTGAACGCGACCCGAGAAAAAGGGGCCGTGGATCGCGGCGGACGGGGGCGCCCGCCGGCAGGGCCCATCGGCCCCGTCCTCCTCCACCACCACCACCACCCCCCCCACACCACCCCACCCCACTGTAACAGCCCGTTCTCGCGGACTGTCAGCGAGTTATGGGCTGACGGTCCGCCCCTGCTCGTCTAACTCATCTTTCCGCGAGTTATGGGCTGACGGTCCACCCCTGCTCGTCTAACTCATCTTTATCCCGAACAAAGCCTCCTCTCTTCTCTCTCCTTATCCATTTATTCCCCAACCCGACCCCTCTCCTCTTCTAGGCGCCATGGGGGAGCCCCCATAGCTTCTTTCCCATTTGGAGCCTCCACCCTCGCCGGAGGTCGCCGTCGCCGTCGCCGAGCTCCACCGCCTAGCCATCATCTTCTTCCCCGGGATCGAAGTTTCCCCCAAGTTTCCTCAAGTTCTTCTTCCTCTACTTCAAGAACAAGGTCCAGCCCGAGCTCAAGCTTCCCCAATGCCGCTTTACTCCAACTTGTGGCACCTCACCGGAGCCCTAGCCATCGCTTGTGAGCTCTCTTCCTTTCCGAATCATCCTCTCTTATCTAGTGTTTGAGTTCTAGGGTTTTATTTTGGATTTCTTCACCATTGTTGGTCTAGAGCTTCCAAATATCGATTCCCATCAAATCCATCCCTTGGAATGAGTCCTAGACACTTCTAGAATCCTTTAGGAATAAACCCCGACCAAAGCCGTGGCCAGACTTGTCGCCGGCGGCCTCGCCGGTGCGTCTCTGAGTTCTTGCGGACGGCCCGCCACTTGCACATCCAAACCACCAGAAACATCGCAGAAAGTTATTTTCTAGTCCGTTGAACGGCGGACGGTCCGCCCTTCACCCGCGGACGGTCCGCAGTTTATTTCCAAATCCCACTCAGAAACGGTGTGTTTCTGGAACCCAATCTGCCTTTGTACGGCGGACGGTTCGCGGTACAGTACCGGACGGTCCGCAGTATATTTTTTGACAATTACATAGAACCATACCTTTTCTGGAACCCGTCTCGAATTTCACCGGCGGACGGTCCGAGCCTTAAGGGCGGACGGTCCTCGGTTACTGTCGCAAGCCCAATCAGTTTTTCTGTTTTGAAGCATTTGCATGTCTCATCTTGTATAATTCATATAAAATTACATATAGCTCAGAATAATGTAAAATAAATTTTGTTAGCTTCATTCTGATGTTAAGAATCAACTAAAATTATGTTTTACCCCAAGACAATTAAATTAATTATCTAAATAATTAATGTGTCATCTCATATCTTTTGCAACTCATTCATGGCATATTTATCAAGTATCATTGCACTCATGTAGAGACCGAAGCGCCAACTCAAGTGGAGGTTGAGACCGAGCCGGAGTCCGTCGTCGACGACACTTCTTTGGTGAACCAAGGCAGGCACCCAAGCATCTTTTTACCCTGTTTTGGATCAATTAAAATATTTGAGTCTTATTTGTGCATAAGTCTATGGTATAAATGTTTGCTCAGCTCCTATCTTACGCATTACCTTCCTTGATTTAGAATAAATCCTTTTAGGTGAGTATGCTTGTGTAGGCGTCCCGATTTAATAGCTTATTCATGCTTAGTTCCGGTAGAAGTCGGGAGGTGGCAAGGTCACCACCACCTGCGAGCAATAGGTTGCTTGCTTAATTCTTAAAAGTTGAACCACTTGTAATATGATGCGGACTTGAGCATGAATGGTAGGGTCAAGTGAGATGGAGCTCACTTGGCTTAGTGTTTGCTTGGGTTGATTAAGGCCCGTGAGCCCATCGCTTTGATACTTGAGCACTTATGCGTACAGACCACATACCAAATTATGGGAATGGTAAGCCAATTACCATAAGTCACACTTTGCCTTGACCGGATTCGATGCGGGGTTGGTTGAGGTGTGATCGGCCGTCGTGTGGTGCATCTAACCATTCCGACTGTTCGATCATAGTCGAGTGTGGTTATGCGAAAGGTTGAGGTCATGATTCAACCCTTATCCTAGGCCAAGGGTATGGGCGTTGGGCTTGCACCTCGTGTGGGAAAAGTTGTACCCCCTGCAGGGTTTTTCATCTATTGCAATAACCGGGCTCCATGGTTAAGGAGCAAGCTCTTGTACTTTGACTTCGGGTGTATAGTTACCGACTGAAGTTCATGGAAGATTGGATTTGCTCACATGATGATCATCGTTACTTTATGCAATTTGATTGGTGTATTGCTAATAGGATAGAAGTCTTTTGCTTATCATAACTTTATCAAATGCTTTTATTTAAAATTAATTACCTTGCCAATTTCCTTGCTACTAGCCAAATGCATCCTCCTTGAGAGTCGGGTTGTAGACCCTTGTTGGTTAAGCCCTGCGGGGTACCCTTTGTACTCACGGTGCTGCCGTTAAGTTGATGCAGGTGAGCCTTAGCAGGAGCCCGTCTTTGGGTACTTCTACCCCTGGACGGTGGAGCGGATGAGAGCTGAAGGCCGGTGGTTGAAGTAGAGCACTATCTCCATATAGTGTTCTCTTCTGGGTTGTATCCGTAGAGACATAATTAAATATTTTCGCTGCAAAACTCTGAACTTGTAACGTAGTTACTTGAATCTATTTATGTAAGAGACTTTTATGTATGGATATGCTTGTATGTGATGGTGTTCTCAAGTTGTGTTTAGTGAGGTGTGTCGTTTTGGGCATGTTCAGGACACATCTCAAAGACTATCGGAGTTATTCTCTTTTAATTGGATGGATCAATGGATAATGAATTAAATGGGTTTAATTTGAGCGGTTCGTCACCCCCTCCCACCCCCCGCTCCGCTGGTAGAGGCGCCGTGGCCCCCCGCACCCTGCCGGGGCCCGCTCTCCCGGCCCCGGCTCGCCTCGCCAACTAGTACGTAGCAGCTAGCCCGCCCGATGAGATGCCGACGCCGTCTGCTTCTTCCGTGTCCGTCCCTGCGGCTCTAGCTGGCGAGCCCACTCACTTGTCTGCCGCGCCCATTGGGTGCCCACGTCACCTCCCGCGAATAGTGCCTGCGTCTGGCTCCCCCTCCACGTCCGTCGGTCTTTTGAGGAGTTTTCTGTGCTGCATGTTGTTCTGTTTCTGTCCGGGCCTCTCCTAGTTCTCGGGGCATCATCCACTGCGCGCGCCCCCTGTGCGGCCACGGCTGTGGCACCACCCACCGTGGTCGTGGCACCAGCAGGAGTGTGTTGTTGCGATGCTGATGATTAGATTACTCGTAGGGAGGGGTGGGTGGGGCCACGCACGGGGAGCAGGAGCAGCTTTCTATTTGTCACGCCAAATGAAGCAATTCACATAACCCCCCGCGCGGATCTCATAAATCCGTCCCCGTTTCACCGATTGGTCTGTAGGTAGGTCGCCTCGCCGGGTCGCGTCCCTGCCCCCTCCCCCCCACAACCGCTCGATTCTTTTATCACTTCCCTTTCCACCCCGTACTGGTCGTCCTCACGAAGCATGATTGGAGCACGGAGACTCATTTCGTTTCCCCCGCAGTTTTCACCTTCTCCCCGTGAAACAAGACTGGCAAAGGAGGCCGGCGATGTGACCAGTTCGCGCGCGCGCGATCATGGAGCCGTGGACCACCAGTCGTAGCCGTCGGAGAGCGAGGCGAGATGGGCAGCGGCGAGGCAGGCGCTTTGCTCGCCGGGGCGGGGGGAAAGAAGGACGGAACGTGGAGTTCGCGTCCCCGTTTTGGACAGAGGCGGGAGAGGGACGTGACTAAAGATGGATTCAGATGTTTATTCGAATGTCAGATTTTTTGTTATTTTTCTTCGATTATGAACAAATAAAATATAAAATTTATTATGTAAATTCATAGTCTTGTATTTAACATTAATCTTGTAAAGATTCATAAAAACTAAACCTCAAATTTATCATATATATTCTCAAATAATAGATATAAAAATTCGAATACGGATCAGATACAGATTCAAATTTTTTTTTCACCTTTTTAATTGTAGGGAGCAAATAATACATAAAAAAATCTATACAAAATTTTATTCTTATGTGTAATAATATGCTTGATAATATAAAAAAAGATTAGCATAAAATTTTAAGTATATATCTATTTTAAAATATCAAATTTGTTCTAAGAATTCGGATGTCTAGATCCATCCTTAGACGTGACAGCGCGACGCATCCATCCAGATCTGCCGCGGCGAGACAAGAGAGAAAGAGAGCTACTCCAGGCCAAGAGCTCCGTTTACCGGTCGAGCATATTTCCTTTTTGCTATCCGCCGGCGGCCGTTGAGGAGGCAGCGTATAAAATACTACTAGAGTATTTCACATCCAGACCATCATTCATCAGCGTCTAATCCTGGAAGGTACTTTATCCAGCAAAACCCCCCGCCAGATAATAAAAAAAAAACAGGCAGTATTATAATTCGTGGACTAGACCATGACCATGGGGTCTCTGTCTCTCTCTGCTTTTCCAGATGGGGTAAGCGGCACATGTTCTGGGGTTTAGATTACTCCCAACTTGGTCTGGGAGCAGGAACAGGCTACTGATATGGTTTACTCTCTCAGCTCGGGAATCTTTGGTCCAAGTGAGCTTCCGTTTTCAGGAAACCACCACATGAACAAGACCTTACCTACCCAGCCTAGCTTAGATCACGTTTCCAGGGAGTAGTTTATCTGTATCCCCCGTACTGTACGTTTCTTCCTATTTGTATACTCATGTGCATTATCATCAAATTATTGCTGCACTCCTGCACAGCGCAGGATTGATCTGGTCGCCGCAGCTGCTCCCATGTAGTCCCACAGCTAGTTGCAGCGACACAAACTGCTCAACTCAGCTCAGCAGCTGACCGCCTGACCGCACCCATTAGAAAAAACGATCCCATTCTTTAATTTCTAGAGTACTTTTTTTTACCTTAATAAAGAAATGAGAATACAACAAAGCTCAACGCCACTTTTTTTTTTTGAAAGGAAATGGTCTACTCTACATCAACGAGTTGGCGTAGAGCAAGCGTGAACGTTACGGGCTGCTCCGCGGCTCCTGTTGCTGATGGTGGCCGGAGGAGGGGCCTCCGGCCTCGTTTTCCGGCGAGGCCCCCCGCCGCCGTGGAGCACGAAATTATTGCCTGCCCGGTACGGAGGCGATCGATCTGACCCGAGCTCCTCCTCCTCCCTATGGCGCGCCACCATGTGGGCGCCCCGCCACCCCTCTCCGCCCAATCGGCCGCGCTGCCACCCTCCTGCCCCGCGCCCCTGTGCCCCTGTGGGTTTGTGGCTGTGGCCTGCCCTCCCCTGTCTCACTGACCCCTGGGCCCCGCGCCCTCGCGACCCCACCTGCCTGCGGACGCTGACCTCCACTCGCGCAGCACATATTCCCGTCGCCACCATCGCCATGGCTGGTGGTACTACGACTTGGATTGGATGAGTGAGTGGGCTGGCTTGTCGATCGATTCCCTTTTTATTTTGATTTCTTTTTCTGCGCCACCATTTTCCTCCTCCACTCGTGCGTGTGAATCCTCAGATTTCTTTGGCCCTGTTTACATCTTTAACAGTAAACGTCGTAAACGAAAAAAAAAGTCACATCGAATATTTTAACACATGCATAGAGTACTAAATAAAGTCTATTTATAAAATTTTTTGCATGGATGAGTTGTAAATCGCGAGACGAATCTAATGAGCCTACTTAATCCATGATTTGCAGCAGTGATGCTACAGTACCATACGCTAATTATGAATTAATTAGCATCATTAGATTCGTCTCGCGATTTACAACCCATCTGTGTAAAAAGTTTTGTAAATAGACTTCATTTAGTACTTCAAATTAGTAAGATTCCATCGCAAAAAAAAATTGTTCTATCTAAAACGGCCGTGTTTATTTCGAGCGCAAAATTTTTTTTTGTTAGAATCTTGCTAATTTGAAGTACTAAATGAAGTCTATTTACAAAATTTTTTGCACAGATGGGTTGTAAATTGCGAGACGAATCAAATGATGCTAATTAATTCATGATTAATCAATAATTAGTGGATAGTTACTGTAGCATCACTATTGCAAAATCATGGATTAAGTAGGCTCATTAGATTCGTCTCGCGATATACAGCCCATTTATGCAAAAAGTTTGGTAAATAGACTTCATCTAGTACTCATGCATGTGTCGAAACATTCAATGTGACGGTTTTTTTGTCTACGGATTTACGGGTAAAGATCTAAATATGGCCAAAATAATTGTGAATACACCAGTGGAGTACCTGAAGCCCCAAAAATTATTGTTGCTGCGCTGTTGGCCTTCGCCTGACATAGTTTGCGTTTCCATAGGGCGTGTTTAGGTCGCGAATTTTTTTGATTTGATTACTGTGGTATTTTTGTTTTTATTTGATAATTAATGTCCAATCATGAAGCTTAAAAGATTCATCTCATCATTTCCAGATAAACTGTGTAATTATTTTTTTTAAATTATATTTAATGTTTTATGTATATGTTCAAAAATTTAATGTGACAGGAAATCTTGAAAAAATTTTGGAACTAAACAGCGCCATAGCAAAACCACCCTTCGTCTTTCTCCCTAGACCACCCGGCAGACCACACACACACACCAACTTCTCAGCTCAGGTCTACTGGTATCATCACATAGCTTATCGCAAATATCATATCGCGTCACCGTGTCACGGCCAGGCGTCTCTACAAATACCGGGCCGGGCGCGGGCGGGATGGACGACTCGCCGTCTCAGGCGGCGGCCGACCTGTCGCTGACGCTGGCGCCGGCGCCGGGGAGCGCGGGCGCGGTGGGGGGAGGGGGCGGCGGCGGTGGAGCGACAGCGTGCGTCGACGGCAAGGACGTGCGCCTCTTCCCCTGCCTCTTCTGCAACAAGAAGTTCCTCAAGTCGCAGGCGCTGGGGGGCCACCAGAACGCGCACAAGAAGGAGCGGAGCATCGGCTGGAACCCCTACTTCTACATGGCGCCGCAGCCGCCCAATGCCGCGCCGCCGAGCCCCACGGGGTACGCCGGGTACGCCGGCGTCGGAACGGCGGGGGACGGGGTCGCGGGCGTGGGCGGCCTCCCCGCGCCGCACGCGTACGCCGCGGCGGGGCACGGGTACTACGCTGCCCCCGTGCCGGCGCCGTTCCCCATCGCCTCGCACAGCTCCAGCGCCGCCGGCGGGCTGCAGTACTACGCGCCGCACGACGGCGCCGCGGCCTCGGTGTTGGCGGGCGAGGTTGGCGTGCTGGCCCCGCGCGCGCGCTTCGCCACAGACCAGCCAGCGGTCCCGGCGGCGGCCGCCGACCCGCCCGGCGCCGGGCGCGACGACCTGATCGACATGCTCAACTGGAGGAGGGGCTCCCACGGCCCCACCGCCTCGCCGGCCAGCACCACCACCACCCTCACCACCTCCGGCGCCGGCGCCGCCGACGGCAGCACCAGCAACAACCACGACGGCGGCGGGGAGCTCGACCTCAACCTCAGCCTCTAGCAGTCTCAACTTCTCCAGCTAGCTCGCCCCACAAGGTTAATCGTGTACTGGCCTATCCGTACGCTACGCGTGTCAACTTAATTAGCTCCTAGGCACGTTAATCTCTCTCTCTCTCTCTCTACTCTCTCGCCTCTCCCCTGTACTTATGTTAGGACGCCTCGTCATCTCCTGTCCTTTTTGCCATGTCCTGAATTGTTCATCGTCTTCTTTTCTTTCTCTTCCCTTCTTGAGGCCTCTGTTTGGCTGTTGATCCTCGCTGGGTCCTCCGGTTGTTCGTTGGCCTGTTGGGGGTTCGCCATTGCCTCGCGTGCTGCTGGCTGCCGGCGCCGCGGCATCAATCAATCACCAGTGCCGAGCATGTGGCAGCACAATGTCCTCGCCGCTGCCTCACTGTTCATCCGGTCCTGGTTGCTACTGCTTGGCCAACGTCACAACACGTTTCGTGCTGGTGCAGTTCGTGCTGGTGCATTATTTTCATCTGAGGATCGATCGATCCCCTGCCGCCGGACAGGAGCCCTGGGTCGCCGTCGAAATGCCGTCCGGCTGCCGGCACGGGCGGCGCAGCGGGGAGTGGGCGAGGTTCACCCGCTGTTGCATGCTGGCCGGGTGGGGAGCACGCCCAATCAATTTACTGATGCTATTGGTTATCTGGGTGGTGTGAGGATATATATATATATATATATATATATATATATATATATATATATATATATATATATATATATATATATATATATATGCGTGTCGTGGATATTATTTGTTAGGTCCGCGTCCCATCTTGCTCAACCGTGTCTAGGAACTGGATGCGCAGTGTAACCTCGCCACATAATTTTTACCGGAACGAGCATTTCTTATCGTGGTTTCAAGTTCGAGTTCCGTTTGGATCCAAGTACTAATAGCTAACACTATCTCATCGAAACGGCAGTGCTAATGGTGTAGGTTAAATTTTATTCAAGATTTAAAAATTTTAGCACAAGTGTTAATTGGTGCTAAAGTTCAGCACTGGATCCGAATATCATTGTCTGGGGCTGTAGATTTACCAGGTGGGCAGTTTCTTAACTTAAAACTAAGATTACCAGGTGGATAATCTGAGAACGGTAAAAAGGTAGATTCTTCCAGCTTGCTGGTGGTGGCAGAAGTGGCAACGTTCTAGGATGCGTTGCTATCCGCCGCGAGCAGAGGGCGCGGCCCCAACTGCGCCAGCTGCTGAGGTTCAGCCGCGCCCATGGGACAAAACCCGGTGCCGTCAAATGGCGCCGCAGCGTCCGTAGCGGGGAGGGAGGGTTGCCATCTGTGCGCCGGGGCCCAGGGGACATGGTCCGATAGTTGTACGAGGCCCGTTTGGTTTCTTGTAGCGCAACTAGAGAGAATTTTTATATGGAGTACTAAATGAAATTTATTTGCAAAATATTTTCACAGATGATAATAAATTTTCGAGATTCGTCTCGCGAAATAGCAAAAAGCTGTGGAATTAGTTTTATAAATTAACTTTATTTAGCACCTATTATTCGTCTACCTATACTAGCGAGACAACCAAACAGGGCCGGAGTCTGCGAGCGACGTGGGCATGGGCAGTGGCCTGGGCGCCAGATCTCCGGTGCGGTGGTGGATGGCAACGGCACGGCCGTGCCCGCGTGCCCCGGCATTGATGGTTCCTGCCGCGACGGCGCGAACGAGCGCAACAGGAAACAGGAGCAGCCGCTCTTGGGAGGGCCGAACCGCCGGCCTTGGCGGGCAGCCGCGGACGGTGAGGCGGAGAGCGACCGCGGGAGGACGCTCGACGGCTGCCGTTCCAATCCAGGGCCGGTTCAGTCGCTGTCGGGCATCGACGGCGCACGCAGCCGGACCATGGCGGCCGGGGACCCCGGGGTGTAATTGTAAAAGGGGAGAGATGAGATGCCCGCGCTGTTGCTCCTCCGGCCGCTGGGCAATGTCGACATGGTGACGGCGCGGCTCACCCGCCCCGGCGTGCCGCACGCCGCGAGCGACGTGCTCGCGGGCGGACGGCGACGTACTGGTCCGGGCCGGCCGCGGTGTCGCCACCGTCCCCCTGGCGCGCGCCGGGCCGGGCGGCAGCATCGTCGTCGTCGGCTCCTGGCCCTCTTGGCAGGCGCGGTACGGGCGGGGGCAGGGTGGTGGCCGTGGCGACGGGGAACGGACACGGCCATGTGAGCGGGCGGGGCGAGCGCGGGGCGGGGCCACCGGCGGCGGGCGACGCGACGCCGTTTCCGTCGCCCTCCCTGTGACCCTGTCCCTGGCCGAGCTGTTGCGCTGTTGCAGCCTTGCTGCAGTAGACAGTAGTGCCGCGCCGCGCGCATCCTGACGAACCGGATGGGCCTCGCTCGCCCGCGCTTGGTCCCGGCGGCACTGCAGCGTCGTCCTTGGGCGTGTGTTCGGGCAGCGGCTGTCTTGTTGCGCAGCTACGCCTGCTACTAGTACGCGCGTGCGTGATCGTTTGCGGCACGAGCGGGTGAGCGACGCGATGCTCGCTCGGCGTTTGTCGTGTCGCGTAGCGGGCGGCAGGGCTGACTGAGTGACTGGGATTGTGAGAGATCTCGCCCGCTCGCTCTTTCTTTCTTTTCATACGGGTTTGCCTTTGAAAATAAGCAAGGAACCAGAGCTACTTGCAGGCACCAGTGCTGAATAGGAGATGGGATGTGTTTGGAGTTGGGAGAGGCTCTTTTTTTAATCTCTCTCTCTCTCTCTCGGGAAGGCAAGGAATAAACAGTTGTTCGAGTTGATGTGTCGTTGTTGGTGTTTTGGCCCCTTGCGTGAGTGCAACCGGGCAGCAGCTGCCAGGACCATTTCTGGATAAACTCGAGGAACTATTCTGGACCAGAACTTGAGTTTACCGGCCAGTTCGGTTGCTTAATCGGATATGCGCCGGATCCGGTACGCGCCAAAAGGAAAAAAAAAGCACACGAAGCATTTGATAAATAATTAGTTAGTTGTAGCTATGTTTAGTGTATAATAAAACTATTCAATATACATGCAAGTGATCCGAATACTTTCTAATCATATTAATTTTATATCAGTTTACAATACATATTCTTTTAGAAAAGGAAATGCTATTAAAGATCAAAATATTCTTCGAAAACTTTTCTTACCTAAATACATCGTACAATATACATGATAAAAGGTGGTCATATTCGTTACTTTCCGTTTGGAATATCAATATAGCAGGCAATGTTTTCAGCAGGTGGAAATGGACTAATGGAGACGACGAGGCACGCATCCTCGGTGGGCCTCCGTGAAGCTTTTCTGGTGAAAACTGAGTAGTGACTAACCATCAGCAATCAATAGGTGCAGCATGCCCATCGTTCTGACATAAAGTTTCCCAACACAAGTACCAAGCTCATTATATTTGGGTTATCATGGCCACATCGAGGAAAAATTTATGTACTAGGAATAGCCACTCTGGTGCTTCTCTTTCGTGCTGCATAGAAATTTATATTGAATAAAATAAATTAGGTGATCTGAGGCCTTTCGCAATTAACAATCCTTCCTGCACAATTTTTTTTTTGAAACTTCTTCCTGCACAATTCTTCCTAGACTATAACTCGAGTGCCAATTGGAATTCCACCAAAATATGTGCGCATAAACCTAAGGATTTTGTAATTTAGCAAGCTACAACAATTTTACGTTTTTTTAGGGAAATTCGTAACCTAATAAAGAGGAAGAAAGGAGCGGCTCAGAAAAGACATCTTTGGAGCGTAGTGCCCACTGCCGCGGATCCAGGACCGTGTTGGGTAGCACTGGTCCAACCCAATTTACCTTATGTAATTTACTTACTAAACTAATAGAATTCGGCGTAAATTCAGCTAACCCAGCACATCGCCATAGGTCCAGCCCTTAGATGAAAGCCATTTCTAGCCCCGCCCTTGTTTAGAGCATCTCCACTAACCCCATTTATAGTTCTTATTTTTTTTAAATAAGGGCTTCTTCTATTTTTAGAGGCTATAATTTTTACTCTTAACTTCAGCACCAGTCTTCGAATTTCAGCCCCTACTCTCCTTTGACAGGTGGATCCATCGTCAGAGTTTCATTTTTTTACCTTTTTTTTTCCTCGCGACCCCTCTCTAGCAAGAATCACAACTCGTGCTCCCTCTCTTGCATCTCTCTACCGTCGATGCATCCCCGAGCATCTCTCTCGTGTCTCTCTCCCTCTCGGCCCAATGCATCTCTCTCGCAGTGGCCAAGCTCAGCCGCCCAGCTCGGCGCGATGTCTAGGCAAGGCCCCCGAGGCTCCATGGCCAAGTGCAGCCGGTGGTCGGGAATCAAGATAGGCAAGCAGGCCTCCATGGCCGAGCTGGCCGCTCTCCATGGAGGAGGCCACGGGGCCTCCATGGCTTTGCTCGCGCGGCAGCACGAGCAGCGGCGGGGCACTCGCGGGAGCGGCGGCGCACTCGCGGAAGCGGCGGTGCAATCGCCGAAGCAGCGGCACAAGAACACAAATCAATGAGTAGCGGTGCACTCGTGGAAGCAGCGACGTGGGAGCAGGGGCAGCGCTATCGGCCTGGGCCGCGGTGGCGGCGTGGAGGAGCAGGGGCAGCGGCACCCGTGCCTGCCCAAGAACCTAGGAACCCGACGGCGACCCCAAGAACTTGGCGCGGCGGCGGCGCGCTTCCTCCCGCGGCCGGGCGTCGCGCAGGAGCAGGGGCAGCGCTAGTCCGGCAGCGGCGCGGAGGAGCAGGTGCGGATGCTCGGCGGCGGCGCGGAGGAGCAGGGGCAGATTTGGCTCGGTCTCGCCGCTGCGCCTGCGCCCGGCCGCGGCCACGCCGTCGTCCTCGTCCTCGTCGGCCGGGTCCGCCAAGTCGCCGGCGCTGGGCAATGCGGCTGCGGCGGGGTGGAGGAGTGCCGGGCCAAGGGCGGTGGGGTGGCGGACGGCGCGCCGGCGCGCCTGCGGGGTGACGCGGGGAGGCGTCGGGAGAGGGCAGAGCGAGATCCTTCGCAATTTACAGCCCATCTATATAAAAAGTTTTATAAATAGACTTCATTTAGTACTTCAAATTAGCAAAATTCCTTCACAAAATTTTGCGTTTTTACATTTACGGGGTGTGACTAAACAACAACTTAGCATCTTTTTTCTTCGAGATGGTGAAAAGGCCCGCCGGGGGGGGGGCGGCGAGAGGGGCGGCCGGCCCGGGCCCCAGATTCCAAGGGGCCCCACCCCAGTTTCCAAGGCAGCCTGGCAGTCCGCTCGCAGGTTCCGCAGTTCCGGGCACGAGCAAATGAAACGCTAATTTTTTCAGAATTTCTATAGTCCTTGGCTTCTTGCCTTTACCCTCCTCCCGCGCCACCAGAGAAATCGCAATCGCGAAACGCCAAGCGTGCGGCAAGCCGCAAGTGCCGCCGCCTTCCGCACCAGCCGATGGAAGCCGCCGCACGGCACGTCGGCACAACAAACGACGGCCGGCCTGACGGCAGGCCGCAGAGGCCAGGGCGCATGCACGCAAGACATAACTTCGTCTATTCATGTTAGTTTCGGTTTCATCACCGGCCGTTTTCTCATGAATCATGATCGCATGCATCGACGATGAATTTGTTACTTACTGATCAATGAATCATGATCTCATTTTTTAAAATATTCCCACATGGCGCAGCAACTAGCAAGTAGAAAGGTAGAATCAGGCTTCAGCCAATCCAATTAATCCAAACCCTTGCGCAGAGAAAAGCAAATCAGGAGCTACCAGGTATTATAGTTTTTGAGGCTTTTAGACATTAGTGTATATGTTTCCATTTTGCTCTAAATTGACACTCATGACAAACTTATTTTATCTTTAATTTCAGCATAAAGATTATCATGTCGTGTAGAAAATATCCAGCCGACAGGCAGAATGAAGAGGAGGAAACAAACTAATAACAGATTGAGGTAATATAGAGAGAGATTGCCTGATATCCATAATCTTTTATGCACTTAGAGTGTTTAGTGGTACCAAGATTATTTATCTACTTATTTATTATCATTACTGATATTATTAATACAGGGCCCCTAGTTTAAGTTCCGCCCCGGGCCCCTGAAATCCCAGGACCGGGGCTGATGGTGAGTCGAAGCTAGCCAGATCACTACCACAGCGAGCCGACGAGGTAAGAACCGCCACTGCCCACTGGGCGCACAGCGATCCGTGCTGCCGCGCCGCGACCGGCGACGACGAGAGTCGAGAGCGTTCAAGTTCGCGTACGGCCGTGGCTGCATGTGCGACTGTTGCTGTCGTTACCAACAAACTAATAAACAGCGTCGCGGCATGACTGATTGATTGCGAGCGCGTGGCCCTCTGGAGGTGGAGCATACTTGCTTTAAATGGATACTTACCAACAAACAGTGTGTAGGAGTAGGATTACACTAATTGGTTCACTCAGTTTCTAAAGCATCTCCACTCAAAGTTTCATGTGCCCGGCTAGTTTTGGAACCTTTGTGAAGCTCCGAACAAATTTAAGAACCGCTGATGAACTTCAGCATGTGTTGCGTATAATTCCTGTGGCCGCGGAAAAATGCCTCGCACCTAGAGAAAAACTGAAACGACCAAAAAAACAGATCTACGCTAAAAAAAGGAGGTAAACGGAAAGATGCCGAGTGCGATGCAGCTTGGCTCCCCGGCTGTCTGAAGATTGCATTTCATTTTCGAAATTCCAAGTTGCGCAGCACAAAGGCAGAACATTCCTGTTGCCGCACCGCGGTCGAAGACAAAGCTAGTTTGCTCGGGCGGTAGGTGGGCCAGCGCCGGATCTCCAGCTAGATTTGGTGCCATCACTTGTCACCTAACTTTGATCTGGAATCGGATCCAGTCCTTTTAGTAGTACCACCGCCCTTCCTTTCTGGAGATGAGAAAGCTGCAGCTCCTTTTGCTCGTCGCTCATCATCTTTTCAATCTGACTTTTTTTATAAAAAAAATAAAAATCTTTTCCATCTTGATTTTGTTTGGTTACCCGTCACATCAAAATTACATAAAAAAACGAATGTCCGCATGAAGTACTAAATGAAGTCTATTTGTAAAAATTTTTCAGGGATGAGTGTAACTTTTCGCGATGAATCTAGCGATGGTAATTAATCCATGATTTGCTACAGTGATGCTACAGTATCGTCCTCTAATTGTACGTCAAATACCTCATTAGATTGGTCTCGCGAATTTATCAGGGATCCTACAGGTGGTTTTGTAATTAGACTTATTTAATATTTTAAATTAGTAGTCAAAGACAAAAAAAATTCGCGAAATTTTTTCCATCCCAAACCAAACAGGGCCCTTACAGCCAGACGTGAGAGCCAAAAGCGTCAGATGCTAGGAACAGGGAGTTGTTCTGATGCCGGAGCGAGCTCAGGTTTGGGCCCGGCAGTCAGAGCAGTGGAGGCCAACGCCAAACAAACAAGCGAGGCAGAAGGCAGTGGATAAGCTGATATGGCAACTACTTCCTCCGTTAAAAAAATTGCAGTATCAGCTTCCCCATAAGTCAAATAATTTTAAGCTTGATTAATTTATACAAAATAATATTAATATTGGAGTCCTTTTACGGTGGCTGGGAGATATCTATAGATACCTTCTTAAATTAATTCATTTAGATAATTTTAATCCATCAAAGATATATAGTCATTTGTCCACAAATCTCGACCCCCACCACAAACCGCACGCATTCCCGTGCCGCCCGCGACTGCTCCGTGCCCTAGACCCCACCGCTCACCCTCATCCTCACCGTTGCCGTCGCCATCACCGGTTGTCGACCACTAAGGATGGCAACGAACCGGGTTTGGTTCGGGTGGAGTGTCTGGGCACCCAAAACTGAAACTGAATCTAAAACCCGAACCCGCCCCGAACTTCTATTCGGGTGAAAATTCATCCAAAAAATTGAAACCCGTGGATACCCGAAACTCAACGGATAATCCAAAACCCGAAATATGTTGATTCGGGTGTCTAGGGAGGCCCAAACGTGAAATTATTTTATTTTATAACCCAAACATCTATTCACCATGGAAACATAAATCTCCTTAAGACAAAATTTGGACGGAAACTCGAGCGCAGATTGAACCACGTCACCAACAATTATCGATCGTCAGATCTCCACCAACGTATGATGGAGCCATCCGATCGATGGTCTGAAGAATGGATTAGACCATTCCTACTTTTCTTTGCCTGTGTCAGCTTCGGCCGGAGGCTCTAGGAGAGGGAACCAGATCCTCTGCAGTCGGCCCTTTCGACGTCGCTCTGCAGTCACAGCAATCTGGCCGCGCAAACAGGATCCAACGGTGATGGCTCACTCGCCCAGCCCTCATGCCCGATGGTGGCTCGTTCTGCGGCTGCAGCGCTCCTGCGCGTCTTGGCTGGCTCGGCTGGCTCCTGCACCACGCTGGGCGTCGGCCCAACAGGAACAGAACCCTTTGGCGGCTCGCATCTCCTTCCCCTCCTCTCCTGCTTATTGCTCGCTGCGGCTGTGACGGCGGAGGCGGCCGCGGGCCCAGCCGCCGTGACGGTGGAGGCGGGGACTCACTGCGGCCGTGACGGTGGAGGCGGCCACGGGCGAGCAGGAATCGGGCGGCGGCTGGAGCGAGGGAGGGCGGTGCGGCGCACAGCAAGTCGGGGGCTGACGGCGAGGTCCGGCGAACTTTGCTTGCTTGCTGCGGCCGCGACGGCCACGACAGAGGAGGCGGCGGCGCAGCTGCGCAGGCTCAAGCACCTTGTGCCCGCGGTGGCCGATGCGCTCGCCAAGCTCAGGACGCCGAGCTCTTTCCCTGTTTGCAGCAATGCCTCTGTTCTGCCTACCAGAAGCAAGTCTCCAAAATTACCACATTATCTTCTCATGCTCCCAGTCGAGATTTATTTGGTGTTGCCTGAAAGAATTTTGCAGTCTCCAAAATGCTCCTGTTTCTGTGTACTGCTTACTGAATCATCTCAGATTGACTGCCTACGTTTGATCAGAAGATTCAGAACTATCCAGAGTTGTGACTGCATAAGTTTCAGTCTGAAATTTGCTTCTTCAAGCAGGAGGGGCAGCTGACTTCAGACATTGTAGAATTCTAGTTCTGCTTGGCTAGCTGTTCACGTTTTCTGTTGTGATTTCAGACATTGTAGAATTCTAGTTCTACTTTGCCCCAGGCTTCTTTGATGAATTCCAACAGTCTACTAAGGGGAGGTGGAAGACAATCAAATCACATAGCAGACTTTGCTGGAAATAATCAAGTCACGAAGAAGAAAAGGTGATTAACTGACCTGTGCGTGATCAGCGCTCCAACCATTGCTCAAGCTTCTTTGATGAATTCCAACAGTGTACTAAGGGGAGATGGAAGACAATCAAACCACATAGCAGAGTTTGCTAGAAATAATCAAGTCACGAAGAAGAAAAATGAGATTAACGGACCTGTGCTTGATCAATGCTCCAACCAGTCTGATCGCCGCCGCGGCGCTGCCCGCGGCTCGTCCTCCAGCTACGCCGCCACCCGCGGTCGTCCTCGCGCCAAAAGGTCCTATTCTTGTTGGGCCGAGGCCAAGCGTGGTGCAGGAGCCAGCCGAGCCAGCCAAGACGCGCAGGAGTGCTGCAGCCGCAAAACGAGCCACCATCGGGCATGAGGGCTGGGCGAGTGAGCCATCATCGTTGGATCCTATTTGCGCGGCCAGATTGCTGTGACTGCAGAGCGACGTCAAAAGGGCTGACTGCAGAGGATCTGGTTCCCTAGGAGAGCCCGTGCTTCTCTCACGACGTCGTCGACACGCCGCTCTCTTGTCACCCACGAGTTCCGGGCCCTCAGCTTCCCTGTCGCTCCTCGCCTTCTCCATTGCCAGCATGACTGCACGACCGCGAGTGCCCGAACGCTAGCCCGGAGACCGAGCCGGTCGTGTACAGGGCCACGCGAGGCAAGGCGCGCTCTGGCCGGACGAGCCGAGCCCCCGCGCCGATGGACAAGGCCGCTTCACCGCGGCATGGCGATGTGCCGTGCGCCTGTCCGGCTTGTGCGGCTGCGGCTGCAGGTGGAAGCAACCAGCAAACAGCTGCGACCAAAAAGGGCCAGGGGCGCGTGTGGGCAACTGACCAACTGTAATATGGATACACCCCTGGGTCATATTCATAATCATACTCCTATCGCTGAAGCTGTGTCCCTCTCCGTCGCTCCGCGAGGTGTGTCCAGCCATGCGAGGTGTGTCCAGCATTGGGGCAGGACAACGATTGCCCCCTCCTTCTTTTTGCAAATAAATATCAGCTTCCTATTCTAGCTACAACCAGGAGGATACAAACATATCATATTCCTTCCGGAATGTTGGAGTTCATAGGAAACAATGAAAAAGATCTAGTGAAACACCTTGATCTTGTATTTCTTGACTCGGTACTAAAATTTACCATCTCAATTGCTATCTTTAGAAACATCTATACTTTTTTTTTTCTATGCTTTGTTACTTTGAACAAGATTACATCAATATTACACCACCTAGAATGTATTTTTTATTTTTTCCCACCTCCAGCACAATAAGGCAACTCTATCTAGACAAAAATCGAACTTGATTTGTACAATATACAGTAATATAAGTATGCTGAGACTGTACCTAATACACATTATAAAATAAATTGTGCCGTCCTCGACTTAAAGTACCATCAGTGCTTCACTAGTCATACGACATCTACATATAGCAGCCAACTACTTTTTCCAAAATACTGTTCTATTCTTCGCATTCCATATCCATTATCCAGGATCACACTATGTATGCTGAAATCCCTCCTGATACAACATCTATATTGCATCGACAACTACAGAAAAGCAAGATCGTCTTCATGAGAAAAATGATCTTGCTTTCAGTAAACATACATGGCGCTATGATTTTCACTTTGCTGATCCATCATTTGTTCTGCCCTCATTTTGATGTTTGCAGGTTCTGAGCTCCACTTACATGCGCGCTCCTCTTGTTGCAGCTGTGCCTGAGGTAAGTGCACGCCACCCCTCTGCACCTCCTGAATACAACTTATCGAAAATGCTAAATCACTTTGTTCATACAGAAACACAGTATAAGTTACAGTTCTGTTGAGCTATTCTGATGGAACAAAAACCCAAGTATGGGTAAAATTTTGACAAAGGAACATGACATAATATCATAACTCATACCAATTTGCAATTTGATTCGGAGTCCCGAGCACTAGAGCCTCCGGAACCGTAGGCATCAGAGAATATGATCATTTAACCATGACGACCATCTTAGTCTGCCTCACCAGGAAGAGCCAGTCTGGTTCTTGGCTTCCTGGTTTCAGTCGCTATTGCGTGATTCAATTTGAGAGGTGCCCGCCGTGCTTCAGTAGTTCAGACCTCGGAGTATTTTATTTTTGTAGTTGAACAATGTCCCTTAGGCTTCCAAATCTAATGTCCAAAGTACCAGCACAAAAATGGGGTTATGAATGAAAATTGGAGATCAGAAGCTATCAGCAACAATTGGATTACTTCAAGTACAGAAAGTTCATCATAAAAGGTAACGATGTCTTGTTTACGTGCATGTGCATCAACAGTGATGAACAATATAATTCTTGCATTAATTACCCTCTCAATCATTCAATTGAAACACTCTGAGCGTTACCACACAAAAATAGAAGTTCATCTGGCATCACTGGCCACAATCACAAAAGGGCGCACCAAAGGTGCGCCAAAATTGTAGTGCAAAGTCTAAAGTTAACTAAAATGTGAAATTATTTTATTTTATAACCCAAACATCTATTCATCATGGAAAAATAAATCGTTTGAGACACAAGAACTTTCAGCATGATATTGCTGCCAAGGAAAACACACACAAGAAAACTGCATGTTCTGTATCCTGTGAATGAAACTATGACACAGATCTGACAAGCCTCTAGGGACAGAGCACCTCATATGCAACCATAATATAGCCACCGGAAGAATGGATCAGAGTCAGAGTTTGCCCAAGGCTCCTAAAACTCTCGGAAATATTCATAACACAAAATGGAGAGGTGAAAAGAGAGCAAATTTAATTCAAACAAAGCAACAGAATTTCTTCCAGCTTCAAAATATGAAATTAACAGTCAATAAAAACCTAAAAAACTGTTTCAGTGTGCACATTATCATACAATGTTAGATTTTATCTATAATTTTCATATCCTATTTTCTTATACCATCAACAATTCTCATAACACACTATAACACAAATTGAGAGCATATCAAGTAACATTAAAAATGGAAATATCATTTCTAGAATTGCATGGCCATGGCATATGAATCGGATCTTACATAACAAGAATATCATTCAAGAATTGCATGGCCATGGCATATGAATCGGATGTTACATAACAAAACTGTGGAGTCTAGCATAGTTGCCAAAAGAGCCCAACCTAAACCAAATGGAGCCCAAAAATACAACAGCAAGAACAACCTCACCAGGCACAAATTTCCCGTACATCTCCAATCATTAAGAATTCTCCTACTAATCTCGGGATTACTTCCGTTGCTTCTTCTTTGTATGCTCTACTTGCTGCAGCGAGTTGTCGTCATTGTCACCTCTCCCCCTCTTCTTTCTCCACTTCTTCTCGCTGTCCAGATCACCATCACTGACTATTTTCTCCTCCTGCTTCACATCCTTGGAGCTGATTTCCTCTTCAGGTTTCTTTTTCTTCCTTTTCTTCTCCCCACCGGCAACATTTTGTTCTAACCCACCGTCGTTGACAATTTTTGTGCCCACTTCATCCCCATCCCTCGCTTCCTCTTCTAGTTTTACACGACCCTTCTCCTTTTTCTTCTTGTTCTTCTTCTCACTCAACAATTCTTCGCCCACCGGCTCCTGCTTCACATGGGCGATGGTTTCCTTAATTGAATGTTTCTCCTCCCTCTTGTCCTTGCCGATTTCCGGTGAAGAGGGGATGTGCGATTCAACGCAAGCAACAGCTCTGCCCTGCTGGCGATCCTCTCTATTCTTCTTCTTCTTGCTCTTCTTCTCGCCGGCGGCGGCGTCTAACTCCACCTCCGCAGCGGAATCGCGGTGGGAACCACCAGTTGGAACAGCCGTGTCCCCTCTCCTCTCCCGGTCTTGGTGCTTTCCCTCGCCCTCATAGTCGTAGGCCTCGAGATTGGCGGCACCCTGCTGCTGATTAGCACGGAGCGTGCTGCGGAAGAGCTCGTGCTCCCTGGTGGCTTCGGCAGCGGTGAGGAGGTAAGTGGCGCAGTCGGCGGAGGGGAGGTTGGAGGCGGAGGAGTGGTAGAAGTGGTCGAGGATGCGGCAGGCCTCTTGGAGGCAGCAGGGCTTGGAGGAGACGACGGCGCCTGTGATCGCCCTCATCGCCCCCGCCGCCGGCCAGAGAGCTGAGCTGCGCTTTGGGGGTTGAGTTTGGGTTAGGGTTTTTGGAGGGAGAGGAGGGGGTAACGACGAGGTGGAGGCCGGGTCGCCGGGCTGAATTGGTTCACACGAATCTGTTTGGGCCGACTCGTGTTAGCGGGCCGAATCGGGGAGCTAAATCAAAGATGGGGCAATTAGAAAAAAAAACTTTACCTGCGTGGGGTCAGACCGCCCCCCACGGGCCACTGCATTGTTTGAGAGGTAGAATGACCTTCTCACTGCAGGCCAATAAAACCCCCGAACCCCTGCCCCACCCGTACACGGGGGCCCGTCGCCTTGTGAGTTAGACCGCGCTCCACAGTGCTTTGGACATGGGACAAGCGAGGGAGTTTTTTTTTCCTGTGCGAGCCGGGGATCGAACCCCCGACCTGGTGGTTTTCGCTGCCGCACTCCCACCAGCCGAGCTAGCGCTCGTTCGCAAGATGGGGCAATTAGTATCGCGCGGATTTCCTACAACTACACCACACTGTCTCTTCTACCCAAAAAAAACTATATCACATTGAGTTTCACGTAAATTACCAGTACATGACAAAGGAACAAACAGAAAATAGTTTGTTGCCGTTAAGAATGGCAAGCTTATCTATACGAGTTACTACTAATTACATATCATTACAACAAACCCACGTCACAAGGTGGTGAGACAGTGAAACGAATACAAAAAAAGAAATATAAGAAGAAAAAGGGATGCATTACATGGACGGAAAAAGTGGGTCATAAAAAAACTGGAGCTAGACAAAGTAGAGCACGTCTTTTCAGCAATGTACTTGAGCATTGCCGCTCTCTTGATGTTACATGACATGGGCATCTCATTTCTGAGACTGTCGCTGCAAGGGTGTTGCCTTCGACGGACCATTTGGGGAAACCTTCCCAAGAACATTCAAAGACTTCATCCGTTGCAGTTCTTTCCCTGCAAAACCATAGTGTTACTGTGCGATGGAATGATACACAGATTTTTAAAATAAAAACATGAAATAGGTTAAAGTAAATCGACACTATCTCACACAAATATCAACCCAAAACCAAAATGGCTGTCTGTTTATTTTAGTTAGATGAGAGATCAAGTGTAAACATGGATATCAGATATTACCCAGTAGCATCTGTGGTTGCTAGATATACTATGGAGTACAGAGAGAAAGCATTATGACTTGTTAAAGTGACTTAGAAGGGATACATCACATTGGTCAAATCTTGGATACACAGGGCATCAAAACTTTGCAGCTCGTACAAAGCTAATGCAAGCCATTGTGCTTAGACACATACTGCCACTGACGCTCCAAAGTTGCTGAAGGCACAGGCAACGGTAAAAAGTGATTGACGGGAGGTAGCAGCATACTAGTATGTACTCCAATGGAGGGAGGGAGGTTTTTTTTTTTTTTTTTGGGAACATGGAGGGAGGGAGGTTAGGCAGCATAGTATGTACTTCAATGGACAAAGTATATATAGGATGGGGACAATGGACAAAGTATATATAGGATGGGAATGCATGGGGCACGCCACAGGGTAGGGGAAAACTATTGAGATGCAAGAGCATATGCTGTGCGACAAGATAGTCTAACGAAATGACCATAACCTTCAATATGGCAAGAAAAGTAAGAATGGAAGTAATATATCACCTTCCTCCACTAGGAGATGTATTGCCCTTTTCTCCAGCTCAATCGCATGCATGCTTCGCCCAGCTGCCGAAAGGGACCTAAGCTCTGAAATCAACAGAAGGGAATCAGGATTATGCGAGGGGAAAATCTCGAAGTTACAAAGGTGTTAACAAACTTATTACTTCGCAAATACCCCTCCTGGGTCGAATGATCACAGCTCTCCAAATATGTTTGCAATCGATTAAATCTCTCGTTCCAGTATTGTATGTTTAATGGTTTCACATCCTCTTGAATTGCAGTGCCAGAAGCAGCTGGTAGCTCAGTTTTCTCTGGCACAATTTCTGGATTTGTTTTTTCAGGAGATTTGGAAGATACTATTTCTACAGATTCAGCAACAGGAGATGCCACTTGAGGCCTGTTGGCCTCCTCATGTTGAACATCTTGGTGTGCCTCCTGCTCTTTTGCTTTGTCTCTTCCATTACCTTTCAACTCCTGAGAAGGGTTCACTTTACTATGCTCGGATTCTACTTTCCTTCTAACATAAACATTATGATATCCAGGATTTGAGGGAGTATCAGTCTGCAGCCGTTTGATGCCCACAGCCTTTCCAGGTTCTGTTGTAGGACCTTTATCTTTTGGCACTGGAGAAGTTCCTTGAGACATATTTACGATGTTTGCACCTTTCTTTGGCAAATCAATTGTCACTTTTTTTTTTGGCTGACAATGCTACTTGCTTGTCTAGATGGCACGGCTCCTCCAATACATTGCTACAGTATGGTTACCAATCTAAATGAAACCTGCAATGCATAAAATGCTTTCCATTAATAAGAGTATAAGATGAACAAGGACAACAAAAGATAATGGTGAGTTGAAATAATGGCAAAAGAAGTAGGAAGGAAGGCAATTTTATTTTCTTTTAGACTGTTTTTAGTCTAAAATCTTAGTAATAACAAATGTGAAGATAAATTTTAAGTATTCCTTTTAGTCATGCCAACAGGCTTGTCGTGATATGTCGGTTGGCTTGGCCTGACTAGGCTCTTCCGCTCTTGAGTTACAAATCAAGCCATTGGCGTGACCAAGTTGAGGGTTCGTGCCAAACCTGTTTGGCATACCAAATGGGCCACTTCTTAAAACTTTAGTTCCACATGTTATTGAACTATTACATATTACATTAAAAAGGCCAAAAAATAGCCTAGGAGGCATATCTAGAAATAAGGTCCTTACACACATTTTTATTTTCATATGCCAGTGTACATTTTACTTAGTAATTCATTTAGATGAACAGCATATAAAGTAAGGATGAAAAATAGAACAATTCAGAACCACCACTGCACTTGCCTTTGAAACAATGACTTATTCTGGTTCTACTATGCTGTTCCCATCAAAATTTACAAACGACAATCAAATTAAAATGGAACAGAATCAGAAGTAAAAAAAATTACCCTTGTTTGTCAAATAATCAAGGACCAAAATAACACAAAATTATCCAGAAATAATCTAGTTGCCACCTTTTGGATCTTCGATAATACAACAGTGGCTTTAATTTGAGAGAAACAGGTAACAAACTAATATTTCTAGCAATTTTAGGATGCACAAATATAGAAAATAAAGCTAACAGTAAGCAAAGGCAAATCAGCCAGAACAAGCAAAGCAAATGAAAAGTCCATTATTTTGAGTTTAAAGCAATGAACCATGCAAGGTTCCTAACAGCAATTATGCCAAATTGACTAGTTCTGAATGAGTCATAAATTATCTTGCTACTGTAAAAGTCGGGCTCCTTTCATTATTACTCTATTAATAGGTTATGACAACACTAGTCCAAGTAGCCACCCTCCCCATGGACATTGTTTGCTTCTAAGAACAAAAAAACATAAGAAAGTCAGTAAAATTATTTTAATCCTCTTCAAACTTCAGCGCTTCATGCACAGATGATTTTTTTTCTCCACTGTAAATCACAAAGAATGAGTGGGATGACTGCTAACTGTGGTTATTTACTCAAAACATTCATGTTTAAAACTGATCCCACTCATTCAGTTTTAGCTTCATACCTAAGCCACAGCACTGGCAGAATACAGCAAGATAAACAACCTAAAAAAATTGACTGCTTCCCTATTCTGAAGCTAAAACTGATCCAAAATTTGTCCAAAAATAGCAAGTTCGTAGTGACTTGATACCTAAGCAAGGCCTAACTAACTTGATTGTCTCTCCTTAAACAAGAATGTGAAGATTCTGCAGTGAATATCTTAACAAGCAGAAAAGTGAAGTCGAGTGATTTTTTATAGCTGGCATCTCAAGCCAGCATCATTCATTTACAGACAAAATACACAGCAGATACTTATTTTAGAGCCTCCTGACCACTGCGGCGGCAGAAAATGCAAAATAAACAAAATAAATCAATATTTGATTGCTTCCCTATTCTGAACCTAATTAATGTGGAAGCAGGCGTAGGGCAAACGCCACGTTTCACGCCGGAGGGATTAGAGTACAGAGTAGAGACCACAGACCAGCAGTTACCTATCCGAATGCAGCGAGATATTTGCGTTCCACAAAAGACCATCGCCCGACAAATCTAGACTGTATTTCAATCCCTATTCATGCCATAGAAACACAGATAAATCGCAAGCAGGGGAATTCAGGGTCCGCTCACGAGCACAGACGATTTCACGGTAGAACCAAGCGCTCCATCAGGGGCGCGCGGAAACATGGCTGCGTCAGACAAATGGCGGGCGCGAGACACTCACCGGAGATCGGTGGAGGCGGGGACCCGCGCCGCGCGCCGCGGCGGCGGATTTGGTTGACAGAGGAGCGGCCGCGGCAGGGGAGGTGATCCGAGGCCCGTCGGGTCCAACGCAGGCGAGGGATGAAGGGGGGCCCGCGATCGGGGCTTCAGATGATGGGCGCCGGCGAGGGAGGCGGCGGCGCGGCTGATCGGCGGAGAGGCGGGGGAGGCGAGGGAAGCAGGGGCGGATTGAGCAGACGGGGGACTGAATTGGGGGGCAGCTGAGAAAGGAGAGAATCCAACGGGCAATTGCGTGTCTGTGTGGTTGCGGCAGCCGTCGGATGCATCAGATCAACGGTCAGAGATCATGCCTGGGCCAGTACTCCTGGATTCTCACCAACTGCCATTCCATTGTTCCAACTTCCAACCCTGGCGAAATGAAACCGGTCTCGGTCACTAACACGTGGGACCAAGCTCACACTTCAGTGATGGAAATATGTAACTCTATATCGCCCAACCAAGGCCCGGTTTGGTTTCCCATAGCACACGATTTTTGAGAAAAGAATCTCACATGCATGAAGTACTAAACGAAGTTTATTTGCAAAATCTTTTTACGGATGGTGTAATTTTTCATGACAAATCTAATGACAGTAATTAATCGATGATTGGCTACAGTGATGCTACAGTAACCATCCTCTAAACGTGCGGCCAAAGTTCTAATTAGGTTCATCTCAGGAAGTAGCGCAGGGTTATGAAGTTACTCCCTCCATTTAGTTTTGATTGATATATTTCCATATGGCACAATGATCAAGGCCACCACAAGTGTGCTTATCAATCTAATAAATGTAACAGATTTTTTTGTTGGTCCTCCAATGGTTTAACTGGAAACTCCTTGTAACTAGTGCTATTTATTGTCACAACCCATATCAATAGTAAATATAGCTATCATTTTTGAACATTTAAGTTTTTGAAATATAGCTATTAAAAGTGAATGGAGGGAGTAGTTTTGTAAATTGCTTTTATTTAGTAACCCTAATTATTAGTCAAATTTTTTGTGCTACTTATACTGCTACAAACAACCAACAGGACCCAAAAGAAGGCCTGCGAGAGCCTCTCCGCTGCTTGCCAGTCCTGTTGTGCCACATATCGCGCAAAGTAAATAGTTATTGCACGGAGAGTCCCCAGGCGACAGCCTCCGGCCACTCGCGTCCATCCTACGCCGCTGCACGCGGCAGAAGGGAGGCCCACGCGTGAGACTTGCGTGGCGCCCATGTCCGCAGACCAAATCGATTGTGCCTGATTCGTCGCCCCACGCCTCAGCGGTCATTCGCAGCCACAGCGCCGTCGTCGGCCTCCTCAGAGCCGGCCCTTCGATTCAATCCCTTGGCCCTCCTCCCCTGTTGGCCGTGAAGAAGGCTCCATGCCGTCGGCGCGGAGAAAACGGCGGCGGATTCGTCGCCGGCGGCAAACGCTGCCGCTACGCGTAGCAGGAGGGAGGTCAACATGGAAGACCTACGCATCGTCCTTGACTGCGGGCCATATTGTCTCCGCCTGATTCATCGTACCTGGCCTCGCGGTCGTTCGCCTCCTCCATCTCGCGGTCAGTCGCCTCATCCACCTCACAGTCGGTCGCCTCCTCCATCTCGCAGTCGCAGAGCCGTTGCTGGCCTCCTCCGACCCAAGCCCGTTCCTCTTTGTTGGCTCTGTTCCCGATCCTTCCTATGCAACCTTGGGCAGCCGTGTACGATGTACCTGTCCTCCCCTCTCCCCTTTATCCTCCTGCAACGATGGCCTCACATTCATTTTGATTGAGGTGCTTCGCTTCTGAATGCAGATTTAGCATAACCTCGCTACCTCACCCTCCTGGTCTTCCTTGAATGGGTCACCGCCATCATCAATTGCTGTTGGCTAAAGGTGACAGGTCCATATCACCACTACTCCTACACGTATACTACTCTCTGTTAATTGCAACTAAGTTTTTTTCTTGGGTATTCGATAAGCTGGACAAGCACTAGCCATTTAATTTTGTAGTTACTTGCTGATAAATCTAGAGCTAAAACAAAATGTATTTTTGGCATTATAGGAGTTGCGATATTTCTGTTGTGCTGCTCTAATCCCAATTTGTTCCACCACATTAGATTTATATATCATGTACCCTAACCTCTTTGACTTACAGATTACAATATATTTGATTATGTCTTCACTTTAAGCTGTTGTATGTTGGACGAACCCTGAGAGTGTTTCTTCTATGTTTGAGAAGGGGAAAATTTACTAACAGTCTAATACCTGCAGGGGGGATATTTATCAATTAAATACACAATGAAACGATCTGCCACAATGTCTTCTTTGTCTGAAGTTTTAAGGTAATGTTGTGGAACAATTTGTCATTGTGTGTGGTATTTGTGGGATAGCAGGAGAAAATTCTGAATATCTAACTTGATAGGGTTACATGGAAAATTGATACATCAGCCTTTTTTGGTAGAAACATACTGATATAACTATATATATATAGATTGAAGATGTGCTAAAATTGGAGCTAGCTAGGTATATGTAGATTCAGCATGCTCTCATGTTAGTCAATTTCTAATACTAATAAGTTTTAATTACAGGTCATGGCATTGTAGGGCTCTGTTTCCTTTTGTACTCGTGGGCCTAAGAGTTTTCTTATTTTGTTATGAAAGAAATCAAACATAAATAATATAATGTTAGACTGTTAGTGATGAGGAAAATGAATTGGCAAGCAAGAGTGATATGGTTGATGTGAAAAGATTGGCTTGAAAATTTACTATTATGTGTCCTTCAGACCTTTTAATTGTACATAAAAGAAAAAAGTGGATCCATCTTGCTTTGTGTCTATTTCTTTTATGGAAGCTCTAACATGTTTTCCCTCAACCCATGTTATGCACTCCTAAGGTATTCTAATACATGTGTAATTACCTTCGCTGATGATCGATTACCCATTTGTAATTTTAGCTAACTAAGAATTATGCAATCACTATGTTCCACAGATTTTATTCTTATTTCGCTTCATGTCTTTTGTTTTATGCTATTACTATGTTTATTTTGATTCCTCTATTTTCCAGGTTACGGATGAATGCAAAAGAATTACTCCCTATGCCTTCTATTCTTGACAAAGATGAATGCTCCGCTAGAGAGATTTGTTGTCCGGATATCCTTCAATATGCATGATATTCCTTCCTGGCCTTTATTTCTTGATTGTTAGTAAAAACCTATTGATTTCCAGAGATATTGATGTGTACCATTTTCCCTTTTTGTTTTTAAGAGCCTTGCTCTATATCTCCGACCTTTGTAGTAAGCACATGTTTTTACTTGAGTCTCCACTTTTAATTATGTTAGAATAGATGCAGATGGCCTCCCCTTTTGCTAATAAATCCTCTTTTGCAAGTACATCAATTGTAACTTGGTGATGCAGGCACCAAATCATTTCATTTCCTGATGATGATAAGTCAATTATGGCTTGGTGATGCAGGCACCAAATCATGTAATTTCCCGATGATGAGAAGTTAAATGCATGGTGAGTGTCAAAAACCATTTATGCCAACTTTTGATGCTGCAACTCGATTTGAGTTATTAGTATTGCAAAGTTACATGCCAGCTAATCTATAGGCAGATTAATATTAACATGCTGCAGCACACAATTCTATGATTGTTTATGGTGCTGCACATGCCGCCCCCTAATAATATGAGCTGCTTTGCGAAGGATACCATAATTATAGTGATAGATATTTTTCCATATTACTGACTGTTTTATACTAATTGTGTGACTCACAAAGTATCATTTATTGGGCGGGAATTCCTTTTTCGTTGCAGTATTTTGGGACCTCATGAGAACAAGGTCTTTGCCAACAAAGCATCCTTTGATTGTACATGTATCTTCGTCAAGATGAGATAACACTACTGTTGTTTCTCTCTCTCTCTCTCTCTCTCTCTCTCTAGCTGAGTGTTGTAAAGTTTAATTATATTTTCTGTTCAAGTCAATCGTATTATATAGCTGAGTTGTATACATGTACTGATATATTCAATAGAGCATATGGTATATAACTGACTTTTCTGCATATACATTTTAATTATTGAATATGTTCTAACGAATATTATCCTTAGTTGGTGAATCCAAATTTATTCAACTCCTTATTGTTTTGCCACTACAAGAGCTCAACGAAATGCAGGCGCTCATACTCTACGGGCGCGGCGTAGCGCACCAATATTCCTAGTCACCTCTACTGCCGAGAATCTCAGTCTGAAATGAATGGATGGGGGTACCCATCCAGTTTGTCCTGTGACGTCGATGCATCTTAGAAATTAGAAGAAATTACTTTGCCCACACTGTGCTCTTGTGTGCTGTTGGCATCTCTAGGAGGGATAATTTCAGCAACCTGAGAAGTGGAAGGATTGAGCTCTGATGCTAACTGCTAAAATGTGAGATCCAGCTTTTCTGACCAAATGAAATGCTGAACTATGAATTTGAAAGTTCTCTTCAGTTCTCCATCCACGGGCATGTGAACATGTGATGTTTTCTTTTGCATGCAACTACGGCGGGGAGATTTCCCCACCTGGAAATTCATATAAACGGAACGGGGCACCAAAATGGTGATACCAAAGGTTTCAGCTTACTAGGAAAGATCGCCGGTGGCCAAGCACTTCCCTGTGAGACAAAGAAGGTAGTACTCCCTCCATCCAACTATCCAAGGCTCGTTGGGAAATCTGAAAAATCTAGATATGCAAGGACTATTTCGGTTTTTCTCGAAGTCATGGCACGCGATGCTTCGTGGACCGCTGCGGAGTAACTCCGTCCCCGGATCCATTGTGGCACCATAGTTTTTTCTAACCTATTGCATGTCCACCATGCGCAGTGGATCCCAGTGGCCAAATGCCATAATTGAGAGGGTAAACTGTACGCGTTAAATGAGGACAAAGTAATTGCATTTTTCTTCAAGTTAACTCTTTCTTGGTCTTTGAGTCATGAACAAATGGGCCTTGGATAGTTGGATAGAGGGAGTAGTACAAGGCGGTGTCCAAATCGCTCAGTCATCACAGACAACAGATATAATTCAGGATGTGATGCAGAGTGTAAATTTTATTTTCAGACGATGCTACTCAAATTATAAGGAGTCATCGACTTGCAAAATTATCTATCACCCACCAGCTGGACACACATAGGATCTGGCACACGTTCTTATTTTACCACAGACTAGGGAATATTGAGTGAGTGACGATCGAGCTCACTGGTTGTTGATCGATACACTAGGTGACGAGCTGGCGGCGGCGGTCTCCGCTCGCAACCTGGGGTGGGGCGGAGGCGATCGCCCTCGGTCAGGATGTAATTGCGGTTGATGTCAGCCAGCGTCGTGCAGTTGTTGAGCGCCATGGTCAGCTCGAACTCCTCCCGCATCATTCGCAGCACGTTCCGGACGCCTGCCTTACTTTCGCCCAAACACCACCGGCCTCCCGACCTGGAAGAGGAAACACACACAAACACAAAGGTGGATCTTTCTCCTATCCAATTTAGTGGATCTCTCGACAACAGTTTCCGAAATCTTGTCTTGTCATTTCTTCGGAAACCTTGATTATATTTAATCATCAGATTTGTCAACAACACAATGTGTTGAAGTCCATACCACTAGATGGTTAGTGAGAAGGGATCTTAGTCGCTCGGATATGTAGGTTCTTGGAGAATTTTAATGTCATTGATTGTCGTTATCAAGTTTCTCATATACATTGGGTATTTCACTTTCCCAGTGATATCTTCATACTTCAGAAACTTTTCAATCAAATCCACATCCAGTTGAAGATCCAGCTTCTATCTTTCCTGCTTTAATGCATGGTAGACATCAGATTAATTACCATAGTGTTAGACTCTGAATGTAGAGGAGATCTTAAGGAGCAATCAATCCACATAAGGATTTTCCCTCTTTATGAATTCTCTCTATGCACTTCAGCACGAGAACCAACAAATGACTTCCATATGGCCTAAGACCAATAACAGATTCATCATTCTGACTTGATCTTCGCAAAATTCTAGGTATGAAGATCCTCTCAAAGAAGAATTCTGGATATCTTAGCGACATGGCCCATGCTTCAAATGATTATTGATCATTATAGTTTAGGAACTCTTTTTTCAGCCTCATATGTATATCAACTGTCCAAGAGCTAGTCACTGATTGATCCCATCTTAGGGGGGTTTGGTCATGGTCACGAATCACGGAGCACTCGCTTATATCAATGCCAAAAAATTTCAATTCAGGAAGGATAGAAACACACAAAGGTGTGCGTTTTGAGATAACCTTCCTTATAGATTCACCATAAAATCTAATATGTAGTATCACCTCATCTGATGGTTCAAATTTCTTATCTGCTGCAACAATTATTGTTGGAAGCAACATCAGGCTCCTCCTATGGTAGCGCAGCTACCTATCTAACTGTTATGCTATCTTATTGTATGTTAACCGAACACAAAGAAACAAAACACCATAGTGTTGTTGGAGAAGTGAAGGTGGAGAAGGAAGTCAAGAGGACAAAGCAAGGGGAAAGAGAAGCCAGAAGACAAGGAAATAACAGTGTTCAAAATAGCGGGTTATGATATTTAGCATTGGTGTTTGTAGAGGTCTGCTATAGCCTATCTAACCCATTTATCGGTTCTGCAAATACCATGTGTTGAGAAATTGGCGCCCCTAACCTTTACACTTACAAAAAAACTACATCAAAGTAGTGTAATAACGCAACTTCCGCGGATCATATATCCATACTATACCAAGAAGACCTTCATCTAGACACTAATATGAGAGACCAACTCTATATAGAAACTCAAATCTTGATTCATCATAATTTAGTACAATACAAGACTTCTACACTCTTTATGTGGCTATCCTACCATAATACTATTACACTACATGACAATCTTGTCATCTCCTATTTGAGACAGAGAAGGGGAGCACCCCTATTTATAGGACTCGATGACTCATATGGTTTTGTCATATATCCATCTTTTACACACTTTTTAACAAAACATATAACTGTAGAATTTTTCCCATACTTATCTAACCATACAAATATCTAATTTCTAGAATAGTTCATGTTTCACCATGAAGCATGGTAACCATGGTTGATGCATACCCTCTAATCTTCTAAAAGTTTCTCACAATTATGCATTTATGCTTCAACACCATGCATAAATCTATGAGTAATTTTGCATATGAACATGAAATCAAAAAAGTTTCATGTACCGAAGTATATCTTGGGCTTCATTCCTTCGTTACATCATCGATGAAATACTAAATTTTTAAACACTACTACAAAAATGATTAACCGAGGCGAGCAAAAACGAATAACCGAGACATTTTTCGCAACTGTCTCGGTTAATCAAACAAAAAAAATAAAAAAGAGAAAAGCTCGTCCGACCCATCACGAGCCCAACCCATACCTGGCGCGTCATCCGCCCGGTGTCCCGCGTGCCCACCACCGTCCTCCGTCACCGCGTCCCACTCGTCCCATCACTGTTTGCCGCCGCCGAGTCCACGGATTTGATGAGGGATTTGATGAGCGATTCCCGGTCGGAGAGCTCAATGGGGATGGCCATGGCGTGGAGGATCACCACGGCGTGCGTGGAGAGGCGGTGGAGGGTGTCGGCAGCGGTAGTGGAGTGGGCACCAACGGTGGAGGAGGGATCCGGCGAAGACGGCGACGGTGGTGGTCCCGTCCCCTGCGGCGACATCCTAAGAGCGGGAAAGCTCGGCGAGCGGCGCGCGGCGGGCTGGACGAGCGCCATGTGGGAGTCCCCAACTAGGTCCGCACAGCGTCGACAATGCCCTACTCGACGGTGATGTTGGCACCATGGTTTTTAAAGCATTAAGACGAGATGTGGCGACTCAACCCCTACATGACGCCTAGGCGTTATAAGGCGATGCAAGGCGACGCCATATCAACATGGAAAACAACAAGAATAGTACCAGGGAGGAGGAAGGAAGAGAAATAAAGAAAGGGAAAGAGGGAAGGAGAAGTCTTAGTTTAGCTAATCAGTCAACAGGCTCTGTTCCACCCTTGTCACATGCACGATGCAGCACCTCTCTTTACCTCTGACAGAATGGCAGCACTCTCCCTCTCCTGCCATGTGCCAACTCTCCTGTTGCTCCATGCCATGTGCTGCTCATTTTTCCTGTTGGATGGGGATGCGGGGACCAGTTGGCCTATTCCCAACTCACTTTTCCTTACTTTTTCCACTGTCCCTGGCTCCTTCTCTCATTCTCACGGCCTTTTGGCATGATGTCGGGGACGCCCAGCTCTGCCAGAGCGCCTTGCCGCCTAGGCAATGCCTAGGCGACGCCTTAAAAACCATGGTTGGCACCTTTTGCGGACATCGTCGCGGTGCTTGGTGTCGGTGTAGGCCGGGGGCGGCCTGCTGATGATGCCAGCGGGCGACGACGTGGTTGATTTGTGTGAAAATCTTAGGCGAATTGGGAAATTTTTGACCTGTCGCCGGCTCCTCATCCTGGCTGATGGAGGGAGAGGGAGGGGCGGCTGAGGGAGGGAGGGAGAGGCGAAACCCTAAGTTCTATTTATATATAGGCCCGATAGGTAGATAAGATACGGGCCTTCTTTCTGGTATTGGGCTGGGCTAAATTTTTGGAGGAGGGTCTTATGAAATAATCACCTCGATTAATTGATTTTAGGATGCGGTTATTTTTATCTATCTCGGTTAATAAAAAATAACTGTCTCGATTGAGGCATTAACTGAGGCGGTTCATAATTGTGCTTGCCTCCGAGGGGTTTTGAAAAGGTCAATGTTAAGTTTCTTTTAGTAGTGAAAAGACGAAATAAAGACTATGTATATGGTTTAGCTAGCTAAATAATCTTTGATTTAACAGTTATAGCGGGACATTAGTGGATTTAGCCTTTTAGAGGTAAGAGATGGATATCCTAATCTTTTCAAAGCGTGGCTAGCCAACTATTTAGAACCTTGGTTCTTACCAGCTATTCTGTTCGTCCGCCTTGGGTTACTGGCAAATGTCATTTGTGCAGGGGCGGATCCAGCGGTGGGTATGGAGCGAAGCGGCTCTAGCTCCTCCTATCGCCGCTGGACTAAGTCCTTCCTACAATTTTTTTTTTGTTATGGATTCATAGCGGCAAGTGGTTGGAGTTGTCTACAGACCCCCCCCCCCCCCCCCAAAAAAAAACCTGTATCCCCTACTACATTTGAGCAATGACAGTCCTCAACTCGCTAGTGCACTAGTGTCATTTTCCCCTCCGGCCTCGTATTCTCTGTTTTTGGCACCAGTGATCAGGATAGCAGAGATGCTCTTGTTTCGCAATTGGTCGTGCCATTTTGAAATTTGAATGGAGACCATCAGCCTTCAGTTTCTTCAACATTTCTATGCAGTTGTCTGTATTTGGTGCTCCGCTCAAAACTCAAACCTTCCGATTTCCAGGGTGCCGGTTCCCCTCGCCGCATTCTGCTCGTCTGAAGACAAATAAGTTTGTCCTCGGATGTTTTCGATGCATCTCACAAATCAGAACGAATTACTTTGCACACAGTACAAATGACCTCAAGTTGTGAAGATTGTCAAGTGTTCAAGGTGCTCTTTTGTACTATTGATATCTCTAGGAGGGATCAGTTCAGCAACCTGGAAGTGTGAGATATTCAGCTCTGATGCTAACTGCTAGAGTGTGAGATATCTCGATCAGTTCAGCAACACGGAGTGCTGAACTCTGAGTTTCAAATTTCTCCACTTTAGTTCTCCCTCCACAGGCATGTGCATGTGAGTGTAAAATTTTCAGACGATACTCAAATTAACAGCACAGTTTGAACGGATATACAGAATAATCAAATAGATGATCGAATAATAAGTTCGTTTGTTTGTATTGTTCACGGACGATGCAAACACGACCGGAAATTATAAGGTGTCGTCGTCTCGTGGACCTGCCGGACACGCACGGGATCTGGTGCTAATCTTTAACATTCTTATTTTACCATGGAGGTAGGGGATTATTCGGTGCGCGGCGATCGAGCTCCCCGGCCGTCGGGGCACCATCGTTGATCGATCGATTGATTGATAGGCGAGGTGATGAGGTGGCGGCGGCGGCGCTCTCCGCTCACAACCTGGGCGTGGGGCGGAGGCGGTCGCCCTCGGTCAGGATGTGGCTGCGGTTGATGTCGGCCAGCGTCGTGCAGCCACTGAGCGCCATGGTCAGCTCGAACTCCTCCTGCAGCATCCGCAGCACGTTCCGGACGCCCGCCTCGCCCTCCGCCGCCAGCGCGAACACCACCGGCCTCCCGACCTGGAAGAGGAAATCAAACACACAAAAAGGAATCAGTCTCCGAGCATGGCGGCATGGAGGCTGGGTCGCGCGCGGGGGGCACTCACGAAAATGCCGGAGGCGCCGAGGGCGAGCGCCTTGAACACGTCGGTGCCGCGGCGGACGCCGCCGTCGAGGTACACCGGGATGCGCCCCTGCGCCGCCGTCACGACCTCCTCGAGGGCGCTGATGGTCGCTGGCACGTAGTCCAGCTGGCGCGCGCCGTGGTTCGACACGATGATGCCCGCCGCGCCGGAGTGGACGGCCAGCCTCGCTGCGGTCGAACAGACGACGCGGCGTCGTCAGCAAGCTTCACGAGAGTGATGTCTGGAAGGAGGAGAAGGCTAGTAGCTCTGAAGAAGCTCACCGTCCTCTGCCGTGACGACTCCCTTCACCAGGATCGGCAGCGAGGTGATGCTCTGCAGCCACTTGACATCCTGCACGTTCACAAGCGGAGTACAGCTTCAAGAGTTGTCGTTGCTCCATGCATTGGCATCATCTCGTCATACCAAAGCAAGATCATCATACCTTCCAGCTCAGGGTGCGGTCAATTTGCCCGGCAACGTACGATGCAAGCCCAGAATCGTTGGCCTGCAAATGCCAAACAGGCCGGTTTCATCAGTCATCAGTATCAGTGGGTGAGAGAATGTGAGCAGAAACGGTCTGCAGGAAAGAACTCTGAAGATGTCACAAACCTGGTCCATCTTGCCGAGGTCCAGGCCCTCAAAGTTCTTCAGCGTCAGGTGTGGCGGCAGAACAAACCTGCAGTAGTGCAAGCATTTTGTTGCTTGGTCATGTCAGGAGGCATGGTGTTGTAACTCATTTTGGGATCGATCTGAGCATCTGACAAGGCAAGGGCCGAGGAGAACCGACCTGTTCTTGATGTCGGCTTCGCGTCGGCCGAGGCGTGGGGTGTCCACGGTGAGCGCGATCGCCTTGAACCCGGCCCTCTCGGCCCTTCTCACCAGCTGCTCCACCACCTTCCTGTCCTTGTACACCTGCAAAGGGTTCATGGCACACATGCAGGACTGTCACACTAGGAGAAACTACAACACACTACAGCTAGCTGATAGTGATAGTTCGACATCCTTACATATAGCTGGAAGAAACGGATTCCTGGCCCGGTCGAGGCGACCTCCTCGACGCTTGAAGTAGCCCATGACGACAGTGTCTGAAACAGAAGACAGCATCAGGCAGGTTATTCAGGATCTTCCCAACTTGACGTGCAGTTGCAGTACTGTTTTGTTTGGCTTGTTGGTTATTTATTCAATGATTGTGTGCCATAGGAGAAGAAACATACCATGATAGTTCCTGCTGCTGATGCTGCCCGTGCAGTTGCATACTCCCCTGAAGATGGACGAGATATCAGTTTAATCAACAAGCAAATGCTACTCAACTTAATGCTGTCCAATTATGCAGAAGGTACTGCCAAAACTTATATAGCAGAGTATTGATGTCATCGGTAAATACAATCTAGTATGCAGTGAGGACTGCAGGGTAACAGAAGAGTTAGACTGAATACCATCTGGGTGAGCCATTTTCTGAAAGGCAGTGGGAGCAATCATAATGGGCATCGAGATCTTGAAGCCCAGAACACTTGTGGTCATGTCAATCTTGGACACATCGATCAGTATGCGAGGGCGGAACCTGATCACACAAGATTGCAGTCAGGCTCTGACATCCACAAGATAAGCCAAAGGAATGACCGGAATGGACGACCATATCAAAGGATCACTATATTTCAAAGTACCAAATAAAGATTACTGAACACTCATCTTGCATGGTGCAGTTGCATCAAAAGGGCAACTCATGCATCTCATACAATTTATCAGCGCAGAGAGTGATTGTAGGATCAGTGTTTCTCTGCACGTGGTTATGGTTCTTTGCAAAATTCAAGAGATGCGAATACTACTCTTACTCCTAGCAAGAGAAAAATACAAGAGGGATGCTTACAGGATCCTGGAGAAGGCCTCCCGGTTCTCCTTGAGCGTCCACTCGTCCTCGGCGCCGGAGGCGTAGTAGTCGTAGGCCATCTTGGGAAGCTTCTGCTTCGCGATGGCCTGGTACTCCATGACGTTGGTGATCTCCCCCATGGTGCCTTTGCCGCCGGCCGGAGCCCCCACGCCACTCTCTGCGAAACGAAAGCAAACATTGGACCCTGAACTTTCTGCTGAATTTCAAATTTCAAATATGCTGGTTACACTTGGATCAAAGAGAGCTCAATGCAGAATGCACTATGCATGCTTGCACAAAAAATAGAAAGTAGTGTATTGCTCTGTGTTCTGCAATTGCTCACCTAGCACGGACAAATTTTGCAGGGTCTAAAAATAGGATTTTTCTCATATTAATCTGCCTGACCGAATGACCGGCAGATAACAGTATCATCAACCTTAGAAACTGAAAATTTGAGGACAGCAGCAGTATCCGATATCCATGGTGATAGCCTATCAGGATTAACATCCCCCTAACGATACAAAATGAAAAACACCTACGAATTCCTTTCCTTGGTTCTCACTCACATCGATCCGAACAAACTGGAAAACACGATCAATCAAGTTCAGAGAAATCCTGAGAGAGATATGCCCAAATTCTATACCAACAGATGATGAATGATGATGAAGGGTGCATAGCGCAGACTGAACCTTGAACATTCAACACCTACTCGCTTCCTCTCGCATGAACCCTTGCGAAAGCATTCAAAACGCTTAGCAAACAACATGGTTAACACAGAGACACTACACTACTCGTCCGAAGATGCGAAATCGGCAACACGCATGGTATGAGGAATTGATATTATGGTAGATGATGGAGAGTTGTTGTTACCTTTTACAGAAGGACGGGGAGGGGGAGGATCGGAGTGTTCAGTGTTGAAGCTAGGGAGCAAGAGCGATAGGGAGTGACCAGCCGCGCAGGTCATATAGGAGGCTGGTGGTGGCGAGAGGGACGGACGCAGACGGAGGTTTCTGCATGGAGACAAAGGCGCGGGGGGAAACGTGGGAAGAGAAGCGAGAAAGGGACCGACCGAGAGGTTACGGATGAGCTATTGGAGGTCGTGATGAAGGATGGCTCCTCCGACACAGCTTCCTCATCCACTTGACGTCACCTGTCCCTCCGTGCACTCATGGAGCAGCACAGTAATAAAGATGAAAAGATTGTTTTTTTCCTTTTGGGATGAATCGAAGTGGTTTGTCTCTTCTCACTGTAACCTTGCTTTCTAGAATCGAGTCGAGAGGCACGTCTGAAGCAATCCTATTCCTAGCTGGTACTGTACCACCAAAGTCAAGGTTGCTTCTTAGAGGATAAGGCCATAGGAGGGGTCGTTTTTGTGTGGCGATCTCTATGGGCAGTTTGTTGCTCGCGTGGGCTCATCTTACGATGGGGATGGTGGTGCAGTTTGAGTCGGGGGAGTAGATGACATTTGCGCTGTCTGGTCCACAATGGGCGCAACGCAATGACGATCGTTCAGGCAAATGGAAGCTTGTATTGCAAAAGAGCAACCCCAAAATCTGAAGAGGCTCTAGCATGAACGACGAATAAGGCAAACAGTTTATAAGGCATTCAGTTTCAGCCTTTCCAACAGTCACTTTTCAACAGGGAAAAGGCCACAGGAAAATCTGGCTAAGTCACCAGAGAATATGTACACATTAGTAATTATGTTATGTATGGGAAATGAGAAAATGCCCCTCCTGGTAACAGTACAAGCCTCAACCTCATCTTACAGCTAATCCCAGCACTCCCTCAATTGGCAGATTCATCTATCGCACAATCTCAAGATCAGTTTGATCGCCTGCTGCAAAACAAATGTGAGAAGAGAAATAATTCCATAATGTAAGCATGAACAGGTAGTGTTATGTTCCGCTTTTTTCAGTACAGGGTAACGGCGTACTGCCAAACCATTTTTTAGGAAAGCCATATTTTACCAGCTCACACATTTCTCATTGCAGACTAACTGCCACCATAATAGATCTCTGTCTGTACTAGGGAACAACATGACAAATGCGAAGTGCATTAGGGATTACTTGCTTTGCCTTCTAATCCAATTGCAACATGCATCAGAAAAGATACCAGCAGATTTCTCTTCCCACAAGCAAACTCATCAAGTCATCATCAAGCAAACTCATCAAGTCATCATTCTCCTTTCACAAAAAACCTGTCTCGCTGTACAGAAATGGGGTGTTTACTTCCCCTTGCCATTCTCAGTCCAGACGCTGTCCCATGAGTTGCTGGTAGCTTTTGGCGCCTCAACAAACTGCTGGCCTGTTCCCTCCAATGATGCAGTTCCACTGCCCTTAACACCACCCTTCTTTGGTTTTGTTTTGATCCCCAGCAAACGTAAAACAAATCTTGCAAGCTCACCGTAAAGCATTCCAGCCCGATCACATAGCTATGGGGATAATAATATTGGGTCAGGAAAAATACAAGAATATACTCCGAATAAGTTAAAACAGGGAAAGTATTGAAATACTAGTCAAAAGTTACCTGCAAAAGTGCAGTAATGAACATGTGGAACGCCTGAGTGTTCTGGCTAACAAGGAAGCTAACCCGCCCGCAGAAATTTACAACATCATGCATCTGTGTAATGTATGACAAGAGAATTGGTTAAGAGAATGCTGAGGACTCCTGAAAGTGTTTTAAAATCAGCTGATGCATCAACAAACTATATGCAGTCACAACTTGGATTTTGAATGACTAGAAAATAGAAAAAGGCACGGGTTCACCGTGAAAAATTTCAATCATGGCATGCCTGAAATACAGGGTACAGACAGACGCGAACTGAGTTCCGAATAAACGCTTGATCATGAGATTCTCATCAGGTGAAGAACATGAAAAGTAATGTAAAAACCAGAAACATATATTACCACTCGTAGGAAGGACACCCAAAATCCAGGGGGTGGTGCAGGAGGGCCAAATGAATTTGGACCCTGATTATAAGGACCAACACCCATACCACAACCACCATATGGACCTCCCATTCCGCCATTATACATTGACCCACCATACATTCCAGAACCTCCGTACATACCAACATAACCTCCTCCATAACCTGAATACATGTTATTTCCATAGGGTCCACTGAATCCACCATATGAGCTATACATACTAGAGCCATAACCTGCATTTTCAACGAAAGATTACATAACATGATGCAACCACAACCTGTGTTTTTAATCAAAAAAGGTTACATATTGAGACACAAGAATATCTGATGAAATGTGCACAAAATTATCAATTACCCCCATAGGAATTTCCATAGCCTTGCTGCTGCCATGGCCTTGGGGGAACAGGCCTTGAAATGTTGCTGTTTACATTGGAAGCAGCATTGTTCCCTGTAGTGGAAACAATTTCTCCATGTTTTGCTGTCCCAGAAGCTTCAACAACATCACTTGTAGTACCTCCAGAGGGGGGCTTAAAAGGTGCTGGACTAGATGAAGCTCCCACACGTTCCCACGGCTTTGGTGGTGGATTACCACCTGCCAATCACATCAATGGATAAAATTCCGCTAAGCCTCAAACCACAAAAAAAGATTGCACCAGTACATTGAAAAGGAATGTGGTTATGTGAAAGTGGTGCCTATAAGTCTATACGGTATTACATACAGACAGGGGGTTGAATAACGAAGATTGAGCAATCAAAACAGCAGGCACTAGTTCAACCTAATCATCACTTCCTACATGTAAAACAAAAATTAACCATGCTGAGACGTCAATCATATAGTTCCTCGACATGTAGGTAATATACCTCACAGATGCAATATCCATATAACATTAAACTATGGATGTCCAAGAACTGAATAAACAAGAGCAGCAATCAATGCATCAGAAATTACAGCTTTGTTCAATAGTTCAGCTTGTCAATTTTACACTTCGATGAAACCCGAAATGCCAGCAAGCTTTCATTCTGCAAAGCCTATATTGATGACCCTCGACAATATAACACACCTGCGAGACTTGCCACCATATGTTTTAGATTAGAACTACACTTGTACGTGAAAGGGTGACCCTTCCCCAGAATGATTCAAATGGACTTCACATACATCTAGGAAGAAACAAAAGAGAAATGTTGGCATCATTACAAACACAAGACTAAAGCCATATCCTGTTTCTACCATAAATGCGGGGTAGCAATCGGCCACAAGCATACTGGTGTTTCAAATTGCAGAAGCTCATGCCTGGCTACAAGCATCCTTGGAGGCAGCAAGTTCATCCTAAGCTAAATAAATAATCCTCGAGTTTGGCACTTTTGTTTTTGCGCGTGCTTCTCTTAATCGTACCAATTTTCCTTCGCTGATGAGCCGCTCGCCACGAAGTCAAATTCCCAAAGGGGGAATAAGGAACCCTAAGTACCTCCACCCAGCGGCACCGCAGCCCGACCGCCTGGCACACCCACCCAATCGCGACGGAATTCCCAACCCAATCACGAGCCCAAAACCAAACCGATCACATCAAAATCGGGCACGAATTCTATCGTTTCCCCCATCCCCATCCCCGCCGACCAACCGAACGGCCGGCCGGATCGAGCCAGCTACGCTACGCGCGCAACCGATCAACCAGACGCGCATGACGGAAACGGGGAGGACGCCCGAGCGCGCGCGAGGGTAGAAGACGAACACGAACCTGCTGCCATGGCGCGCGCCGCGTGGTTCCTGGTTCCGCTCGATCAGGCGGCCGGGCCGGCCGCGGTTTCCCTCTCGCCCCTCGATTGCTCCGTCCGTCGGCGCGGGGGAAGAGAAGAGGAGTCCAGCCGAGCGAGCCTCGGGGGAGTTTCTGCGAGGCGGACCGGAGCCGAGGCCGTGTTTGGTTGAAGCTAAAATTTTTGAAAAGACATCTTTCTATATTTGAATTACTAAATATAGACTAATCATAAAAATAATTACAATACTCGTCTGTAAATCGCGAGATGAATCTAATGAGCCTAATTAATTCGTCATTAGAGGGTATTTACTGTAGCATTACTGTAGCAATTTTGCATCTAATTACAGCCTGATTAGGTTCATTAGATTCGTCTCGCCATTTACAGACAGCAGTCGTAATGCGTTTTTTATTTCGTCTGGATTTAAGTCTCCATGCAAATGCCGGAAAAAAAATTTGGAATTCGGAACTTTGGAACTGAACACGGCCCGAGTCAAGTTCAGGGTTAAGTAAACCGACCGGTCCCGTCAAACCGGCGCGGTCCGGTAGCGGTTTATCGGACCGGTTTAAATTCAAAATCAAATTTAAAATCAAATATTCATCCGGTACCGAACGGCTTACCGGTCGGTTTGACCGGCTTACCGGCCGGTTTGACTGGTAACCCGTCAAATTTAATTTTTTTTGTTTAAATTCAAATGCCCGTAAAGTATATTAAATAAATGTGTGTATAATATATTTTAGTTTAAATAAATCCCCCAACCTTTTTTTTACTATTTTTACATTGTATTTGTATATTTTTATATGCACGTTTTTTTGTTTAACTTTAAATCCCCGCAAACTATACTAAATGAACAAATTTTTGAAAAAATTAGACAACATTAGATTCGTCGCACCTTGAAGTATTTTTAGGATTTTTTTTGAGAATTTTTCATTTTTTTGAATTTAAATTTGAATTTTGAATTTTAGCCGATTTGGTACCGTCCAAATCGGAACCGGGCCGGACCGGTTCCCACCGGTTTGGTCAAGCCGCCGCGACCCGGTCACGTTTTCCTCCGGTTTGGTCAAGCCGCCCTGGAAAGGACTCGATTTTTCTTGTCCCGCGATCGGACTAGATTTGGGCCATAACCTTGATTTGGGCTTGATACACATGCCTGTGATGCACACAGGTTAATATATATGGGGCCCAAAAGGTATGGTCATTGACTCGATTTTTTTTTTAAAAAAAAGAAGGCCACCAACACTAGAATACTCAGCTAACAAATCATCGCTACTCTAAAGCAGGGTACTTATTTCTTTTTTTTTTTTGAAAAATTGCAGGAGCACTACACTGTCGTTTAAGATAGGAGAAGCAAGTAGCATCTTACATAGTCAATATTACATAAAAGGCTGAGAACTCTTAACACTAAAATAAAGGAAAGAAACAAGTAGAAACTAAGATACATGTAGAAACTAGGGCAGCTCTGGCCCTCCGCATGCCAACTTTGTGAACTTTCATCTTGATCTCATGCATTACGTCTGCTGGTGTACCTGTGGTCAAACACTCGGCAACTTCGCTCTTTCCTGATGTTCCAAGCGCAATACATCATCAAAGCAGCTTTGACCCTCCTTGTCTTCCTTGGCTGCCAGAAATACTAGGATCCATAATCCATTCAATGAGCGAACGAGCGCGGCTGGTGGGAGTGCGGTAGCGAAAACCACCAGGTCGGGGGTTCGATCCCCGGCTCGTACAGGAAAAAAAAACTCCCTCGCTTGTCTCATGTCCAAAGCATTGTGGAGCCCGGCCTAACTCACAAGGCGACGGGCCCCCGTGTACTGGTGGGGCAGGGCTTCGGGGGTTTTCTTGACCTGCTGTGAGAAGATCATTCTACCTCTCAAACAATGCCGTGGGGGCGGTCTCACCCCCCGCAGATCAAGTTTTTTTTTTATATAATCCATTCAATGACAGTGTGCAGTTTACATAAACGGATCCTTGTCCCTCTTCAGTGCCACTATACGAACGAACCACCCACAGATTCCAGTCACTCCCAAGTCATCTGCAGTCAGATGGTAGGAAAAACCATATGCTCCTTTGCGTGTGCCCATCTACTGATGTGGTCAGTAATCGCTTAAGCTTGTTCATTTCACATGACGCATAACGGAGAAATTAACAAACTGACTAAATGAGTAGCTGACACGTCACAAGCACAGGATGATGGAGACGAATCATCATGAAAAAAAAATCGTTGGACATGCGTATATTTGTTCCCCCAGATAGGAGGACATCGATTGGAAAAAGCGGGAAGAGGCTCTGAACTGAAACTCCATTTCCTTCTCATGGGCCACTTCGGAGCAGAGTCGCGATCCCGGCGTGGAGGACGACAATTAGGGATTATTTGAAAATATAAGTAGGGGAATATAAAAAGATTCGGATCGCGATCCAAATTAGGGAGGTATTTGAAAAATAACCTATCACAATTTACAGATATTTCGAGCCGGCGACATGGAAGTCGGCAAGGCGGCGGCGCGTGAATAAGGAAGGTATTTGAAAAATAACCTATCGCAATTTATAGATATTTCGAGCCGGCGACATGGAAGTCGGCAAGGTGGCGGCTCGCCGGCTCGAAGCCGGCCTCCGCTGGCCGATTCCCTTACTCTGCCTCTGTCAAGATCACACTCGTCTGGAGATGCATGCTCCCGTCCCGCTTGAACCACCGCACGGTCGGCTCCACCGCTCTTCGTCGCCTCGCAGCTCCGCGCCGCCCATTCTTCTTGCAACGTACGCTTGTCCCGTCCCCAACGCCGCCATCGTCTCCGCTCATTTGCTACTCGTTGGGCGTGCCACCTCCGTTTCGCGTTCCGTGTCCTTGCATCTCGGCGTGCCGCCGCCGGGTGCGCGCAAGGTGCTCGCCGCTTCGCCTGCAAGCGAGCGATGCCCCGGAGCATGAGCATGCATGGAGCATGTCGCCGACGAGTCGCATGTCGTCTTCGTCGATGCAGGCGTCGAGAACCTTCCACTCCCGCTCTGTGGCCACATGCAGCACGGCCCTCCCCGCCGGCGCCGCGGCGGTCTCCTCCGGCAGCAATGGCACGAACTGACAGCGCCCACTGCGGCCTGCCCGATCGCGCCACGCCGCAACAGAGATGCCGCCGAAAGTTGGGCGCCGATTTCGGATGCCACAATTGTGGCTAGTTTTTTTGCATTGCTGTTTTCTATGGCTGTCGCAGCTTTAAGCAGGAACTAAACACCGGCCATAGAATTTTATGGCGAGCCGCAAGACGAAGCAAATGATGGCGGGGAACCACCGTTTCAGGAAGAGTGCAATACTGAGTATCGTGTGTTTTACCGTGTCGGCGTCAGCGGTGATAGAGGTGAAAATTGGCGATCTTTTATCTCATTTTAAAGAAGTGATACAAATATTCGAACTGAATAAGATCGGAGGTACACGTAAACTAAATGCTGATGAATGTTCCTGCTCCTGCCGTCTAAGAGCAACTCCAATAGATCTTCTAAATTTGGATAAGCAAATATTTATTTAGAAGCTCATTTAAAAATTCACTTCTAAATTTTACTCACTCAAATATGGACCTCCACTCTAGTAGGTCAAGTAAATTGGGCTTCTATAGAGGGTCCAAATAGAGGGCCACCAAATTGGGGGTGGGGGGATTTGGAAGGCCTACCAAAATGACAGCTCATTTGCTTCCCTGTTGAAGATTGATTTTTAATATTCACCAACTAAATCTTCATATGGAAGTCCATTTGCTCTTCTTACTCGAGTTGCTCTAACGGAACTACTACATGATGAGATGAGATTACACTGGAGGTAGACAACTAGATCACTCTAAACGGGAAGATATCCTTTTGCGTCGCGTACCGCATGCATTACGATTTGGAACGGATCGGGGGACCCCCGAGTCAACAATCTCCAGAGCCGGTCGTCCTGCGCTCCGGTGGCCTGGTCCGCACGGGCGACCGGAAACTAACGGTTTGTTTTGAGTTGAGGGCTAAATTTTAGACCATGTCACATTAAAAAAAATTTAATAATTAAAAATATTAAATAAAATCTAATTATAAAATAAATTGTAGAATTCTTGGATTAAACTGTTAAATAAATTTAATGAGATATATTAATTTATAATTAACGAATGCAAATTATGAATCAATTAAGCTCATTAGATTCGCCTCACGAATTAGCACTCATCTATCAAAAAATATTTATAAATAAATTTTATTTGATACTTTTAAATGATAATATTTTTTATGTGATAGGGGGTAAAAAAAAACATCTCAGACGACTCATGATGTCATCACGTATCACATCGACCCCGATCTTCTGTGGCCAGTCCGGTGTTGCAACTTGCAAGGCGCACCACCATCTGCGTGCATTCCCGCTGTGGCGCTGTGGCGAACTCTCTGACGCAGGCAATGACACCGGCCCACCGAGCGAACCCTCCCGTACGTTCGTGCTCGGTTGGTGATGCATCTCCTCCTCGCGAGTTTTTTTTCTTTTTTCTTTTTGGCTATCCTCCTCGCGAGCTTTACGTCGCTCGAAGACGGAAGCTGCTGCCCTGCCGCCGGGATTTTCTCAACGTGTGAGCTCATCGCTCACACACCAAGACTGTAGCTTCTGGAACCTCCTCGAGCTCTCCTCCCCTCCCAATCCGTCTCCTATAAAGCGGAGCTTGATCGAGCTATCCCCCCACACCTCCACACCACAGCTTATTCCGCCATTGATCACTGCGCACAAGCTCACGCATCGACAGGAAGAGACGACAGGGGCCAAGAAGCAGAGATGGCCGGGGAGAAGAAGGGCCTGCAGCTGCTGGACTTGTGGGTGAGCCCGTTCGGGCAGCGCTGCCGCATCGCGCTGGCCGAGAAGGGCCTCCCCTACGAGTACCTGGAGCAGGACCTGGGCAACAAGAGCGAGCTCCTCCTGCGCTCCAACCCGGTGCACAAGAAGATCCCCGTGCTCCTCCACGACGGCCGCCCCGTCTGCGAGTCCCTCATCATCGTCCAGTACATCGACGAGGCGTTCCCGGGCAACGCGCCGGCGCTGCTCCCCGCCGACCCCTACGCGCGCGCGCAGGCCCGCTTCTGGGCCGACTACGTGGACAAGAAGCTCTACGACTGCGGGACCCGGCTGTGGAAGCTCAAGGGCGAGGCCCAGCAGCAGGCCCGCAAGGAGATGCTCGACATCCTCCGCACGCTCGACGCCGCGCTCGGCGACGCCAAGTTCTTCGGCGGCGAGGCCTTCGGCTTCGCCGACGTCGCGCTCGCGCCCTTCACGGCGTGGTTCCTCACCTACGAGCGCCACGGGGAGTTCAGCGTGGAGAAGGAGTGCCCCAGGCTGGCAGCGTGGGCCAAGCGCTGCGGGGAGAGGGAGAGCGTCGCCAAGACCCTCTCCTCGCCGGAGAAGGTCTACGAGTTCGTCGGCGTCCTGAAGAAGAGGTTCGGCATCGAGTAGACGTTGTTGGTGTGGTTGGTTGGTTGGTGTGACCAAGGGATGCTAGCTCCTTTTCCTACGTGTCGGTAGTACTGTCGGTTGGGTGTTTGTTGGTGTCAGTGTGTGTTGTGTGCGTGTGTCCGTGTCCCGATCTGGCGTGCAGGTGCAGCGGCTGGGCCGTGCGTGGCCATCCTGCACTCCAGGCTAAACAACACTGGTTGTTTGCTTGTTTTTAATAAAGAATAAAGGATTTCCGTGGATTTAATTTCTTGGTGTTACAGCTGCGTCGTGTCATTTTCCTTCCCGCCACCAGCCGGCTGCCGGCGACCTCCCTCGCCCTCTCCGTTCTCCCAACCAGGGAGTCGCCACAGGCCGCAACAAAAAGGAGCCACACCCCCGCGGCCCCTCGACCTCGCTCGCGGTCTCGCCGGCGCACCACCTACCGCCGACCAGCAGCGGCGCTCGTAATCGTAATACATGTCCGGCGGCGAGAGCGACGGCAGCGGCGGCCTGGTGCTGCTGGACGTGTTCGGCAGCCCGTTCGCGCAGCGCGTGCGCATCGCGCTGGCGGAGAAGGGCCTGGCCTACAAGCGCGCCGAGCAGGACCTCGCCGCCAAGGGCGACCTCCTGCGCCGCTCCAACCCCGTGCACGGCAAGGTCCCCGTTCTCCTCCACGCGGGGCGGCCCGTCTGCGAGTCCCTCGCCATCCTCCACTACCTCGACGAGGCCTTCCCGGCCACCACGCCGCTCCTCCCGGCCGACCCCTACGCGCGCGCCCGGGCGCGGTTCTGGGCGGAGTACGCGGACCGGCTCCACTTCTGCGGGAAGCGCCTGTGGCTGCGGCGCGACGGCGGCGGCGAGGAGGCTGCGGAGCCCGAGGCGCGGGAGGAGATGGTGGCCGTGCTGCGCGCGCTGGAGGCCGAGCTCGGGCGGAAGGAGTTCTTCGGCGGAGAGGCGTTCGGGTACGTGGACGCCGCGGCGGCGCCGTTCGCGGCGTGGTTCCTCACGTACGAGCGCCACGGCGGGCTCAGCGTGGCCGAGGAGTGCCCGGGGCTGGCGGCGTGGGCAGCGCGGTGCTCGCGCCGTGAGAGCGTCGCCGCCAACGTGTACCCGCCGGAGAAGGTGTACGAGCTCGTCCAGGAGTACAAGCAGTGGGTGCTCGGGCGAAAGTGAGATGAGCCGTGCTCTGTCTGACTGGATGGTGAATCGGTGATTCGCCTTTTTTTTTTGGCACAATTGTGTTTGCCCGTTTGGTGAGTATCGGGCTATCGGCGCATCAATAAGTTGAATAAGGGCATCTCCAACAGTTCCTTATCTCTCTTTCCCATCTTTGATTTTTTAGAAAAAGGAAAAAAAAAAACACTCTCCAATAGTTCCCTATTTTGATTTCCCATCTCCTAACAATTGGTAAATTGGGTTGGCTTGTGCGTAAATATGCGCGCTACTCCGTAGCTCCCCATCGCGACTCCCCGCGAGCGCTTTCTTCGTCGCGCGTTTTCTTCCCGCGGAGAGGTCTCGTTCGTGCAGCAAATTGGCCGGCCTTGTGCCCGATCTGCAGCCTCGAGAGCATCTCTCGGACATCCGCGTGCGCCGGCGGCGACGGGCCGGAGGACTCGGACAGCATGCTGGTCCTCACGAGCAGCACGCAGTACGGGAGGTTAAGGTCCAGCTTCCCAGAGAGCGCGTCGATGGCACAGGCACTCTGCGTCCGCAGCTTCCCGTCCGGTGGCAGCCTCCGGCACCGGCCGGCGAGGTCGGCCGCCTCGGCGAGCGTCCCAGCTGACGAACTTGGCGCCGTCCTCGCACACCCGGAAGCCCAGGTCGAGGCAGCTCACGTTCGCGTTGTAGTTGTAGGGCGGCCCGCCTTAGCCGCAGAGCTGGGTGTTGAACTCGTAGGCGCCGTCGTTGAGGGTCTTGAGGCAGCCGCTGTAGTCGAGGTCACCGTCGTTAGAATGGATGATCACGGTATGCAGATACATTGAGGCCATGTTTAGTTCTCAAAAATAACTAATTATATGGAGCATGAAGCATTAAATGCAGTTGAAAAAATAACTAATTACACATTATAACTGTTTCATACGGTATGAATATTTTAAATCTAATTAATCCATGATTGGACATTAATTGTCAAATAACAACAAAATGTGTTAAGGTACCAAAACCCAAACTTTTTTTGGAAACTAAACACACCCTGATTTTTCCAGTTTCCCACACCGAAATAATCAACATCAGGACGAAGGCTTCACGACTTCCTGATGTACTAACCATGATGGCAGGAGTACAGTTTCTAGTGTCTACACCATTTCCATGTTGGTAATTGCAGCAAAATCTGTACTTGCTTCCAGATCTGTACTTTCCACACAAAATAGCATTCAGTAATCAGTTCCACAGAATCAGGATTATCTCTCAAACCAAACCGAGAAAAATCGTGAGAATAATGCTTGTCCAATGAACTCAATTCAGGGGAGCATCAATTCAAGCAAAAGTTACACGCGGAGAGGACTAGAACCGCGACCACAGCGGGGCACACTTACAACTCTTGTTCAAAAACTCTCATCTCCCACAAAATTTGTACAACAGCATCTAGAGAGAGAGAGGAAAAAAACCCGGAGCACATCATTGTTTGATCAATGGCAGCAGGATTGAGGGTTGATGATGACCACAGCACCTCCAAAGGATGAATTGTTGCTGGAATAGATCCCAGCAACTGGATGTCTTCAGTTTCTGCAGGTTGACAAACGAAGAAGATCAAGAATCTGACACAGTATATGTTAATGACTAATCTCTACTGCCAATGCGGAGAAATGTATCTCTAGCATACGGACAAGATGATGGACATGGATATCTGACACTATATGGTTGTTTATGCTGTCTGGCATTTAGGGTACTGTTCAAGAGAACGGACCTATTAATGAAATATGATCAACTAGTCAACTTAAAAGTATTGTAGAACTTGCATCTTGTTTCTCTGGATACCTATTAATTCAGCTCAAAAAATATTTTCTACCTATTAATGAACATCCAGAGTATCAGTCCAGGAAATGTATTAATGCCATGCTATTCCAGCATACATCCACTCCTAACAGATAAGAAAATTAAGGTTGCATACGGCTAAACTAGATAACAAACAAAATAGCAACTTTAGGTGGTTAGGAAGCATAACAAATACTGTAGCAAAGAACGTTCAAGATTGTCCAGATCTCCAATTAGGAAGCATCTGATGGAAAGCTACATTCAATCAATAGGCTGGACGTGTCTAGCTCACTTTAGAAGTTTGGAACTCCAGATAGCTCAGTACGAGCAGAGCACCATAACTGGTGGCATATCCGATATCAGACAAAAAAAAAAGGAGGATCCTTGGCGACCATTACCTAATAATAGCACAATTTAACAGATTTCAACACTACAGAACATATATAGAGAAATGAACATTGGCTTGCATGGACAATGAAGACATGAAATGGGGTTCCTTCTTACCACGCTGCTGAGAGTGGTCTACAGGAAATGAAAGGGCAGCTAATGTCTTGAAAATGATATCACCAAAGTCACCAAACTACAATAATATTCAAGAAGACTTCTCTCTAGAGTACACTGACACTGGCATTTTGTTGGTACCAAGACTCTAGTCATGATTTGCCGGGAACAAGTACCAAGTACAATTTTTCCTTGTGTTGGGGCACAAGTAGCAGTAGTACTAACTGGTCAATGGCCATACAAAAGTACAGTTCAGTGTCAACAATACCAGGGCCCTAGTCATGTACACAAGCCCTATATTCTTGACCTCAAATTTACAAACTACTACTTGAGGTCATAATGCAAGTATGATGGAGCTTTGGTTTGCAGTAGTTCTAATCTTGAGTCTACATTTTCAATCAAATTCCTAATATGCACTTCGCCAACTAGGCAGACAAGCATGGCTAGCATGAACAGATCACCAAGTATGTTCGTGGATCAAGAGGAGTAAGGCGGCGTCACATGAAAATGAAACAGCTTATGATTTCTAATTCTAAGATTAGGGCTTATGCAGACTGTTTCTGTTTTCAAAATCCTTGTGTCTAGTACAGCCAAAGTTTATCTGCGCACTCAAAATTTTGCATCAAAGGTGACCCTTTGGAACACTGAGTCTTGGTACCAACAAAATGCCAGTGTTCGAACAATGCCACAGGAAGTAGAAACAAATGCATGTTCGATCACAAACCTAACACCCCAGACCACCTGCACCATAGCCATCCAAAGGACTTAACCTCTTGTTACATTTAACTGCTATGGTTCAAATCAGGTGACTGTATTACTGCTAGATTATTAATCGCAGGACTTCATTTATTGGGGCAAAGTAAAAAAACTGATATGAAAGAAACTTCCTTCAGTCAAGATTGTACTGCATATTCAGCTTCCTTCTACATGCAAAGGTAGTGTTCGATCCCTTTCCAGCAGCACGACGTAGCTACAGGTCACAACAATTTAATACAATAAAATGCAATGCATGCCAATCAGAAGCCATGTGATCATGCACAATCCTCTCCAATGAGGAGCAAATGACACCTGTTAGGCAAGACGCAAGATCATGCAAACCCGAGGTAAATGTGGTATCACGCACTGAAGTTCTGACACCCGTCAACTGCAACAGAACAGCTAGTTGTTTTGCGGGATTTATGGGCAAGACTTCCTCGAGCGCAACGAAGAGCGTGATCATGCCGAAATAACGATTTGAACACATCACGGGAGACAACGACAAAAAAGCTTCCGCATTTTGAGAGATTATCATCTTACCGTTGGACAATGTGTAATCAGTTCTTGCTCTTCTCCTTCATGCTGGAGTGCCGGAACCCATCCCACAGCTGTAACGCCGCGGATGCGGTCAGCTGGTTCTCAGATGCGGGGTGCGCCGCCGCCGCCGCGGCGTGACCGAACAAGAACGGGCCGTCCAGCCTCTGGAGCTGCTGGTGGTGATGGCCTGAAAAGTTAGACTGGGAATTGGACTGAAGGGTCCCCCTATTGGCACCCAAGAAACCCGAGGACATGGAGAAGTTGAGGTTGTAGTCCCCGGCGGCGGGAGCCGAGGACGCCGCCAAGGCGTCCTGGCCGAGCGAGAAGTGAGGCATCTCGACGTGGGTGGTGAAGTTGAAGGGCTGCGCCGGGACCATGCCGAACGGAGGCGCATTGCCGAACTTGATGGGGCCCGAGAAGGCGTGCGTCGACAGCCCGTGCGCACCTTTCCCCGGGTGCGCAATGCCGACGCAGTCAGCGGCGGCCGCCGCGGAGGCGTTGGGCTGCTGCTGCTGCCAGGACTGCTTGTGCTCGGCGGCGCTAATGGCGCCGGCCGACGCCACCCCGGTGAGCAGCTCGGTGAAGGACGCGGCCTGCGCCGAGGTGCTGGCCACGGTGACCTCCCTGTCCCGCGCGGCGGCGGCGGCGGCGCCCCCGCGGCCGTCGGAGCGCGAGAGGGAGAGCTCGGAACCTTTGCTGGTCTCCGACGGGCTGCTGCCCCCGGAGCTGCTCCCCAGCTGCTGCTGCTTGACCTTGGCGGCATCCGCGTCGCCGGGACCGGGGAGGGCCGCGAAGGCGGCGGTGTCGAGCGCCGGGAGCTTGTCGATGGCGTCGGAGGCGGCGTTGATGAGCCACTCGATGGCCTTGCTGGGCTGGTCGAAGCCCAGGCGGTCCTGCAGGTCGTAGAACTGGATGGCGGTGGGCACCGACAGGCGCACGCGGCGGTCGCGGATGCCCTTGGCCGTGTACACCTTGCTGTGCCGGTCCTTGCCCCCGCTGGCCCGCACGCGGTAGATCCGAGAGCCCGCCCCCGGGCCCTGCGGCGGCGGCAGCGCCGGCGGCTGGCCCCAGGCCGCCGCCGCCTCCGCGTCGCTGCCCCTCACGCCGCCGCCGCGCCCGCGCTTGGCGCCCTGCTGCGACCGGGCGGGCGGCGCCCCGTCCCCCGCCCCCGCTGCGGCTCCGTCGCCCACGGCCTCCATGAACCCGCCCCGCCGCGAGCGCCGCTGCTCATACGCTTGCCGGCCCCGCGCGTGCTCGCCGCGGGAGGAATGCGGCGACTTTATGGAGCTGGCGCGGCGCGTGGGCTGGCGCCTGCGGCCGGGGTGCGTTTCGGCTGCCGGCAACGGCTGTGGCTGGCTGGGCTGTCCCCTCCTCCGGCGTGATCGTGTCGTGCGCGCCGGCCGCGTCGGCCCGGCTGCTGCTGCTGCTGCTCGAGCGCCGCGAGCGATCTTATCCCCCCGCGCCTCCCCCCGCTGCCACGCCTGCCTAAATCGCCCGTACTCGTGCCACACCTTTGCTTGCCTTGCCTCGGTGTTTTTTTGCCGGTTCTCTCCAGCTCCAGCTCCCGCACACACTGGCAACTCTGGTGTGGCGCACAGAGCCGCTATCTGCCTAGCTACCTCACTCTCTCTGTCTCTCTCTCCTCGCGCTGGGCGCTGCGGCGCGGCAGAAGCTGCTGCTGGTTGCTGTGCTCGGGCGGGCAGGCGGGCAGAGGGTAGCGGGAGACAGGCGGCGGCGGCGGCGGCGGCGGCAGGCTTTAGGGGGCCCGGCCCGGTGTCAGATCTGCCGTCTGCGGCACTGCGCTGCGGTGCCTCCGCGCACTTGTCAGCGAACAGGCCGAGGCCTCGCCTGAGTCGCCTCTCCCCTCCCCCACTCGGGGGGCGACGCCGCGGCCGTACGGCGTTTAGTGCCGTGCGCTTTCGGTGCGCGCGGCGGCCAAACGACTCCCCTGATGTGGTTCCGGCCTCACGCATCAGTGATCTAAATGCACAAGGATACGCTGGTGACGTGCCTACGGACAGCGGGCAATGACCGGCGGCGATCCAGTCCGGGCCGATGCCGGGCCCGGGCCGTGTCGGGCCGGGCCGCCCGTACGCTCATCTATACCTCCGGTCAATCATACGAGAGTCGTGGTCCCTGTGGATGGAAAGTGCACCACGGAGCGCCGGTTTTCATCAACGAAACACACGGATGCGCCACACCTAACAGACTTGCACAACACGCGGAAAAGAATGCGGGAATATGGATGTGTTATCCTTTTCCCGCATGCACTGTAGAGGGATGAAAGGATTTGAGTTGTAGATTTTCCAGCAAAAGCAGTTTGTCGTCTTGTATGTAGGGGGCCGTTACGAAATGCAGTTTGGCGAGAGCTTCTGTTATTCCATCGCATATATTGCCAAACAGGCGGCCTACACATGCACAAATAACGGTAAAGATTAGCGTTGCGACCTCATATTTTGTCTCTTATTAGTGTCATACCTAGTTAGTGAGCTATGATCGGCGATCCGTGATCCGAGGGCCGTGGTCCTTCTGGATGGGAAGAAAAGCACAGGTGGTCGGTTCTGATGAAATAGAAAATAAACGAAATGCATGCCACTTTTGCGGTCAATGTTTAGAGATCATTTGAGCATTCCTAATAAGCTGTTAAGCATGCATGAGGTGTCAGTGTGTCACAGCACAGCAGTTATACATTCTGTCATACGTCAGACATACAATTGTTTGTCGTCCATGTCGATCGATGTACGTGATGACAACAGAGATGTTAGGTGGATTTGCGTCAGACATAAAACAACTTACATGCATGCATTTTTCTTTTGACCCGTACGTTACTATACCAGCCAAACACTTTTTTTTCTGCATGCATTATAGAGGCATGCAAGGATTTGAGCTGTAGATTTTCCAGCAAGAATAACTGTGGCCTCTCGTGCGCAATACTTCTGTCGAATAGTGATGGTATGTCTCTATCTACAAGACGCTAACAAAGTGTAGGTTCATGGGTTCATCTATGGACGATGCACACTAACCTTGGATGCTATTCTCAATCTACGCAAACCAAGTATAAAGAAAAAAAAAACTCTCGTGTTAATTAAAAGATACATGCACTTTCTTTCAAAAAAAAAAGATATATGCACAGCTGGTGGAAAGTTGTACCACTACCCAAGTCAAAAGGAAGTCCTAGATAAGAAAACAATTTTGTTCAAACGTATGGGTAACGGATGAGCTTGTACCTGATCATGTACTGGCGCCACTGCCTGCCATCGATGCAACCAATCAGCAGCTACTGCCTACACTGGCCATTTAAAAAGGCCCCAACCCTTTTGCCCTCATGCCCTGCACATGCTCGCAGCGTCCTCCATCGACAACATTTTCCTCTAGCGCTGCTGCTGGTGTTGAGAAAGATCGGTCGATCCTCGTCTCCTATATGCCCAGCAATTCGCAGGAACCGTCCAGATATCTCCTTCTCCTGCCACCTCACATCGGATTGCCATTTCAGTTTTGTCTGCCAAATCTGCTCATCGTCAGGTTTAATTCGTTTTCCAGCGCGTCGACACTTGTGAGTTCTTTCTCAGATGGTTCCTCTGTTGGTCTCTGCTGCTCCCAGCAGCTGTGAGCCACGATTTTAGTTGCCTGCAACGGATGCACACTTGTTTTTTCCCCCTTCTCTGCTGTGTCCACACTGTGTCCGTCTCTTTTTAAGTTCAGTTCCCAGCTGGTGTACTCACTAGTACATGTATGATGGAGCTTTGGTTTGCACTACTACTGTAGCCTGACCATGGACCGAGAAATTCTGAACCCCATTTCCTTGCATGTTGCAAGTGTCCATTTGAATCGCGGGTACAATGCCCAGGTCCTCCCTCTTCCGTCCGCTGTTGCCCAATAAATTCCACATCTGGTACTGCAGGCTCGCAGCGGAGCTCAACGGCTTTGCCCTTTCGGTTCCGCGTCCTTGACGGCGGGGTTGGCCCCGGTGCGAGCTCCCAATAATTGTCGCCACGCCGCGCTGGGTGGTGGGTGGCTGCCGACGGCGACCTGGCGAGCCGGCGAGGGGCGGACGGAGGCTGCTGACATCTGATCTCACTCTCTGACCCCGCAACTGCGCCGGCCGGGGAAAGGATGACGGCGGCAGCCACGAGATGGCCTGACGGGCAAGCTGCACATGTCGATTCAGACCGGCAGAGAGCCCTGCCCCCCTGCATTGATGTGACAGTCGTCTCCGAGCCTGCAGGCTGCAGTGCTCAGCTGGCGTGTGATGTGACCATCGATCTCATCAACTTATTGTGAAGAACACAAGGTTTGTTGCTGAGAGAGAGAGAGAGAGAGAGAGAGAGAGAGAGAGAGAGAGAGAGAGAGAGAGAGAGAGAGAGAGGAGGTTAAGGAAAGTAGGGGAGGAAAGGTTTGTGGGGTTGTCAGCTCAGCTGTGGCGCGGCGCATGCATGGCACCACTTTCCTTGTAAAAAGGCACATGCCTCGATCTCCCAAGAAACTTTGATGCATTTGCATTTGGCAGGCAGGGATAACAAACCCTATCGATCTAGTACTACTCCAACGCTGGCGGTGACTCTCTGGAAGCAAAAGCAGCTAGGTACTAGTAGTGAATCGCAATGATGGGAGAAAATTCAGGAAACGATGTGCTACTGTTATATCGCCGCACGAAAGTTTACAGATAACCAACCCGTGTTAACTAATCCCTACGCCCTCCGTTCTAAAACGATTAATCTAAAATACAAAGCACATTTATTTTGAGCTTATACACTTTGAACAAAATCTAGCTAAATTATAAGCATTATTAATAGGTAAGAAATATTTCAAAAATAACGTCATCACCCTGTATTAGTTTTCTAGACTTTATTATAGAACAACTATTTGCGAAAGTTTCTAACTTTAATAATCGAGCAAAAACAAAGCATGCTTCTTGGTCTTGAAACGGGTCTAGAGGGGCGCGACCATGATGGGATGGAAAAGCAGAGCTCCGGCGGGCCGGTGCCGCGGCCGCCAGCCTGCCGGAGGAAAGGAGGCCAAGCAAGCCGGCTGCGCCGTAACGAAGAAGGATTATGAGTAACCAACTCGTCGCTTAAACAAATCCCGGGAAAGGTTCAGCTTGCGCGGTCGCGCTTTGCATCACGCAGCAGATTAAATTAAATAAATCCTCCTAGTTTAATCACGAGCGATCGCTCCTCAGTACGCCGAAGAATTAGATTAATCGACCATGGCGCGATACGCCGTACGGCCCGTGTGAAAATGCGCGCGAGGGTGCCGCCGCCGCCGATTGGCCGCGCCCCCGGCCCGCTTGTCCGTCCGCCATTGGCCGCGCCAGGCGACACGTTTCGGCCGGGGACAGCGGGACACCGGCGTCCGCCGCTCGAGCTCGATCGGGCGCCGGCCGGAGGATGTGGCCTTGGTGGGGATCGCGGGCAGCCTGGCCGATCTGTAGAGTTGGGAACTGTACGTACGACGCCGTTTCGGCAGGAGGGCCCTCTCATGGCGTTATGGGTCAAGGCACTGTTGTGCTGTACGACACCGAGCTGGGGACGCGAGGAGTAGCTAGCCACCACGGCAACTGTAGTGGCAGCAGCCTTAGCTTGTTCGCGTCTGTGGGCGCAGGCACGACGCTGCTTGACAGCTTGACGGATCAAAGTATCTCCTTTCCTCGTTAGTCGTTAGTCAGATGAATACGCGCGTCATTAATCTTCTGATAGGGACGTCGATGGAATAAACATTCTATTCGTGTGGCTGCGGCTGGTGACACTTTTTGAGGCCTGTCTGAACTGAACTGGCAATGCAATCATTTTGGCGGTGAAGACCCCCAACGCCAACACCCAACACCCATTACTAGAAAAAGAGTCATTTGTACACCTCCATTTAGTACCGGTTGCTTTAAATCCGGTACTAATATCAATTTAGTACCGGTTCTACACCACAGTGCCCCCCGGAGCCATTTAGCACCGGTTTTTAACACCACCCGGTACTAAATATCATCATTTAGTACTGGTTGGTGTTATGACCCAGTACTAAATAGCCCCTGGGCCCCCCAACTATTTAGTACCGGGCCATAACACCACCCGGTGCTAAATGATGACATTTAGTACCGGGTGGTGTTATGGCCCGGTACTAAATGGTTATGGCCCGGTACTAAATGGTTCATCCTGGTTACTTCAAAAGGATAACATCTTCAATGCACTCATATATGCTGTGTGTGTGAGATGGTAGAGAATACTACACGCGAGGCCACAGGTCATGAGTTCGAACCCCGGCACACGTGCATTTATTTTTTCAAAGAGACCAGCTATTTAGTACCGGACACTGCGACCGGTACTAAATGGATCCATTTAGTACCGACTAGCCGGTACCGGTCGGGGCAACCGGTACTAAGGGCTGCATGTGTCCGGTACTAATGTAGCTATTTCTTGTAGCGACCATGATTATCCATACCCAAACCAGAAAAAAAACACAATGATGTGTACCACGACGGGACAGCTAGTCTACTACTACTATTCTTGATCACGGAAAGAGGAAGAGAGAAAAGGGGTTGGAATCAGATGATCACGATCAGGACAAAGAGAATAATACGTGGATGGATCAACCATAGCCATACACACACGAAACAGTAGTCACACGGAGAGGAGACGTGGATGGAAACGGGCCTGTGATTCTCTCACGTACGTACAGCACTTGAGCAGGATGGGGGAGGAGCTCCCTTTCTATCTTATCATCTCTATACTACGATTCGTGCACCAAAAGGTGCGATGTCAGCGTGCCACGTCGCCGGCCGTTCCCGGCCGTCGGATAGGGCAGACAGATGGTCCAGATCGGACAAATCCCAGTCATTTTTCAAAAAGCCCTCAGTCTCTTACGAAATCATACCGCAGTCCTCTCTCCTTTTCCCTCTTCCTCTTCCCTTCCTCCTCCTCAACATCGCCGCCGCCGCCTCGAGAGCCCGCCGGCCTCTGCCCTTCGCCTCTCGCCTCCAGCTCCGCCCCGCCTCTCGCCTTCGGCTGGCCGCGACGTCCCGGCGCCTCCCTCCCTCGACGCACTTGGCGGTGGCCGGTGCTTGGCGACCCCATTCGCGGGCGGCGGCGGCCGCAGGTGGCGGATCCGCTGTGGGACGTGCGCGGCCCAGGCTGATCCGCCGGCGGCGGATGCTGCGGCCGCAGGCGGCGGGCGCGGCGGAGCTCCGTGTGCAGTTGGCGGCAGCCCCGTTCGTGGGCGGCGGTGGCCGTAGGGGGCGGATCTGCAGTGGGACGGGCGCGGCACAGGCGGATCCGGCGGCGGTGAATACTGCGGACCTGGCGGGCGGCGGCCGCGGCGGAGCTCCATGTGCAGTCGAGCATGCCTCATTCATGAACCATGCACGCCATGTGCTCGATGATTTAATTTGATGCGTGAATGATGATAACACAAGTAAAATACGTACAGTTATCCCTATCTGATTCCTTCCAAAATGGTGCTGATAATACTTCAATCTGACACGTTTTGTTTTGTCTTTCATTCCTGTCTTTATGTTATTATTAATCTTTTAGTGGACCTTGGCCTTTGATGACCTGATGCTTGCAGAATAGGTAAATATTTGCCTGATCTGTTGATATTTTCATGAACTAGGACGATCTGAGGTTGAATAATCATGCATGTACTTTGCTGCACATTTGCTTGTTGGTACTTTTATTGTTGCTTTTGTGGTTAGATGGAAATTTGAATCAGATGGCTGTGATGACTTGGAAATATTCAAGCTCAACAGACCAAATCACATGTCTATCTCTGAAAATTGAGATTGATCTGTATGCCGATTATCCCGCTAAACTGAGCCATCTGAAATCTCTCTTATATTCAGTTTATTTGCCAGATTAGATTTATGTTGTTTGTATTGGATGGAGGGGTTTGTTGTGATAAGGACAAACAAGGTCCCTCTTCTGAAGACATTGAGGATGCTTGCTAGCAGAATCGAACCAATAAACCTATTGCCGCCACTGAGTAACTAGATATCACATCCAATGTATTATTGTTTTGAAGTAACTTGTTTGATTTGAGGCTTCTGCGGCGTGAGTGAAGCTGTCAATTCTTTTCAAATGATGCTATGACTCAGTTTGTTATTGCTGTTTGAAATCTCGTTTCACCGTTTCTTTTAACCAGTGTAAGCAATTTTATAAGATGCCATTTAACATTCCTACAATTGTATATCATTTACTTTGACAAGTGCTTGGTCTTCCTCAGGCTTAACCATTATTTAGATTAGATCATGGTATTTTAGTTATATGTTTCTGTAATGCTAGCTCATATGTTTTCCTTGTTTCTGTAATGCTAGGTCAAGACCTACCGACAGGAAGTGCCGTTTGACACTGTTATCCAGCAGCTGCTTCTCTCATCTGCAGGTGTCCATACTGAAACCATAACCTTTGTGGTTTGGTCTGTGGTGGAGTTCTCATATGCAGATGTTTGATTCAGATGTGGTGTGATTTAAATTGGGTCTCTTGAGGGATTGTATGATACTATCTGTTATGTTATTGTAGCTTTGTGCATTGTGCCTACCATTATTCCACTTTTCTATATATTACAATTTAACTATCCTAGCGCAAGTTTTTTCTGAGTTGCGCCGAAGAGCGTGTGTTGTCAACAGCTTTGTCTCTATCTGTACCGTAGTTAAATAATGGCACAAGATTTGTTGCATGGTGCTTTGACACGTATCATCCTTCTTTTTAAATACAGTTCGGACTTCAAATTAGTCACAACTGAAAATCCACATGACAGATTCTGAACATGCTGAGAAGCAAGAATGCAATTGTCCATATATGCAGCTGACAAGGAAATCTCACTGATGAAAGAAGGTTAGTATCCTTGCCTAAGGTAAAAATTCTCAGACATGAATTTAACTTTTGACGCAGATTAAACTAATGTGTGTTTCAGACATATCCTGGACATATCCTGGTATTAGCATACTTCTCATGTCTCCCATTGATAATATATGATTATGTTCAATTTGATATATTGGCGGCAATCAAACCGCTGTACAATTTTGTGTAAGGTGATACCATGATATCGATGGCTGAAGCTCAAGTTCTTCTATATATAGGAGAAGAGCTCTTGATGTGGTAACAGACCTCATTGTCTTTGCTTTTCGTGCAATTTTCACAAGTTGGGCCTCCAACAATCATAAATTCATAATACATAGCTCAAATGCACTTCGCAATGTGTTCTTAAATTAGTTCACAATTCATATAATTCTACTGTCAACTTTGGAGGACAGGAGCAGTAGCTGTGTGAGGTGGAACTTGAAATCAGGACCTCTACCAGAATAACCAAGTACTGTAACTAGCTGTATTATTTTGATTGCTATCTGTTTCATTTTCATTCAGGTTGGGATACTTGCGATCATGAGAAGGTAACACATAAAAGTGTGTGTGAATTAAACTTCCCATGGACCATAAGTGCTATTGAACAACTTTCCTGGAGGTACTTTCGCGGCTTACATATCTATTCCTGTTAGTGTTATCACATTTGAACAGGTGCATCATCACTGTTGAAGTTAATTTCCAATATCTCAACGAAGATCATTGTATTTTTCTTCCTAAGCTGCTAATTCAAATGCTTTGCTCTGACAAAATGTTTGGACTTTCTGGTTGTTAACCTGCAATGTCAGATATTGCAGACCCTATTATGAAGATATGCTCTTTTCAGTGGACGTTCAGAGACTTATTCAGAATCTACCTTCTTGCAATTGTACCCCACCAATGAACTTGATGGGTAATGGATGTAAGTAGAATATGTCATAAAAATAAAAATGGTCAATCATATGTTTCAGATTGATAATATGTAGATCATGCCATTTTATCTTATTTATATTGGACATATGTCACCAAGATATATCTTGGACATACTTGTCCAGATACAAGCATTCAGGAGATATTTCTATAATTGAAATTACTTTACAAAGCTTGATTTCTCTGTCCCATGTTCGTATATGGTATTAATATTTTTTTCATGCAATGAATCCTATCACAAATATAATATTTCTCTATTTCAATCATTTGATCTACTCCATACATATAGTTAAGATTTCTGAATCAGGTCTACTCTAAATGATGGCACTGTGGAGAATTATGTTTTTTGAATACTCTTAAATATACCAAGCATGGTTGTAACACCTAAAGTTGCCCTATCAGAAATCATGCAATCAGTAAAGATAAAAGATTAGAAATGATGAGAGCAGTCTGAAAATCTGAAAATATAGTCCAAACTCTGGCCATATGCGGCAACACCGCGACCATTTCTAGTGATCAGGATTCAGGCCAAAAGTCGAGTCCAGCGTCACATCCGCCAAGGAGGAACGTGTTTGTTCGCATCGCATGTGGTCGCCATACATCGCATTGCTCGAACACCCAACCACGGGTCATTTGATCAAAGGCACGGAAGCCCGAACGTCGTCAAATCAGATGATTGTGCCGGGTTCGCTCGAGCGTTGGCGCCGCATCAGTCGCCGATGGGCGCTCACGCACCTGCGAGATGTGACCTTCACGGCTCGCTCGCGGGGCCATCATCTGATCTGGACATCTGGTGGTGCTGAGTGATGCCATCGCCTCGCAGCAGCGATCCTGTCGGAAGGCTTGGTGGATTCCATGCGTAGCAAGCACAGCGAATTAAATTCTGAGATGGAGAGGAGTAGAAGTGTACTCCACTGTACAAATGATGTTGGGGCGCAGGAAAGCGAGCTTCAGAGTCCATTTCTGACAGCTGAGGCTTCCAAATGTTAATAAGGCTACTGAGAGGATTAGTGTTAGATAAATAATAATAATACCAGTATTTCTGTTTCATCCATACTGACAGGAACACGAGGAACCCTGCGGGCGTTGTTCTAGATGCACAACAGATACGTCGGAACTTTCTCTGAACTGCATGGTGTAGTGTATACTGTCAATTTTCATCTGGGGGCTTTAACCCAGACACATTGTCTGACTTGTTTCAGATAAGAGTTTTGCCTAACAAGGGACCTAATGTATGTTAGCTGGGCTGGTACCTACAGCCTTCCGCTCGAATACTGGCTCCTTAGTTACTGCTGTTTTTCCGGTTCCATGATAGGCAATTAGGATCCCCTTGCGGCCTGCAAGTTCATAAAAAACAAGTTGCTATCAAGCTTAAAGATAACCAGGGAAAGTTGTCAACATGCACCAATGCAATGCCTGTGTTTTTTTAGATAAAGAATGCCTGCGTGTTAGGTTCTTATGACCAAGAACAACTAAAAAAAATGGGACCTTATTGTGTACCTTGGGTACTTCACATGGATCAGAGCAAAGAGAATTGACATGAAGATGCTCATCGAACCGGTGACAATATAAGAATATCCAAGGAAGTCATTCTTGCCACCTAACCAGGTTGTTGTCGAAAGAACTATGCTTTTCTTTCCACCAAAAGTGTAGGTGTTGTAATTATTTCTTATAAATATGGTCATGGTCTCATCAACCTGTAAATCCTCTTCTATCACACCATAGAGCTTTCGAAATTTGGGAAGAGCAGAAGTACGCATCCACACAATAAGATCTTCCTGTTCACTCAGCTGGAAAAAAAAGATGTAATTGTTCAGGAAACTTAAACAGAACCAGCAATTTGAGGATATATTGACTAAACGGGAACTGCACAATGTGCAATCTTATGAGTAACTGAACATTGAGCATCCTATCAACAATACTTAGTTTATCACGGTACTCACTGGGACCATAGGATAGAGTTTTCCGCCTCCAATGAAGCTCCCATTCTGAAAGTTGGAAGGAAATACATTTTTGCCAAACTTATGCTCCCGATCGCTCTTCCATGAAATATTTTTCCTGTTGACCTTTATTTCCTTGGACCCATAAGTAAAATCATAAGTATCATTGAATAAGCTCCAGGCAATCAAGCCGCAGGGAACAATTGGAAAACCATTATCATCCCATTGAATGGGACTGCATGATTCAGCAGTGTATTTTGCCCCAAAACGCAGCTGTTTATCACTTCTACTCTTGACATACCTGTTCATCATCGATAAATTTGGGAATTGGGATTGTGCAAATTTGCAATGGTAGGAAAACAATTCTTTCAGAGAAGAAAGATAAAAACATCATGAAAATAAATAAACAATTATAACTACCTGCGATGATTCTGGTAGAAGTTCTCAAGTTCATAATAAACATAAATTGGTGCTCTCATATGATCCAGAACCTACAAATGTACATGCTCAGCATTTATGTGGTGGCAGTTAAATACGAATTCAAAATAAAACATACGCAGAACAACGAATACACAAGCCTAGTGCAGTTTCAGTGTGCCAAGCTGAGCTCAGGAATTTTAGTTATACAAATCACACAGGTGAAGAAACATGGTCTGCAGAAGGTAGATAAGATAAAGATAAGCTCTGATGTGATCATATAACAAACTACCTTCACTTCCAGAGTACAGTTCTTTGAAATTGAGCTGTCCTTAATATAAGCTTGCTTATTTCCTCTGTAAGCATTGGGCACACAGCCAACATCATAGCGGCGAATGATTTCTGCAACCTGCAGAACCAGAATTATGAGCGCATCATTTAATACTTAGTGATATACAAATTAAAGGAAACACCAGATCTTCAAGAGGGTCCAGAACAGTTACATGATTTGACGTCTGTAGGCAAAACAGCCCAAAAGGAACGAAAATGATTCCAATAATCAAGAACGTGGCTATCAGCTGAAATGAGTGGAAGTGTAAACCGCATCAATTGATGCCATGAATAAAACTGTCTGTACCAAATCTGTCAATAGGATCAGAGGTAACTTACACATCCAGGTGTCATTGCTGGCTTCCAAGCTGGGAGATTCTGCTGGGTGAACCTATAGTAAACTGCAAAACCAACAGGATCAACTCTATGGTGTAATAATAAAGTAAAACGACGTTACAATACACAACAAGGAACGAAAACACAAATAATCTGAATTCTGAAAGTTTGTACTGTAAATGAAATCCTCCATACAATCTTTTGTCGGTACATGTACCAAATTCAGTTATTGCCAATCACAAAAAATACAACAAATCGGCCTAAAGTTGCATCAGTGATGCGTTCCGCACAATTTTGAGAAATAATACTGATCACGAGTCCTACTCATTTAAACTGCTGGTTAACATTATGCCATACATGATGCTGGCTACAGTTAGTGCTTTGAGAAATACTCACACAATGTATCAATGTAACCTTGCATTAGCATGCCCACACCTCCAACACACTCGGATAAATGGATTGTAATGCCTAGAGCAAACAAACACACCGAAGGAACGAAGCAAGCAACCTCCGTAACACGTAATCCAGATAAACAGCAGCGGCTGCAATTCCACGCTCCAATCCAGCGTTTGTGCGAGCTCATGATCGCGCAGAGCTACTAATCCTAGAATCTGAGACCACCTCACGCAGACCACACCGCTCATGAGGGTCGAAACCTAGAGGGGACTACCGAATCGAGGCGAGTTTGGTCGTCAGAGCGTGACTCACCTCCCGATCTCGCCGCCGGGAAGGCGCGCCTCGTCGCACCGCCGGACGCGGAGGTGCTCGCTTCGTCCATTCCCTTGCCCGCGACGGAGCTCGCCGCACAAGCCCTCGCCAGCAGCTCGCCGGAGCCCGTGCTCCGCAGCCCGACCCGCCGCGGGATCCGACCAGAAGAAGAGTGGAGAAAGATTGTCAGACGGAATAATCCACTCGCTGCTCGATGAAGAGGAGGCCGTGGGCCCACCGAATCCTAGTCGGCCCAACTAATTCATGTGGGCTTCATGGGCCATATTCCCGGGGGCTCGAAGTTGACGGCGTGAGGTGGGGCTAACGGTCGATGTGAGGGCGATGTGACGGCCGCATCAATTCGCCGCCCGGCGGGCGCGTCGCGGTCGCCAGAATCCCGGATCCCCCATTTCGTTTCACCAGGAGCCAGAGGCGCGAGCGCCACGGACAGGGGGGAGGGAGATGCGAGAGGAGGTGAGGAGCTCGTCTGGAGCGGCGGCCGAGCCGCCGCTGGCTGTAGCCCGCTCCTCGTCGCCGCTGCACACCCCGGTGGCCAGGTACGGTGGCTGTCGCTCCTCGGGACCTCTGCTTTTGGCTGTAGATTCGTAGCATTTGGAGCCGCTGCTTCGTTAGAGAATCGGGCTCTGAGTGCTCGGATTGGTCGTGAGGTTGTTGTTTCTGCGCAAGGAAGGTGGATTTTACAGGGCACAAGCGCACATGGACCTAGGGTAGGACATCGAAGTAGGGTATGCGAAGGCCGTGGCTCAAATGTGATTGTGGAATTGATTAGGCTCTAGGGCACTCCTATACGGGTGAAAGCATGAGATATTTGATGGCCCACATCAGCTTTAGGTTTCCGATCTGTGAATATTTAGTGTAGTTGGGTTTGTTTACTTCTCCTTTTGGCTACAACTACAAAACTCCTGTATTTGCTGCTAAAGTGGTTTTTGCTGCTGTACAATAAAAAATTACGAACAGTGGCATTGAATAACTCATAACTCTGATTTTGAGCTCTTTGAGCATGTACCCTTCGCCACTAAATATTATGATTAGGGCCATGCTTCATTTGTTCTGTTGAATTTGTGGTGATTTCCTTCAAAAAAATAAAATTGTGGTGCTGCTTCTTCTGCATGCTATTATCGAGTCAATATTAGTTGAGTTACATCATTGCATTTGAGAGGTATCGCAGCTGGCACAAATCAGTATAGAGCTGTGGCACGTTTGATGGTGTGGTAAACCTGGAGCTCATGTTGGCCTTTGTCGGTGTCCGGACCTCGCGGTCTAGCACCAACTAGTGAATGTACTGCGTGTCCCTGCCTCCAGATGGTTGATGCAAGAGAAATACAATGACACCGGGTTTATCCTAGTTCCGGCCGGCCGACGAGGCCGTACGTCCAGCAGAGAGGTATGCACTATATTACTTGCACCTAGGTGCTCGTAGTAGGGGGTACAAGCTGTGGCAAGAGAGGGAGGGAAGCTTCCAAGTCCCTTGATGCGCTGGGGTTTGATTGAGGCAAGTGCCAATATCGGGTGGTGTGTGAGTGTGCGCAGAACTGTCCGGGGTCCCCCCATGTAGGGTGTTCGCCGCCTCCTTTTATAGATCAAGGAGGGGAGAATTACACGTGTAGGATATCTATAGGTCGTCCTTTCTCCCCCCGGTCCGGGGGAGAACATTTGGTCTTCCTTGTCGCCTAGCGTCGCCGGGCGTGGGCGCCGTCCTCTGTCCGTGCCCAAGGCGTGTCCGCGTGCTGTAGCCCCAGTAGACGGCGTGGCGGTGACTGCTGGGGGCGCAGCGCTCTACGCCGGATGAGGTGGCGTTCTGTGATGTCCCTCAGCCTGAAGGGGCGTTGAGACGCCTGACCATGCCGTCGGCGCCAGGTTTGGTAGCCGTTCTCCGCGCCGTCCCTTTCGGCGAGGAGACGGCTTCAAAAGAGATGGTGTAGAGGGTGCTGTCCGCCAGCTTGACCCCCTGCAAGGTCTTCGGTGGAGGAGAGGCTAGAAAAAAGCTTGCGAGAAGGGCATCCCTTCGGACCCGTGCGGTCTAGGGGCCGCTTCTCGCAACCCCGAGCAGCTTGGTCGCAATGTCGGCCAAGGACTCGGTGCTCTTCGTCGGCGCTCGCTCCTCCCCAAGACAGGCAAAGTTGCCACGTGGGTGGCAATGTGTTTGTATCTTTCGACGGCTTTGAGCCGGCAACCCTTTGTAATCTTTGTTCGTAAAAAGCAATGAAGTCTTCATTTCTTTGGCGCGGTGTGCCTTTCGCTTGTTTATTCGGAGTTTTGTCCCTAGAGTTTGTAAAGCTTTTTCCGCGGGGGCGCGTCAGCGCACCCGCGGGTGTAGCCCCCGAGGCCTTGGAGGAGTGGGAGCACTCGTCCAAGGGCTATGAGCATCGTGTTTGTGTGGTAGACCGAGTAGCAAGATTATTCAGCGTTCATTTCAGCCGGCCTCGGCATTATTTCAGCCGGCATTGGCATTCGGCTGGAAATGCGACCCGCGTTTGATTCAAACGGCTCTCTGAGTGTGCGAGAGGGGGGGGGGTACGTCTGACACGTTGGATTTCACCGCCGGGCGGCAACCGGCTTGTTCGAGGGTACGGCTCTTGCCGAGACTGTGCGATCAAATGGGACCCTCGTCTTGTTGGTACGACCCTCGGCTGTCTTTACCGCAAGGAGGAAGGGTGAAACAAGCCATGCTACCCTTGCCCGGGCCGCGAGACATGGATGTTTCGGTGAGCTGTTAGCGGGTAGTTCGAGTGAACGTCCGTGCTCCGTTCGGTAAGGGTCGGCTCGTGGTCCGGAGACACGTTCATGGAGCACTCGCAAAGGTTTGCTAGGCAGGACTCGGACCCGTTCGATGGGGTTCGAGGGCTCGGTGCTCTCCCTTGGTGGGATCCCTCGTTCTAGCCGCCCTTGTCTGGCCTCGAACACAACGTAGGGCATCTCGAACTCTGCGTTCGAGGCTTAGGCTTTGTATGAGCATGCCCGGGTTGCCCGTGACCCTGTTGATCTGGGGCGGCCATTCGAACCCTCGGTGGGTCGGCCTTCGAACCCCTGATCAGTAGGGCTCGGAATAAAGGTTCCTTCGTTAGTAAAGAACTCTCCCTTGGATGGGAGTATTCCGCCGCAGTTTTCTGCCGCGGCGCGCGGAGTCGTGGAGTAATGCGCGTCGTGGCCCGATGCGCGCAGGGCTGGCGCGCCTTTTGAGGCGGCGCTCTCGGGCAGACGGAACGGCGCGGGCGGCCGCAGGGTGATGGGACGCTATCAACAGTGCACCTGCACCGCTTCAGGAGCCGTCCCGCAGCAATTACTGCGCGCATGCGCTCTTCCGTGATCATGGGGCCCAGCTGTCGATGTCAGCGGTATCTACCGCATTGAACGCGGTAGATTTGGAACCACCGCGGGGAATCCTCCTCGCTGCGGCAGTTAAATAGGGAGGCACGGGCGGGGTGGTTCGGCTTACCTTGCCATCGCCTTCTTCCTCCTCTCGCCGTCCTTTACTCGTGCAAACAGACGAAAGAGAAAAAAGAAGGCAGGGAGAGAGAGAGAGAGCGGGTGCACCTTCCCCTTTTTCGAGCCCTTTTTTCCTTAGCCTGTTCTCCATTGTCGTGATGGCGAGGGTGCAGCTCGTCGACCCGGTGCCATGGGGCCGATCCACCGCCGATCGGCAGCATCTGGGGTCGCTGGTCGCCAACGGACTGCTTGCGCCAAACGCCGATCCGGCGTGCCCGGTGTGGATCGCGCCGAGGTCGGAGACGATGCCAAATCCTCCGAGCGGCTACGTCGTCAGTTTGGCGCGACTGCTCGAGCGGGGCTTCGGCGTCCCCGCCGGCAGGTTCATCCGTGTGCTCTGCCACCACTACGGGGTGGAGCTGCACAATTTCGCCCCCAACGCCATCTCGCAGGCGGCGGTCTTTGTCGCCGTCTGCGAGGGCTACTTGGGGATCCCGGTCCACTGGGACCTGTGGAGGCACCTCTTCCGGGGCGAGCTCTACACCGAGCACGTCTCGGCGGGGGTGAGGAGACCCGTCCGCGCCGGAGGCCTGACGCTCTAGGTGCGGGGATCGAGGAAGGACCTCTACATCCCCTGCAAGATGACGACCAACAACAGCGGGTGGGACCGGGGGTGGTTCTACCTTCGCAACGACGACGGGAGGCTCCCGTCATACACCGGCAAGGTGCTGCTGGAGAAGCCGGACGCTTGGTCGTACGGGGTGTCGCCCCCCGAGCGCCAGGCGAGGCTCGAGGTGTACACCGACGCGCTCCAGCGCCTGGCAGGCAAGGGGCTGACCGTGACCATCGTCATCGCCAACTTCCACCGGCGGAGGGTGCTTCCCCTCATGGAGAGGAAGCTTCCTCTTTTCCAGATGACGAGGGACGCCCTGTACGAAGGCACCCGGATGGTGGAGTTCCTGTCCGACGGTGTGTCCGCGCAGCGAGCGGGGCGGGCGGTGTCCCAGCCCCCGAGCGACCTTGTGGACTATTGGAAGGTCTCGATGCGCCCCGAGGCGGGGTACATTCAAGTGGTAAGTTTTGTTTCTAAACCTCGACGTTGATTGTCGCCGTATCTTTCCCTGATCCTCGTCTCGTTCGCAGGGTGTAAGCCGCAAGGGGTACCCCTCGGTCCCTCCGCTCCCCGGAATCCGAGCCGTGAACCGCGAGTTTGCGGAGAGGAAGAAGGAGCGGAAGGACGCAGAGAAGCAGCGGCGCGACCGGAAGAGCAAAGAGAAGGAGGCCAGGGAAAAGGAGAATCGGGCGCGGGAGAGGGAGGGCAAGGCGCCCATACCGACGCCCGACTCCACGCCAGAGTTGGAGTCTTCGTCCTCGGCGGCGGCGGGCCAAATCGATTACTCGACGTGGCCCGAATCCGACACAGAGAGGGCCGGGGGCCGGTCGCCGGGCCAGCGCCGGGCTAGCACCGAGCCCCGGGTCCAGGCCGAGGGCGAAGACATACGCGCACAGTCGCCGGCCGAGGGGTCACCCGCGCAGCCGGACGTGGGGACCCTCGAACGAATGTCACCGCCGAGGGGCCAAACCGGCCCTGTCGCGACATTCGGCGGTCGCTCGGAGGGCACCAACGGGTCGTCGAGGGCCCGAAGAGCGGCTCGAAGAAGCGCAAGCTCGGCGCCGCGTCGGGGTACGTTTCCTTCCACCTATTTCCTACCTTTCGTCAGCTGGTTTCCCCAGTTTTAACGCCTCCCCTCCTTTGCTCAGCATGAGAGTTCTTGCCGCCTGGACCACCCTGCTGGCTCCCACCAAGGCCCTCAAGACGGGGAGGTCCGCGACGCCGAGCACGGCGCTACAGCTCCCGAGCGGGGGGCCTCGGTCGGTGGAGGAGATGGCCGAGGAGCTCCGGGCGGCGATGGCCCGTCAGCCAAATGCTGGGGGACACAGACCGGCACGGGTGTCGCTGGTGGGCGCGCCCCGGAGGAGAGCGACCAGCCAAATGCTGGGGGAGAGGCTGGCCGAGGCGGCACGGAGGATTCCGCCTGGCCAGACGCCGAAGGGGAAGTCGGCCGAGGTGGCACGGAGGAGGCCGCCCAGCCGAATGCCGGTGGAAGGGACGGGGCTGCGGCGGAGCAGCCCGTCGGGAGGAGAGAGCCTCGTCCCGGGGCCCGAGGAGGCCGGGGACGAGAGGGCCACGTCGGTGTCGGAGGAGACACCGGCAACGGGGCCGTTGGGGCCAGAGAATGAGCCGGTGCTGGGGCAATCCGAGGCCCCAGGGCAGGTCGCCCCGAGCTCCGCCCCTGGGGCTGCCGGCGTTGATGCCGGGCAAGGGCCCCCCGTGGGAGCCGAGCGGGTGATGGTCCAGCACGGGGGCGCCTCGGGCTTTAGTCGCCACGAGCGGGAGGAGGAGGAGGTCTGGAAAGCACAGTACGAGGTCGGATCCCAGATCCAGGCCGCCCTCGAACGCGCCCTTCAGCTCCATAAAACGACGGATTTCGTGATCAGCAGTGTAAGTGCCCTTCTCCAGGACTCGTCCACCTTTGATCTCGTTTACGTATCTTCCGCTTCCACCCTTCACCCGCAGCGCCTGAGGCAAATCTCGCGCGACAAGTGCGCCAAGTGGGCTCAGCAATACTCCGAGGTGCAGTGGCTCGAGCGGCAGAATGCCACTCTGATGGAGCGACTGGGTGAGGCCAACACCCTGGTGGCCAACTTGGGGGCGCAGGACCGCACGCGGCAGGAGGAGCTGGCCCGGGCCGTCGAGGAGCGTGACGCCCAGAGAGCCGCAGCGGAGCAGAGGGCCCAGGAGGTCGAGCTGCTCAACGCCGCGTTGCGGCAGAAAGACGAGGCTCTCGAGGCAAAGGCGGCCCAGTGCGCGCGGCTAGAGGAGGCTCGAGACGCGCAGGCCGTCTCCCTCACGGAGAAGGAGGCCCTCATCGAGAGGCAGGAAAATGCCATCCTCACCGCCGAGATTGCCCTCACTGCTGCGAGCGCGGAAATAGAAGAGGGGAAAATATGCATTGCGGGTAAGTACCATGCTTAAATTTAGTGCGCTTGACTTTGCCGAGGCTTATCTTTTGCTTCTGCTCAGAGCTGCGGAAGAAGGTGTCGGAGGAGACCGCGGCGAAGGAGGCCCTCCAGGCCGTATACGCGTCCTTGCAGAGGGACCACGACGACTTGGAGGAAGCCGCCATAGCCGCGTGCCAGGGTGCCGAGGGTGAGGGCGGCCAGTCTGGCAGTTCGCTGGTCAGTCGCCTGAGATCTTTAGGTGACCGAGCGACTCAAAGGCGCCCTGCGCCTCGGCGTCCAGAAGGCCCTCGCCGTAGTCTCGACGCACTACATCGTCGACTTTGAGCACCTGGCCACAGGCTACATCGTCCCCGACGGCGACGATGACGCCAAGATAGAGGCTATGGAGCAGGCCGACGCAGGTGCTGAGGGTGCTGCTACTACCTTGGCCGGGCTCTTCAAGGGCGACCTCTTCCCCGACGCCGCGGATGATGGAGATGAGGGCGAGCACGGCGAGGAAGGAGGCGGTTCATAGATAGCCTGGGCCACGGGGCCAAAATAGATTAGTTAGGATTTTGTCCAGATCTTGTCCTCTGATGTAAAGAACATCATCTTAACAACATGGCCGTTTGAGGCATTCGTGTATATTCGCGTGTTGTTTTTTCTCTACTCGTTTGAGGCGCGCCGAAGCAGACTGGCAAGTCGATTTGCCCGAGTGGCTGAACTCGCTTTCCCGGGGCGACGCCATGAAATGGCGACGCGCTGGGACGCAGCTTGTCTAGACCGATCCCCATGAGCTCGAGGGTGTGGGCATACAGAATGTTGAGGCTGCTGCCTCCGTCCATGAGCACTTTGGAGAATCGGGTGTTGCCAATGATGGGGTCGACAACGAGTGGGTATAGACCCGGGTTTGGGATGTAGTCGGGGTGGTCGTCGCGGCTGAAGGAGATGGTATCCTCCGACCAGTCGAGGTAGGATGGTGTAGCTTTAGTGACGGAGAAGACTTCTCGGCGCTCCCGCTTGCACTGCCGAGCGGTCATGTTTGCCGTAGGCTCGCCGAAGATGAAGAAAACGCTCTCCACCGAGGGTAGCCGTCGCCGCCCTTGTCGTCCTCGTCCCTTTCCTTCTTGGCCTCGTCCTTACGGCCGAGACGGTCGAAGTACTTGCGGAGCATGTCACACTCCTCGAGGGTGTGATTGACCTTGCCCTTGTGGTAAGGGTAGGATTTCTTGAGCATGTCATCGAATAGTCCGCCACCTCGAGGGGGCCTCGAGCACCTTTGCCATCGGGGGTGACGATGAGGGCTTCGTCAGAGTCCTCCTCTTGCCCCTGACCGCGCTGGTTAAGCGGGCCCTTCTTCTTGCCTTTCTTGCCGCGCATGGGCTTCTTCGGGGTTTCCTTGGCTTTGCTGCCCTCCGCGGGCGCGTCCACCTTGCGTTTGCCCCTTTCGTTGTCGAAGATACCGTCAACTGCCTCTTCGCCAGAGGCGAAGTTGGTCGCTATGTCGAACAGCTCGTTTGCGCTGGAGGGAGGGTTCCGTCCCAGCTCGCGCACGAGATCCCTGCACGTGGTGTCCAGATGAAAGGCACTAATGACTTCGGAGTCCTTGACGCTGGGGAGCTCAGTGCACTACTTGGAGAAACGCCGGATGTAATCCCGCAGAGGCTCGTCAGGTTGCTGACGACACTCTCGGAGATCCTAGGAGTTCCCAGGGCGCACGTACGTGCCCTGGAAGTTTCCCACGAAAGTCTTGACCAGGTCGGACCAGTCGTGGATCTGGTTGGTCGGAAGATGCTCAAGCCATGTTCGCGCGGAGTCTGCGAGGTGCAGAGGAAGGTTGCGGATGATGACCGCGTCATCAGCCGCGCCACCCAGTTGGCACGCCAGGCGGTAGTCGTTGAGCCAGAGCCTGGGATCCGTCTCTCCCGAATACTTGGTGAGTGTGGTGGGCTGCCGGAAGCGTGGGGGGAATGGAGCAGCGCGGATTTCCCGGCTGAACACACGGGTGTCCGGAGGCTCCAGTGATAGACTCCTATCCTCCTTGCGATCGTAGCGCCCACCACGTCAAGGGTGGTAGCCGTGAGCGGCACCGTCCTGGTTCAGGACGTTGCGGGCGTCGCCGTCGTGGGCGTTGCCGCGTGTGTCCCGAAGCCGGTCCTTCACGGGAGTCGTCTTGACACGGTCGTGTACTGACAGTGCCTTCGCCTTGTTCGCCGGTGGGGTATGCACCGAGGCTTCATGGTCTTGCCGCGCCGCCTCATCAGCCCTTGTCGAGGCCACTGAGCGCTGCCGAGATGCGGAAATCTCGGCCTGCTGTACTGCAGCTTCCTCGAGGAGCACCTGTGCCTCTTTGCGCAGGTTGCGGCCCTCGGGCGTAGACGGCTCGGGCATCGCCCGGATTAGAAGTGCCGCCGCGGTGATCTTCTGGCTGGCCCTGGGCAGAGCCAGGGGACTTCCTTCGCGGCCGTCCGCCAGGATCTGCTGCTGGGCGACACGTCCCGCCTCTCGAGCTTTCGTGCCGCGACCGGCACGTTCTTGCTCGAGGGTGCGACGCAGTTTCTGCGTATGTTGACGCTCTTCCTCGAACTTGGCTTCAAGCTCTCGGAGTTGCGCCAGCTGAGCTTGCTGCTCTGCTGCGTTTGCCGGGGTGGATGGCCCGGTCGCCGCAACTGGATCCGCCGCGGTCATCGCGGCACGGGTTGCGTCAGCTGCGACGTCGTCGTCATCGCCAGGCTCCCCTGTCAGAGCGACGAAGCACTCCCGAGTTGGATCGTAGTCCCCCTCGCTGGAGTCGTCGGAACAGGCGAGGCAATAGTCCGCCGCAGCCTGAAATGACAAAGCATTGAGATCACGGACCCCGGAGTAGTCCCACTCCGGGTTCATGCGACCTCGCGCGGTGATTGACTCCTCGTCCGAGGAGCCAGGGTATGAGCTGTCAGGCGTAGACGCGATGAGGTTGAGGATCAAGAGCAGATGATGCCCAGTCAAATCCTCATACGTGCTCATGCTGGTGCTGACAGATGTCGCGTAGGTCATGGTAGAGGACCGCATCCCGTAAGGGAGCGGCGGTGGCCTTGCCGCGCCTCCTGTCAGCGTCGTCGCTGGTGTTGGCAGCGAAGGGGCGGCGTTTCCCCTAGTGGCGCCAGTTCGTGGTACGCTCGCCTCGACCCACGCGGGGGGAGGGGGTGCCACTCTGCGCCGCTCGATGCGCGCCTGCCGTGCACGCCGACCCGTGCGGCTCTGGCGTCGTGGTGGTTGCGTAGGGACGTCGGAGTTGACTCTTGGTGGGAGGCGCTCCATGAGGTAACCGTTGCCAGTCGCCCGAAACTCGAGGCTCCCGAACCAGATCACGTACCCAGCTGGGAACGGATCCGACACGCCCATCGGAAACGGGTTTGGCCTACCCGCCATCTGGAGATCGACTGGGAGACAGAAGAAAGTTATCACGCAGCCCCCTACCTAGCGCGCCAACTGTCGGTGTCCGGACCTCGCGGTCTAGCACCAACTAGTGAATGTGCTGCGTGTTCCTGATGCAAGAGAAATACAATGTCACCGGGTTTATCCTGGTTCCGGCCGACGAGGCCGTACGTCCAGCAGAGGGGTATGCACTATATTACTTGCACCTAGGTGCTCGTAGTAGGGGGTACAAGCTGTGGCGAGAGAGGGAGGGAAGCTTCCAAGTCCCTTGATGCGCTGGGGTTTGATTGAGGCAAGTGCCAATATCGGGTGGTGTGTGAGTGTGCGCAGAACTGTCCGGGGTCCCCCCATGTAGGGTGTTCGCCGCCTCCTTTTATAGATCAAGGAGGGGAGAATTACACGTGTAGGATATCTATAGGTCGTCCTTTCTCCCCCCGGTCCGGGGGAGAACAGTTGGTCTTCCTTGTCGCCGAGCGTCGCCGGGCGTGGGCGCCGTCCTCTGTCCGTGCCCAAGGCGTGTCCGCGTGCTGTAGCCCAAGTAGACGGCGTGGCGGTGACTGCTGGGGGCGCAGCGCTCTACGCTGAATGAGGTGGTGTTCGATGGTGCCGAAGGCACCGGCCTTTCCTAGGTCAAGGGTCGTACTGTTGTTCGAGGGTCGTCGTCCTTGCCCACTGAGGGTCTTGCAAGAGAGAAAAGCACAAGGAGTAGATGGCACAGTGGTCGGAGGTGTCAGGCAAGTCCGCACAGAGCTTCGTAGCCCTGCCCCGCGCCGGGAATAGCGGTATAGTGGTCGGCGCAGGCTGAGGGGACGCCGATCACGTCCACTGTGCGGTGTGATAGCCGACGCCAGCTGACGCCGTCTGACACCTGCCCTATGCCGTGGAGTGATTGACGAGTAAATGCGCCCCGTCCCATCGGGTGGTTGGGCCGCAGTCCCCGCCCGTTGAGGGTGGTCTCGAGCGAGGCGGAGATCCCCCCGCGCCGAGGCCCTGCGGGGGGCTCGGTAGAGGGGGCCTCGAGCGAGGCGGAGACTGCCTGCGCTTCGAGAGCTCCCGGCGGAGGGCCCTCGAGCGAGGCGGAGGAGGCTCCACAGCCAGCGAGGCCTCGAGAGGGCCGTGCCGTGATAATGGGCCGTGGGCCGATGGTGTTTTGGGCCTTCCGTACCGGAAAAAGCTTTCTTGTGTCCGAGTTTGGGGAGAGGTCCGGCCCGAGTGCCAAATCCCATTTGCGTGTGTTGAGGGCGCTTTTAGCCCAAGGTTAGGGTGCCCCATAATCATGGTACCCGACAGCCTTGTTGAAATTTAGCTCCAGGTAGCTCAATCTCAATTCATTTATGTGATGTTAGAAATGTAAGAAAGTGCTATATTTTCTATGTTGGAGTGCTGAAACCCATAAAATGGTAATTTCATTTGGATGACAAGCTAATGTCAATGTGAATTCTTCCCCTTAGAATACAGATTTTTGTCATTATTTTAAAGCTTGAACTGAAGCCCCCCATTGTTTTTCAGTTCTGCTGGTGCCTCATCACCTGCTATGCAAGCTAACATTGGCAGACAAGCTTCCAGAGTTGACTCATCATCACAAGTTGCTGCACATGTCTATCATCCTTCCCACAGTTTTGATGCTGCTGGAACTGCTATGGATTCTGCGCCATCATGTAGACCATGGGAACGTGGAGACTTACTTCGTCGACTGGCAACATTTAAACCTTCAACTTGGGCTTCCAAGCCAAAGGTATCTTCCATTGCTGTAGCTGTTGCAGTGTAAAGTACTTGTGTCATTTCACATGCTTTAGGGTCTCTCTTGTGTCGTGTCTCATGTACCATATATTGCTTCTATGGGCTGTGGTATACAACTAATAGACTCGTTCATTCCTCTCCTTCACTCAAGTTACCACTGTAACTAACCCATAACACAGTGATAATTTTGGTCGTGCATTTCTTGACACCTATATCATTTGCTGGTGACAATAATAAAAATCATATCATAACTCTTAAATGTAGCAATCATAATCCATATCATTATGCACTTACAGAACCTCCCCTCTTTGGTATCGGCTATAAGCCTATAGCATAAAAGTTCTTGCTTCGATATATTGAAATTCAGATGAAGTTACTTTTTCACCATTCTGCTCATTGCGAGTGGCATTTGAATACTTTACTAAGCTTGCAATCGAATGTTGCTTTCAGCAGCTGTCAATCAGATCACATAATTACTACTCTTGCTAACACATTTTGGTGAGAAAATTGCTATTATAGGACTCCAAACAAGTGGCTTCGCTAAAATAGGACTTCTAACATGCGCTTCAATGAAATAGAACCCGAAACATTTGCACTTCGGAATATGATTGTCAACATGATAAGTTTTACTATGTGGCGCAATGCGACTGTCCTAGTTAGACTATCCAACTCAGTAACCTACTAACCTTGTTTTTCTCTAATGTGATGTCTGGTTGCCATGTTAGTCTGGCCAGGGATTGCTGGATGCTTGCTTAACGTTTATAGAGATCCTTCAATTCCTGATTTTCTTAATATTAGTTATGTCATGCAAAATTACTTTTCCCAGGCTGCTAGTTCATTGGCCTGTGCTCAAAGAGGTTGGGTGAACATTGATCTGGACAAAATTGAATGTGAATCATGTGGTGCACATCTTATATTCAATGCATTGATGTCCTGGTCTCCGGTTGAAGGTATGTTCTTTCTTGGTTCACTTTTTGATGGATTTACTACCATGCAAAGTAGCTGGTCGTTATGTGTACCCGTTTTATGTTTGTTTGCACTGTTACTAACTGTAAGAGAGGAGAGTTCATTTTGTTTTGAGTGACCATCTATAATCTAGAGCATCAACTTAATTCCCTTTACGATAATAAGCTATCTACATGTTTGGCTAGGGAAAAATGTTTGTTTGAATGTCTTGTGCATTTTTTTTTTCAAACCATGATATTGTGCATTCAATTATGCAATGAATTAACTATGACAGCTAGCTTTTTTATCGGTGCATTTGCCAATGTTAATATTTCACCCTGTAATGTACGTTGATGAGTTCAGTTTGACAGCTAAAATAGTTTAGAAGTTGAGTCAGATCATATATGTATTCACTGTCGTAAGCGCAAACCACTAGAGAAAAGGTAATCATGAATTTGATGTACACATTTAATGAGGAAAAAAATGCTTGCGCAAAATAATTATGAACAGGGGTGAATATCTGGGGAGAGAGTAGAGTTTATATACAAGGCATGTTACAGTGATTTCAATCATCTCATGCGGCTATAAACAAGATGATTCCAAGTTAGAAAACTAAACAAGTCCATAAACTACTCTGATCCTGGCCCCTCCATTTTCACAAGCATGTTGCATCAGATAATCAGGATTCTGATTGTAGCATCGACATGCACCTTTGTCATCGAAACCTTGCGCAGAGATTTTGGTTCTCACGTAACGATGTGTGGATATACAATTTTGAATTATTGGTTTAGTAACATCTGATATAACCAAAATTGAAAAACCGTCAGCAATTTCATAACTACTTTCACTAGTCTGACTGTTATTACTTTTGTCTTATTGTTGTGCTAGGCTGGAAATAGATCAGTACATCTCTTTGCAAACTGAATTTTGTTCAGCTTTGAAACCTTTCTTTGTATGTTCTATTAGTTGCAAGTGCTGGAGAAGCCTTTGCTGAGCAGCTTGATGCAGCACACCAGAATAGTTGTCCCTGGAGAGGCAATAGCTGTGCTGACAGCTTGGTTCAGCTCCCCCTTACCCAATCAGCTCTTATTGGAGGTTTTAAAGATCGCTGTGACGGGCTTTTACAGTTTACCTCTCTTCCTGTGATTGCATCATCTGCAATTGAGAATATGAGGATGGCCAGGAGCGCACAAATTGACCGTCTATTATCCCAGTCGATTACCTTTCTATCTGGTGTGCTGGGTTGCAAAGCAGAGTGCACAGCAGGAGTTGAAATACATCAAGATGCCTCTTGTGACTATTCTCAAGTATGTTTCTCTCTTTTCATGTACACACACTATATTTTAATTTGTAGCGCTACCATGCTATTATTTTGCACTGCATCCAGTATGTGTATCCTTCTTTAATTTAGGCGCCTGTTATTAATGAATTTGTAGGCACAGAAGCTTATAGGCCTGTGTGGATGGGAGCCTAGGTGGCTTCCAAATGTTCAAGACTGTGAAGAAAATTCAACCCATTCGGCTAAAAATGCACCCTCAGTTGGACCTGATGAACCATTCTATCCCCATTTTGTTGACCATATCAAAAATTCGTTTTCTGCATCAGCCAAGAGAGATAAGGGGAAAGGCAAATTGCCCCTTAGAGATTCTGGATGCAGCATGAGGTCACCACTGTTAGATTGTAGCCTGTGTGGAGCTACAGTCCGGATGTGGGACTTCAAACCTGTGCTTCGTCCTTCTCGTTTGAGTCCAAATAACATTGATGTGCCTGAAACAGGCAGAAAGCTAACACTGACACGCGGGATTAGTGCTGCTAGTGGGATCAATGAGTGGGTTGCTGATGGGGTGGAAAGAGGTCAAGATGAAGGGCGTGATGAAGCAGCAACCAATGAGGGGAAATCACCATCAATTATTGGAGTAGACCTCAACCTAACAATGGCTGGAGGATTACCATCACCTCGATCTGCCACGCCTGCTGCATCCGAGCGGTTCAATAATGGAGGAATGGGAAGGGATCTTATGATCGGACAACCTACAGGCAGTGAAGTTGGTGATTGTGAGATCTCATATGAGTCCTGTGGTCCGAGTTCAAGGAAGCGTAACCTTGAGGAAGGTGGGAGCACAGCTGACAATCCACAAGACAGGCTACAGCATGCGGACAGCATAGAAGGAAATTTCATTGATCATGATGGTGAGGAAGTTGATGATGCCGCACAAGATTCAGATGTCCCGAATAAGAAGTCCCGTGGGCTTGATTTGTTTGATGCCTATCGTCCATCTTCGGGAGCTGGCCCCAGTAGAAACTTGTCCTTTGACCCTGATGTGGGGGCTGGTATGCTCAGTCCCTCTAGGACTATTGACCTAGCAGTTGAGCGTCCGGCTGCTAGAGATTCTTTGAGGGCATCTTCTGTTATTGCAATGGATACTGTTCGTACTTCTGAGGAAGATTCTATGGAGAGTGTCGAGTATTATCCAGGTGATGGTAATGATACCGATATGCCTTCTTCTAGTGCACATAGGAACATTGAAATGAATGATGTCTTGGATCTTAACTATAGCAATCATGCACAGCAAAGTGCTAATGCACATGCTGCTGCTGGAAGTGATGCAAGAGAAATAGGAGGGAGCAGTATAAATGAAGGGGAGGAAGTGATCAATGCTGAAACTGCACCTGCTTTTGGAAGGGATCAACTTAGTATCGGAATTAGTGGTGGAAGCGTTGGCATGGGAGCTAGCCATGAGGCTGAAATTCATGGAAATGCTGCATCTCTGCATAGAGTTGAGAGTGTTGTTGGTGATGCTGAACCTATTGCTGAACTTACTGAGACAATGGGGCAGACAGGTGAATCAGGTCCAGGACCTGGATTAATGGATGAATTTGTACCTGAAGAAGTAAATCGAGAAGAACCTCATGGAGACAGCCAAGATATGGTGTCTCGGTCAGTGGGCCAAGCTGACAGTGGTTCAAAAATATATGGCTCTACCAAAGCTGATTCTGTTGAAAGTAGAGAAAAGATAGGTCATGCAACTGGTATTGAGAGCAGCATGCGCCCTTCCCTTTCTTGCAATGCAGGGATGTGTGCTGGTTTTGATCCAGCTAAAGACGATGTGACACAGTCTGGCCGCAAAATACTTACTACTGATGATGCATTAATGGGGCTAGATTATGATCCTGGGAATGGATTAGGTACATTCTTTTGCTAGATACAACCTTAACTGCATCATTTTCCATGGTTCCATGCTGGCATTTTATCGTTAACATTGATTTGTTTGGGATACTCGTTGATCATGCTTTTAGCTATATTTTCAAGCATCTTTTGCAGTAAAATCCTTTGTACAGGTGTTTTGCCAATGAATTGAACATGATCCAATACTATAAGCATCCCTACCCATATGTTTTTTTATCGTTAGGCCTTCATTTTTTTATAGAAGTTATTTTTTTTTCCTTTTTCCTTGGTGGGTCATGTTTGGTTTCATATGTAGCCTACCCCAGCTGGCTTGGGACAGAAATGGTTTGTTACTGTTGTTAATATACCTTTGTTTGATTCTGTTTATGCTCAGTTATATGCCTTCTGCTTGTATGAATAATTTGTTATGTTCATCTCAGGAGCTACTAATGGAGAAAATGACTATGAAGCGGGTCTGCTGGAATTTGATCCTGTTAAGCATCACAATAGTTACTGTCCTTGGGTGAACGGAATTGTTGCAGCTGCTTGCTGTAACAACTTTGGCTCCAGCTCAAGTAGTTCAGCACTCTCCGGTTGGCAGTTAACTATAGATGCACTTGATACGTTCCATTCACTCGGTCAAGCTCAAAATCAAATTATGCAATCTGACTCTGCAGCTTCATTATATATGGTAAAACTGGCTCATCTAGTTTTTTTAGTTGTGTCTAAAAATCAGTAGCAATGCTTATCCTCACTGAATCTGCCATTTGTATTGTCGGGTGGCCACAAGTAATGGATTATCTTATATAACTCTACATGGTGTGTTGCAGGGTGACCAGATAACCAATAACCGCAGGCTAGGGAGAAGGCCTTCTGTGAGCAGAAGCTATGGAAAATGCTGACACAAACTCATGTACCTTAAGTGTTACGTAGACACAAATAACATTCCAGAAGTTCCAGATTGGTGCAACAGGAGAAACCAAATAATAGTCCATTTAAGATAGTCTCTGAAGATTGGTGTCGTGGTGTGACCTTATAGTACCTTGTGCTGTCGCATCGATATATGTATTTATTACAAAATAGTTGATTCAACATATATAGTATTCACATGACAGGAAGTTCAAGCAATCTATATATTTTATGGCAAACTCGAATTTCATATTCACATCTTCTCACTGTTCTGATTGCATCCCCGTGACCCCGTCCTTACCTGGTGCTATATTTATGCCCGTTTTTTTGTTCCAACTAGTAGAGTGTATGTGCGGCACGCACATGTTTTAAAAAAACCATCAATACCATGTCCTTGTTACATTCCGACATGCACATATAGAGAGAAATGCACAAGGTACACCAAACCTCTCAAACACATTTGACCATTAGGTACATATCAGTTAACTGATCAGACCAGAAGGTTTTCAGTACCACATCTTAACTTATGGTCTTACAATAAGTGGACTTAAAAGTAATGGTTCACCCCATCTCTTTATCACAAGCCCAGGCACGTGGTTGAGCTCATCCATATCCATATATTTCAAGTAAAGCTGATAGTAAGAAAAATATCTTCCACTTATATGGAACTGAGAAAAATTACGACACTAAGATATACTGATATTTTTACATCTTACACGTGCTGCAAAAGAGAAAAAACTACAATAGAGGGCCTCAAAAGAGAGTATCAATTCTTAAACAAGAATAAATCATAAAACCAAATAAATATTTTACAGCCAAGAACAAGTCCTAAAATAAAATAAAATAAAGATTATGTAGCCACATAAAAAAAATGAAATCTGGATCTTACAACAATGCCTGGAGTTTCAATTTGTAGAGACATTAAACTTCCATTTTTCAGAAAAGTTGCATGATATCATGACATATTCCAAACAAATTGACTTTTTATCATGCTGGTATTAGGAGGTATTTGTAAGGAGGAAGCATACATTTCAGATTTCAGATGAGCTAACAAAAAAGGTAGCGTGTGAGAAGCATTTTTAAGTAGGAGCTACATATAGTGATGACCTTCAAATTCAAAAGAATGGAATAGAAAAGGAACAGCTTGCACTGGAAAGCTTACTGAATTGTAATACATTATATTGTTCCAAAATATATCTCTGAAATTATCTGTGCAGTGTTACCTTCACATGAGAATTGTTCCAGAATAAAAAAACCATACATGTATAAAAATTGTTATTGGAAATGAAAAAAAACCATTTTTAAATGGACACCTAGGAGCTCTCTGCCGTACATGTTACAGCTTATTTGGTTACAGTGCAAATTATTCTCAACCACATAACGACAGTAGCAGTTCCACAATGATTGCAAAACTGAGGGTAATATTTTTAGCATATTCAACCATCCTAAGGTGACACTATTGCACTTCAAACACGGCACGACACAGAGCTACATTTTGTAGCTACGAATCAGGATCTAGAGGGGAAATAAACAGTGAATTCCTATCATAAATGCTTCACATTAAGCCACCAATTATTCATGCTTGGAATAAGAATCAAATCAATGCTATATTACAAGAAAACATTTGTGATCACAATAGACCGGTCAGTGCAAATCTATGCAGTCCCAACATACCTTTCCCTTCTCATTCAAAACTGTTTCCCTCCTTACAGATGCATGGATTGTTTCAAAAAGAGTTATCTACATCTGATGGCCAAATCCCACTGATGCACCAAGCATCAAATTCATATAGCTCAAATTCAGACAAGATTTTCATTGTTAATACCAGATACGAATGATATATCCATCCAATAATAAATGGTAAAATTTTCAGTGGCAGAACCAGAAAAGCATTTCTTTGCCTAGCCCTAAGAGATCTCATAATGAAGTGAGATTGAATTATCTATGAGATTTATCTCTGGTTTTTTCCGTAGTAAATCAATTCACGAGTACAAATGTAATATAAGGTATTAAACCAGAAATATTGTTATATGAGAATTAAAATCAGAGAGAGAAAGCCAAGCTGTTGATGCAATCATAATGGTACATAACCTGAAAGCAGGTCCCAGAGCCGCTGCCGCAACCGCTATTGGACTTCTGTAAACTGAATATGGAAAAAAAAAGGTCCAACACCTCCTGCCGCTGGCGTTGCCAAGCAGTTAGAACAGAGCAGTTAGAACACACTACTTGTTATCTTGAAACAACAATATATTCCTAACATGCTGGTACTTATATCTCCTGCTTGGTTTCGTCCACACTAATGATAAGGACAAATTTAGGGTATGCTCGATCATGCTCATACTCATACCACTGAGCATAAAAACAAGATCACGAGGACTAATATATTTGATTGAGAAGCCATAAATTATGCATCCACGTGCTAACAAGTCTGTCCCCTAGTTATATGCATGTGTGCCGGCTGAATTTGGCAATGAAAGGACAAATGGCAGCTTTAGATGGTATTTTTTTATCTAACCCTAGTCATTTGTTCCTGATCAACGGGCTCACAGCCAGTTGCTGGTTTCCTTGACCAGGCCGACCAAGGCATCTGGCATCAACATGCAAGGGCGACGGTTCTAGTTCACTGGAGGTATGCAAAACCAAGAAACGGTTTATAGAGTTGGACACCAACAGGCAAAACGGAAGGAGAGGATGACGAAGAACTCACTTGCGATCCCACGACCACAGAATGATGACTCGTTGGGCACAGGTGTGACGCCCTCGGAGGTGTCGTCGCCCCAGCCACACGGACGTTCTTGACAGCGGCGGCGCTACGTTGATCAGCAGGCTACACCTCATAGACCAGGCAGAGGCGTCGTAGGGATCCTGACGTCAATTGTTGCCATGAATAAAACTATCTATACCAAATCTTTCAACAGGATCAGAGGCAGCTTACACATCCAGGTGTCATTGCTAGCTTCCAAGCTGAGAGATTCTGCTGGGTGAAAGTAAACTGCAAAACTAACATGATCAACTCTATAGTGTAATAAAGTACAACGACATTATCATACACAAGGAATAAAAACACATATAATCTGAATTCTGAAAGTTTGTATACAGGTAGACACTACAATATAAGAAAAATAATTGTTTGCTTACTTTATCGAAATCTTTTACAAGATTGGTTTCAATAGAAGAATTGTTTTCATATTCTTCCCACAGCTAGCCCCTTAATCTCATCAGCTGCAAAACAACAATATTATCATTTTTTTGAGTTGGAAATTTCTACATGAACAATTAACACAAAAAAAACAACATAAACCTATTGGACCACCACCAAGAACTTCACACATTTCATCTAGAGCTGCTTGTTCCCGCGGCTTTTTTCAGCCTTAGTTATACCATCAGATGGGGTAATGTCACTAACTGAAGATTTGAGTTTTTAGAATATCTGAGTTGTACTTAGCTGAAGATCCACTACTGTGGATGAATTAGGCATTTAGGCTAATAAGGTATTGGCAGATTAAGTGCAGTTTCATGAGATGATATAACCGCATTGAATAGACAACACAGCAACAGTTTGTGTGATGAATGGTGTACATGACCTACCTTCAGCAATGTCATGCACAATAGTAATTTTGATACTAAACCAACCTGAATAGACGGCAGTGATGGCGGCACGAGGAGTAGACGGGACCGCTGACCTGCTTGCAGAACAGCGGCGAGGAGGGCGGCGTGAGAGGCAACGCCGTACTCCATCTCCTGAGCAATTAGGTACCACCAATATGCAAAAAAAAGCCACTCATTTAATTCGATATTTTGATATGATACTAATTTAAATTTTGATATAAAAGAACAATACTGTACCAGTTTTGTAATGGCATCTGCAATCAGGTCATGAGCTTTCTCCTCTATAACCTAAAGGCAGGAACCAAGATTTCAAATATAACATAATAGTGGATCCCATTTTGAATGTCAAAAAAAGACAAATACTTATTTCTTCAGTAATGCCTTCTGTGCATCAAACATGAACACTAATCAGAAGACATAATTGGATCTATTTAAATATTTTATGATCAAAATGGAAGTTCACAATTTAATCTGATGTACTATTGAATTCTAATTTATCTCAATGTCCAAGACTTAATTGGATCTATTTATATCAGCGAGACCTCTAGGATATGCATACATTCAAATATTTTAGTAAAAGAAGACAGTAGCTCTACGGAATAACAATACTTGGTTAACTCAGCACATGAGTTAAAGACAAAAGTACTGCTAGCTTGAAACTGGTTAATTATACAAAAATAAAACCATGCAGCTTGAAACTTGGAATCCATCGGTCAACTCATCATTGAAACAAGGTACGTCTGCTCACTCTAGATAACATCCCCGTTGCAAGTAACAGATCCCATGAGTAGCTTATGCTCATCAGAGCATCAATGCTAACCAGAATAGTTATTACCAATAACTATTCTAATAAGAAATTGAGCCTACTCCTAACTCCTAACTCTGATCCTCGGATTCAGAACATGCGAGATTGGGATTACTGTAACCACATTCAGATTTAGCATCAAACGCTCTAGGACTCGATCGGCAGCAATAGCAATTTGAAAAGAGGACGGCACTAGAACAGAGCACTCACGTCTCATGTTGCCCTCCTTATGCACCTCTGCTGTCCTTCTCTGCCGAGCTCTCTGGCTTGTCCGCCGCCGCCACAGCCTTGGCCGCCTTCTCCGCGCCAGCCGCTGCCTTCCACCTCCGCCTTCGTCTTCGCCTCCCTGGCCGCCCTCTCCTTGGCCTCCACATCAGCCCTAGCGGTCGTCGCCATCGCCCAGACCTTGCTCACCGCGGACGGGTCACGGAATAGGCCTGGCCGGCAAGCGAGACGCCGACGGTCGCCTGGAGAAACGGCAAGGCGCCGCCGCACCGCTCCAGCAGCGCGGCGAGGGCCCCTCCACAATCGCCGCCGCCTACTGTTGCTGCTGCCATGGCTGGGCCGCCACGAGCATTTCGGCCGCCGCGATGTCGCCGAGGCGCACGGCGAAGCACGAACCTCCTCGGCGATGGAGTCCGCCTCTATCCGAATCTCCTCGGGCCGGCGGCCCCGCGAGAGGTCATTGACAGCCGAGACGGCCTTGGCACGGGCTTCCTCGACGACGGAGTCCGCCTCCATCTGGATCTCCTCGGTCCGCCGGCCCGCCGGAGCGCGTCCAGCACGCGGCGCAGCGCGGCGTGCACACCCCCCCCCCCCCCTCCGGAGATGCCTCCGCCCGCCGTCCGCCCCTGCTCTCCAAGCCGCCGGCCGCCATGGATGGGGATGGGGGCGGCGCTGTGGCCTGCGGACGGGGAGGAAGGCGATGGAGGGGATCGAGGGGCGGCGCTGCGGCCTGCACACGGGGAGGAGGGCGGCGCTGCTGCTGCAGACGGGAAGTTTGACGGGATTGGGATGGGATCACGCCGGCCGCGATCCTCGCGCGGAATTCACGGGCGGATTTGGGCACGGCGGGCGCCGATGGATGAGGGGCGACGAGGGCCAGGCAAACGCTGGCGGCGGGTACACGAAGGGGTCCGCGATCTCCGTTGGAAAAACCACGTGACCAGCGCGGCGGCTCCGCGAGGCGGGTGAAAAAACCGGTGTGAAGGGGTGGGTAAAACCGTGGCGTGGGTACAATCTCGCGGTGAAAAAAATCGGAGGGGGGACGGGCGCGCGGCGCCGATTGCACTGGCGAGGGGGTTGTTTTCAGTCTGCCATGTTTCCGGTCGAACAATTTGTGTTTACACGTGGGTCTCAAAGTATGATTTGTGAGTGAGTATGAAAGTTAAATTTGGTGATGAATATTTCAATTGTTATGAATTTTTATAGTATAGATATATAGATAGATAGATAATATCTTTTCCGGTTCCTTGTTTCTGACGGCCTTTTCGTTTGTGCGGGGTGCTACCTGGAGGGGCGATCACCCTCGTCAAATCCCAGCGGCCAATGAGCACCTCCCAGAGTGCCAGGTCATCAGCAACGACCAGATAAAGAAGTGGATGAGATGCCACTTCACTCCCGCTGCATCCTCGTCTTCCCCCTGCCCTGCACGTCGGACGGAGCTTCTCCAAATCAATCTTGAAGGGGAGCGATTCACATCACAGGAGCGATGCCGCTCTGCAGCTTCTACGCCTCCACCTCCCTCCCCGTCGCCAAGCCGCAGCAGTCCGTCGCGTCCTCTAATAAGCCTCACTCCACCGCCGCGGCCTCCGTGGCGACCACCGCGCCGACGCGCAGCGCGACGGCGACTGTGTCCACGGCCACGGCGGCGCTGTCGCTGCACCTCCCCGAGCTGCCGTCGCAGGTGAAGGACAAGATCCTGAGCCTGGAGCTGATGGGCGTGGACTACGGGCGCGCGCTGGAGCTGAACCCTGCGCTCCGCGACGCGGCGCCGGAGTCCATCCACGCGGTGGTGTCCTTCCTCCAGTCCCGCGGGCTCCACTTCAAGGACCTCGGCCGCGTCTTCGGCATGTGCCCGTCCGTGCTCACCGCCAGCGTCCGCGCCGACCTCCGCCCCGTCTTCGCCTTCCTCTCCGAGGACCTCGGCGTCCCGGAGTCCGCGCACCGCCGCGTCGTCGTCAAGTGCCCGCGCGTGCTCGCCTGCAGCGTCCGCGACCAGCTCCGCCCCGCGCTCATCTACCTCTGCCGCCTGGGCTTCCGGGACACCCGCGCGCTGGCGCTGCAGGACCCCATCCTCCTCGTCTCCAGCGTGGAGCGCACCCTGGCGCCCAAGCTCCAGTTCCTGGCCGGGCTCGGCATGTCCCGGGACGACGCCGTCGCCATGGTGCTGCGGTGCCCGGCGCTCTTCACCTTCAGCATCGAGCGCAACTACAGGCCCAAGTTCGAGTACCTGGTGGAGGCCATGGGCGGCGGCGTGGAGGACATCAAGGCGTTCCCGCAGTTCTTCGCCTTCAGCCTCGAGAAGCGGATCGCGCCGCGCCACCGCGCAGTGGAAGAGGCCGGCGTCACGATGCCGCTGCCGGACATGCTCAAGGCCACCGACGAGGAGTTCACGGAGATGCTCGAGAAGGAGCGGAGGCTGCAGGAGCAGGCCGCAGCGACAGACTGAGCGCGCCGCCATACCCTGCACGACGGGGTACGCTTCGTGTGCTTTTACTGGCGCGGCGGTTCGCGCATGATCCTAGGAATTCAGCCGCCGTTTCCATGGCGAGTGTCCTGGCCATGCCGGTAGCCAAGTAGCCATTTGATTTGAAGAACTAGCAGCCTGTACATATGCATTGATATTATTTGGTGGTCACGGCACGTAGCTATGAGAGAGATGGCATTCCTTTCTGCAATTTGTAAGTACTGAGCAGCAGGTCGTGTCTTATGTACATATGCTATGTATCAAGTATTCAAGTTCATCAGATGTAAGATCGTATGTATAGTTCTACTCATAACACGCGTGCTGCAAAGTGATGTCAAAAACTACGGTTAAAAACACAGTGTGTCACATGTCTGAATTCAGGTGCAGCTCACTTCTTTTTTCTTTCTTTCTTTTTTTTTTTGCGAAGAAGCTCACTCACGAGCCATGAGGTTGATTCCGAGCTTAATAAACTACCACAGTTTTTTTATTGAAAAAGGTAACTGTAATATAGGCAAAGGCATACGAGTTTTAATTATATCAGAACTGTTTTGGTTAGGTGTGTTCGATCTTCCGACTCGACATTGATGTTCACATTTTTTTTCACTAACAGAAGACATGCCAGTTAATAGCAAGATGTCTCAGCTAATCTTTCAGAGGTATTCACAAAGATAGTACGTTGCGTTCATACATATGTTTTTTTTTTGAGATTGTTCATACATATGGGTAGGTATGTTTAACAGAAGACATAGCCGTGTTTTTTGAAGAAAAAATGTTTAAAAGTGGAAGACATGAAGTTCAGGCAGGTCTGACTGTCTGAGGACGTCTGTGTGTAAAGAGAAACTCAGAAATTGCCGACGGTTTCATTTTTGTTGGCCCAACAATACGGCCCAGAACAATGCTATATCCGGAGGCCCACCAGAAACCCTAATTCTCTAGCTGGCCCGCGATAAATACTGCCGCAGCGCGCCGCCCCTCCGGCGGTTGCTTTACGCCTTTACCCCCTCCGCCTCGCGCCCTTGGCGGAGCGGAGCGGCGAGCCGTCGAGTTCTTCCTCTCCCGCCTGTCGATCGTCCTCGGCTCCCATGTTTTCTCCTCCCTGTTGCCGCCCTTCCCTCACCCGCGCTCGGTCGTTTGCGCGTTCATTCACTCTGGTTTTACTGAATCTTCGAAACGCGTCGTGTTGTTTTCCCCTTCTGTTAATTTTGGTGATTTGGCGACCTCGTTGGATGCCTTGGAGGATGATGATATGGTTTTGTCGCCCCAGTCTTAGGATCCGGCCTCCGGACCTGTGCTGATTGACTTGTTATCGAATTCTGACTCCATGCCCGGTTCATCCGCCTCTTCTTACTGCTCCGCTCGTCGCGCTCGCCTCTTTGCTCTTGACCCAGCTTTTATTTTGATCTGACGACCTCGGTAGATGCGTTGGAGGATGATGATGTGAAATTGTCGCCCCAGTCTTAGGACCCGCGCTAATCGCGGGCCTTTGCTGATTGACACTTTTGAATCTGACTCTTTGCATATGGGATCGACTCTCTGTTGGTGCCCGTTTTTACAGTTTTGATTTTTCTTCCGTCAATGTTTGTTTGGGGACGTTATTTTCTGTCAGTAGCTTAATTCTTTGTTTGCAATCTTCACCTGTACCCTCGCGGCCTGCCCATAATAACAGTAAATTTGTGAACGATTCCACAGTGAACCGATTAAAGTATATTTGATGCACAATCACCTGAATGGCGGTCGCTGAAGTGTGCCCGCTTGGCTATCTGCATCTGCTCGACTATGCTAAATTCAAAAACCTGTTTAAAAATTTTACAAATCAAATATCCATTAATTTTATTTGTAAGTTTTGAAACCCTTAAAACTCAGGCAGGACATAATAGTGTTTCAAACAACTGTGCTAAAAATTCTTCGATCATCGTTATACAGCTTTTTTTTTTTTTTGAGAAACCGGGTCACATCATATATTTGTATGAAAGATTACATAAACTTCCTTACAAGAACAACCCTGATAAAAGAAAAAATACATCCATGTCCTTGCAAGAAGCACCCTGGTCATCTTCGTTGTCGGAAGTCGGAGCCACCGCTCGCCATCGCTCTTCAAGAAAAGAGAAACGCCGAGTTTACAGCTTGAAGCCGATTCCAACCTTGACGAAGAAGCTTCCAAGAAAGCTACAAATATTTTTGATGCTGCAACAGCTGGCACACCGAATTCATCGGTATACACTTGGACCGCTGAACGCTCGAGCAAACCATAATGGCCGATGGCCATAACATCGTCAAGAGACTCGAGATCTGACGCCTCAAGCAGCGCTAGTAACCTCGAAGCCACCGACGATGAAGAGACCCAAACAGGGATGAAACACCAACCCGATTTCTCGAGCAGGGAAGAAACATACCTCACAGCTGATCCTCCAGTGCACTTGCCATCACCGGTACGGTCGCCGGAGACAAGCCCGCCACCGAGGATAAGCTGGAGGGACAAAAGACCAGGAAAGCCACAAACCCTAGCCACCTAGGACTAAAACTACTGAACTACCTTATTTCAGTACTAAATAGCTACAGATCCACCGCCAACCCGCCTAGCCCCTCTCCCTCGAACGCCAGCAAGGGCGCCGGAGGCGAGGTGCCGGCTGAATCGGCGGCAGAAGCAGAATCGCCGCTGAAGTCGCCGGTCTCTACTGTAGAGAAAGGGAAAGAGGATTCGAGAGATCTATGTAGCCAGTGATCATCGTTATACAGCTGTGTGGCAGCTAAGTGTATATCTTGCCGTGGGCCGAGGTGTAGCCCAAAGTCCGGCCCATCGAGGCCCAGCACGGCATCGATGAACCTCGGCGTCGTCGCCGGCCAGCTGCAGGTGCCACCTCAAAAAGGAAGCGTAGGAAACCCGAAAGGCAGCGCAGAAAAATTCTCTCCAAATAGCATCCCAAAAAAGAGGAAGGAAAAAAAAAAGCTCGTCTCCTTCCCCGCAGCTTGCCAGCACCCGGTAGTCGGCGAGCGAGAGCGGCCGGGCGCGAGGATGGGGTCGAGCGAGGCGGACAAGCCGCTGCGGCGGATCGCGGCGTCGTTCGAGGAGCTCGCCGCCGTCGCCAAGCAGCAGCCCCCAGGGGCCATGGACGCCGCGGCGTTCTCTCGCGCCTGCTCCAACGTCTCCGTCCTCTTCGGCTGCCTCGGCATCGCCTTCAAGTTCGCCGAGAGGGACTACGTCGCCAAGGCACCTCCAACTACTCCCCTTCCCTTCCCTCTCGTTTCTGCTCTTCGACTGCACTAGCAGCTTTCGGCTCGGAATCGCTGTCCTGATTAAGTTGTTTGGCGGGGTTTGATCGAAATTTCAGGTTGATCTGCTGCTTACTTGTACTTGTTTCACTGAGGTGAAGGTGATCAATTGACTCATAGAGTCGTCTAAGACTAGGATGTAGGACGGACGAAATGGACTCACAGATGAAGTAGATGCACCAGAATCAAACTATGAATTCTGGAATTCTGAGGCCGTGTTCACTGTTCTGTGCTTGTTTGTTTGTTTGTGAATACTTGGGGTGCTAGAATCCTATCTGCTGCACTTTGGCTGCTAGTTACTATTATTTAGCAGATCTCCCAAATTGTTACTAGGAACTTGGATAACTCACTGCCATAGCAAACTTAGTTGCTACTACTTTACTTTGGGCCCTTGGTAATGGTGATGAGTTACTTGTCAATTCAGTTGCGCCCCTTTTGGATTGTTGAACTATGTGATCCTCTGCTTACTTGTCCTCGAATGTGGCAACTGAGGCAATTCCTTGAAATTACTGCTGACTTGGAAATTAGGATGCAAAATCGAAAAGTTCAACTAAACTTGAGTTTTTGCAACTGAATCAGATTATTTAATACATAGGCTAGTGTTTATTATGGTGGATAAGTGCTAAAATCTGATCTGATGTACTTGTTATTTTAACTCTAGTTTAATTTGACAGATCTCTTCAGTTAAGACTATACACTTGGATAACTTACAGTTCAGAATAAGGCACTTATATGTGGACAATTCACTACCCCAATTGATATAGTGCGTAACTAGTTTACCTAAGTTGGTGGTTCATATTTGCTCTGCTGCTTTTGGTTCCTGAATTTGTGCCCATTTTTGACTTGTTAGCTATCTTATGTGTCTGAGCTTTTCTTTGGCGCTCCTCTCTGATCCCTTCCGATGAACTATTTACAGGTTGATGATTTGCTGGAAGCATCCAATTCAATTTCAACATTGCCCTCGATGGTTGAGTTAGACATTCAGAAGGACACTGTCAGGGCAGTAGGGAGCCATACAAGGAATCTGCTTAGAGTGAAGCGTGGTATTGATATGGTTAAGGTTCTGTTTGAGAAAATGCTGGTTACAGAGTAAGTACCAGTTGCACAAGACCAAAGTCATTTCACCGAACTACATAGAACTTCATCTAGCAAACTATCATGTTTGTTTTTCTTGCATGTGCATTTAGCGACTGACTGATCCATTGTTGATATTATTATTTCAGGGGCAACTCGCTTAGGGATGCAGCATCAGTAGCTTATGCTCAGGTGTTTGCTCCTCATCATGGATGGGCCATAAGGAAAGCAGTTGCTGCTGGAATGTACGCTCTTCCCTCAAAGTCCCAACTTTTGAAGAAACTGAATGAAGATGGTGGGTAACACTGATATGCTTTTACTTGTTTTGCAATTTAAATCTCTAGAAGCTGCAGCCCATAGCAAAGTGGCAACCAACCAATTTTACGCTGGAATCATTACAACACAATGCTATTCAGGTCCTTAGAAAGCATGAAGATAGTTGAGAGCTAACTAATATTCATGTATTGCCTATTGTCTGATGTGCATGAATCATAAAAAGAAGATGAGTGCATGGAAAAGATTTTTAATATGTTAGGTTTCTCACAGTGAAATAGCTTATTTTTGACCTGTGGCAATGTTGACAGTATTTCCTTTTCACTTGTAGAGGAGTCGGCAAAGGCTCAAGTGCAAAACTTCGTCAGGTCATCAGCACCAGTAATCCGCTACGTCGAAGACCTGTTCACCTCAAGGAATTTGGGCATAGATTGGTGAAGAGAACTTGCAGATACCTTTGATGTACTTATCTAGTCAGATGATCTGCGAGCTGGTGTCACACCCGGTTTCAAGGACAAAACCGAATGCATAGCTATATGTATGCCAGGATCAAGTTTCATACATATAGAGACGTCATAAGTGAATAATCAGTAACAGTATCACGAAAAGAAAACTAAAACAAATAAAAGACTATCAGAGTTATACAGCTTATCCTGGAAACGAAGGCTCCAAACTTCACATGCAATCGACTGGGGGTTGCGTACGCCTAGAACTCAGCATCATCTTCAAAATACTTCTCACACCTTCTTCTTCTGAGCAGCAGTAAGCAAGGGTGAGTACACTTATGGTTGGTACTCAGCAAGGCCACAAGAAATAACCAGAAAATGATTTAAATCCATCTTTAAGTTTATTAATCATGTGAGGGTCCAAGCCGCTCTTGACCGTGAGCACGGCTAACCGGTTAGTTTTAACTCTGCAGAGGTTGTACACTTTCACCACAATTCGCGTAAAAGTTCCGAAGAACTTTGAACCCAACCACGCAATGTGCTAGCTAGGCACAATACCACACTTCCGAGGTGTGATTGCATAGGGACGCTACGAGGCCTTTACAAAGATTCCCTAATCTATGACAATCCGCTAAGGTTTCAAGTCAAAGCGGTCATAACACTGTCCTAATGAGGTGGTACCTTGCCAAAGGACCATTAAACAATACCAATTGCCCCAAAAGGACCGAGCTATGCCCCGTCGATGCATCCCCTCTTGCCCTTTCGGTAAGACTGTCACAAGCTAGAGTCTCTAATTAATCAGCCAAGACCAGAGCCATATAGTATTGTGGTTGTACTGTTTTCTTGGGTGGTTCTCCATGTTCCAATTAAATCATCATAGTACTCTTGTAAATAAAGCATAGATAGAAGTATGGTTAGGGTCACTTGCCTTTCTCCAACGAAAAGCTACTCTTACTGCTCTTCAGCTTTTGCTCACTTGAAACTCTTGATCTTCAATCTTCGAACAACGATCCTTCTACTCGGAGCAAACATCGAGCAAACATACAAGCAAACAACAAGTACAACTAAGAACAATACACCAAACAAGATAAAAAGCTTTAAAAGAACGCACTAAAGGATAGGGCCCGCTGCTACGGTTACGAGAGCGCAAGAAACACAGAAAACGGAACTAAAACGGTGATTCTATGGGATAAACGATGCTTCAGGGATCTAGTCGCGATTAACTATAGAGTTAAGAGCTAGCGGAAAAGATTTGTAAGACACAACAAAGTGTGCTCACAGAGGATAAAAAGGTTATAAAGCTATCGCACACGTCACAAGGATCACGTGAGCGCGAGAATCGATGAAAACGGAGTTAAAACGTGGAAGATATGGCTAAAACAAGGCTCTAGGGGCTTATTTGCGAAGAAACAGAACTTCTAGGGGCTAGATTTGAAGAAACCAGGGACCTAAACATAATTAAACCTAATCTTCAGGGGCTAACATGCAAAAACTCGAGCTCTGGACTGCGGGCATGATTTTCCTAAAGATCAAGGGGTTTTCTGTAAAGATTTGGGCCAAAACCTAATTAGTTTTGTATAGGGCGAGACCGCGGGTTGATTTCGAAAAACGTAGAGGGCTCTTTTGCAAAAATACCAAAGTTGACCGGTACCTGGCTAGTTTGACTCGGGTAAGATCTAATCTGCACCGTTGGATCTAGATCTGACGGTGTGGAATAGGTCAGAGCGGCTCGAACTTGGCTCAGCTGGGTCGGCGGCTCGGCTTGGACGGCTGGCGGCTCAGAGCGCGCGACTTAGGCGAGCTGGACGGCTCGGCGGGTCCGGGCGGAGCCGGTGGCGGCGCACGGTCGCCGGCGGTGAGGGGCGCGGCGGCGGGTCACCGGAGCAGATCGGAATCGGCCGTCCGGGGCTCGATTTCGAGCGTGGCTAGGTTGGGAAGCGAGCGCGCAGCACGACAGACTCGAAGGCGGAGCTTGCGCGGGGTAGGGGCGAGCAGAGCAGGCTTGCGGCGACGTAAGGCGGAGGGGCGGCGCCGGCGAGCTATAGCGCACGCGCGAAGGTGAGAGGAAAGGGGGAAACGGGTCTGCGAGCTCCCTCACCTCAACGCAGAGGTCTGGGAAGGCTTGGCCGGCGAAGAGCGGCAGCGAAGAGGCGGATTGGCGGCGGCACAGAGCTCTCGGGCTCCAAAGGCGGTGGCGTGCTAGGGTTTTCACGCGAGGCGGCGACGGCTGCGACTAGGGGATCAAAGGGGCGCGGGGAGACGCTTTATAGGGCGGGACGGGGCCACCTTGGCGTGCGCGCCAAGGCGCGCACGGCGCGGCGTGGAATCGGGGCGCGGCCAGACTCGGGGAGAGGCCTGATCCGTCCCGAGCTAGGGGATGACCCCGACAGGCGGGCCCCGCCTGTCGGTGGGCTGCAGGAGGGGGAGGCCGGGACGGGCTGGGCCGGAGTGAGAAGGTGGGCCGGCGGGGGAGGTTTGGCCCGCGAGGGAGAAAGGAAAAAAAGAAGAAGAAGAGGTTGGGCTGGTCTGGAATCAAGGGAGAAAAAGAGAGAGAGAAAAGAAAGGCTTTGCATTTTTTTTTGAAATTGATTCAAACAATTCAATTCAAATTCAAATTCTGAGAATTCAAATTCAAATTGAACAACAAGCAATAAAACAATGCAGTTCAGCATGAATGCAACACAAACAAAACAACCTCAATTATTTTAGAAGACAACCAATTATTTTGTTTTTTTTAAATTCCCTGTAAAGAAAAATAAATGTTGAGAAAATTTTAAAATTTTGAGGAAATTGTGGTTTTATTTTAAATTTTAATCACATCCTGAAATTCAAAAATTTCAGGGTGTGACAGCTGGGCTCAACAAACTTTATCCTGGTTATCTACTACTAAGCAATCCTGCTCTGGAGTTGTTTGTGATGGATAGTTGAGTAAACACTTTGCAAGTTTGAACTCAAGTTTCATGTATGTGATGATCGTCGATGATGAGGAAACATATCGGCCTGCTTTTGTAAAATTTTCTAGATATCTTTGCATCTTGCTTATGCGTGCTCTCCTAAGATGATATGCCTTAGGAAACATAGAATGATAGCACAGTGAGCTTGAGTGCTTGACCCAATTTCATTTGCTGAATGAATGACCTTTCCGGAATTCGAAGACCTTAGTCTCAATATCTCACAGCATCATGTTGATTTCAAATCGAATTTGTGAGCTTTCAGCTAGCATTATACTATTATATGGAGAACTTGTATATGAAAGAATCACACATAATTGACCTTGGCACAATTATTCAGATTTTAGCGAGAACAGAAAGTGTGTAAATCTTCATCTCTGATTCGTCCATGATGTCAAAGCCTATAAACATAATGAACTGATAACCTCGTATGCGAAAGTTTTGTACCCTATAAAGTTCCGAGCCTAACAGAAAGGGATGACCAACAGCATCTTGAACGCTCCTGATGCTGAAGAACTGCCGCTGCGGCAGTCCAGCAGGACGCTACATCGAATGCGAGAGATGGAACACTCTTTCCCACTTTCACAGGCATTCCATAAAAAAAAGAAAAGAAAGGGGACACAAATCTGGAACATGTCTAGTGGAAAATCACATGGAACGTTAACACCGCCATGACCAGGCTATGCTTACACAACCCGATCCAGAGCCAAAATGCGATCATGGCATTTTCAGCAAAGGTCTCAACTCGAATCCGGACCTTGCAGCCACAGACTACTTCATTCATCTGAACTATGCCAGCGCTAGCGAGCTTCTGGATCTTTTGCATCACCCAGTCCGGGGGTTCTTGAGGTGCGCCTGGGCAGCCCGTGGGTACTCCTGCAAATCGCCTGCAGAACGAGCACCACATAATCAGATCCTCAGACTTATTTACCTACAGCCTACAGGTTACATTTCAAATCAAACCTATATGTTTGTTGTTACCTGCCGCATGATCGGATCAGTCAGGATGTTCTGGATTTCATGCAAGTCGCTGGTCGCATAGCTTTGTTGTGCATTAAGAAAGAAAAGGGGGGACCGTTAACCATCGTGTTCTCGCAGTAGTAGTGGATGGAGCAGCTGACATGCTCCACAATGACCGAACCAAAGCTTTTCAGATGAAGAATCAGTTTATCTGTCTCTCTTTCAGAGTTCCTCCACGCTGAGCTCGCCTCTGCTTGCCGTGTTTTTTTTTTTGAGAACGTGCCTTGGCACGTATTTCATTAAGAGGAAGAGGAAAGTGTTACATCTACGGTCCCAGCAAGGAGACCGTCTACCCCACATCACACAGCACTAATTACATTTACACCGTTTTGCGACCTGGACTGAGAACTAGGAAATAAGAAACCCTTAGCGAAGAAACCGGCTGTGGCCCAGACAACACCTTCATCCAAAATGATATCCGAAAGTACCCAAGGCATGGAGGCCTTCCGATCAAACACGCGGGCATTGCGCTCCTTCCAAATTGTCCAGATGACGAGCAGGACAAAAGTGTCGAACGGTTTCCTTCTGTCTTTGGGCAAGCGCTTACGAGACGTAGACCACCAGCTGACAAAAGATGTCGCACTAGAGCCCGGGGCCAACCGTTGTAAATCACCTCGTCGTAGCAAGCGGAACCAAACGTCCCTGCTGTAAGAGCAAGAGACCAGTAGATGGTCAATCGTCTCCGAGTCTTGATCACAAAGAGCACACTTGTCATGGTCCTGCAAGTTATGTCTGAAGCGCCGGCTACCCGTCCAGCAGCGTTCATGTAGCACCAGCTAGCAGAAGAACTTGCATTTGGGAGGAGCCCTGGTCTTGAGGAGCAACTTTGCCCCTGGCACGATGGTCTGCCCGAAGAACAATGTAGCATAGGCTGAGGAAGCCGAGTACTGATGGTCAGGCGTCCATCGCCACAACAACACATCATTAACACCGTCCAAGAGCTGGTAAGGCCGAACCAGCTCCCAGATGTTGAGGTAGTCAAGGATGACCTGAACGGTTAGTGCTCCTTTGATGTCTTGTGTCCAGGATGAATTCAGGAGCCCCTGTGCAACGGTCGTAGACCGCTTGGCCTTGGCTGGGACAGCAGCAAAGAGGCAGGGCGCCAGAAACTCAATGGAGGATCCATTCAACCAGTTATCTGTCCAAAACAAGGTCTTCTTTCCATCCCCGACCTGGACGGTGGTTGATACCCGGAACAGGGCAGTGCAAAGGGCATCAGACTTCGCGGGAAGGGAAGCCCAGGATCTGGTTTCGTCCGTACGGCGCAACCATTCCCAGCGCAGACGTAGAGAAAGGCCCATCAACTTGAGATCAGGAATACCCAGGCCTCCCAGCTCGGCGGGGCGACAGCATTTTGGCCAAGCAACCATGCAATGCCCCCCATGCACCGAGGCCGTTCCCTTCCAGAGAAACGCACGCCGCAGCTTGTCAATAGCCTGAATGGCCCACGGACAAAGCTCCACCGCGATCGCCGTGTGCACAGGAATTGCTGAGAGGGTGACGCAAGTGAGCACCTTGCGACCAGCACGTGACATGAGGGCAGCCTTCCAAGAAGGTAGTCTTGCAGCAACGGAATCGACCAGGGGTTGTAAATCAGCCCTTGATAACTTGTAAATGGACAAAGGAATTCCCAAGTATTTGCAAGGGAACGGGGAGAGACGACAAGGGAAGAATTGGAGGATAGTGCAGGTGTCGTTCAAATCGCATTGGATAGGACTTGCCTGGCACTTTTGTACGTTCGAGAGCAGACCCGATGCCGCAGCAAAGACCTCCAGGATGGCACGCAATGCAACCAGCTGCCGCTCCTCGGGCTGGACAAAAATTACCACATAATCGGCATAAAGAAAAGCCCGGCATTTCACCTTTGGATCAATGGTCTTTAACAAGTTATAACTCTCTGCAGCCGAGATCAACGCGTTCAGCGTTTCCATGACAAGTACGAAGAGCATGGGAGAAAGGGGATCCCCCTGTCGCAAGCCGTGGGCGTGATAGATCCTTGTCCCAGGCGAACCATTGACGAGGATTTTTGTGCTAGCAGTAGAAAACATGATGCACAACCAATTCAGTCATCGACTTGGGAAACCCATGTGTTTTAGCACTGCTAGGAGAAAGGTCCAATTGACCGTGTCGAACGCTTTTGTGATGTCAATCTTCAGCAGCGCAGCGGCTTGTTTCTGCTTGTGTAAAAGCCTGGCGGTTAACTGCACAGCACGGAAGTTGTCATGAAGAAACCTTCCCCTGATGAATGCGCTCTGATTGGGCTTGACCAATGATTGCAGGAAAGGAGCTAGCCGTGTTGCAAGAACCTTTGCCGCCAATTTTGCGAAACTATGGAACAAGCTAATAGGCCGATAGTCAGAAACTTCTTGCGCAATGCTTTTCTTCTTAAGTAGGATCATGTATGCTTGATTTACTAGGTAGAAGCTCCGGCCATCGAGCGACCATAAAGCATTGAAGGCAGCCATTATATCAGCTTTAATTATTGGCCAAGCAGTCCTGTAAAAAAGTCCAGTGAACCCGTTCGGTCCCGGCGCCTTATCTGCAGGTGTGTCCAGGATGGCCTTCCAGATTTCCTCCTCGGTGAAGCACTGGTCGATACCATCGAGCTGGAGTGAAGGCAGCTGAAGCACGTCGAAGTTAAGGGCCATCGACCGCGGCGAGGAAGCCCCCAGAATCGAATTGAAATGATCAAAGTGCTGCTTAGTGTGAAGTGAACCAACATGTCAAAGATGGACATCATCTCTTCCACTAGCATCATATCTCCCTACACCATCAAGCAATCCATGTTTAGACCTTCAGGAAGGGCTCCCAGCTTTGGTGTAATGTAATAAGCAGCCTGTACACCTGAAAAATAGAGGATAGAAGCTTAGAAAATGTCCAAGGCATCAAGCACAGCTGCACAGGACATACGGCTTCGTCCCAGGATCATAAACAAACTCTTACACTCTGTTCGCTGCATCCAGCCAACAGTATTTTTTTCTCATACCAAACCAACACCAGCCAGCAGCCACCAGCCAACCAGCAGTACTTTTCTCTCATAATAAATCAGCACCATCCACCAGCCACAACACAGCGAACAGAGTGTTAAAAGATAATCTCGCAATATAACCCAGAGATAGACGCGTCGCTGTCTCGCTGACTCGTTGGGGTGGGTTTAGGTGCCGGTGGAGGCTGACGGTGGGCCACTGAGGAGGCTTCGTCGTTCGGTGACAGATCCCAAAGCCCAGCCGGGGGCACCCGCACAGCGCATCGCTTCCCATGAAAAAAAGGGCCTCCGCACTAGCGCCGCCAACCCGGCCGCCAATTGAGTTCAAAAAAAAACCCGGCCGCCCATTCCCCCGCGCGTAGCTCCGCGGACCTGCGCCGCATCGAGCCCCCCCCCCCACCCCCTCCCCCGCCGTAGCTCTGCCGCCTACCGGGTGCCCCGTCCAGTTCCGCCGACGCCGACGCACCCCCACGAAGCCGCCGCGTCACGTCGTCGCTCAGCCGAATCCTGCTTCGTCAGGCCAAGGTGGCGCGCCGGCTCTTCATTCCCTACCGATGCTGGTCCCCGATCTGCACAAGCAGTGCCTCCATCGACTTCCGCGCGAGTTCATGGCCGGATCTGAAGAGGGCGGCATGGGGGGTTTCTTGTCCATGGAGGACACCCGCCATACCGCCGGCGGGGCCTTCGCTTCCTCCTCGGCCACCAGCGCGGAAGGGGCACCCCAAACTCCTACGCCTCCTCCCTTCACCGGGCTGCCGGCGCCGGCGCCTCACTTCGGTGGATTCCGTCCGCCGACGCCTGGCTTCGAAGGCCACCTTCCGCAGCCGCCGGCGTATGCGCTCCCTGCTCATGACGTGGGGTACGGGCAGTACCCGTACCCGTGGCCGCCACAGGCTGGGTGGGGCAGTTCGTGGCAGCAGTAACCCCCTCCTCTTCCGCCAGTTCGCGGTGGATACGGTGATGGCGCACTTTCGTACGCGCTCCCTCCTCATGCCATGGGGTACGGGCAGTACCCGTACCCGTGGCTGCCACAAGCTGGGTGGGGCAGTTCGTGGCAGCAGTACACCCCTCCTATTCCGCCAGTTCACGGTGGACACGGCGAGGGCGCCCTGCCTGTCGGCCGCGGCCGTGTGCCTCCCAGCGGCACTGCACTGCCGTCACCAAGTGTCGGCCCATACCGCACGCGCTCCCAAACTCAGAACGCGCTCAACATTGCGACCTCCTCCAACGCCGGCCATGGCGACGATGGGTACAACGAGGACGACGACGATGACAGTGACTACGAGTCCGACAATGATTCCTTGGTAATTACCTTTGCATCCTCCACATGTTACTACTTCCTTGTTTCAATTTGTGTACACTGCAGTAGTACGCAGTTTCCCTATTCCATGTTGCAACACATAATCTCAGCTGCTACGTGGCTTCGAATACCTAAATTACATAAAAATTTTGCTATATGCAGCAAAGCTATAGCTTAGTTAGTGTGTTCAATTTGTTTACTAATTGTGGAGACATGTGTATTCATATACTAAGTTTCCAGATAGAGTCTGACAGTAGCATATAGTCTTAGTTCACTTTGAACATGGGACAGTTGCTTTCCCTCTCCATAGTGGTAGTGTCATCGTGCGTTATGAAACATGTAGTTTGACAAATTGTTTTGCAAATCCTATTTAACTTTGTCGTTCCATATGTGTTCCTTCGTAGAGAGGAATCCCTAGGTGTCGTAAATAATATTTATGTTGTTTCATGTCGACAGTTGATGTGGTAGCATGTATGCCTATGAACCTGCTGCATTCGTATGTCCTTTTGCGTAACGTTGGTTGTGTCAACTGCGTTATGAAGCTTGTAGATGTAATTGAACCGAGTCATTGTCATGTATGACACTTATTTGAACGTGGATTGCTTTCATGATGGTTTTTCCATTGAACTGGACCTTGTGCTTGGTGTATTGCGCTCTGTTCCTAGCTTAAGTTTTTTTTGTTGACTGTGCAGGCATCAAGTACAGCGGACAATGGAGGGTTCAACGGAGTGGGTGCATCGGATGAAGGTGCGGCAGCAGCAGAGATGTGGAACGAGCCCGCACCGGAAAGCAGTAAGTATTTTGAATTCTTTACACTCAGTCTGTTTCATGAATTTCTGAAGGATTGTCGAATTGATGACATTATGAGAATCTTCAAATAGATTGATAATTTCAGTTACTGCATTGTCTATAATGTAGATACATAGACTGAATGGAGTTAAATGGATTGGTCAACCAGAAATGATAATCAATATTGTCAAATATTGATACTCACTCTTTTTACTATATGCATCATGATTTATAGTTATGCTACATGATTCGTAGATTTAATGGAGTTAAATGGATTGGTTATGAAAGAGCATCTAGGCCCCTAGTGGGTTTTGGTGTATTGATTGACAATACGATTAAAGGACTAACTTGTTTGCATGAGATTATGAGCAGGTATTTAATTTGTGGAATGATATAGCTCATGTATTACAAGCAAATGTGTATGTTCCATTGACAATCATTATATGTGACAAGCTAGAATGAGAAAGAAAAATGGAAGAGCAAAGTATTCATGTGTAAGTATGAAGGCTCTAATATTGTGCTGAAGCTTGTTAGTTTATGTGGGACTCAAAGTGGCAAGCAAAAGTTGTAAAAAAAATAGAGCAAGGTATTCATGATTGACATGAAGGCTCTAATATGCGAAGGCTTGTTTCGGATGTATATGACAAGCAAAACAAGAAAAAGGAAAATGTGAGCAAGTGTTCATGATTGACATGAAGGCTCAAATATCTATTAAAGACTTATTCGACTTATGATAGAATTCGTATGACAAGTAAAGGTTATGAGAATGAGACACAATATGTTGTTGCATAGTCTCAAATTGGAAAGACTTGTCGTATGAGATGAATATTATTGTACAAGGGAAGCAAGCAAGAGAAAAGTGAATGAGACATGAGTTGATATGTATATGTTATCTCAAATTAGAAGACTTGTATAAAAGATTGAATTGAGAATTCAAATTGACAACGAAGATTTCATGCATGCCACAAATCAATATGAGTTCAAGATGGACGGCTAGGATAAAGGTAGAGGACCGAGAGGCGTGTTTCTAGAGGCTACGCAAGCGTTGGCTTGGGGGGAGCAAGGAAACCGATACGGGTCAAAATACCGGAGATCCTAGAGTCATGGAGAGCTCTATGTTGAAAAGTGTCATTATTTGGAAAATGGGAGTGACTTGTGAATCAAAGATGGATTCCATTCTTATATGAAGGAAGATTCAAAGTCACTAGCTCAAGCAGGCATGCTCACTGAAATTAAGGATGTTGACAACCTCAAGATATTTATTGAAGAAGTTCGGCTTGATCAAGACATAAAAGCTCAAGTGTTGTGTATGTCATTATATGTGAACTTGAGTATAGGATGCCGTACTATCAAGAGGGATGCAACATCAGTGGTTTGACATTACCAAAAGTGCTCATAGCTATCCCATGTGAGAAAAATCAGAGAGAAACACTTGGAAGCAGAAAACCTACTTGGACCGGTCTGACCGGTCCAGCCGACCGGTCTGACCGGTCGGGGTCCAACGGCTAGTTAATTTGAACTGACCGGTCTGACCGGTCTGGGGGACCGGTCTGACCGGTCTGAGTCTGACAGAGCAACGGCTAGTTTTTGAGAGAGGGGTATTTATACCCCACACCATCACCCATTCGTGGGTGCTGATGCCATTACATTCGAGAGCCATCTCTGAGCCGTGAGAGCACTTGAGAAGTCCTCCCCAACCTCTCTTTGTGAGATTTGAGTGATTAGAGTTGAATCCTTTGAGTTGGGTTGAGTGAAACATTTGCTAAGAGAGCATTTGAGCAGTGAGAGCATAAGCCCTAGCTTGAGCACTTGCGGTTGCGTCGCCAACTTGATTGAAGCATTTGTTACTCTTGGAGGTGAAGCCTCCTAGACGGCTAGACGTCGCCGGCTAGCTCCCAAGCTTGTGGTGAGCAGCGGCAAGTTTGTTGCAGCAGCGATCGTGTGTCACGAGTACACATGGTCATATAGTGGAAAGGAGGAGATAGCTTGACCTTGTGGTCGCGATAAGCTTCCTCAACGGAGACTAGGATTCACACGTGGTGAACGTGGTGAATCCGAACTTCGGTGAAACAAATCTCTGTGTCTTCTTGCATTATCTTCATTTAGTTTGCCTCACACTTTGTACTCTAGCTTTATTTGTGCTTCCGCTTCGATCTACTTGGTTTTGTTGTTTCTGTGTGTGCAGGGTTAAGAAATACATTTGTAAGCACCTAAAGAAGCACCACACCAAGCTGCATTTGTGCTAGAGCTCGTAAAGGGGAGGATTAACACTTTTGTGCAGGTTCTGCGTAGTACCGGTCTGACCGGTCTGAGCGTTTGATTCCTGTTTCTAAGCCTAGTACCGGTTTGACCGGTATGCCAGACCGGTTGGTTGCTGACAAATGTGTTAAGTGCTTTAATCTGCAGTATTAATTTTTTTAAATGCCTATTCACCCCCCTCTAGGCGACATCACGCGATTAAGGTCCTTTCAGGTTAACCAGAAATTAGTCTCCAATGTCAGCCCTACTTTATTTATAAAACCCTCCATCTTCGTTTCTAGTCTTATCTTTTATTCAACAATTTTCGCTATAATGTCATAAGTGGCAGTCAAGTATAGCAATGCTTTCCATGTTTGTGTTGTTCATGAGAGATGTAATCTTTGAATTTTTGATAATGGCAGCAGCGCTTTACATGTCTATGTCTTTCTTTTTTTCCTTTATTTTTTATTTTGTGCAGATGCAGCTGAATCAGGGGCTCCTGATCCAGTTGAGGAGGCCCTTGCTGACTTGTTTGGAAGTGACCATGTAGTAATTCCGGTCATGAAAGCCGTCTTGGAGGAAAGGAAAAGGAAGAGGGAAATCATGAAGCGGACGTTACTACTGTGTATATACTATTACATGTATTTGGATTAAAAAACCACCTCGGGTAGCCAAAAGAAAGTGGAATTGAGTGGGTAGAGAAGACACTGCGCAATGAAACGTCTTGGTACAAAATGTTTAGGATGAATCCTCTTGTCTTTGAGATGCTTCATGATTTATTGGTGCAATCTTATGGGTTGAAGTCAACATCTAGGATGTAATCTCGAGAGGCTTTAGTAATGTTCCTGTGGATGATTGGGCCACCTGAAACTGTTAGGCAAGCTGAGGACAAATTTACCAGGTCAATGGAGACGATAAGCCAAAAATTCGAACATGTGTTAGAGTGTGTTAGCAACCTAGCTAAAGATATCATCCGACCAATGGACCCTACTTTCAGTACAGTACATCTCAAGATAGCAAACCACAAGTATGCTCCTTTCTTCAACAATGCAATTGGAGCAATCGATGGCACACACGTCAAAGTGATTGTGCCTGGCAAGAAGGTTGGACCATATTTCAATAGGAGCAAGGAGAAGAGTCAGAATGTGCTGGCAATATGTGACTTCGACAAGAGGTTCACGTTTGTCACAGCTGGGATTCCTGGATCGGCATATGATTGGACTGTCCTACAAGAGGCGATGCAGAGGTACAATGACAACTTTCCTCATCCTCCCCTTGGTATGTGGCCACGATTTTGCTTGTGTTCACACTCCAGTAATGAACTGTTACATATGTTTGGTGACGGATGAAAAACTTATGTATGCAAGTTTTACCTGGTGGACTCGGGTTACCCGAACCGCACGGGGTATCTGGCACCGTACAAGGGAGTGAGGTACCATCAAGATGACTAGAGAGAGGGGCCACGAGCACGAGGTAAAAGAGAAATTTTTAACCAAGCTCATTTCTCCATTAGGTAGGTGATAGAGCAATCTTTCGGTGTGTTAAAGATGAAGTGGCGCATATTGTTGGGTCTCTCTCACTATTCTGAGCGCAAACAGACACAAATCATTTTGGCTTGTTGTGGGCTTCATAACTTCATTTTAGATGATGATAGTGATATGAAGACTTCAAATAGACGGGCCAGATGTGACATTGGCAGTATCGGATGAAGATGATGATGAAGCAGAGGAGGCTGGTACTGCAACAGTCAAAGATGTGAACATGAATGCACTGCGTGATGAAATAGCAACAGTGTGCCACTTGACATCATGTTTGTGAGCACAGTTTAGTTTAGTATGTCGTGTGTGGCCATTTCTTTTAATACCGCAATAACGATGGTTGTTCATATGTGGACATTTATTTTATTACCACAATAAGGATGTGTGTGCATAACTCTGTGTTGTAATCATTAAGTTGTGTTGTTGAAATATTATAATTTGTTGTGCTTGTGTAATAATTAGGTCCTGTTTGGTTTGGGGCTAGCACAATAGCACACCTAGCATTGATAGAATTTGCTAGCATGCTACTACTGCTAGCACATGAATTTGTACCATTTGTGCTAGACATTAGCACAATCCAAAGAATTTTGCTATATATGTGCACACATACATAACCTATAAAAAAATGTCTAATTAAGGCCATGTTTGGTTAGGGCCCTAGCACACCTAGCACGGGCTGCAGATGTGCTAGGAAACCAAACGGGCCGCAGATGTGCTAGATGGGCCTTCCCTCGGCTGATGGGGCCCACGCCCGACGCGGCCTTCTGCTTCCATGGGCCGAAAAGATGGGTCAACTTTGGGTCCGTAACATATTTGCCGGAAGGCTAAAGTCTATTTTACCTCCTCCAACTATCACCAAAGTTTGGTTTTCCTCCTACAACTATAAAACCGGGTATTTCACCTTCCTCAACTTTTCAAACCGTGCATTTTACCTCCCTCGAGCGGTTTTGAAGACTGTTCGCTACAGTAACCATAGTTTTGTCTTTTTCTTTTTTTAAAAAAATTTCAGTTGAATCTTTGAAAAATCATAGTAAATCATAAAAAAATCATAAAATAGAAAATCTAATTTTGTTGGACTCCACACGAGTAGATATACGCAGTGAATATATTATATGGTATACTTTAGTATAACTTTTTTACTGTAACTTTAGATATATACTTTTCTATAATTAATTTATAGCTACAGTTTTCGTCGTCCCATTATGGTGAAATTTTTATGGTGAGCTAATCATTATATGATTAAGCTGTAGTAAAAATTTTATGATTATTAGATCATGTTTGACTGATCTATAGATTTATGATTTATGATGTCTTCGTCCACATAAATCTATAACTCAGTCATACATGATCTAATAATCATAAAATTTTTACTATAGCTCAATCATATAATGATTAGCCCACCATAAAAATTTCACCATAATGGGACGACGAAAACTGTAGCTATAAATTAATTCTAGAAAAGTATATATCTAAAGTTACAGTAAAAAAGTTATACTAAAGTATACCATATAATATATTCACTGCATATATCTACTCGTGTTAAGTCCAACAAAATTAGATTTTCTATTTTATGATTTTTTTGTGATTTACTATGATTTTTCAAAGATTCAACTGAATTTTTTTTTTTAAAAAAAAGAAAAAGACAAAACTACGGTTACTATAGCGAACAGTATTCAAAACCGCTCGAGGGAGGTAAAATGCACGGTTTGAAAAGTTGAGGGAGATGAAATACTTGGTTTTATAATTGTAGGAGGAAAACCAAACTTTGGTGATAGTTGGAGGAGGTAAAATAGACTTTAGCCTTGCCGGAAACGTCTCCCCTTTCTCGCAACGCACCCCCCGAGTCGCGTGTGGCGCTCTCGATAATCTCTCCGGCTCGGCCAACGCCAATTACCAATCTCCCTCCCAGATTCCCGGCACGAACCCGCCGCCACATCCTTCACAATGGCGAATCCGCCGCGGCCCAACTCCGGCGGTTCGTCCTCCGGGGATCCCTCGGCTCCAGAGCCACCGGCGAAGGATAAGAACACGACGATCGTGGAGCGGCTCCTGCTCGATCTCTGCGTACTGGAGCGCCGCGAGAAAACCCTCGAGTTCCTCGCCCGGGTGAATAGCTCCTCGCCCTCCCTCTGTCGCCTCGCTGCGGGGGCAAAAAATTAAAAATCTTCCCCTGTTTAGTCCTCTCTCTGATTGTCGGTGCCATATGGTGGATTTGGAGGTCGCGAACGTGTTGATGGTGTAACGCTGCGCCTAGAGTAAAGCCTGCTTGGGGCGCAATGGTCTACCGTAGGTTGAGTGCAGCTCTGTTGATAGATTTCCTGTCTAGTGTAAAATATTACTTTTGGCTGGCTCTGTGTTACTCGATCTCGGCTGACGCGCCAGCGGTGGACAGTTATGCTTGTTGATATGTGGAAAACAACGAGAATTTTGCGAGGTTCTGTTTTAGTCCCTATGCTTTAGTTTTGTGAAGAAAGCAATTGGTTTTTGGTGTATGCTAGTTTGTTTTTCGTTTATTAGTATCTGTTCTTCTGTGTAAGCCTTTTAGAATACGGTCCAGCTATTGTTGTGATTGGCCATGTGCGGTAAAAAAAAATCAGTGTTTTCAGTACATAGTAAACACGTAGGGCGCGTTTGGATCTTGAGCAATAGCTATCCTAGCCTTGTTAAGCAAAGATCGGGAGTTGGTAGAGGTAGAAAAAGCTTGTTTTTAAAGGCTACCTAGCCTGCAGGGGCAAGGAACACCTTGCTCAGCTGGGAGAGCCAAATCGGCTCTCCTTCAGCAGCAAGTGAACAGTTACGAACAGGATTGTGGGCTTCTTCTGTTGCAGCTCCCTGCGACCAAACCAGCCACGTCACTTTTCGAGGTTATGCATATATGAGCTACCTTTGACTTGACCTAGCTAAGCAAGGTGGATAGGTGATCCAAACGCACCCATAGTTGACCTGCACTATGTGCACTTTAATATAGAAAACACTGCAGTTGGTCTAATTCGACTGTTCAATGATGTGCTTTGCCTTGGTGTTCAGTTTGCATGTAAATCGAGGCTTGTTATGATCTAATGTTTGTGATGCTACTAGCTCTAGGGAGAATAAATTCCTCAAGCTTTCCTTTTTGGTAGATGATTATTTGTTCCATAAAAATTACATTGTGATACCTCATACGTCACGTGGCAAGTTTAGTTAGACTGTTGTTCAAACATTTGAGCGTGCATCCCTCAATATTGATATTGGAAGTTGCGGCTGAAGTTTCCATTTAAAATGATGGTCCTTGTTATTTCTTTCAGAATCGAGATAAATTTCAACAAGATATTGCTCCACTTCTATGGCACTCTTTTGGCACGATGGCTGTACTACTCCAGGTGGGTTAAATAATTGCAGCGTCTGGATTTAGCCCATGGAAACTTGTGGCATCATAGTACCTATGAACCTCTATAGTGAATGCTGTTTACATTAGTAATGTTGTGCATGTATATCGTATCATTTTGATAAGAAATCAATTGGGTCTTCCATGGATCTTTATGGTTCAGTTTATATAGCTAATTGAAACATATGCAGGAAATTCTGTCAATTTACAGACCTGTTGCACAAGCAAAATTAACGCAGCACCAATCAAGCCGTGTCTGCAATGCACTGGCACTCCTTCAGGTATGCTTTGACATGAGAAAGCAAGTTGCAAGAAACTACTAATGTCACTGGGGGATGCTTTAAAGTGTTATATATCAGTTCAATTTGATGAAAATTAAAAATCTGTCAGTAATTCAGTATGTCATGAATGCATTATCTTAGCCATGATAAATTGAAAAATCTTCCAATGTTATAGTATACTGCAATGTGTGGAGTTGTTTTAAAGTATTATTTATCAGTTAATGCTCCTCAAGTTGGTTTTGTACAGTGTACACCATTCTGTTCCCTGAGCTTCCTTTTCCTATTACTTGTTTCATTGCAGTGTGTCGCTTCACACCCTGACACTAAGATGCCATTCATAAATGGTAATGACTTCTACTGTGTTTAATGTTTATTACAAAGCATGAATATCCTTATGATTGTGTATCTTCAATGAATCTGTCCCTATAAATAACAGATAGTGTTTATCACATCTAGTAGTTTTGCCTGTAAAACATTGCCTCTGTACTGGTATAAATTTTCGATCTGTCTTCTGTCCTTGTCAGTAACAGTCTCATCTTGCAGCACATATTCCACTGTACCTCTACCCTTTCCTGAACACTGCCTACAAAACACAAGAATATGAGTTCTTGAGGCTTACCAGCTTGGGTGTGATTGGTGCTCTTGTGAAGGTAAGAAATTTAAGAAAACTAAGAATGGCTATGAATTATTGTTTGGACTTTAGAGTGGTGGGAGGGAAGGGAAGATGGTGGGCAAGTGATCAATTTGGATTTTTGTTTACATATTCCAATCATTCTGATTAAATGATTTGCTTGGGATCTATATAAACCTAATGCTTAAAGAGCTGAATACCACTGTAAAAGCGTAAATCCACTCTTTTTGCTTTTTTCCAAATATAATTTGGGGGAAAGAACTCAACCTTTTTTTTTGGGCAATGTATGCAGGTTGATGATGATGAAGTCATTGCGTATCTTCTGACTAGTCAAATAATTCCTCTGTGTCTGCTTACAATGGATATTGGGAGTGAGATTTCGAAAACGGTATCCTGTCTATCTTAACCATTACTCAAAACAGTATCTGTTGAGTACTCAAATATTTCCCCTGTATCTGCGTGCTATGGATATGGGCAGTGAGATCTCGAAAACGATATTTACCTATCTGTATCTGCATACTATGGATATGGGCTGTGACATTTTGAAAACGATATTTACCTATCTAGCTTAACCGTTACTCATCAAAACATAATAATCTTCAGGTTTGCTTCCTTGTAGACTACACAATTGTCATGCTCCTTTGTTTTACTATTCTGTCTGAAATAAAATAAATAAAACTCTAGCACCCGTTTGTCTTGTTAACTCTTTCAGAGATCAAACTATTTCTATCTTTAGTGACTAGGATCATATTGCAACCTATTTTATTATTTTAGCAGACAAATTACTTTCGTAATGTGATACTTGTGGACCTTCGTTTTTGTTTGCTTTGAATGTAAGACTTGATTTTATTCTTCGACACAAGGCTGTCTACTGTATAGATTGCCTTGTGGAAGCTCACGGCTGTGCATTTTCAGGAAAAAAATCATCTCTTGAATGATAATTAATAATTACGCATACAGTTACTACGCATACAGTTACCCTGCCAGGAATTTATTCAATTCTATCTTTGGGGTATGGATATATTGCTTCAGTCTCGTTAACTCAGTCAAGTTATACATGCAGGTGGCCACTTTTATTGTTCAAAAGATCATGCTGGATGACACAGGACTTATGTACATATGTAGCACTCGTGAACGTTTCCTTTCTGTATCCAATGTGCTAGCTCAGATGCTTGATGCACTTGTCGAGCAGCCTTCCCGGAGGTTGCTGAAGCACATAATCCGCTGCTACCTAAGGCTGACAGACCACCCAAGGTTTATGCTGTGCTATGTGCAAATTTCCATTCTGTGACATTGTTCTTATCCCGTCCCTAAACCTTTCTATGCTCATGCAGCGCCTGCGATGCGCTACGCACTTGCCTCCCCACCGTGCTGACAAACGGGACATTCAATGACCTCCTTGAGGTGATTTCTGCACTTTGCGCTTCACGGAAGAAGCTTTACACTGTAGCCTATGCTGCATATTCCAACTGTTCACTGACTCTGAAATCTTGCTGCAGACTCAGAAAGATCTGTCAACCAGGCTATGGCTCCACCAGATGCTGCATAACATCGCGATGGCAAGCAGTGGACACGGCGGCCCTCACGCTGACCTGAATCGCATCATGGGGAGGTGAATGGACCTGGATGCGTCAACTCATCATCTGCCAAGAGCATGCTGTAGTAGTAGTAGGGGAAGCTGTAGTAGTTTGGCCTTTGGAGAAAAACAGCACTTCGGTAGTTTTAGGGATTAGCAGCTGTTTAGCGTTGTAAAAAAAACAGGCAACTATCTGTCAGCCTCAGATTAGCGTCTCGAAGTTGGAGAAGGGTCAAACATGAGACTGAGACTCCCTCTCCTGCAAGTGGTGCATGTTCTGGCGAGAACTCTAATCTTATATAGGTTGCTGGAAATTGGCAATAATACTGGTGTGCTATGGCGCTGCAAAGACCGCGTGCTTCGTTTACAGGGTGCATGGACAGCAATGTTCCTGCAACAGCTGCTTTTTATCTAGAGGTGCAGCACTCCTGCTTCTAGCTTGTGGTCTTCACAGGTAAACAGCAATCTGCTTGAGTTGAGCGCCTTCTTGATCCTCCTGTTGTGCCAATAAGCAAAGATGATGCACCTAGACATGTACGCTGCAGTGCAGATCATCTGGGCTAGGTGGCGAGCGTCTTTTGACCCGTGTGATCCGAGCCAAGGTGTCCCCCGTCCCTTGACACCCCACAAAGGGCCGTTTCAGTTTCAGCAGCCAACGGGAGCACGCGAGCAGCCGCTTAGCCGACTCCAGCGGCCAATCCCAAAGCCGGGGCAAACTCTCGGCGCCTGCGTAAGGCTGGCTGATCGAATCCGGATTAGATTAGTGATACCATCCCCATCAAGAGCACAAAAGTTTAGCTGCTAACTGGATCCAATAAAATAAAGTTTAGCGGCTGATGGAGTATTAGCTGCTAATCAACCCTGCAGCCCTCCCCAAGGAGCAGAGAGCAAATGGTCTAATCGCGAGCAGCAGCAGCCAGCAGGGCAAGCAAGACAAGTCGCCCCTTCCGTCACCTCAAGAGCTCACTTGTGCTCCCCCTTCCCCCTCTATAAACCCGCCTCCCTAGTCCCTCCTCTCCTCCCCGTCCGTCCTCAGATCAAAACCCGGAGCCCTTCCTCGCGACCGATCATGGCGACCGCTGCTGCTGCGTCCCGGGTACGCGCGCCACCCTCCCATCCGTGCGATCCCGCCGCTTCCTGCTTGCGCGTCGTGCTGATTCGGTCTTTCTTTCTCTTGCTGGCCTGCAGGTGGCTGTCTCGGCGCCGGTCTTCGGCTCGGATCGCGGCGTCGGGAGCTCCGGGATCAAGGTGCGTGCCTCAGTGCCCGTCTGTGCTGAAATTCGTTAATGCGCGGCTCTTTTGGGGGAACCCTCGCGATTCGGTGGGCTAGTTGACTAGAGAAATTGGCAGATTGATTCCAAAAGGGAGCAGTTAAAAAATGCCAGGTATTTTCCTAAAAAAATGCCAGGTAGTGCTGCAAGATCTCGGCAGGTGCTGTTTTAGTGCGCAGATTAGTTCATGGCTTATCAGCCATGCATGTCCATGGGCACCTTCACAAATTCAGAGCACTTGCTACTGAACTTGATAGCGATCTTGTACTCCATTTATGCTGATGATCCTGAACTCACAGCATCCAGGCGATGAGCCGATAATGGTGTGTTAAATTTGGCCTTTTTATTGTGCTCTAGGGCAACAGCAATGTTAGCTTCAGCAACAAATCATGGGTGGATGGCACATTGGCCTGGGAGAGCAAGGCAATGCGGCCCAGGCACGCGAACAAGGTGCTTTGCATGTCGGTCCAGCAGGCGAGCAAGAGCAAGGTCTCTGTCACGCCACTCAACTTGGAGGGCACAAAGGAGCCGCCCCTCAACACATACAAGCCGAAGGAGCCCTACACGGCCACCATTCTCTCGGTGGAGAGGATTGTAGGTCCCAAGGCTCCAGGGGAGACTTGCCATATCGTCATTGACCATGGTGGCAATGTGCCTTACTGGGAGGGCCAGAGTTTCGGTGTGATTCCTCCTGTAAGTTTTCCTCCCTCTAAATCATTTCCTTTGCCTGAGGACACATGCATTAGTTTTGCTCATACTTGGTTTCCCCTCATATTATTAGTTAACAAACAACCAAATTTACTTGTGGATGGTGTAAAATATACTATACTCTATACATAAAGACAGCCATGCTGATGTTCGTTTTAGTTCTGTAGACATTATTTTCAGTCTGCCATTGAACACACTGCAGGGCTAGGCTAGGGGAAAAAAAGGCTGTGAATCACTTAGCATGCAGCAAAATTGCTTTCAATTAATCGTAAAGTATCAATACTTTATTCATCTCTTTTACATCATATTTTCTCTTCACATTCACAACTCTCTGAACCTTGATTGCACTTTTATCTGTAGGGAGAAAACCCGAAAAAGCCTGGAGCCCCACATAATGTCCGGCTTTATTCAATTGCATCGACTAGGTATGGAGATAACTTTGATGGACGAACCGGAAGTTTGTGTGTCCGCCGTGCAGTTTATTATGATCCTGAAACTGGCAAGGAAGACCCCTCAAAGAATGGTGTCTGCAGTAACTTCCTATGCAACGCAAAACCTGGGGACAAGATTCAGTTGACAGGTAACTTCCTGATGGATGTAAAGGTTCTGTGGTTACGGTGTTCTATGAGAGCCCCCTAATCACAATGGTAGTCATTTAGTTCTTTTACTTATTGTACTCCATGAAATTCACATGGTAGATCATCCATTTCTTAGTTCTTAGATTCTTTAGAAGGGTACATAGCAGGAAAAAAAACCTGCTTCTGAAGCATAAGAAACAGGAGGTCGTTTTCGGTGTCACAGTTTTGCGCTTTGCAACGTTGTGATACAACTATGTGCAGAACATGCCACTGAAACACTAGTCATCACAACAAGCTTTGACGTGTCTCTGTAAAAATGACTATGACCCTGCACTTTATATCTGTCTTGTTTTGTCCCACGTATCGTTAGACTTATATGGCATCTTTTAAAGACTTCTGATTACTCATATAGTATGCAACAACTAGAGTATTTTTTTCCTTTCAGAAAAGAAATGCTTTCTTTCCTAATTAGCTCTCAGATATGGCACTACTTCTATTCTTGTGTTCTATCATATTAATTTATGGAAGGTGATGGATGTTTTAGCCTCAAAGCATCTCATGTGATTTCATCATGTGTTTAGGTCCCTCTGGCAAAATAATGCTTCTACCTGAGGAGGATCCAAACGCAACACATATCATGATTGCCACTGGTACCGGTGTTGCCCCGTTCCGTGGGTATCTGCGCCGCATGTTCATGGAAGATGTTCCGAACTACAGATTCGGTGGCCTGGCTTGGCTTTTCCTTGGTGTTGCTAACTCAGACAGCCTTCTCTATGACGAAGAGTTCACAAGCTATCTTAAGCAGTACCCAGACAATTTCAGGTATAACCTCTTCCATCTAAACACCTGATTTCATTTGCTGATGCTATTTTGTGGTTGACTTAGGCACTTGTCAGTTTGCATAATTGTATACAATCTGTTTACGATTTGAGAGTGCAGCATCACTGAAGTACTCATGCCCAACATATTCGTATAATATAACCGAGTCTTTGCTTTAATTCTGTAGGTATGACAAAGCCCTCAGCAGGGAGCAGAAGAACAGGAGCGGCGGCAAGATGTACGTCCAGGACAAGATCGAGGAGTACAGCGATGAGATTTTCAAGCTTCTGGATGGTGGTGCTCACATCTACTTCTGTGGTTTGAAGGGAATGATGCCTGGGATTCAGGACACCCTCAAGAAGGTGGCGGAGCAGAGAGGGGAGAGCTGGGAGCAGAAGCTGTCGCAGCTCAAGAAGAACAAGCAATGGCATGTCGAGGTTTACTAATTTACTAGGGTCTGATTATTTAGCAGGCGTTATGATTGTTTTGCTGCGAGTTAATGCCAAGAGGAGGCACAGATACATTATTGGGATTGAATGATGAATGATTGTTGTGGTGGTGTAAAATTGCAATAAAAGTGTTCTTGGTGAGAATCATAAGATCACGCAAGCAACTTATAGCTTCCACTATCACATGATGCGTGGAGCATGTAACCTACAGCCGTTTAGATTCGCAGTGCAGTGCTTTTCTACATTTCCATTTCAGAAGTGTCTCTGTCGAGGTCGTACGTATATGAATCCTGGTGACTTTAAATGTTTAAAACATGGCTGTTTGAGCAGGCAGCGAGGCAGCGTTTCTCCTGACGGCGTCTGATCTACGTACAGTCGCTTGCATTGCCGAATTTAAAAAAAGGGAACATATATCAGGTGCAAATCAACCTCTCCGTGCAAACTATGGAAATTTCAATTTGGGTCATTAGATCAACATCCAAGGGGAGGGGCGCAGAGAGTTGGGAGGGGGGTTTGCAAAAGTGTGATTATCCAATCCAAGAACGGGTCCAAATTGTAAAACTAGTACAGCTTCAATTATGGAAAACAAAATACTTGCATTGCTATTGTCTTAAAATGCTTGCCCCTGCCCATTCACTGGCCACTTTTGTATTGTCCATGCGTCAACTGACAAGCGGCGACCTATACGGCTATACAGATCATGGCATCCCCCTGTGTCACATTCCTTTTAATTTTCATTTTTTATTGCTTGTTCTCATCTGGAATCAGTTAAACACGTCTTCACGTAACTCCATCACCTCCTACTAAAATAACATCGATAATGTCCCGTTGCATTGCATTGCATCTGAAGTTCCAGCACAAAAACCAAAAGCCATGTCACGCAGTATGAGATGATCACCTCTCCAACCCGTAACGGCTCCCCCTCTGGGCTCCGGTGCCGGTCACCATCTCCCCCGCCTAACCTGGGAGCCCCCTCGATCCAACGGTCCCCGACGGCGCACGGCCCGCCTGCCGCTGCCGCCACCCGCCCGCCCGCCACGGCCCTGGTGGCGTACGATCCCAGCCTGCCTAGCCGGGGCCCCGCGCCGCCGACGTCAGCAACGGCGCGCGCTGTCTCGCTGCCTCTGGCCGCTCGCGACTCCACGCCGGAGGCCAGCGGCCGCGGCCCTCTCCGCTGCCGCCACGCCCGCCCGCGGCCCGCCGCCTCCCTCAACTGCTCCCTCCCTGCCCGCCTCGTCCCTCTCGGCTGCCGTCCTGCTGCTGATCGCACGCGGGGCGGGGTACACCCCCTGGCGCGTCCCTGTCGCGCGCACTACTGCTCTGACCCCGCTTCACTCCTTTCCTTTCCGTCCCCGTCGCCGTCGCTGTCGCCGCCCCGGTCTCCCACTCGTGCCTCGTCCTCCGCCTCTTATCCTCTGCAGCCTTGTCTCTCGCGACTCGTTGGCGGTTACTACCTGTTGCCGACTTGCCGTGGCTGTAGTGGAGACCCGTGCTGGCGGCGAGCGGGGACGGAGCAGCCATGGAGGCGCCCCGGCCGGTAAGCGACCCGTCCCGACCCGATCCCGCCTCTCCTCTCTCCCACCACGCACGCGCAATTCTCGTTACTGCGTGTTCCTGCCTGTTAATCCTGACTCGATTGATTAGTTCAGTCTGTGTTGGTATGCGTTTGAACATGATGGTCCGCTGTTGGTGGTAAGTGTTGTTTGGTTCGAATTGGCTGTTCGATTCGAAGATTTAACCATCTGCTGTTTTCTGAAACATTTGTCAAACAACCGCTAATCCTGGTGTTCATTAGAACGACGTTTCATCAGAACCGTCGTACCTGTTTGATCCATCAAAAACTTCGGTTCAAAAGGACAGGAACTGCACACGTCTGTTTCTGGGTTTCATTTCCAGTGGATTTTTAAGCATGCCATCTTGTTTTGACCTTCGAGCCCGTGGTTCCATTTCGATCATATTTTTTCATACCTGCGCTGATCCCGTCACTTGCGCCGACTTGTGATTGTGCATGTGCATATTTGTTCCATGGAATCTCCAGCACTGAACTGAAACTCTGAATTCTGAAACCAAACTTGCTGCAGGTCCTGAGCGAGAGAACGAACCCGCTGCTCAGAAGATCATCCAGTCCATCCGGCGTCACGCTGCTTCAACCCCACGCCGACAACGGCGCCTACTCCTTCCTCGACACCACAGGGCCCTGCTCGACGAGATTCAGCAGCGGCTCAGTGACATCCGAGGACTCGCCGGCGCTGACGCCCAGGCTGCTCTCCATCCATTCCAGCTCCAGCCCCGATAACTACTCTTCGTCAGAATGGCTCGACCGAGCGGCGGCGGCGGCGCGCTCCAACCGGTACCTCTTCGACGCGAATGCGCAGGCCAGGTCCGCCGAGTGCCTGGACCTGATGAGGATGGAGATCGATGCGCAGCTCGGCAAGCTCAAGGGGGGTGTCACCGGCCTCGAGAACTATGCCTTGCCGGACAACGGCCGTGTGATCGGTGGCGCGCACCTGGGCATGTCGCTTGATGTCATGCTGATTGAGTTAGATGAGAGGTTCAAAGCCCTGAAGCAGCTCATGGGTGCCGTGTTCCGACAGGCGAGAGAGATGCATGGATCGGTCAACGCGTCGGCGTCTGATCTCCAGTGGGAGCATGAGCTGCAATTGGAAGTCTTTGGTGCCACGATCGGGGAGTGTGTCAGTGGCCTGCAGGAGGAGCTAGAGAGGAGGCTGTATGAGCAAATTAACATCACAAACACCATGAGCAGGAACTGGAAGGAGGCGATTTCTCAATTTGCCGCGATGCGCGAAGACCTTGGTGCTCTTTGTAAGCTGTTACTGCCTTCAGTACCAGAAGCACATATTTCTAACAGCAAGCATGAAAGTTCAGGCAGTAGGAGCAACAGGTGGAAGTACACTTTCTTTGGAAAGAAAACAAAAGAGGATCGTTCTCCACGTGCCGAGGACAGTAAGAGTTTCAGAAAGCAAAAATCATTTGGTGCAAAGGATGTCATCTCAGAAAAATCTGACTTTCGCCATCTCAATGGTATGTCTAGAGATGAAGTGATAAGCTATTTTAAGTCTGAGATCAGCAAACTGAAAAGGATGCACGAATCAGCATTGCAAGAGAAGACAGAAGAACTGTTCAGGTTCAAAAGGGAGAAGGGGTCGCATTCTCTTAAGAATGACGTGGAATTTGAGCCTCTGAGAAAGAAAATTCCGGAGATCATTTCAAGAATGGACCAGATCATTTACAAGAATATAAAGGTACCTGCGATCTGCATGACCCATGATGAGCTCGGTGAAAGATGCAGACTGACAAGCAGAATAGATGCTTTGTACTATGAAAACCAGCATCTACGAGGATTGCTTGCAGATAAGATGAAGGATGTTAAGGCATTATCATCCCATCTGTCTGAAGCCAGTACAGAACTGTCTCTTCAGTTGTCATCAGAAGAAGAGCTCCTGAAACAAATTGACAAAATTAGGGAAGAGTACGAGGACCTCCGAATTGTAGGCGATGTTAGAGATGGGCTGTACCAAGCTGTTACAAAACAATTGCTTGATGATTCTAAGGACAACATGGATAGTGCTGCAATGAATTTTAGTGCAAAAGTGTCTTCACTTGAATGTGTAATCTCTGAAAAGGATAAGGCATTGTGTTTATACAATGAAGAAAATCACAGGTTAAAGGAGAAGTTAGCAGAGCTAGAAAAGGGGCGTTTGATCCAGAATCACCAGGAAGATCCTGAAGTCATCAAGCAAGAGAGTACAGAAATTGTTCTTCGTGATATTGAAGTGGAGCCTCGCTCATCACCAAGAAGATCAAATGGGCACGATTTGAAGTATGATGAACTTGTGAAACTGAACTCAAGCTTAGAGATTGAATCAGGTGTCCTCAAGGAAATTGACAAGAAAAATGTGAATCATAGTAGTAGTCTCACTAAGAAAGAGCAGGAAAAGCAGCTGGAGTGCATTTTAGTATCTATTATGAAGTTATCACAAGAATTTGTGGAGATTGAGAAAAAATTGTCAGTAGAAAGAACTGAAAACAGGTCTGCTAATCTTCCTTACACTTTCTTCCCAGGTAGTTTTATTTCCTTTTCAAAAACAAGAATCCAATATAAGTTTTTCATTTTATTGGTCAATTCAGGTCAGAGGATTTGAGTGATCATTGCAGCCACATGGTCAGACAAACCGTGGTACTAACAAAAATAGGGCTCTGGTATAAACAAATGCTTGAAACAAGACGTTCTGAGCTCCAAAAGGCTGAAGCCAAGGTAATTGAATTAAATTTCTGTTTGCTTGCAAAAAATATGTGATGCATAATATTATAAGTTCATTGGGCAACATCTCTGATATCATTCTGTTTTTCAGGTTGTCATATTGGGCGACAAGATAAATGCACATTTAAGTCTTCTTCAAAAGATATATTTAACTCTTGATCGCTACTCTCCTACGCTGCAGCATCATCCTGGTGTAAGTACCATGTGCCAATCCCATATAAAATGCTAATTTTTCTTAAATATCTGTCTCTTCTGTTCACCTAATTATTTACTGAGTTCTCAACCCAAGATGATATGTAAGAATTTTGTTGCCAGTCTTGCTAGGAGTTATCCATATTAAAGTTGGAAATTCCATATATTTTGCAATAACCAGTTTAATATACAGAACATCACACACATTTAACATGGTTGCCTTGCATGCAGCTGCTAGATGCTTTCTTGAAGACATGCAAACTTGTTGCAGATTTGAGAAGTAAACAGAACGAAGCCGACGCGATATAAATGAGGATTGAGGGCAGCTTGGTGAGATGTCCCTGGGTGGCTAGTGTTTTATGTGCCATCAGGAACATATTGTTTTATAGGGCACTGGAATGTATGGACGACCACTGGTCACCCACTGGTTCCTCGTGTGCTTAGACATGCGACACCCCTGCACTTGCAGATCAAGTGAAGGATCCTTATATGATGTTTCAGACTTTCAGATCCTGATCTGGCTATATATCTAACCCGCAATTGACTGAGCAGTTACCATGCTGAAGTTGTGAAGTGCAAGTATATACATGTGGACAGAAACCCCAGAAAACAATCTTCATGAGGATCATCATGGCATCATGAGCGTGTAGTATTTTCTTTTATCTGCAGATGATCGATTGCTAGAAATCTGAAACCACATCTTGTCGAGAAGAAATGTCAATGATGGTTACTCGCCTGCTAATGTACAGATGACATTTGCTTGCTTTCTTGTTGGGTAGAGAATAGCGTTACTTGTTTAGTTAGCACTAGCAGCCTAGGCCACAGAACGTATTGAAGGCAGGGTTAAAATATCCGACCGGTCGCCCCTAACCGCCGGCCTCCGGTTCCGGCTAACCGGACCGGTTAGTCCGGTTACCGGTCGGAACCGATCAAACGGAAATTTGAATTCAAATTCCCCCGTTGAAACGGTTCGGACCGGTATACCGGCCGGTTAGACCGGTTTACCGGCCGGTTTGACCGGTAACCGGTCGGGTTGACTGGTAACCAGTCAAATTCAAATTTTTTTCTTTTTTTATTTAAATTCAAATGCCCGCAAAGTATACTAAATAAATGTTTGTATAACATATTTTAGTCTAAATGAACCCTCCAATCCTCTTTTGTACTATTTTTACATTATATTTGTATACTTTTGTATGCATGTTTTTTTGTTTAACTTCAAATCCCCGCAAACTATACTAAATGAACGAATTTTTGAGAAAATTTGACACCATTAGATTCATCGCACCTTGAAGTATTTTTAGGAATTTTTTGAGAATTTTTCATTTTTTTAATTTAAATTTAAATTTTGAATTTGGACCGGTTTCATACCGGACCAAACCGGAACCGGTCCGGTCCGGTTTGACCGGTAACCGGTCAAACCGGACCGGTTACCGACGGTTAGGTAAACCCTGATTGAAGGGTGCTCTCACTGTTAAACCAGGGCACTAGGTAGATCAGATGTAAACCAATTGTAAGCAGACAGTTTATTCCCTTTCTATGATGAGTATCTTCCCTCCATCTAGCTTGATGGTGTTGACCAATAGTGTCAATTCATAATTGTAGAGATCTGCAAACTACAGTAAAAACCACAAACACGGGCAGAGGAGTGGATTCTAACACTTCGAGTCTGTTTGGCAGGGCTCTGGCTCCTCCAAAAACGGCTCCGGCTCTGTTTTTTCTGGTGGAGCGGCTTTTTTGGTGGAGCTGAAGTTGTTTTGAAAATCGTTTGAAAAAACGGCTCCGCCTAGTTATTTAATATACATAGAAATGGTCAAATGACTATACTACCCTTAGTTTCTTTTTTTCCCTTTCGTTCTTAATTTTCTTCCCTTCTCTCAGTTTTTTCTCTTCATTTTATTTCTCTTTCCCCTTCTTTTTTTCTCTTTTTTTATTTCCTTCTCACTTCCTTATCTTCACCTATTCCTTGTCCGGTCAAGCCTCTTCCTTGTTACGCACCATTGTTGCCCTGCTGCTCTGCCATGTGCTGCTTCGCTGCCCTCCGCTGCTGACCCAGGTGCGTTGCTGCTCCTGCTGGCGGCTCTCGCGCCTCTGCCGCTGGCCAAGCGCTGCTGCAGTTGTGTAACACCTGACTCGCGGACAGTCCGCCCGAGACTGACGGACAGTCCGCGAGGCATCGCCAGATATTTATCTGGACGGATGTGGGACCCGCTGGTCAGTTCTCTCTTCTTTCTCATTTCGTCCAGAGCCGAGCGAAGCTCGCCCGCTCGCCTCGACGTCGCCCCCTCCCCTCGATCTCCCTTCTCCGGCCATCCTAACTCGATTCCTTGCGTGAGTATATTCCCTAGCCCTCCTCCACTTTCCCAAACCTCCAGACCGGCTCCTCACGGCCGGAATCCTTCCCACCACCGCCGGACGCCATTGGAGGTGTTGAAGCTTAGTTCCACCGCCGATCCGCCTCCCCGGTCGTCCTCCGCTCGAACCGACCGTGGGAATGAATTCGTGGTGAGTTCCTTGTGCTTCCCAGTCTATTTCCCCCTTCATGGCGTGTCGCCGGCGCCGGAGCACGGCCGCCGCCGTCGCCGCCGCCCTTGCTGCCGCCTGGGGCGAGGGTCAGAGGTTAGGTATCGCGGACGGTCCGCCTGGGAGGCGCGGACGGTCCGCCGGTCAGGTTAGTTTTTGTCCAGAGACAATGTTGCCTCTGGTTGTTTCAGCAGGGTTTACTGCGGACAGTCCGCTATAGGGGAGCGGACGGTCCGCCGTTGAGGCTTGAATTTGTTCCAGAGACGATGTCGTCTCTGGAGGTTCGCAGGGGTGAACTGCGGATGGTCCGCCACTTGGGCGCGGACAGTCCGCAGTAGAGTCTAGGAAATTGTCCAGAGACGTTTTCGTCTCTGGTGGATTGAGTACTTGAACTGCGGACGGTCCGCCAGGGGTGGCCGGACAGTCCGCAGGTAGAATGGGAAAGAGTTCCAGAGACGTTGTTGCCTCTGACGGGTTGGTAGGATAGTACGGCGGACAGTCCGCCACTTGGGCGCGGACAGTCCGCAGGGTATTTCAGTTAAAGTAAACTAGTTATATTTTTGGGTTGCACTCATTTATTTCATATGCATACGTGTAGCATCCGCTTCTGAGGGCGCCATCTTTGAGGTGATCGCGACACCACAAGAGCAGACGACGCAAGCCCAAGAAGAAAGGTGTGAGCACTCGGCCCAAGGCCCGTCTGACCCCCGTGTTGAGCAGCAGGCGCAAGGCAAGCCCCGGTGCACATCCTAGTATTTTAAATTATGACACCTATGTATGTTTCTACTACTTGTGCATTAAGTTCAGGAATTGTTTGGAACCCTAGTTGCATGATCCATAGGATTCCCTGAGTTGTACTAGTATGTATAGGACGATATAAGTTCTATGCTTAATGATTCCGGTAGAATATATGTATATTCATATTCCAGTACATGAGTTATTGATGTTGATATGGAAAATTTAGACCGGACGGAGAATGATGAGAATGTTTAGGGATGGCAGCAGGACAGGGTTTCTGGGTGCCTTAGCCCCGTCTGTGTCGTTTAAGGACCGGTCGTTGTGGCAGTGTTGATCGGGGATTGAATTGTACTAACCGCATGCCAGGAGTAGGAGGTAGTCGAAACCGGTAAGCCTAGTATTGCCTTGTTTCGAAAGTACAGGACTCCATCTCACCTCCTGGGGTAGTCGAGTAGTCGCAGAGAAATGAGGATGCATGTATTACTTTTGGTGGTCTCATGTTGAGCTCGGCTGACCATATGATGGTGGGGCGGTCCTGTAGTTCGAGGCGGGGAGGGGAAGGGTTGGTGTGTGTGGTCCGACGGGGCTTATACGTGTCGTGTTGGTTAGGTCCACCTTGCAAGGTTAAATCGGATCGATCCGCCGTGTCTCGCGGTTATGAGCGCCTTGATCTCTTTGTCACCTCGTAGAAATGATTTAGGAGTGTTAGTGATAAATGATGGAACTATTTTGAACCATTATTGTATTGCTCCAACATGATTGAGTAGATATGCCAACATTAGATGAGGGTCTTTCCATATAAAACTTGTGGCTAAAATATTGAAAGTAAGGATTCATCCCTAGATGCTTTTTCTGCAAAAATTAACCCCCAGCCAAAAGCCTTGCATGTCTAGCTATGTGGGCTAAGTTATACCCACCGGTCGGGTAAGCCTTGTTGAGTATTAGAATACTCAGGGTTTGTTGCCAACATTATTTCAGGACACGCGGACATAGACTTCTGCCCTTGCTGCGCCAAGTTCATCCGCCGGGACGCTGAGGGTTGGGAGGTTGTGGAGCCAGATGATTAGTTGGGGATCTCCCTAGGGCACACTTTTGGTAGTTGTAGGCTCTTTCCTCTAGATGAACCCGGATTTCAGTAATGCATAGTTTATAAATTATGTAGGATTCGAACTTGGTTTGTAAAACTTAAGGTAAAGTCTCATGTATATTTGTTGCATTTTCAAATATGTGTCGTGCTTGTACCATCGGCGCCCACCTTCGTGTGGGTCTTTCGGTGATGTTTCGATCGGGACGTGGGTTGCGAAAGGATCGCCAAATTAAGCCGTTAAGCTAATGAGCCTGATGTGTTCAAGTGACGGTCATTACGCTTGATTAGAGTTTTAATTTGGCGGTTCTGTCACAGCTGGTATCAGAGCCGAAACGCACCGAGGGTGGTACAGGCACGACTAAATTCAAGTTTTTCTGAAAATATAAAATGGATTTTGAGCGTAGGGCGAGCATGCGTCTCATTTTTGTAGTGTTTTTGGGTATTTCCGTAGGAGTTGATGGGGGTGTGAGTCTACGATCCTAAGGACCTTCGTAGATGACGTACGGATCGAGAGGGTTGGTAGGGGGGCGTGAAAGGCTGCGAGAGTGTCGTCGGCCGGACCGGAGGCACTGTCGCGTAGTTGAAGTCATGTTCAGCGGACAGTCTGGTTGGGACCCGCGGACGGTCCGCCGGACATTGAGAAAAATTTACCAGAGCCGGGTGGAACTGAATCTGGTTGACAGTGCGCACGGCGGACGGTCCGCAGACTCTCCGCGGACAGTCCGGTCAGCTAGGATTTTGGTAAAGCGGACGGTCCGCCCATGTGCTGCGGACGGTCCGCCGTACCATTTTCGGCTGGACCAGGGCAGCTCGGTCAGACCAATTGGTGGCGCCGATCGATCGCCTGGCCCCGCCTACAAGCATCATTCAGAATTGTTTTGAAGCCCTACATTCTGCATTGTGCCATGACTAGCAAGGATTAGTTGCTATCGATTTTGTCTTAATTTATCTGGATGATGGAACTAACCTCGTCATGGTTGAATGCAGAATGGGAGAACCACTGAACCCTCCTGAGTTGGCCCAGGCCATTGCGGCCATGCTCACTGGGCGCGATGAGTAGACAGCACTCCTCCGTGAGCTTGTGGCGCAGGGCAGAGCGCTGCAGCCTGGACATCACCACCAGCCGCCTGCTCCTGGATATCCAGAGTTTCTGGCTACTCAACCACCGCTCTTCCATAAGGCGGATGAACCGCTGGAGCCAGACAGCTAGCTTCAGACTCTCGAGTCCAAATTCACCCTGCACCAGTACAATGATGGGGACAAGGCAGGATTTGCCGCTCAGTAGCTTAAGGGCCCAGCACGCACATGGTGGGACAATCATGTGGCAATGTTCCCCGCGGACACCCGTTTCACTTGGGTACAGTTCAAGGAAGCCTTCAGAGCGCATCATATTCCTGCAGGGGTTATTCGCAGGAAGCTCACCGAGTTCTTGGCCCTGAAGCAGGGCAATAACAGTGTACTACAGTACTCCCAAGCATTCAACACTCTCTCATAGTATGCTGGGTACCATGTGGACACTGATGAGAAGAAGCAGGCCTGTTTCAGGCAGGGGCTCAGTACCAAGCTCCAGGATCGCTTGGCGATGGTCAGGTTCGACAGTTTAAGTGAGCTAGTCAATGGGGCTATCATACAGGAGGACGCCCACCTAGCTCACAAGGCAGAAAAAAAGAGAAAGGCGCCGGCAGCGGGATCTTCTAGCAGTGCCCCTCAGAGGTTTCGCTTGGTGCAGTCGGGCCCACAGCGAGCCCCTTTTCAGCACCAGCCACAGCAACAGTGGGGATACATGCCCCCTCAGTACACTCAGCCACAGGGGACGGTCAGGCCTCCTGCTCCTCAGCAGAATGAGCAGAAGGTCTGGGTGCAGCAGCCGGGGTTGCGCCCCAACCTGTTTCTGTGTTACAACTGCGGACAACTGGGTCATTTTGCACAGAACTGTCCAATGCCAACCAAGCAAGGCCAGCAATCAAGTCAACAGGGTCAGAAGCAGAGTGTGGCCCACTTCAAGCCTGGGCAAGTGCACTACACCACCCTCGAGGGTATTCCTGAGGGAGCTCCGGTGATGGCGGGTACTTTTTCTGTAAACGATCATTCCGTCACTATATTGTTTGACTCTGGGGCATCTCATACGTTCATTAGCAAGGAGTGCGCCATTAGGCTGGGATTGAAAATAGAGAACATGCCAAATCCATACAATATTCATTCGCCCGGGGGTCAATTAATTACTAACCAAGTTGTCAGGAGAGTACCTCTCCAGTTACAAGGAAAAGGATTTATAGCACATCTTATAGTACTCCCAACTCAAAGAGTGGATATTATACTTGGCATGAACTGGATGAAGGAACAAGGAGTTCTTTTGGACACTAATGCACATTCGGTGCACATAAAATTATCTGACCAAGAGTCTATGACCTTGTCTTTAAAGAACATTGAGTCAACGACTTCCACTGTGAATCACACTGAGGGCAAGGTTTTGGCTGACATACCAGTGGTGCGTGAGTACCCGGATGTTTTTCCAGAGGATCTACCCGGGATGCCACCGGACCGTGATGTGGAATTTGCCATTGAATTGCAACCGGGTACGGCACCGATATCTAGGAGACCTTACCGGATTCCACCCAATGAGCTAGCAGAGCTAAAGAAACAATTGCAGCAATTGCTTGATAAGGGCTACATCCGTCCTAGCAAGTCACCCTGGGGCTGTCCTGCACTTTTTGTGAAAAAGAAGGATGAAAGCCTCAGGTTGTGTGTGGACTATAGACTTCTAAATGCCGTCACAATCAAGAATAAATATCATCTTCCCCGGATTGATATTCTGTTTGATCAGCTATTCGGGGCCAAAGTATTTTCCAAGATTGATCTCCGCTCTGGCTATTATCAGATAAAGATTAGAGCTGAGGATATTCCCAAGACGGCTTTTTCCACCAGATACGGACTTTTTGAATATCTGGTCATGTCTTTCGGGCTAACCAATGCACCTGCTCACTTCATGTATCTCATGAACTCAGTGTTTATGCCTGAGCTCGATAAATTTGTCGTGGTTTTCATCGACGACATTCTTATATTTTCTAAAAATGAAGAAGAGCACGCAGAGCATCTCCGCATTGTACTTCAGCGCCTGCGGGAGCACAAGTTGTATGCCAAATTTAGCAAATGCGATTTTTGGCTCAAGGAAGTCTAGTTCTTGGGCCACATCATCTCGGACAAAGGGATTTCTGTTGATCCTAGCAAGATTCAGGATGTCCTGGATTGACAGGCTCCAACCTCTGTTCCTGAGATTTGAAGTTTTCTTGGGCTAGCAGGATATTATCGTCGGTTTGTACCGGAGTTCTCAAAAATTGCTAGGCCCATGACTGAATTACTCAAGAAAGGAGTGAGATTTAGTTGGGACAACAATTGTGAGCAGGCTTTTCAGACTTTGAGAAGACTTCTGACGTCTGCCCCTGTCCTCGCTCAACCAGATATTACCCGGCCGTTTGATGTGTACTGTGATGCATCAGGTACGACTCTTGGCTCCGTATTCATCCTTGTTTGTTTTCGCCGGATATTATTCGGCCATTAATACTTGTTGTAATGCATTAGGTACGGGCCTAGGCTGCGTCCTTATGCAGGATCAGCGAGTGATTGCTTATGCGTCCAGAGCCCTCAGACGGCACGAAGAGAATTATGCGACACATGATCTGGAGCTAGCAGCGGTCGTGCATGCATTAAAGATCTGGCGCCACTATCTTCTGGGTAATCCGGTTCACATATACTCAGACCACAAGAGTCTTAAGTATATTTTCACCCAGAGCGAGCTGAATTTGCGCCAGAGACGGTGGTTAGAACTCATCAAGGATTATGACCTGGAGATTCATTATCATCCGGGCAAGGCTAATGTTGTGGCCGATGCGTTGAGTCGCAAAGCCAGTTGCCGTTGTATCTCAGCCACAGCGGTGCATGCAACCTTATGTCAAGAAATGGAGAAATTAAATCTGGCCATTGTATCTGAAGGCACACTTGCTAATATCACTCTCACACCTACACTCCGGGATCGAATTGTGGAGGCTCAGAAAAATAATGCTGGCATGGAGAAGATTAGGCAGAGGCTTATGGAAAATGATCCTAAGGCTGCATGTTTTCATCAGGATGGTGAGGGTGTGTTATGGTTTAATAGTCGCCTGGTGGTACCAAAAGACTTGGAGTTACGGAAGCAGATTCTTGATGAAGTCCATCTCTCTAGGTATTCCATCCATCCAGGCAGTAATAAAATGTACCAAGATTTGAAGCAGCGTTTCTGGTGGACCAGAATGAAGCGGGAAATTGCCAGATATGTGTCAGAATGTGACACTTGTCAGAGGGTTAAAGCGAGCCATTTGAGATCAGCCGGCCCTTTGCAGCCCCTGAGTATTCCATCCTGGAAATGGGAGGACATTAGTATGGATTTCATTGTAGGCTTACCCAAAACTTCCAAGGGATATGATTCCATATGGGTTATTGTGGATCGCCTTACCAAGTTGGCTCATTTTCTGCCGGTAAAGACAACACATACGACCAAACAATATGCACAATTGTATATAGACCGTATTGTGAGTCTCCATGGAATTACAAAGACAATCCTTTCGGACCGGGGTACTCAATTCATAGCCCGGTTTTGGGAACATTTCCATGCCGCTCTTGGTACACAACTGATCCGCAGTTCAGCCTATCATCCCCAGACAGATGGCCAGACAGAGAGAATCAATCAGATTCTGGAGGATATGCTCAGAGCATGTACACTCACCTACAGTCAGAAATGGGATGAATGCCTACCTTTAGCCGAGTTCGCTTATAACAATAGCTACCAAGAGAGTATCAGAATGGCTCCATTTGAGGCATTATATGGACGGAAGTGTAGAATGCCATTAAATTGGTCAGAAGCTGGGGAAAGGACTTTCTTTGGACCGGACATGGTAAATGAAGCAGAAGAACAGGTTCGGGTCATCCAAGAAAATTTAAAGGTTGCGAAATCCCGACAGAAGAGTTACGCGGATAAGAAACGTCGATCTGTCCTAATTCAAGTGGGAGATCATGTTTACTTACGGGTCTCTCCAATGAAAGGGGTTCAGCGATTCGGCGTAAAGAGAAAACTTGCACCTCGCTACGTTGGGCCTTTTCTTATCGTTGAGCAATGTGGGCCGGTAGCGTATCGCCTGGAACTTCCTGCTCAATTATCCGCGGTTCATAATATTTTCCATGTCTCCCAGCTCTGGAAATGTCTCCGGGTTCCAGAAAAGGTGATTGGCGTAGAGAAATTGCAACTGGAACCCGATCTTGTTTATCCGGAGCACCCGGTGAAAATTTTTATCACAAGACCCGGGTTACTCGGAATCAAACCAGCAATTTTTACAAGGTTCAGTGGAGCAATCACTCCGAGCGAGAAGCCACTTGGGAAACGGACGAGTTTGTTCAATCCAAGTGCCCGGAATTGCTACAAGCCTATCGAGGTACACGCAAGTTTTTAAACCTTCCTTTTTGCCATTCATTAAATCTCGGGGCGAGATTTCTTTTAGGGGGTAGGATTGTAACACCTGACTCGCGGACAGTCCGCTCGAGGCTGGCGGACAGTCCGCGAGGCATCGCCAGATATTTATCTGGACGGATGTGGGACCCGCTGGTCAGTTCTCTCTTCTTTCTCATTTCGTCCAGAGCCGAGCGAAGCTCGACCGCTTGCCTCGACGTCGCCCCCTCCCCTCGATCTCCCTCCTCCGGCCATCCTAACTCGATTCCTTGCGTGAGTACATTCCCTAGCCCTCCTCCACTTTCCCAAACCTCCAGACCGGCTCCTCACGGCCGGAATCCTTCCCACCACCGCCGGACGCCATTGGAGGTGTTGAAGCTTAGTTCCACCGCCGATCCGCCTCCCCGGTCGTCCTCCGCTCGAACCGACCGTGGGAATGAATTCGTGGTGAGTTCCTTGTGCTTCCCAGTCTATTTCCCCCTTCATGGCGTGTCGCCGGCGCCGGAGCACGGCCGCCGCCGTCGACGCCGCCCTTGCTGCCGCCTGGGGCGAGGGTCAGAGGTTAGGTATCGCGGACGGTCCGCCTGGGAGGCGCGGATGGTCCGCCGGTCAGGTTAGTTTTTGTCCAGAGACGATGTTGCCACTGGTTATTTCTGCAGGGTTTACTGCGGACAGTCCGCTATAGGGGAGCGGACGGTCCGCCGTTGAGGCTTGAATTTGTTCCAGAGACGATATCGTCTCTGGAGGTTCGCAGGGGTGAACTGCGGACGGTCCGCCACTTGGGCGCGGACTGTCCGCAGTAGAGTCTAGGAAATTGTCCAGAGACGTTTTCTTCTCTGGTGGGTTGAGTACTTGAACTGCGGACGGTCCGCCAGGGGTGGCCGGACAGTCCGCAGGTAGAATGGGAAAGAGTTCCAGAGACGTTGTTGCCTCTGACGGGTTGGTAGGATAGTACGGCGGACAGTCCGCCACTTGGGCGCGGACAGTCCGCAGGGTATTTCAGTTAAAGTAAACTAGTTACATTTTTGGGCTGCACTCATTTATTTCATATGCATACGTGTAGCATCCGCTTCTGAGGGCGCCATCTTTGAGGTGATCGCGGCACCACAAGAGCAGACGACGCAAGCCCAAGAAGAGAGGTGTGAGCACCCGGCCCAAGGCCCGTCTGACCCCCGTGTTGAGCAGCAGGCGCAAGGCAAGCCCCGGTGCACATCCTAGTATTTTAAATTATGACACCTATGTATGTTTCTACTACTTGTGCATTAAGTTCAGGAATTGTTTGGAACCCTAGTTGCATGATCCATAGGATTCCTTGAGTTGTACTAGTATGTATAGGACGATAGAAGTGCTATGCTTAATGATTCCGGTAGAAGACGAGTGGTCTCCTGCGCTCGCGAGATGTAGGATGTTAGGAGTCGAGTAATTTCCGGTTACTCGCGAGATATATATATATATATATATATATATATATATATATATATATATATATATATATTCATATTCCAGTACATGAGTTATTGATGTTGATATGGAAAATTTAGACCGGACGGGGAATGATGAGAATGTTTAGGGATGGTAGCAGGACAGGGTTTCTGGGTGCCTTAGCCCCGTCTGTGTCGTTTAAGGACCGGTCGTTGTGGCAGTGTTGATCGGGGATTGAATTGTACTAACCGCATGCTGGGAGTAGGAGGTAGTCGAAACCGGTAAGCCTAATACTGCCTTGTTTCGAAAGTACATGACTCCATCTCACCTCCTGGGGTAGTCGAGTAGTCGCAGAGAAATGGGGATGCATGTATTACTTTTGGTGGTCTCATGTTGAGCTCGGCTGACCATATGATGGTGGGGTGGTCCTGTAGTTCGAGGCGGGGAGGGGAAGGGTTGGTGTGTGTGGTCCGACGGGGCTTATACGTGCCGTGTTGGTTAGGTCCAGCTTGCAAGGTTAAATCGGATCGATCCGCCGTGTCTCGCGGTTATGAGGGCCTTGATCTCTTTGTCACCTTGTAGAAATGATTTAGGAGTGTTAGTGATAAATGATGGAACTATTTTGAACCATTATTGTATTGCTCCAACATGATTGAGTAGATATGCCAACATTAGATGAGGGTCTTTCCATATAAAACTTGTGGCTAAAATATTGAAAGTAAGGATTCATCCCTAGATGTTTTTTCTGCAAAAATTAACCACCAGCCAAAAGCCTCGCATGTCTAGCTATGTGGGCTAAGTTATACCCACTGGTCGGGTAAGCCTTGCTGAGTATTAGAATACTCAAGGTTTGTTGCCAACATTATTTCAGGACACGCAGACATAGACTTATGCCCTTGCTGCGCCAAGTTCATCCGCCGGGACGCTGAGTGTTGGGAGGTTGTGGAGCCAGATGATTAGTTGGGGATCTCCCTAGGGCACGCTTTTGGTAGTTGTAGGTCCTTTCCTCTAGATGAACCTGGATTTCAGTAATGCATAGTTTGTAAATTATGTAGGATTCGAACTTGGTTTGTAAAACTTAAGGTAAAGTCTCTTGCATATTTGTTGTATTTTCAAATATGTGTCGTGCTTGTACCATCTGCGCCCACCTTCGTGTGGGTCTTTCGGTGATGTTTCGATCGGGACGTGGGTTGCGAAAGGATCGCCAAATTAAGTCGTTAAGCTAATGAGCCTGATGTGTTCAAGTGACGGCCATTACGCTTAATTAGAGTTTTAATTTGGCGGTTCTGTCACAAGTTGTCCGTGAGGCCGTCGGCGCCGCCTCCAGCTGCGAGACGTATCTCTACAGCTAGTTGAGGCTCGGGCTACCCGCTCGCACTGTTGGCTGCCTTCGCCTCCGCTCCCTCCCGCAGTCATCTGCCTCCACCCCGACCTCGCGTTCCTCGCCGCCGGTGGCCTCCGCACCACTGATTCCCACCCCGCCGCCGTCGCCCAGCCTCCTGCAGCCGGCGAGGCTGGCCGAGGAGCAGCGGCCGGCCGTCGCGCGGAGACACAGCGGGCGAAGAGGCCGCGAGGGGGCTCAGCGCGCGCGGGGGCCAAATGTGGCAGGTGAGACGGAGGAGCCGCCGGAGCCGCGTGGAACTACGATTTGTGGCTCCTCGCCGTCCCTCCCGCTCCAGTCAGCGGATTTCCCGGGGCTTCTGCGCCGGAGCCGGAGCTAGAGCCGGGTTTCTAGCATGTTTGGCACGGCTCCTTAAGAAGCCGGTTTTGGAGCAGCTCAAGAAGCCTTGTCAAACGGGCTCTTTAAGTATCCATCGAAGAAAAAAAAGAAAAAAATTAATTTATTATCTCCAAGTATAGCTAAAGTCTGAATAACCACCTAAATTATAATTTGGTTCAATTTACCTCTTAAAATATACCATTTAGTTCACTTTACTCTATTAATACAATTTATCTTTTTTTTGTTTCTTCATACACAAGTTGAATTTTAATTTTAAATTTCAAACTACAGAACACAACCTCGGAATCAACTTGTTCAAGATCATTTCAGCATAATCTCCCAGCCTTGGACGACACTAATTTCTAGTGGTCACGTCAATTGACACTCAATTACAGGTAAGCAGCTAGCAGAGCACATTTTACAAGCCAAAAAAGGCACACCGAACCAGAAACTAATGCATTCTAAAGAAAACCTAGAAACTAAAGCAACTCAACACCATTATCATGAGCCCAAAGTAAAATAGCTGCACACCAAGTCTGCCTGCAGCTATGGCATAGCAAGCCATAACCGGAGATGTCTGCCAAACAACACTAATGAGTGAATACAGCGGATAGGATTGTCATATCTCATGTATATATATTCATCAAAACAATAAGAAACAGGAAAAATACAGAATGGTTCGCTTGATCTGCTTGAGGCTATTTCGTCCTCACCAGACACCACCTATAATCTTAGACATATAAGTTCAACTGATAGTCACACTTACAACACATTGCATTGCAATTTCAAGAAAAATGTAAGGGGGAAGCAGGGACTATACTGTAGAATCTAGAGGGGGGAAGAGAAGACGAAGCGAGAGGGAGGAGGTGCCTTGACGAAGCACTGCAGTTCGGCGCACTTGAAGGCGATGCCGAGGCGATCGAAGAGGACGGAAACGTTGGAGCAGCACGAGCGGGACCTGCAAAGGCGACGAGCCTGCGCGCTTGGTGGCTTCAGCTCATGAGCATCCAGCAGGAGCGCCAGCCAAAGAAATCATCAGTGTTGTGGCTGCTCCGGGCGATCCCCGTGTCACTGGGCACCGCACGCTCTGAGAAACCCGCGGCGGCGCTGCTGCTTGCAGCATCTCCAGGAGACCAGGATGCTAGGGCCGTGAGCGGCGGTGGCGGCGCCTGATGGTATCCGATCGGAGGCACCAAAAGCGATGGTAGATTCTCCGGACTCCGGAGGATCACGCGCGGCACAGATGCCGTGCGACGTGCAGAGGTCACCGGCGGCAACGTGAATATACGTGATGTCGGTCGCAATCTAAGGCTTAGTTCCCAAAAAATTTAATATAGTATCTGTTACATCGAATTTTTTGATATATGCATGGTGCATTAAATCGAGTTAAAAAAATAACTAATTACACAGTCTAACTGATTAGAACAAGACGAATCTTTTAAGCCTAATTAGTCCATAATTAGACATTATTTGTCAAGTAACAACAAAATATGATATAGTACCAAAATCCAAACTTTTACACCAACTAAACACACCCTAACTATTTTCAACTAGCCCGTAACATTTGCAAGTAGACCTTTAATTTGAATCGTGATCCGATTTATTTGCAAATAAACTCCTGGACTTTTTTTAGTAACTTTGACTTTGGCGAGTAAGATGTTTGGACTCTGGGACGTGAGGAAGAAAAAGGGAAAAGTCCTTTCCGCCTCCCTTAACTTTGGACCGAATTTATTTTTCCTCCCTAGACAACAAAATCGGTTATTTAGACTCCTCGAACTTCCAAAACCAATCGCGCGACCTCCTTTGAGCGGTTTCAGGTGACGTGGCAGCGGTTTTCTCTTTTTCTTTTATATTTATTTTGAATGAATCTTTGAAAAATCATACTAAATTATAAAAAAATCATAAAATAGAAAACTCAATTTTGTTGGACTCCACATGAGTAGATCTATGCAGTGAACATATTATATAGTATACTTTAGTATATTTTTTTGCTGTAATTTTATATATATATATAATTTTCTGTAATTAATTTATAGATACAGTTTTCGTTGTCTAATTATGGTGAAATTTTATGGTGGGCTAATCATTATATGGTAGAGCTGTAGTAAAAATTTTATGATTATAGGATCATGTATGACTAAGATATAAATTTATCTAAGTTTATCTATTGATTCGTCTAAATTTATCTAAGTTTATATAGATAAATCTATATCTCAGTCATACATGATCTCATAATTATAACATTTTTACTACAGCTCCACCATATAATGATTAGTCCACTATAAAATTTTTACTATAATTAGACAATGGAAACTGTATCTATAAATTTATTACATAAAAAGTATATATATAAAATTACAGCAAAAAATTTATACTAAAGTATACCATATAATATGTTCACTATGTAGATCTACTCATGTGGAGTCTAACAAAATTAGATTTTCTATTTTATGATTTTTTTGTGATTTAATATGATTTTTCAAAGATTCAGTCAAAATAAATATAAATGAAAAAGAGAAAACCGCTGCCACGTCACCCTGAAACCGCTGAAAGGAGGTAGCACGAACGGTTTCGGAAGTTTGAGGAGTCTAAATAACCAGTTTTGTGGTCTAGGGAGGAAAAGCGGATTCGGTCCAAAGTTGAGGGAGGCAGAAAGGACTTTTTCCGAAGAAAAAAATATGGAAAAAGTCCTTTCCTCCTTCCTCAACTTTGGACCGAATTTGTTTTTCCTGCCTAGACCACAAAACCGGTTATTTAGACTCCTCGAACTTTTAAAACCGTTCGCGCGACCTCCTTTGAGCGGTTTCAGGGTGACGTGGCAGCGGTTTTCTCTTTTTCTTTTATATTTATTTTTATTGAATCTTTGAAAAATCATATTAAATTATAAAAAATCATAAAATAGAAAATCCAATTTTGTTAGACTCCACATGAGCAGATCTATGCAGTGAACATATTATATAGTATAATTTAGTATAAATTTTTTGCTGTAATTTTATATATATACTTTTCTGTAATTAATTTATAGATACAGTTTCCTTTGTCTAATTATGGTGAATTTTTTATGGTGGGCTAATCATTATATGGTGGAGCTGTTGTAAAAAAATTATGATTATAGGATCATGTATGACTGAGATATAGATTTATCTAAATTTATCTATATATATCTATATATTCGTCTAAATTTATAGATAAATCTATATCTCAGTCATACCTGATCCCATAATTATAACATTTTTACTACAGCTCCACCATATAATGATTAGCCCACCATAAAATTTTTACTATAATTAGACTACAGAAATTGTATCTATAAATTAATTATAGAAAAGTATATATATATATAATTACAACAAAAAAATTATACTAAAATATATTATATAATATGTTCACTGCATAGATCTACTCATGTAGAGTCTAACAAAATTGAATTTTCTATTTTATGATTTTTTTGTGATTTAATATGATTTTTCAAAGATTCAGTCAAAATAAATATAAAAGAAAAAGAGAAAACCGCTGCTACGTCACCCTAAAACCGCTCAAAGGAGGTCGCACGAATGATTTTGGAATTTCGAAGAGTCTAAATAACTGGTTTTGTGGTCCAGGGAGAAAAAACGGATTTGATCCAAAATTGAGTGAGACAGAAATGATTTTTTCCAAAAAAAATATTGCAGAGGATCAATAGAATCCGGGCCGGAGCCGCCTATGGTTCCCGGCTCGGCCTATTTCTTGAAGGCCCAGTAATATCCGAGGGAGTGCGTGCGTTCGTGGGACTGACAGACAGACCAGGGGACACGGACGGGGGCGACCGCCTCCCCCCTCCCATCGCCTCAGCCGTCGCCGCCGGAGGAAGCCTGCCGCCCGCGCCGCCGCATAGATACGGTTCATCCCTCCTCCTCGCCGAGCTCGATTCCTGTTCAATTTTCGCGCTCCCTCCCCTCGCCTCTGACACTCGCGAACGCTCCAGAATTGAATCGCGCTCTGTTGATGGGCAGCTTGCGCGCTCCGCCGGCGCCGGCTCCGCTCGTTGGGAGCGCTAGGGTTTTATTTGGTTCTGGGCTCCGTTGTGCCTCCGCTAGAGTCCTCAAACCCAGAGGTGCGCGCGTGCTGGCTTACATCTTTTTGCTGTTACTACCAGCAACTGGTTCCCAATGCTGCTGGCTAACTTCCGTTGAACGGCGCGTTGCTTCCTGATGTTCAGGGTTGACTACCAGTAGCGCGATGAAGTCGTATAGATTGTCTGAGCTCAGCGACGCCGAGGTTAGCGGCCTCAAGGCTCGTCCCCGCATTGACTTCTCGTCCATATTCGGCACGGTAAGCACGAGATGGGGATTAGTCATGGTAATTGGTATTGAAGTCCAGTATTATGTCATAGCCTGAGACCCATGGGGTTCTGTCTTGTGCAATCAGGTGAATCCAATTGTTGAGGACGTCCGTATCAGAGGCGATGCTGCGGTTAAGGAGTAAGTGTTGCTGTTACAATTTGCTTTTTCTTTGATGAATGATGAATGAAAGATTATGCTTAATTTTCTGGGTTTGGTTTGTCCAGTTATACAGAAAAGTTTGACAAGGTCACTCTCGATGATGTTGTTGTACGTGTTAGCGATCTTCCAGATGCAGAGGTAATTATCGTAGTTATCCTGTTATCTGCAACTTAGTTCTGCAATTTCATCAGTACAAGTATGTGCTATATAAAATATTCAATGTTATGCTCCATGGATCATGTTTTTTCCTCTCTTTGAACTTCTGGTCAGATGTGATACCAATCTGTCTAGTTAAACATGTATTTCTAGGATGACGTGATATATGATTTTATTAGTTACATTTTCTTCAATAGCTGCAAGTCTAGGCTTTAGTGTCTTGCACTAAGAACTTTTGAATCCTTAGAAATATGCGTAACTGCTTATGTTATTTCTCCTATTTGCTATACGAGCTTGCTTGTCTTACCTACATAAGTACTGTAGCTTGATCCAGCTGTTAAAGAAGCCTTCGACGTTGCATATGACAATATATATGCCTTCCATGTTTCACAAAAATTACCCGAGAAGACAGTTGAGAATATGAGAGTAAGAGTTGCATCAATGTTTCTGTTTACAATTTTTCACCTTTCCTTTATGCTCTTTGTTAATTATATATGCCCATTTCATGAATTTATGAAGGGGGTAAGATGTAAAAGAATAACAAGATGCATTAGTTCTGTTGGGCTGTATGTCCCAGGTGGCACTGCAGTCTTGCCTTCAACTGCATTGATGCTTGCTGTGGTATGCTTGCCTCTACCCAATTCTCTTAACTTAACTGATTGTAATGATTCCCTGTTCAAAACTTCTCAATTGATTTCTCTTTCTGCTAGCCTGCACAGATTGCTGGATGCAAAACTATTGTTCTTGCCACACCCCCTAGTCGTGATGGTAGCATATGCAAGGTACACTTTTGGGACATGATACTGCACCAATGCTTTTTTCAGCAATTGTTTGATAGAGACCTAGACACTTTATTTCCCGCAGGAGGTTCTTTACTGTGCAAAAAAAGCTGGGGTCACACACGTACTGAAAGCTGGAGGAGCTCAGGTAGCAACATATTTGAGATTGTCTTGTGCTTCATTATTTAGTTCAGTCCTCTTAATGTTGGTTACTTTCAGGCTATCTCGGCTATGGCATGGGGAACTCCGTCGTGCCCAAAGGTATGTTTAAAATCACTAGTGATTTTTTTTTTCTGTTTATAGTCTTGCCTATACCTAATTGCCGCCTGCTTATTAGTAACTCTAATAGACTTTTATGGGGGCACGCCATGTTCTTATTGTGCTTTAAATTCTGCTCAAAGCACCTGTTAATATAGACATCTTGACTCACCATGTTCTATGGCAGCTATTTATTATTTATATATATATATATATATATATATATATATATTGACTGTACATTCTAATGTAAGTTTCGCATAACTCTTTGCTAACTGTTTTTCTGCCTCTGCAGGTTGAGAAGATTTTTGGGCCTGGTAACCAGTATGTAACAGCTGCCAAAATGATTCTTCAGGTTTGTTCTGTTTTTTACATTGTGTAAAACTTGATCATTATCTGCCCAGCGCATCTTCTCTGATTCTTGTTTGATTACAGAACAGTGAAGCTATGGTATCTATAGACATGCCTGCTGGCCCTTCTGAAGTTTTAGTCATTGCTGACAAATATTCAAACCCAGTTCATGTTGCTGCTGATTTGCTATCTCAGGTACTGGTATTCTCTTAATTGTTATAATCTGATTTTCACTGCTAAATGGTGCAGATGTCATGTTTCTCTTTGAAATACTGAATTTCGTTTTAGGGTGCTACCCCTATTGGCATACTATGTTCATGATGTTTATCATTACAGTTAGCCGTCCATTTTTTTTGTAGGCAGAGCATGGCCCAGATAGTCAAGTTGTTCTAGTTATTGCTGGAGATGGTGTTGATTTGGATACCATTGAAGCAGAAGTTAGCAAGCAGTGCAACGCTCTTCCAAGAGGTGAATTTGCTTCAAAAGCACTTAGCCACAGTTTCACTGTATTTGCCAAAGATATGGTTGAGGTAATTTCATTCCTGCTTCCTGTCATATTTTACACCTCATCCATCTGTGTAGCAAGTGCATCACCATTCTACTGTGACCTCAACAGCTACAGTTCTAATTAATGTTTAAAATAGCGGGTTAAGATATTTAGCGGCTGGTTTTTGTAGAGTCTAAGAAAGGTTATAGCGGGTTATAACATATCTAAAACATTTAGCGGTTTTGTAATATCATGTGTGGAGAAATTGGTGACTTTCACCAACTTTATATGTGAATTCAACTCTTTATTCAACATAACTTAATATAACACATGACCGTTGCACTTTTTATGTAGCTACCATATCATGACACTATTATTTGAGATCTCTTATGCCATGGTATGGCAAGAAGGGAGGGAAGCACCCCTATTTATAAGACTCCATGGTTCATATGATTTTGTCATGTGTTCATCTTTTGTATATTTTTTTAATAAAATATTTAACTTTAGAATTTTACTCATACTTTTCTTTATACAAATATCTAATTTCTAGAGTATTCCATATTTCACCATGAAGCATGGTAACCATGGTTCATGTGTACTCTCTAATCTTCTAGAAGCTTCTCATAATTATGCATTTCTAATTCAACACAATGCATAAATCTATGAGTAATTTTGTATATAAATATGAAATTAAGAAAATTTTATATACTAAAGTACATCTTCGGGATTCATTCTCTTGTTACATTATTGACGAAATACTAAATTTTGTAAATAACGAAGTTCAATACTAAACTAACAATAAATAGAGATTAACTATATCATTTAGCTAGCTAAATAAACTTTAATTTAGCGGCTATAGTGGGATATAGCCGGCTATTAGCGGATTTAGCCTTTTGAAGTTAAGAGATGAATATTCTAACTTTCTTCTCTTTTAAAGGCTATAACAGGCTATAGCGGTGGCTGTAGTCGGCTATTTAGAACTTTGATTCTGACCTTTGTTTGTCCCTTTTGCAGGCCATATCATTCTCAAATTTGTATGCCCCTGAGCATCTGATCATCAATGTAAAGGATGCTGAGCAGTGGGAGGAGTTCATCGAGAACTCAGGTAGGCATATATTCTTCGCTGCTTTGGTGACATTGATCCTTATCCTTTTCTTTGCCACCCCTTGTGCACATAAATCTCGATCTAAATATTCAGTTTCCATATGGCAGGTTCAGTTTTCTTGGGTCAGTGGACCCCAGAGAGCGTGGGCGATTATGCGAGTGGAACGAACCATGTCCTTCCAACCTACGGATATGCGAGGATGTGCAGTGGTGTATCACTGAATTCTTTCCTCAAATACATTACCGTCCAATCCCTAACAGAGGAAGGGCTGAGAAAGCTGGGTCCGTACGTCGCAAAGATGGCTGAAGTCGAAGGGCTCGAGGCGCACAGGAGGGCCGTTACCCTGAGGCTGCAAGAGGTTGAGGCCACTGTGACCGTCTAGCTGCTGCCATGACCCATTTTATTGTTCAAACTTTATGTGGGACGTTGAAATTTTTCCCGTCTCCTACAGGAACTGAACTGTTGATGTCTTCCAAAACAGGCCCTAGGATGTTAGAAAGAGGTGTTTCAACTAGTATATCAAATAATGCTCATGTAATTCTCATCTGTTTCGCGAATAAACATGAGCTGAACTTACTGTATCTGTAGTGTTCTCCCAGTTGCTCTTTCACCAACATTTGGATGGTGCATATGAATCCAGTACGTTTACAAGCATGCATAGCAGCATAGTACGTATAAGATTATAAAAAGAATGATAAATTGGCACCAGAAGCCTCTCTGTCACGTGGACCAATGAGATGTTCTTTGAACATAAACCAACGAGATGTTTTTTTTTAAAGCATAGAACAATGAGATATTCATGGAATCAGGATGAGCAATCAGTTCTGGGCCGAATTTCGGACTAGCCCAGGCCCATTTCAACTAGAACGCAACCCTCTAGGCTCCCCCCACTCTCACCACACCTATGGCCGATCCGAGGCCGGCGGCGACCATCTCCGGGGAGGCAGGGGAAGCGGTGACGAGGTGGCGATAGGGCCGAGAGCTGAGGCGGGGAGGCTGGACCTCTGCGAGTGGGGAGCTGAGAGGCTGCGGGCCGCAGTTGGGTCCTGCAGAAGCTTCTGCGAACGGAGTCCTAGCGATGGGCGATGCACAGGCGGAAGGGGAGGGTCCGCGCTGCGTCGGCTGCGGCGGGCGCGTCAAGACGCTCTTCGTGCAGTATTCCCCGGGCAACATCCGCTTGATGAAATGCGTAAGCCACGCAGCGCCCCTGATCTCTCAAGTCTCCATACTTTCGATCCTTTGTTGCCGTGTGCTTCCGAGCCATCGAACTCTGAATGCTATCCTTTTTTTTCGTGCCTAGGATAACTGCAAGGCTGTTGCTGATCCCTACATCGAGTGCGAGTTCATGGTACGGTGGTGAACGATCTATGCCTTGCAATTTTGTAGTTTGAGATATGTCAGCTGCACATCTCGTACTTGACTGAAGCCTTGATATTATGTCAACAGTCAGCTGCACATCTCGTACTTGACTGAAGCCTTTGACATTGCTTGCTCTTTTGTAGATCATCTTGATTGATCTGATCCTGCACAAGACAAGGGCGTACCGCCATATTTTGTTTAATAAGCTGAGCATGGGATCATCTGTTGACAAGGTATAAATCTTTGCTGTTCGGATGGACCCTGATTGTTGCTTCGCCTTATTGGAAACATTCAAGTGGATTTGGCTCATACGAATATTCACAAACTGCTTTCTTTGCTGATCTTGTAGTACTAAAGCACTAAGCATGTATACTTTGCACTTTCCCTTGACTCAACAATTCTGTGTAAAAACAGTTGTTAGCAGAGATGCACACTCGTAGAGTAGTTATGCCAGGAGGGCTCATTTCTACATTAATGCAAGTATTTGCTTCTTCCTTAGCTTTTTCCTATTCAATTTTATTGTGCGGACTGTAGAGATAACACCAATCAACAAGGATTGTAACAGTAAACAAAAATTGATGTCTTCTTATTGCATTTTACTCAATATTTCCCACACTTCTGCTTGAAAATCTGAAGCTTCTCCTGTTTCACTGACACTGCAACCTTATGTGATTTTCTGACCCTTCTGACAACAGCTACTTCTTTTTTTGTGAAACTCTGGCAACAGCATACAAGAGTCATCGTTTTCTATTCTTAAAGTTTTAGCTGCACAGTTTGGCACTCCTTTTGTAATTTTCTCTCCTCTTGCATTGATATCTGACTTCATTACTCGTGATTTCGTACTTTTCCCTTCAAGAACTTATTTTGTGCTTTTCTCTAAAAAGAACTTATTTTGTGGCTATGTCATTATGTTTAAACTTCCATTCTCTTACATGCCTGATTGTGTTCTGCCTTGCAGGGAATACTTTACCGGTCCACTTTGATACATATTGCTCTTGATGCATGTATCCGTAGTATTAATAAATTTTAAATTTGATTTTGGTTATTATGCTATCTGCTCAACTTAAACAATCCATAACTATGCAAGTCAGAATATCTTTTTCGAAAGGAAACAAAGCTGATGGAGCTTCTTCCACAAGCATTTTCTCTACAATTTTCAATTGCTTTGAGGTGATTAGAGTTTACAGCATTCAATTTTCTTTTCGCTGCTTATTGTCTTATCAGTGTGTCTAACAATCTGTTGCTGTACAGGTTATTGGAGATGCATTGTTAGGGAACATCATATTTATGATTATGTTACTCCTGGGAGTGCGGTTCATTCTCAAACTATCTTTTGACGTTACAAGGTACAATTGGCATGACAAGTTTTCAATTTCTTAAGAGAATGCATTTGTTGGTAGTGCATCCAGTGTGAACGTGCGCTTGAGTGTTTGTCGGTACCCCAGGACTGGGGTACCCCCTCTTGCTGTGTCTAGGCAAGAGTCTCGTAGTTATCCTTAACTACGCCCTGACGACCGAACAGCCGGACCCCTGTGGTCCGGAGCCCTACTCTCCCGGCAAACAGCCCCGGACCCGCTCCCCGCTTGGGGAGGGTCCGGTGACGCCACGTGTCCTGGAGGAGGTAGCCCTCAGCCAAAACAGCTGGGAGCCCCGGACCTCCCGCGGAGTCCCGGACCCCCATATACTATCCGGACCCCTCAGCGGGGTGGAACCGACACCCCGCCTGGGGCTGGTCCGGAGCCGCCACGTGTCCGCAGGTGCAGGCACGCGCGCGGGGCCGCGTGGCTTCGCTGGAAGACTCACCTACCTACAGCATTCAATGCGGAAAGCGGAAGTGCGCTCTGCCACAGCAGAGCCCGAGGCGGCTTTTGACAGGTTGCACTGATTGGTCGCGTGTTATCAAGGCGCACAGTGCAGTCGCTGGCGCCGCCCACGCCGCGTATGCCAGTCTACTATGCCAGTTGGACACGACGGCTCGGCTTCGCCCATTATGACGCCTACACGGTAGCCTCGACAGACTACGCCGCAAACTACATTGCCCCAACGGGCGCCTCGCCGATGGGACAAATAAAGACTCCCCTCGGTCAGAGAGTCTACAGGGCGATGAAGCGTATCCGAGAAGAGATTCTCAACCGCTGTAGCTCCATTGAAGCTTTCTGCGCAGTATACTATACATCCACGTTAGACCCACTTGTCGGGGTCGGAATGCCTGTGTACGCGTCCCCTTGGTCTATAAAAGGGAGACGCTCGCTAGAGGAAGATTTATGGAAGGCCCGGCTGGGCAGAGGATATGCTCGTTCATACTAAGAGCAATACATATCACAGTGGACGTAGGGTATTACGCTCCGGCGGCCCGAACCACTCAAAAACCCGAGTGTTCCTGTGTTCTTGCCCCCAAGCTAGATCGGCCTAATCGCTTAGCACTTTCTCGAGTACTTCCCTCTGGGATTAGGCGGGTGTGTTCCGCCACTCGGCTGTGGGTACCCCCAAAAGCCCCCGACATTTGGCGTCGTCCGTGGGGACGGTGCAGGTGTTGGCTAGATCTCCAGGCTTCTGAGGTTGAGCTCATCCTCTGCAACAGCGATGAGAAGATGAAGAGAGGCACGGCGTCATCCATGCCGCATGCCACGGCACCGAGACGACGATGCCCTCGGTGCGGCGGTGCACGGCAGCAGCGCCTGCTGTGCGTCGCCACTGCGACACCTCAGAGCCGGCGCGGTGGCGCACAGCGGAGACACCTGCTGTGCGTCACCCTACAACACCTCTGCGTCGGCTCAAGGTTTTCTCTCAAGCAACCACCAGGGTTCCCCTGCGGCGGCATAGCGTCGGCTCAAGGCTTTCTCTCAATATGAAGCCTGGAGCCTACCGCTGTGGCTCGGAGGAAGTTGACCGTCGTCTCCTCCCTCGCCAGGACCGAGTCTCTCTCGGTGCTGCTGCAGACAGGACCCTGCCACCTGGCGCGGGGGCCCAACGCCAGCACCAAGGTCGAGCCGGCGAACGACCGCCCTTCTCCACGCACCGTGCTCATCCAAACGAGCACCCAGCTCGTGATGAGCGGTCATCGGGCTGGCTTCCGATGGCAGACGGCGATGGCTGGGCCACTCTCATTCAAAGCCAAAGAATTCGTCTCCATGCTACCTAGGCATATGACAGTTCTTAGGCTGGGAAGGGCCCCCCGAGCTCCCGAGGTGATGCTGGATGATGCAGTTCAGGCACATCCAGGATGCCTTCGCCTCCGACGACTGCGGAGAACTCAAAGGTGGTAGTTCCACTTCGGATAGGAATGTGCAGGCCTTACAGAAAACGGCCGTAGGTTACCCCTAGATAGGACTAAGAGAGTACATCCTTGTAATAACATGGCGCTTACGTGTGGTCCGGAGCGGTAAAGGTCCGCCCTTGTAAACCCGATCTCTGGCTTCATCGCACAAACAGGCAACGCCAGCAAGTGGTCCAGAGCGGTAGAGGTCCGGCCTCGTAATCCCGACCTCTGATGTACACCACAATAGCCACAATAAAGGAGAATTACTTTCAAAGTCTTATCTGAACTTTACCTTGATTACACTTATCCGATTTGGTTTAAATGTGTCTTTCTCCCAAACGGAGTCTTTTCTTTAGTTACTAATGATCCAAGTTAAGTTGCTGGCTTGTGGTCAGGTGGGGACACCCTTTCTAACTGGAAGGCAGTTCGGACCCCTAGGGACCTGCTCAGGAGAAGTGGTGCTCGTATCCTGGGGTAGAGAAGCTCCGCGTAGCTTAGCCTGGTAATGTACTCTGAGCCTACGTACTTCACTGCCCTGTTACGAGTCCCCTAGTATCCGAGACTGCTGTCCCTAGAGGTCCTGGGCTCCTTTCTAGTATAAGGCCTGGTTTCCTACACCTTGCTACAAGGTCTGGTGGCGTAATTCATGGGATCGTCAGCAACGACTCAAGTCCACTCCGGTGGCCCGCTCCGGCGGAGACCGCTCGCCACGGTCGACTCAAGTCCACTCCGGTGGCCCGCTCCGGCGGAGACCGCTCGCCACGGTCGACTCAAGTCCACTCCGGTGGCCCGCTCCGGCGGAGACCGCTCGCCACGGTCGCCAGGAGCCAGGTCCGGGGAAGTGATTCTCGCTCCCTGAGCGGTCCGAGGTCCGTGTAGCCGCTTGGCTTGGTTCCGTACCCCAAGCCTACATCTTCGCCGCCCCATGGAGAGCGCTCTAGTACCTGAACCTGGCAACAGGTGTTCCGGCCTCCAAGGGGTCCGGAGCACCTGCTCTCGACATGAGCACACCAACACAGCCAAGTTGCGTGGAAACACATCATGATGGTAGCCCCACCCGCGGGTTCGTACCTCCCCCGAGGTGGGCCCGGGGGCCACTGTCGGTACCCCAGGACTGGGGTACCCCCTCTTGCTGTGTCTAGGCAAGAGTCTCGTAGTTATCCTTAACTACGCCCTGACGACCGAACAGCCGGACCCCTGTGGTCCGGAGCCCTACTCTCCCGGCAAACAGCCCCGGACCCGCTCCCCGCTTGGGGAGGGTCCGGTGACGCCACGTGTCCTGGAGGAGGTAGCCCTCAGCCAAAACAGCTGGGAGCCCCGGACCTCCCGCGGAGTCCCGGACCCCCATATACTATCCGGACCCCTCAGCGGGGTGGAACCGACACCCCGCCTGGGGCTGGTCCGGAGCCGCCACGTGTCCGCAGGTGCAGGCACGCGCGCGGGGCCGCGTGGCTTCGCTGGAAGACTCACCTACCTACAGCATTCAATGCGGAAAGCGGAAGTGCGCTCTGCCACAGCAGAGCCCGAGGCGGCTTTTGACAGGTTGCACTGATTGGTCGCGTGTTATCAAGGCGCACAGTGCAGTCGCTGGCGCCGCCCACGCCGCGTATGTCAGTCTACTATGCCAGTTGGACACGACGGCTCGGCTTCGCCCATTATGATGCCTACACGGTAGCCTCGACAGACTACGCCGCAAGCTACATTGCCCCAACGAGCGCCTCGCCGATGAGACAAATAAAGACTCTCCTCGGTCAGAGAGTCTACAGGGCGATGAAGCGTATCCGAGAAGAGATTCTCAACCGTTGTAGCTCCATTGAAGCTTTCTGCGCAGTATACTATACATCCACGTTAGACCCACTTGTCGGGGTCGGAACGCCTGTGTACGCGTCCCCTTGGTCTATAAAAGAGAGACGCTCGCTAGAGGAAGATTCATGGAAGGCCCGGCTGGGCAGAGGATAGGCTCATTCATACTAAGAGCAATACATATCACAGTGGACGTAGGGTATTACGCTCCGGCGGCCCGAACCACTCAAAAACCCGAGTGTTCCTGTGTTCTTGCCCCCAAGCTAGATCGGCCTAATCGCTTAGTACTTTCCCGAGTACTTCCCTTTGGGATTAGACGGGTGTGTTCCGCCACCCGGCTGTGGGTACCCCCAAAAGCCCACGACAGTGTTTGTTATGGGATTTATGCAACTACTAGAGATTCTGTAATAGACTCATAGCTCATTCCTGCTTTAGTTGAATTTTATAGGATTTCTTATTTCATTTGTTACTTACTTTGCTCTCCTGAAACTTATTGACAATTAAAATTTTTCATTACTCAGGTATAGAGAGGTTCTATTCGCAGTCATCATTTCAAGCTACTTCAAGCTGTTTCTTTTCACAATGATGGTATAAAAGATTTTTGTGTACTAAGGATTATTTACTTGTGAATTTTTCTTTGTAAATTCATTGTAAATATTTGCAGGTTTGGGAGTTTCCATCGTCTGTTATATTCATTGTTGAAATGTTTGTTCTCTCATCAAACGTTGTAGCCCTGAGAGGTAAACCCTGCACATTTTCCCCATGAATATCGCCACCTTGGCCATCGCATCATTAAGTTATTTCCAAATGCTTTCTAGTTGGTAGGATGCATGCACATCAATAACAGTCTTGGTAAATACCACACGTTTCTCCCATAAAATAAATCGAAAAATTTGTCTATGCGTATTCCCTAGATATTTTCTTATATGTCAATAACATTAATTGAGCATAGTCCAATGTCCAAATGCTCATGTATATTGTGCATAGTATAGATAGTTATGTGTAGCATCAAGTGACACATAATCATAGTTTTTCTATTGATCTTGCCATTTCCCCTATTGACATATATGCCATGGTTGGATGAAAAGGGGCTTTCTGTAATCAAGTTCTCTAGTGATGGGATCAGACAGATGTCCCCAGTTCTGCATCGTAAGTCAAGTCTATGCCATCGCCATTATATTCTATATAATTGTTTGATAGATCCGGGCCTTACCCTCAGCCTCTACAACTTCACCATCTTCTAGAGTTTCTGAAGTGGTTCCCATGAAGACAGAGCCCCTGTTAACCGTGTTGCATTTGTTTCTTTGGCCTACTGGCTGTACACATGCACAAATATTGTAGGAATAAGTTCAGTTTCTTTGCTGAACAGCAATCCTGTTAAATGTTGTGGGAACTGAACGTGTGTCGTTTCTTTGCAGTCGTTTCGCAGTTTCCAAAAGCCCACTGTTTTGGGGTCTGCCTCATGGCGCATGCAGCAAAATACTTGACCGAGAGATGGATCCTCGGGAAGCCATGAGCCTAAAGCCATCCAGATCATCCTTGAACTTCAAGCTCGGCCGTGTCAGTGGATGAACTGGTTCTCCAATCCGTCCCGCTTCTTGAACTTCTTCTAGCACGCGGTGCAGCCCCACGCCATGATGATGAGCTTAGGCTTTAACTAATCATTTCGAACCAATTCTATGTCTGTGTTGCTCCCCACCCTGTTAGCAGTTGTGGTCTTCTGGACCATGCTACAACTGCACACGGGCTCTTGGCATTGTTGCAGCACTGCACCGGTTGTTGAGCAATCTTTTCCATGTGTACTTGCCCCAAAGACGGATATGGCATCTTAATTGTAGGTTGCCGATAAGGTGTGTCTGGCCTTTGGTCCCTTTCCCCCCTACTAACGGCCTAGGTAGCCTCTGCGTCTCCTGTTGACGAAAACAACGCAGCAAAGAAAGGATCTATTCCCATTGTGTTTCGCATGGCATGGCAGCGTTTCCTGGCTGTAGCTGTAGCTGCAGCTGCAGCCTGTCCTTCAGTGATGCGGTGCCTACTGCTATCGCTCGTGCTGGGCGAAGCCACGGCAGGAGGTCTCTCGAGCTCAGAGTTCAGACTCCTGAATCTGAAGCTCAGAGTTCAGTGATTCAGGGCAGGCTCACTCTGCTTCTTTTTTTCTTTTCGTTTCGTTTTTTTTACCGTTGCCAACCAGAACGCAGGCTTCCACTGGGAACAACGCGCCTGGCACATGACGGCAGTGAAGCGATCGGCATCACTTGCGTAGTTGCGTCGCTGTGCACCGACAATGGTTGTTCTCTGTGCTCGCGATGAAGATTGCTTGGCATGAAGTGTTGAGGTGATGGATTACTGGAACTGAGCCCACCTGGCCACATCTCTGTCCCACTGCTCCCAGCATTTGATTCTGTGAGTCTGACGCATGACTTCGTGACGATAGTGTCTGTATCAGTGTAAGCTCACGGTTGCGTGTCATGTACCGAACTACCGACCATTTTACCCGAAAGCTTACCCTAATTATCACGGTTGCTTGGCACGTACCACCGATTAGTTCGAGTGTTCAACCGAAAACTTAGTCGAATGGTCAGGAACTTAAGAAATTTTTTTGTCGTGTTCTTAGATACTTCGAGCGTATGTGACACATTAGGCAATTCACCTGAAAACCAAAAAAATATTGGGAAAAAAAAGAACAACTGTGTTGTATTAACAGATAAGGAAATTAGGAAAGACGGAACACTTCGGTTACTTTAACAGTTTAACCCCTCATTTACTCCCCATTCTTGTGCCTGTCGCCACCACCCGATTCCTTATCGTCAGTTCGTCACTCCTAAGTCAAATTCCCCACCTTTTGCGTCCTAATCTTCCATTTAATTAGTGGCACGATCAAGCGAGGGTCATTCTTAATTAATGGCTATGCTCCTTTCCTTTGTCTCGCTGGTCTCCCCGGTTCATGATGTGGCCAAGATGATGATCAGGTAGGCAGGGGACAGCGCTGCTTAATGAAGCTGATTAGCACTCGCTTTTCGGACGTAATCCGCGCGTGCATCCCCGATCATCGCCGGGCCTTTGCTGCCGTTGCGCGTCGTGATCATCGCAGGCGGCGCCACCTCATTGACAAGTGGAGTACGTGCGCACTTGTTTTTTCTACTTAGATAGCAACTTTACCTCTCCTTTCCATTGTCCTAAATTGATGTGGTTCAAAAGTGCTCCAGCCTCTCACGGGGCCTCCACTTAATCATGAATATGCAGTTGCAATATTTGTCTTGTAAAATATTTGGAATTGGAAACTTTAAACCTTACTAGTTTTTTATTTTGCATGAAAGTATTTTTTTATTTTGCATGAAAGTACTTTCTTAATATGGAGTACAATAGAAAAATAACGGGTTTTATATGTTGGAAAATGTTACCATTTTTTTGGTGATTGGATGTTGTGTATTTACTCACAGTTGGTGGGATAATAGATACTTGAGCAGACTGACATGATGACACGTAGCTGATCGAATGACCGATTCCGAATATTTTTCTTCAGGAGAATGGAGAACCCTAGTCGCACCAACCATTTCCAGAAACGATCAAACAACTGCAGTTTTGCGGTATACAGCTCAACGATCGGTCATCACATACATCCTTCCTTTTTCAAAAAAAATATTCTCGGACATATATGCACTCTTCAGCTAGGAGTTGCAACGAGTAGTCATGAATCACGCTCAATCATAACGGAGACATGGAAAAGATTAGCACAAACCTTTCTCAAAAGTTTTTTTGTACACACTAGCCCGAGAGAACTTTAATTTGTGCGTGTTGTGTAACTTTCTTATCCCCTGGGAGTGGTGTCACCTTCAGCTAGTCACGTATATTGCAGCAAGAAGTGGTGTGCCACGATACTTTGCTGGGCTTGACATGGCTCAAGGCTTTTCTCTAGAGATTGTGACTTTTCACAAGGCAAACACAAGCTCTGCCTACTGTCACATGTTCTAGAATACAACAAGCAAGGAGCTATTGAGCTAAATCAATTTATTTTTCCGCTCTGTCCACAGAACAGGAAAAAACCTTCACTGACTATGAAATGTATTCTTAATTTACTCTTCATGATCAATGGCCATTAATCTGTGTACCAACCTAACACGATAGAGAATTTTTAGTTTCCTCGTTCATGATTGCACCACAAATAAACAAAATCTCTGCAGAAAAAATCCTTGTCCTAGCCATGTAGATTGCAGAGGGAATCATTGCATTGGAACCTACTTTTGGGGGGCCACTACAATTATTAATCCAATACAATTATTTCATTTTCCAAAGAAACTTTTTTTTGTTTTTTTTAATTATTGATGTCATGAGTAGCACAAATCCAGTGGAATTTAGTCCAGGTGTTGTCCTTTATTTATAGAGATATAAAAGAAACAGATACAACGGGGAATTCGGAAAAAGGGTGGTGATGACACATGAAATGGATTTATGAACAATTCCAAATAGACTAGAATAGAATAGTATAGCTATCTATTCCTGACGTTGACATAAGCATATGAGTACACGCAATGCAAAGCACGGTGGTCAAATGCTCAGAGCTACCCGTACTAGCTGCAACAAGGGACTTTTGTAGTGATTGTCATGCACCAACCGTTTCTTATGGTTCAGAGTGAGGATGCCTCTAAAATCCTTAATCAGGTCGAACACAGCAAAGCAAATTGGGCAATTAATCTGCTTAATTAATTAACCACACACGAGGTAGGTTTAGGCCTCTAGCTAGGTAGGATGGTGCTTGGCTGAACGATCTCGATGAGAAGGATGACGATTGGCGAAGAACAAAGATACCTTGGTGTGGTGTCGTCATCACACATGCACAGTGTCTGGATTTGATGTATGCTCTAAAAATATATAAATTAATTAACGCATGGACACGCACCATCATTTCGCCTTTTTATCTTCTCTTCATTCGCGTGTCAAGAAATGCATGCAAAGGCAATTCTTTCAGGATGGAAGAAATCCAGTTGTTCTATTTTAATTTTTTTCCAGGGAGAAATCAACTTATGCTAGGACCAGACTATATATATGCATGTGTCACCGAGGCTATGAACAGTGTAAAGAAAGGGGGGTACCTGCGGCGCAGTCTAGCAACGTTTACAAGTTCTCGCCTCTGGACGACCAGCATAAGCTACTGGCTACAGTAGCCGTGTAGGCAAGGAGAGTTCCCGTGGCTGCTATTCGTCGCAATGTGCACGTAATCGTGGAGGTGGAGGCCGGCAAGCGAAAATTGATGTGGTGATGTGTTCCACCTTCCTACTCCTAGTCACCGCTCACTGGTCGCTCCACTCTACTGCCTACTCTCCTGAATAATCGAGGGCATCGCGTGAGCAGACGGCCGGGTTGGGAGAATCTTGGAGGCGGCACCGCACTGTCTCGTCTACCACTCGCGATCAGGATACAGCTAGAATGCTACTCCTACTGATGATAAAAAGGAAAAAAAAAAAGGAGCTGGGATGGAATGGATGGCTACCGGGGAGAGCGCAGGGGCAGTCACTCGGCGGCTGATCCGGCGGCCTTCTTCATAGGATACCGGCCCGGCGTGCCGGACAGCGCGGCGTGGGCGCAAGTTGTCACGACGGCGACGCCCATGGAGCTCGAGCGCTCGAAGAAGCACTGGAGGAGCTAGAAATTATACCAGTGGGCGCCAGCACCGTGCGTGCACAGATCGGCCGTACAGCGGCCGGGGGCCGAGCATCCGATCGGTGATCCCAGCGCTAAGCTAGCAGCCAGCCGGGGACCCCGCCGCGCCGTCGCACCTGGTACGACGCGATGCGAGGGGAGGTGCGTGCGTGGCGGCAGCGATGTCCCCGCCGCGCCCGGCACGCGTCCCGCCCCCCGTACGAACCAGCGCCCGGGGCGCCAAGGCGTCCCCCGTCCCGGATCTCCTTTCCCCTCCACGCACGGCGGCGCGACTCGAGGTGATCGCGGAGCCGGGCTCAGCTAGCGGACGAACGAACGAATCCGCCCGCTGGGTACCCGGACACCCCCACGGCCCCACCCCACTTCCGCACCCCCGGCACGGCCCGGCGATCGACCACCGGCGGCAGAGAGCCTGCGTTTATACCGGAACCACTTCACTGACGCCCGAGTCCTGACGGAGCGGAGTGCCTCCTCGCCATCGCCAATGCAACTTCCGAGTCGATCCTCAGGGTCCGTGCACGCTCGCAGCGGCGTAACTCCTCTTGTCCCGCCCGCACCACCCGCGCCGCGCCGGCCAACGCGACACGGACCGCACTTCCACACGCCCGCGAGTTTACTGCGGCTGCGGCCCACCAAATCAATTTCGCCGCCTGCGCTGTCATCTCTAATCTCTACAAGTCGGCGGTAATTAGTTAGATTTACAGCGGTGAAACCAGCTGCATGCGGCGCTAATTAGTGGTTACCGGGGCCGTCGTCTCGCGCCGCGCCGGGTCAACGCCACGAACCCACGCCCTCGTTCGCGCCCACTATAAAACCTGCGCTTCCCCCGTGCTGCGCGCTGGCAACTGCTCAAGCGCGCCGAGTGCTCCCCACGCACGCACGCGAGACCGGCGGGCGGCGAGCGCGGGGCCGGGGCGTGGAGGGAGATGGAGGCGGCGAGGGCGGACCCGGCGGCGGGGCTGGACGTGGACAAGCTCACCTACGAGATCTTCTCCATCCTCGAGAGCAAGTTCCTCTTCGGCTACGACGACCCCAAGCTCTTCTCCGCGGGGGCCTCGCCGCAGCCGGGGGCCGCTTCGAGGAAGGCCACGCCGTTGAGAGCGCCGGCGGCGGCCGGCAAAGGCAAGGTGTGCATCCTGTCGATCGACGGCGGCGGGAGGGCCGCCGACGGGCTGCTCGCCGGCGCCGCGCTGGTCAGGCTGGAGGCCTCCCTGCGGCGGCGCACTGGGGACGACGGGGCAAGGCTCGCCGACTTCTTCGACGTCGCGGCGGGCTCCGGCGCCGGGGGCGTGCTCGCGGCCATGCTGGTCGCGCGGGGCCCCGCCGGGCGCCCGCTCTTCTCGGCGGAGGACGCGCTCGCGTTCCTGCTGCGCAGCCTCCGCCGGGGCTGGTCCGACGGCGGCGGCGGCGGCCTGCGCGCGCTGTTCCGCCGCCCGGGCGCCGCGTTCCGCAAGCTGTTCGGGGACCTCACCCTGCGCGACACGGTGCGGCCCGTGCTGGTGCCGTGCTACGACCTCGCCACGGGGGGCCCGTTCCTCTTCTCGCGCGCCGACGCCGTCGAGACCCGCGCCTACGACTTCCGCCTCCGCGACGTCTGCGCCGCGACCTGCGCCGGGTCCGGCGGCTCCGCGGCCGCGGTGGAGGCGCGGTCCTGCGACGGGTCCACCCGCATCGCGGCCGTCGGCGGCGGCGTCGCGCTCGGCAACCCCACGGCGGCCGCCATCACGCACGTGCTCAACAACAAGCGCGAGTTCCCGCTCGCCGCCGGCGTCGAGGACCTGCTCGTCGTCTCCATCGGCAGCGGCGAGGGCGAGCCGCGGGGCGCCGCCTCCACGTCCGAGATCGTCAGGATCGCCGCCGAGGGCGTCGCCGACATGGTACGGCACCAAACACACGTGAATCACGCGCACGCCCGCACCAGCCGCTCCGCTTGGGGGTCCATCCTGATCCTTCCATTTGCATCTTGTTCTTCGTGCTTCCTCTCGCTGAAGCCTCACTCTCTCTCGCATCTGACCTGACGGCGCGCCAGGTGGATCAGGCCGTGGCCATGGCGTTCGGACATAATAGGACAAGCAACTACATCCGCATCCAGGTCAGTCTCGCGTTACCATCTCCATTCTCCACTCGCCAGTGCAGCGTCACTGTCCTCGTCGGCTTTTCACCGTGCTCGCCGGAGACTTCGCGAGCCTTGGACGCGACGCGGACGATCCACTAACCTTCGCCGGTCGCCGATGTCTGCTGCGCAGGCGACGGGGACGCCGCGGGCGGGCCGGCGCGGCGCGGCCAAGGGCGGCGGGTGCGTGGCGGAGGAGATGCTGGCGCAGAAGAACGTGGAGTCGGTGCTATTCCGCGGGAAGGTGGTGGCGGAGCAGACCAACGCCGAGAAGCTGGAGCGGTTCGCGCACGAGCTCGTCAAGGAGCGCGACCGCCGCAGGAGCAGCCCGGTCTCGCCCACCGTCGTCAAGCAGCATCCCTCGACGCCGCCGCCGGCGTCCTACTCGAACCTGGTCAGCCAGACGCTCACCAGCATCATGTAGACCACCAGCAGCACAGCAAGGCCAAGTGAAATGTGCTGCATGTATTAGTCTCCTAGCTCTCTGTTTTTTTTCCCCCTCTTCTTTCCGCTCAGTTTTCTGCAGCCGGCCGATTTTTGTAAATGCGGTTTGACCCCAAGGAAAAAAAAATGGCGCGTGATCTGCAGGGTCTGTCTGTATCTTGAGAATGCCTGCAGCACAGCTTGTGAGTTTGATGAGCAGAGCTGTGACTGAACAGACCCTGCATCTGAAAAATAAGCAGCTGTTTGTTAATCAGGAGTAACTGTCTCTAAAGTCATAATGTGGTGATGTCTTTAGCTTGAAGGCAGGTAAAAATTGCAATGATAGCTGCTGCAAAGTGTGGCGGCTGTTCTCATGAAGTATACTTGTATGTAACAAATTACATGAAACTCAAGGCCTTGTTTAGTTCCCATCAAAGTTCCAAAATTTTACAAGATTTCCTATTACATCGAATTTTTCAATACATACATGAAGTACTAAATGTAGTTAAATAAAATAACTAATTATACAGTTTATCTGTAATTTGCGAGACGAATCTTTTGAGCCTAATTAATCTATGATGGGACAATAATTACCAAATACAAACGAAAGTGCTACAATGTTTTACATCCAAAAGTTTTTGCATCTAAACAAGACCTAAATGTTCACACTGAAGCCTGGAATGCGCCGTACCCCATCGAATATTTTCGCTGCTGCCTGCGGCATGCCGGCTTCAGACATGTTGCTTATGAATGTGCCTGCCGTTTAGGAACTCGGGACCAGTAGTGCTTCCAACGTTCCAGCTTTCAGATGCACTGTTCTTGCAGTTGCAGCTTTGCTAGGAGTTCACACCTGTTCCGAGTCCCAAGTGCTTCAGAACATGCAGAATTCAACAGAAACCAGGTGGTACCAGCAACAACAGCATTTTGTTCTTATTATGCTTACATTGTAACTTTATAGGTGATAAAGACTAACGAGGTTTGTATCGAGTTTAGAACTACTAAGCGTGAAGCAAAAGAAGTCCATGATCAGATGCGTGCAGTACGTGATGGCAATTAAGCACCAAACACAGACAGGGGAGACAGGGTCTGAGGCAGCTGGGTTCAGCTCTGCCGCGAGATGCATTTTTAAACAAGAATCCTAAGGCGCGCATGTTGACGCGGAGGTGATGGTGATCTGAGGTCTGATCCAACAGAATAAGTGGCGCCCTTCATGCGACGTGAGTCCAGCGACGCCGCTACGTGGAGGCGTCAACGAACCCTGGGCTGGCTCGAGGTGTCAGTGTTTGTTATTTTTAGCTGCTAGTATTTTTTAGTGTTCGCTAAGGTATAGCGAAGCACTGTTGATTCTGGTGGCATTGATGACACCACAAAGTTCTTTTTAAAAAAAAAATAAAACACCACAAAGTTACAATCCACAAATCCATAATAAGAGACACCCACTCTGAAGTCTGGACACATGGAAACACACGACCTAGTCGATCTCAACAGGTAAGAGTGCATGTTGTTTTATTCCTGTGCTACATGTCAATGCATCTTTTTGAGAAGCCATTGTTTTTAATACCGAGCCTAAAGTTTTTTTTTCTTTTTTTGTTATTTCTTTGTGCTGGGATCCTTCTTTGTATTGTGTGGGGGTCTGCAGTAACACTAAATATCCTTACTAATGTAGATGTGGGCCACCATGTTAGGATTCAGATTAAATCAGTGCACAGTGGGGTCAACTAGTCTAGCAGAGACACTCAAAACTCATCATGTAAAGTGTAAACCACACCACACCAAACCAAGCTAGGTAAATAGGCAAGCATAACGAGGTATAGGTTACAACTTACAAGCTAGCAGTGCTGGTGAGCAGGCTAGCAGCTCCATCCTCCGGGCAGTAACCACCGCACCACCACCACTCCTCAGTCCTCAATCTCGGTAGACAGCGCCTGCACCAGGGCAGAATAGAAAAATCAGCACATCACTCACCTTTAATTATGCTTCTCACATGCCACAGCAGTAGCCAGGCAGCAGATTACGGGCAATAGAAACCAGGAATCGCGCACCAGATGGCACGGGTTCAGCATCACCATTCAGGCATTCACCCCCTGCTTATTGCAGTTCAGAGTCTGGGCAGCACTGCTTCGCCCACGCTGTTGCCTTGTCTCCTCGCAGCTGCCTTGGATTCCATTGTCTGCGCAGGTAGGTGCATAGGCCACACGTGTAACTTTTACTGTGTGGGTCGATCTGCATAACCTGTATTTGTATATATGCAAGTAGCTGAGAATCTCTGCATGCACCATCGGATGGAGCCACGCCGGGCAGCAACTTGCAGCTCATCGATCTCACTCTTCCTAGTTCCTGCACAGAAAAGATAGTCTAATCGACCACCTTTGCAAAGCAGCATCCATCACGGAAAAGAGGCGTGGTTACCGATCGTGCCTACGAAAAGCCTCTTTTGCTTGTTTGGTTCTTCGCACGGCAAGTTGGTTGAGCAGTTACCCGTTTGGCACTCTATGCTCGCATTGTTTACCATGGATGTCAGGGATTATTTAGGGATCTAGGATCTTTCATCACATGTTGACTACGGTAGGCTTAGTAGTTTTTCCCAACATCTGCAGGCAGCAGCTTTGTATTATTTCTTAGGGGTTTGAATATGCATGTATAGACAACTTACTCCTGCAGCGTTTGTCCAGGAATCCTATTATGCGTGTCTCTAAAATACACTATAAAACTCACGAGCACCTCCAGAACTGTTTCCCTCTGGCTCACTTGTTGTCCTCCACTTTGTATTGACCTTCTAAATATCATTATTTTTTCAATCAGATATATTGTTCTGCAGTCTTTCACACTCTGTTCGCTGCAACCAACCAACAGTGTTTTTCTGTCATACCAAACCACCACCAGCCAGCCAACAATATTTTTCTCTCATATAATGTTGTCAGGCGTAAAAGTGGTTGTCAACATGTATTTATTTAATATCAATGGAGATCTTCTATATCTTTATAATAAGGTTAGTTGGAGGACATTTTTCTTGAGTACAAAATACGGAAATCGATACATACCATCCTAACTACCCAAAAATAAATTGGTGTGCCCCTAGAAACACAAACAGGAAAATGAAATGCTTCCCTAATGGCATCCAAAATAAAGCACGCGAGCTACGATATTGATTTGCTGCATCAATTGAACAGAAAATGACTGCTTACTTGACACGAATGATTAGATGGCCATAATTACCGGGACCCATGCATCTGCTGCGTGACGGCTCCATCCAGTGCTGTGTAATGGACTTTGAGTTCAGTTGAGACACCGGAGGCTCTCAGATCAAGTGCTGCTCACCTGCAACCATCGGTCAGCAACTCAGCATGCAGAGCACACGAGCAATGCGCGCACACTTCTGAAATCTAACCTACAGAAATTCATGTTGATTTGATAAAAGAAAAACAGTATTGCATGGTGTGATACAGTATCAAAGGCAAGGAACGTTTCTTGGAATTATACAGAACAACGAAATCAAATACCATTGGTTACGTTAATCTTATAAGAAGCACATATCTTTAGCAAAACATAGATATGGCCTGATAACTTGTGAGATAAATATAATGAATATTTTAATTCAATGATTTTTGTTGATCCATAAGCAGAATTCTTATTCAAAGTACACTCATCCAACTGAATGAACTTTAGGTGGTATTAGGAACTATATAGACCAAGACCTTTAAACAAACAGTAGCCTGTCAGAAACAATGGGAGACGGCAATAGGCTAGGTTATCCATTTACCTTTTTGTAGACGCTCGTGCAAATTGAAGGGCTGCAGACTTGCACCCGAAATTTCCCTAGTCTATATACCTTAATCCTTCAACAAGAAGTCAAGGGAAAGGTGGAAATCAGGCATGTAAAATGCCGAGTGCTATGCTACATATAGGTTTCATCATTCCATGGGAACAAAACCATACAAATCTCTTTTACACTCAATCGTGTTCCACAAAGATGAACAAGAATTACTCAAACACAAAATCACTATGAAAACTGCCATAAAACGTTTGTCATTCCCTAAAAAAACAGTACTTTAATAGAATTAGTATGCTTTCATTAATATTACAGTGAAGCATAAATATAAGAACAAAAAAGCACACTATCAAACTGAATTGAACGCTGATGAATTGTACAAAGTACAATAAACACAAAAAAAATTATGAAGTCTGGTCATGGAACTCTTTCTCCCTGAAATGTGCATTTACACACATCATTCATTAGGTTACTCGGCAGCATCTGATATCATTGCTAAAGTAGAAGAAACTGTAATTTCATAAATAAGCTTTTAAGGACTACCTACATCTGGCAGTTGAAAGATACACCACAATCCACTAGTACAGAGACCTAACTGAACAGAAAGCGATAGCCTTTTTGTGATGCTGAGTTGCTGACAAATAATTGTTACAGGATTATAACACTACTGGGGCTGCTCTGCCCTAGTAGTGTTCGGTGAGTGTTAACACTATGATGTCAATGGGGAATAAGTGAGGTTGTATAGCTTCTCTTCTACGACACATTTTACACACTATAAGCATGCATAGGTCCTGGTATCAGTATGTTAGGCAGCCTAAGCTGTGGGTTAGTGTGTTAGCACTTAGCAGAGCAACAAAGATGCATCACATCTGATGTTCAGCATACCTCATTGAATCTGATATAGCTTCAAATGTAATAGTAAACTAATCACATCTCCAACAAATAAGTATATAAAGTCATGTACCTTTATTTCTTATTTTGTAACAAAACATTCAACAAAACAATAGGGCTCATCGTGGAGCTTTATTCTTTATTTGTATAACAATTACATAGAGAGAGTTGGAGAAGGGGGCAGGGGGTTGTAGTTGATTAAATATACAACTCACAAGTCACAACCCTGATGGACAGTTTAAACATCCCATGATTTTTGAAGCTCCTCTCATGGCACTAAGGACCGCTCCTTCAATATTTGGACATGCACAGAAATCTCCACAAATTGCCAATTTCGTGCTTTTGTACCAAACACATTTATCATCTCCACCTATAGAAATGGCTGGGAAAGCACTACCCCTGCAATTTTACATTTTATCAAATACCAACAAGGAGGAAAAAATACAATTGAAGATGACAGCCCTAAAAGGTATGGCTTAAAAAACTGACCATCTGTGAGCTTTCATGAATATTGGTTGTGGAATGCTCAATCCTGTAGCCTGGAATTCCCTGAACAATTCCTCTGCCACCTTAGCAAGTGCATCTGCTGAAGGTTTCCGTGGGCCAATATTATTTATTACCTTGGAAGCATATTTAGCAGTCGAGTGCAATACCCAAGATTGTCTGAATATAAACAAAAGTTACATTCAACAAAGTTTTATGATAGAGAATGATGTATGTGTACGAGGACAAAAAAAAAGACGTACCTGTTAGGAGGTACACAAGCACGCCCTGGCTTACTACTATCACAAAAGGCCCAACTCAGAGAATCAGAATTGTTGAAAGAGAAACCATGAACGGGTACCTGATTAAAACAGAATTGTGCAGAGAAGTAAACACCTTTGAAAAGGTGGCAGGGCCATAATGTCATAAACTGAATAAATGAGATTTGCTTATAAGATCATTCGATAAGGAACAGCTTCATGACCCATAGTTATCATGATGGTAAGTTAAATAGCCAGCTTGAGTATTTTATACCGAACTAGGGAAAAATGTATTCTATAATGCGGCATTCTAACTCTCTAGTATTTTGGTAATTACAATACCTCTGAGGCTCCAACTAAACATTGGTCCTATGCATAATGACAAACAGCAGGCTTGTATGCATGACAGTAAGTATGAACTGACTACACAGCAAAATCTTTAGTCCCGAACAAGTTGGGGAGGCAGCAGCTGTATGAATGTATAAAATTAAAAATTGCACATACCATAGCCAAAGGCTCTGAGAATGCTACCATAAGAGCAAAACAGGGACGAACTGGGATATCTTGAACCATTACAGACAACTGTGGAAACAGCGACAAGTCTGAGGAAACATTACAAAGCATTCATCAACGAAGTACACAGATGCATCACACTTGTATACAAGATGCTGATACTCAGTAATTAATACCAATATTAATATGTAATAAACATGAGTGCAAGTAATGATTGTCACCTTTAAGTAACTCTTACATTCAAATACGCAGCTTATATCAATAATAACCATTATTTTGCCCTTACCAATCATTATTTTGTGCTTACCAATATACCATACAGAAGCTGGTAGCTACTTAATAAACAGAAAAATAGAAAAAAAATAAATGAACTGAAGATAAAACAGGACATGGCTTCAAAGTGTTATGTTTTGTCACTACACATTCCATAATTTCACATATATGTATATGCATAAATATGAAGCAGAGACAGAAGCAATTACTTAGGGCTAGATAAGAACTATCTTTTAAACCGAAATGGTGATATGCACCTTTAATTGACTTAAGTGATAGCCATCTGATTAGTAGAACTTGTCAGGAAACAAGAAGTCCGACTTCTAAAACTATTAGAACTTATCAGGAAACAAGAAGTTTGCCTTCTAAAACTAGGTGCCTTAAATTATAATATTGAACGATATTGAATCTTATTTTATGCTGGTTCACATTATGGAGATTATAAAACAAACCAAGAGGCGGTGGCCTTCCAGTCAACCCTGAAAATCTTGGTGATGCCACATTCTTATCTGTGGCTACAACATAATCAAAATTGCCAAGATCTTTTCCATCCAAGCTAGCTAGTGACCATGAACTCCTATCTTGAAGCCAGTCCATCTTGCCAACAGTGACACCAAATTTGGCCACCAGACCTAGCAAAAGCAGAGTATGCATGGACATCAAGAATTTTCCCCCCTGGTCCAGAAGAAATATTTTTGTATGGGACATTAAAAAGTTGGAAGTCTGAACTCTAACCATCCTCTGAACAGAGTGATTTGCATATCGAGTTCATGCCTGGCACTCCCACATACTTCTTAGTTGATCCCTCCTGTAAGAACATGTCCCAAGCAAGCTAATGTTATTTTATAAAAAGGTACCTTGAACCATACAACAGAAGTTCCGCACACACTGCTGCTAATGCACATAAAATCTTTCATCTTGAAAGAAGTCAATACACAAATATTTTGATCATCTCAAAAAATGAAAGCCCAGATGAGACATGACATAGCCTAGCTAAGATTCTCAGCATAGCCCAAATGAAAGCAGTAAAGTACTTCACCTCTCCTCAATATATCAAGGCAAGCATCAGAGACATTTCACGTGGACAATTTGGGATATATAGGTAAATTTTGACATATCTAAACTATCAGATGCCCTGTAGTCATTTCCTAGTTTGGAAAACGAAAAAAAATCTACCCTTCAACTGCTTTATTTATCCTGAATTCAGTCTCGAATTCTCATGGTGAACCAACAAAGAGCGATTTCGTTTCAGTAATGGAGAAACCCCAGGACAAGGGATGGATTAGGAAACTGAACCTTTTCGAAGTCAGTGAATTTGCCGGTAGCCCGATCAAAGCATGCGAACATGGCCTTCCATTCAGCAACGATCCCTCGCGCCTCCCACCCACTTACGACCCTGGCAACCTCATCGTTGGTCACGGTGAAGTAGGGCGCACCGTGGTCGAAGCGAAGCTCCGTGCCATCCTCCATAACCTCCCTACGTCCATCAATAGTTCAATACCCCCCAAAATGGGAACCAATCAGTCAGAGCACGGCAGTTGCAGAGAGTCAATTGGTCGAGCACCTCCGCTGCGCCATGCGCCCGCCGGCGCCTCGGCCGGAGTCGAAGAGCGTCACGGCCAAGCCTCGCCCGGCGAGGAGCGACGCGCACACGGCGCCCGAAACTGCGATCGGGGAAGAGGAAACGTCAGAACGAAACGCGTCAGTTCGAACGGGATTGTTCGGGAGTGCGGTGGGTTGGGGGCAGGAGACGGGTTAGACGGTCGAGGTGCGTACTTCCGGCACCGATGACGGCGACATTCGCCGCGGCGGTGGCGGAGGTCATGGCTCGACGCTTCCCGGCGGCGGGCACCTGCCGCAGTTGAGGGGCGGAGCGGTGTAGTGCTGCGGTACGGCGGCTGGAGAGGCGGGACCGCGCGGGGCGTTTGCGGCTTTGCGCGTCCTCCTGTCGATGTGGCTCGTCGTGGACCCTTCGCTTGGATGGGCTCTTCTCGGGCCGGGCTAACCGTGTAACTAATACGGCCCATTTATTTGTTTCGTTATTTTCTCCTCCTTTTGTGAATAAAAAAAATTACACTGAACAATAGAAGTAACTTCATAAACTCCTGGGATAATTAACTATAGAATTTACAAAACTGAACAGAAAAGTGTTAAACACAATGCAATTAGTTTCACATTAGTTGCTTAAATGAAAGTAACTACACGTAGACGTACAGTATAAAAGAAACCCCAAGGCCTCTGTTCCAACACGAGGAGACGACGTGGATCGATTCCAAGCCAAATTGACCAACCACCACTCGAGAGCGCCACCATCATCAAGACATCAACCCGCAGGGAGAAATGGGCAAGGCCACCGCCCTCGCGATCGTCCTCCTCGTCGCCACGGCCACCGTCTCTTCCGCGCACGGCGCTCGCACCCTGGAGACCGCGGAGCGCCGCGTGGCCATACCGGCGCCGTTCGTGGCCTCTCCGCCCGCGGCGGAAGGCGTCGTCGACTTCGACGTCCTCCTCGAAGATGCGGCGGCGGACGGCCCTGCTGCCGCCGCCGGGCCCGATGCCGACTGGGACGACAAGGCGCCGGCGGCGTCTGGGCCGTAGGCTGGGGATCAATCACATTGTCTGGGTTCCATTTCCATGCCAGCATGTAAACGGGCCTTCAAACAATGTCCAGCATGTGGCCCGTGGTTCTATACTTCCATGTAGTATGTATGAATAAAATGGGATTTGGTACTGAAATACTGCTAGCTATAAATAAGTTCATTTTGCTCTCTAGCTGGTAGCTGCTAGTCTGTAATTGTGGTGTTGCCCGTAGTGACGACATCCTAGCCATCTGGACTTTTATATATCTATATATATATAGGACTTTTATTTATATACATCCTCCTGCAACTGGCTGGTTAGACACAACACCAACACCACCTTTCCTCTGATGGTGCTGGGCTTGATAATAGTGCGACGTGACTAGCAATAGCGCGCAAAAACAACAGGTACAACAAACATCTTTGAGAGTGGAAGGCATCAGGAGAATACGCATGCAGCAAAGGCGACAAACTTGTTTCATAATTCTTATTTCATTCTCTATGTCTGATGAGCTTGGAGCTCGTTGGTCGAGCCCAAGAGCTAGGAGCCCGCTGGCCGGGGCTCGAACCCCTGTCCTGCATGCCTTCAAGCAAAGGCTAGTACTTCAATCTATCCTTTGTCGAAAAAAAAACTATTGCAGCGTCAGCTTGGAATTTGGATGTACGAGTCGCCCATCTCTGCAGTATTCATCCTCTAGGTACAGTGCCTGATCCACATATAGAGTTCATGTGTGGGGCACTACTACTACAGAGAGTCAGTGATCTGCAATTGGTGCATAATTTCTTGGGATATTTTAGCATCGATACAGGAATTTTTTTGTAATCATAAAATTATTCGCCATTATATTGTCATCACGGAAAGAATTAACAAAGTATCCCTATACCTATTCATATATTTACTCATCATTGCATACCCTGAGGGACCGAAGGGGCGACCAGAGGGGGGTGAATGGGAGCCGATCAAAATTTCTCGCAATTGAAAGCTCGGCCTATGGTCCCAAGTTTACACCCAACCCTCGAGTCCTAGGTGAAATGCAGAGTAGCTATAAAGGAGCTACACTAACACAAAGCAGCCCTAGGAACAAGCAAGATCAACTGCGGAAGCAGTCACAAAGAGCGGCACAAAAACAGCACGGTATACTAACACCGGTTAAACCGACGTGTGAAGAAGTACTCCACCAGTTCAACCGACGTCACAGAGCCGGCAGCAGAGAAGAAGCACTCACCGGTTAAACCGACGCTATGGTTTAAACAACATCGGTTCAACCGGCGATAGTGCACCGGATAAACCGACAAAATCCAAAACGAACACCGGTGCAGTTGTCCAGAGAGACCTCAAAATGGACTAGTGAACACCGGTTGATCCGACGTTCAACAAAACCTATACGCCGGTGCAATGATCCAAACCCCAAAACCCTAACAGACAGAGAGCCTACTCACCGGTAGAATCGACACACCATATCACAAGCGTCGGTTTAACCGGTGATAGATAAAAACTCTGTTCGAGTCCAGAAACAATTTTCCAGCTCGCGATCCTTGAAAAACTCAATGATCGAAGAGCCAAAACTTGTCCAAATCTCACCAAACTTTGTAGGCACAATCACAAAAGACTTGTGAACATGTCCACGAAAGGAATCGACGAGTCACTCCATGGTTTGGGAGAAATCGAGGAATTTCGAAGCAAGATTGGGGTTTTCTCAAGAACACAAAAACTTCGATTCGTTAAGACTCGTGATTCCGGGGGGTTTAGCTCTAGACTAGATGGATTAGAATCGATCCAAGGAGTCACGAAATCATCAAGAAACAACTCGTCATCTCGTGCACAAGAATCGACCAAGGAAAATTGAAATTCGTTCAAACAAAGCACAAGATGGATGAACTCGAATCGAAAACAAACGCCCAGAGGGCACAAGGAGGATTGGGCCTTCTTTCCCACACAATCTCAGTACAAAAATCTCAAGAATCCATACCTCTAATCCTAGAGAGGAGAGATGAAGCAGAGAGACAGGGAGGAGAAAGAGGGGCGGCGCCAGGGAGGAGGTGTTGCATCTCGTTCTGTTCTGGCTGGCGCAGGGGAGAGAAGAGAGGGGTATTTAAGGTGCCCACGCAGGGGTCCAAAATACACTCGACTCAAACTAGACACTAAAACGCCCGTAGGGGCAAAACCGGAAATATGTACACGATCTCATCCGACGGCGGAGTTTCTTTCTTCGACTCGAAGCCTTCTCCGCGATGCCGCCATGTCGATGAAGATCCGGTTCGTGGTTTTGGGGGGTCCGCAAAACCCGGGTAGGTGGCCGGTTTTGAGAAAACCGCCAAAACTCCACGCGCGGGAAGATTCCCTCCTCCACGCTGTGGCCCTAGACGCCGTTCTCGCCTCGGCCTTCTGACGGCCCTAGACGCCGCCCGACTCCCGTCAACTCCTCGCCCGCAGCGAGGCCCTAGACGCCGTCGACGCCCGACGCCTCCGTCAGTCCCGAGACCGACGCCCGTGCCTCCACGACTTGGCGTCTTCAACCGCCGTCCGCCTCCTTGGTTTTGTGGCGCAAACCAAGAAACCCGCCTTCCATCGCCTCTTGCGCCCTTGATCCAGGAGTGGACGCCACAGCTGCCGCCTGGCCTGAGCTCCGATCCCGGCTGCCCTTTACCGCCGTCCACCGCACGGTCCATCGGCCGCAGCACCTCCACGGCAGCTCTCCGTCGACACTAGACGCCCGTGTACCTGCAATTCAAAGACCAAGCGCACGATCACACCGCACGGTTGACAGTTCACTCATCACAAGCAGGATAGAGTACTCAACATTTCTCATACCCTTATGTTTATTAATAATAATTTTTCCACCATTGGCACTACAAATTAACAGAAAAAACATCCATGCTTCTATATTACTAGCTTCGTTGTTCAAAGCTGGGATTTTTCTTATTCTAAAAAAAATATTACTAGCTTCGTCTACCTTTATGATAAATTAACTTTAAGATTGATGTGGATAGAAAAATTAAATATATATCACGCATAAGTAGCAAACAAGATATGTCGCAGTGTCACTGGAAGCACAACAACATGCTTCCTGTGAAAGCTGCCTTTGAGTAATGGTAGAGTTGCTCTTTTCCAAACGAAAAAAATAAAGAACGTGCGCATAGCGCATCGGTAGGGCTGCAGCTGTGCACCTTGCACGTCGGGAGTTCGACTCCCGTTCTCACGGAGTAAAAAAAAGGCCACTCGCTATGCTATGCATCCGTAGGCACGTTTTCGCCGTCAGTGACATGTCCTGGATAGTCAGGGTTTGTGACCTTTTCTCAACCTCGCGGAAGAGAAAACTTATCTTTCATGTCAAACCTCGGGGGAGGTCACCCAGGGGTCGACTTTTTTAAGAAAAATACTAGCCGTAAAAAAAAGTAACAGAGTCGTTGCTTCGAAATTACTAGCCGTAACTTCATCAACTCATGCGCTAATTTATAAGACAAACAGAAGAATTAACTATCTAGCTGCTTTAATATAAGTCCATAACTAATGCTAGCGTTAAACACCTTAATTAGTCCCACTGCAGCTACAGCCGAATTAGTCGAGTTCTGGTTTTGACCACACGTACTACGTAAAGTATGTCTTGCAAACATGATGGATTTTTATCTAAGTTGTGCTAACCATATGTAAATATTCTTCAAATAACACGGAGCAAGTGATCGATATTGTCCTTGCAAATCAAATGGGACGTGATGCTGGCGGCATATAGACCTCTACCTCTAGCCTCTAGATTCATTGTGTGGTCTGTAATTAGGGTGCGTTTAGTTTGTTTTGGTGAAAATTTTTGGGTGTCACGTCAATGTTTGACCAGATGTCGGGAGGGTTTTTCGAACACTAATTAAAAAACTAATTTCAGAACTCACTTGGAAACCGCGAGACGAATCTTTTGAAGCCTTTGACCGCATCATTCGCACATGTGGGTTACTGTAGCACTTATGGCTAATCATGCACTAATTAGACTCAAAACATTCGTCTCGTTGTGTACATCTAAACTGTGTAATTAGTTTTGTTATTTAATTACATTTAGTGCTTTATACATGTGTTTAAAGAGGAGGTGAAAATTTTTGGGTGAAAATTTTTTAGAACTAAACGGGGCCTTATTGAAGGACTCTTGCCCTCTGCCTGCTCAATTAACTCGGAATTCATATCTTCAACCATTGCGTTCACCTATCCGGAGCTACATCTTTGCCGTCTGGACCTTTATATATATACAGTCTATCAACCCATGCTCCCGCACGAGTTAGTTAGAGATATCTAATAATTATCAATCTCACACTCTCTTTAACTAATTAAATATTCTAATCTAATACTGCAAAGATACATATTTATCATTATGTAATTATAATAAATGTGATAGGTTTATTTACTAATAATTTTTTCTCACTTCGCATCACACCTACATATATGTTTGATGTGTTTAACTGAACACTTTGTTTGATCTATGTGAACAACATAAAAATTGGTATTCTTATCTCTTCTCTTATACACGAATATATGGTGACAAACACATTATGATTAGTATGTATATATAAATAATAATATAAATAATATATTAATAATGATAAAAAATAGTAATATAAAATTTAATATTAATGCACTTTAAGATTTTATTATAATAGCATAATTTTGATTCGGATTTGGGGGTCATTTTAACTTTTTATCATGTTATCATTGAATCATAAATATGAAAATTTAGGGGATTATTTGATATTATTTTATAATGGCATAAGTGGGTAATTTACATGAAAATTAGGGGATTACTTTAGATTATTTTTCATAATGGGAAATGTGAGTAATTTAGATACATGTTTAGATGGTTACTTTAGTCTATTTTCATAATGGTAAAAGTGTGTAATTTATTAAAAAAATAATAGATCCAATAGCTATTATGATTATAGCTGCTGAATTGATGGTCGGATGTTTCTGATTTTTGTGAGAATTTGTAAAATTTCTCTATTTTTTAGACTGTCCACCTAGGATCCTAGGTGGCTTCACCTAGAGGCTTCAAAAAGAGCCTCCAATTAGTAATAGCAAGATATCTTGGCCATGACAATTTCAAAATACTTGCTTGTTTCGAAATCTTTCTGATCCGTTATACGAACTAGCTAGCTAGCTAGCTAGGAACATCATCCGTATAGTGAGTAAAGAAACAAAGATGAACAGCGCTTTGAGAGTGGAAGGCATCAGGAGGGTACGTGTTGATGATCAAAATTGGAGCAGATGTGCAAACTATTCTGATCGGTGTGCAAACTATTATGATCGGTATGCACAATCCGGTCAGGCTAGGCTGGGTGGCCCCAATTTTGATTTTACCATTGTGCATCTCACGTCAAGACAATAAAAATGCATATATAGAACATCTGATTTGGAGTTCGATGAGAGAATTATGATTTCGAGAATATTTGACTCAGATCGGACCGGTCAAACTGGTCCGGTAGACCGGTCACACCCGTTCAGGCTCTACCATCTGGATTAGGATCGGAGTTATATTTTGACATAAAGATTTCGGGAAGACTTGACCCAGATCGGTCCGGTCACACCGGTTCAGGGTCTACCGTCTGGGTTAGGAGTTATATTTTGACATAAGATTTTGTGAAGACTTTGACCCAGATCGGTCCGGTCAAACCGGTCCGGTAGACTGGTTACACCGGTCCAGACTCTACAGTCTGAGTTAGGAGTTATATTTTGACATAAGATTTGTATACGATTCGATTCCTAATGGAGCACAAGAGACCTTCCCTCACTATAAATATAAAAGGCACGACAGATTGAGGGCTTTCAATCCATCAAACACATATCAATCTATTAATTTTCATTACGTTTTGTCTTCTCCAAACTTTTAATTGTTGTTCTTCCTTTATCTCGACGGCGTTCGAGGATGCTCTAGATAGCTTGCCGATCCTAGAATAAGCTAAGGTGTAACTACTCCGATGAGCTCCTCTTAGATGGTTCATTAGATCCTCGTCGGGCTGCCCAACGAGACCGGTCTGACCGATCCACCGTATCGGTGTGACCGGTTGGCTGCACCAAATGGAACGCCACTTAAGTGAACGTTTACACTGAATGAACTCCGCCATCAATTCCTACGCTAACAATTTACCAAACAAAACGTAGTAGTGGGTTTATTAATTCCAAAGAGCATTGAATGTAGTATAACTCTCATCTACAGTTACTGAAATCGAGTTAATAGCCGTCACATAGCCTCCTTCATCTGTATAAAAGGATCACCTGCGCGGCTCCAGCTCCGACACAAGTACAGAAGCAAGGAAGCCATTTCAACCCACCACCCGCGTGTAGCTAGCCAAGCTCCCTAAAAAATTAAGCAGGATCAAGAAAAGAGCCGCGAGAGATGGCCAGCAGGCTCGCCGTCCTCGCGACCGTCCTCCTCCTCGTCATCGTGGCCGAGGCGGTGGTGTTGGCCGTGCACGGCGCCCGCCCTCTGGAGAGCATGGAGGAGCTCGTCGCCGTCAGGGAGGCCAGGTCGTCGTCGGTGGCAACGCCCCCATCGGTGCAGGTCCCAGCGCTCATCCCATTTGATCGCCGCTATGTAGAAGAGGCGGATGGCCCCGCCGCGACATCGTACCTTGTGACTGACTGCACCCATAAGACACCGGCTAATGGGTCTTAATTAAGCAGCACATGTTGCCCTAATTCGATCGGGTACGGTGTCACCTCAAGTGAGCAGCATGCATTGCTATGTCTTTATTATGTGCCAATGCAAACCATGTGAACGGCCTCCAAATAACGTGAAACAAATAATAATAAATAAGAGCTTTTTTACGGTGGTTGTGGGTGCTTTTTAATGCCTATAGGTGCTTATCCAAATTAGTAGTTTTAATTAAATTTAATTGATGAAGGATATTATGGTAATTACAACCAGCACAGCCCCACCACTGTGCGTCCCCGTATAGTTGGCCAAACGGGCCGGGCCGGCACTACACGGCACGGGCACGGCACTAAACGGCACGACACTAAGTGGCACGGTTGATTAACCATGCCGTGCCTGTTAGTGCCGCCGTGCCAGATGCCAGGCACTAGCACGGCACTAGTCCTAAACCCTAAACCCCAAAACCCTAACAGACAGAGAGCCTACTCACCGGTTGAACCGACACACCATATCACAAGCGTCGGTTTAACCGGTGATAGGTAAAAAATCTGTTCGAGTCCAGAAATGATTTTCCAGCTCACGATCCTTGAAAAACTCAATGATCGAAGAGCCAAAACTTGTCCAAATCTCACCAAACTTCGTAGGCACGATCACAAAGGACTTGTGAACATGTCCACGAAAGGAATCGACGAGTCACTCCATGGTTCGGGAGGAATCGAGGAAATTCGAAGCAAGATTGGGGTTTTCTCAAGAACACAAAAACTTCGATTCGTTAAGACTCGTGATTCCGGGGGGTTTAGCTCTAGACTAGATGGATTAGAATCGATCCAAGGAGTCACGAAATCATCAAGAAACAACTCGTCATCTCGTGCACAAGAATCGACCAAGGAAAATTGAAATTCGTTCAAACAAAGCATAAGATGGATGAACTCGAATCGAAAACAAACGCCCGGAGGGCACAAGGAGGATTGGGCCTCCTTTCCCACACAATCTCAGTACAAAAATCTCAAGAATCCATACCTCTAATCCTAGAGAGGAGAGATGAAGCAGAGAGACAGGGAGGAGAAAGAGGGGCGGCGCCAGGGAGGAGGTGGTGCAGCTCGTTCTGTTCTGGCTGGCGCAGGGGAGAGAAGAGAGGGGTATTAAGGTGACCACGCAGGGGTCCAAAATACACTCGACTCAAACTAGACACTAAAACGCCCGTAGGGGCAAAACCGGAAATATGTACACGATCTCATCCGACGGCGGGGTTTCTTTCTTCGACTCGAAGCCTTCTCCGCGATGCCGCCATGTCGATGAAGATCCGGTTCGCGGTTTTGGGGGGTCCGCAAAACCCAGGTAGGTGGCCGGTTTTGAGAAAACCGCCAAAACTCCACGCATGGGAAGATTCCCGCTTCCACGCCGTGGCCCTAGACGCCGTTCTCGCCTCGGCCTTCTGATGGCCCTAGACGCCGCCCGACGCCCGTTACCTCCTCGCCCGCAGCGAGGCTCTAGATGCCGTCGACGCCCGTCGCCTCCGTCAGTCCCGAGACCGACGCTCGTGCCTCCAATACTTGGCGTCTTCAACCGCCGTCCGCCTCCTTGGTTTTATGGCGCAAACCAAGAAACCTGCCTTCCATCGCCTCTTGCGCCCTTGATCCAGGAGTGAACGCCACAGATGCCGCCTGGCCTGAGCTCCGATCCCGGCTGCCCTTCACCGCCGTCCACCGCACGGTCCATCGGCCACAGCACCTCCATGGCAGCTCTCCGTCGACACTAGACGCCCGTGTACCTGCAATCCAAAGACCAAGCGCACGATCACACCGCACGGTTGACAATTCACTCATCACAAGCAGAATATAGTACTCAACATTCCTCAATCTCCCCCTTGATGAGTGCATTGTCAACACACCACAAGCAAACCAAGATTGAAACAAAAATAGTAAAAAACAAAGAAGCAAGAGAGAACTTGAACAAGTGACAAAAGCTCGAAAGACGCAAGAACAAGTCACTTGACCAAGCAGAGATCGATTCCCTAAGACAAGGGCAACGGTTCGACGCAATCGATCAAACACAAGCATGACTCCTCAAAGACAGAGGCAGGGCTCGACACAGTCATGCCAGAAGCGAAGGGAAAACCAGGAGCTAAACAAAGCAGAAACTCCCACTGAATGCATTTCCCCCTTACCAGTGCAACTCTCACCAAATTTATGCACCCTCAAAGCCCTGTGCTCAACAAGTTTTTGGTTCTCTCAAAAATCAAACAATTTTCCCCCTTGTTCGATCACTCTATCACTAAATTTCTCCCCCTTGTTGGCACATGCACACATCAAGGCTAAACAGATCTAAAGCTCCTCCTGAAACTGAGACTCCCCCTGAACATATGCTATGCAATGAATGCAATACAGGAGGTGTAAGTGAAAGCATTCAGGGATACAATGATATGAGCAACAACTAGTCACAAGCACGTGTGCATCCATAAACAAGACCTGCATCTAGCTCAACCGGGTATATCAAATCAGTCTAGAGCTAGGCAAGTTCCGGTTTAGCAGAAATAAAAGCATCACCCTTGATCTAGCACTAGCAAGTAGGGAATGAAAGACAGTTCTAATCAAACTCATACAGGTGAGCCAAAAACGTTCAAAGTATGTTGTAAACATTGATTTTGCAATCTCATTATATCAAGCAATTTAATGCCAGGGGTTGAGAGCTTGTCATGCTTTACTTAGCAACGAGACCAAGCCTATGCCAAAGACAATCAGAAGCTTAAGGCACTCGTTTCAGTCATGCACAGTCTTGCCCGGGTTCTCACAAGTGCAAAGTGAGCCGTCCCGAAAGCTCGATCAGTGCGACAAGCAATCCCACCTGGATCTTTCCATTCCATTTCAAGCACAATTCAAGCAATTTCATTAATTTTAGATCATGTCAAGTATAAATTGTTGAACGAAAGGCTACATTAGCATGAATGAGATAGTAAAGCATATCAATCACGCCCTAACATGCTAGTAGTCAAGATAGGGTGACCATGTTTTCAAATTTTCAAATCAAAATAGCTTAACTCAGATGATGTCATATACACAATGGAGAAAGCTATTCATGATCACGTTTATAAACTCACACTAGCAAGCACTAGAAGATCATAACAATGTATGCAGGAATACTAGTGCAAGTGAGACAATGCAAAATGCATAAATGTACTATGCATATGCACAAAGCAACTACCAAACCTAGGAAACGAAGAGAAAGCAAACAAAACCTACAAAGCTAACCAAAGAAAAGTCAGCGATCAAAAGGAGTAACAAACCCCAAGCTCCCCTCGCAAGCGAGCAAAGGTGTCATGCTCAAGTGGTTTGGTTAGGATATTTGCGGTTTGCCTCTCTGAAGGGACATGAATCATGTCTATGTCCTCTCTTATGGTTATCTCGCAGGAAGTGGAACCAGATATCTATGTGTTTGGTTCTGGAGTGTAGAACAGGGTTCTTTGCAATGCTAATGGCGGAAATGTTGTCTACAAAGATGGGAATCCTATCAAAACTCAGTCCATAATCCTGCAAGGTTTGTTTCATCCAAAGAATCTGGGAGCAACAGCTAGCAGCGGCAACATACTCAGTTTCTGTGGAAGAAAGCGCTACGCTAGCCTGCTTGCGAGACGACCAAGACACCAAAGATGTACCGAGAAATTGATAAGTGCCGGATGTTGACTTGCGATCCAACCGACACCCACCGAAATCGGCATCAGAAAAGCCCACCAACACCAGAGAAGAATCTGTAGAGTACCAGAGACCAAACTCATGGGTGAATTTCAGATACCTGAAGATGTATTTCACCACCTGCCTGTGGGAGGTGCGCGGAGAAGCCTGGTACCGTGCACAGAGGCCGACGCCGAACTGAATGTCTAGCCGCATCGCCATTAGGTACAGGAGGGAGCCGATCATGCTCCTGTACTCCGTCTGGTCCACCGCCTCACCGTCCAAGTCCTCATCAAGCGCCGTCGATGTGCTGATCGGAGTCGGCTGAGGAGACAAGTCACTCATGTCGAACTTCCGCAGCAAGTCCCTGGTGTACTTGGCTTGATGGACAAACGTGCCCTGAGGAGTTTGCTTGATCTGCAGCCCGAGGAAGAACTGCAACTCACCCATCATACTCATCTCAAACTCCCTGGACATCTGCTCAAAAACTTGGAGACAAGAGCGTGAGAAGAGCCACCAAAGATAATATCATCCGCGTATATCTGAACTAATAGAAAATCAGTCCCAGACCGCATGAGGAACAAAGTTTTATCCACACATCCCATTTTAAAACCCTGAGCCAACAAAAATATTTTCAGTCTATCATACAAGCTCTAGGTGCCTATTTCAAACCATAAAGTGCTTTCTGAAGTTTATAAACACGGTTTGGAAACTTGGGATTTTTAAAAGCAGGGGGTTGTTTCACATAAACCTCTTCTTCGATAAAACCATTTAAGAAGGCAGTTTTAACATCCATTTGGAAAACTTTAAAACCCTTAGAAGCAACAAATGCAAGAAAAATCCGAATGACTTCCAAACGAGCAACAGGGGCAAAAGTTTCCTCAAAATCAATCCCTTCTTTTTGGCAAAACCCCTGGGCAACAAGACGAGTCTTGTTTCGAACAACCAACCCATCCTCACTCTGCTTGTTTTTGAAAACCCACTTCGTTCCGATGGGATTACAAGCAGGTGGAGGCTCGACTAAAACCCAAACTTGGTTTCTTTCAAAATTTTCAAGTTCCTCATGCATGGCATTAACCCAATTAGAATCAGAAAGAGCGTGTCCAATATCTTTGGGTTCAAAAGAGGCAACAAACGCTGGATGAGCAAAACCAGTGATACTTGTTACCTTGGACCGTGTAACTCGCTCATTGAGGTCACCTAGCATCTGTTGAGGTGGATGACGACGTTGAATGTGTCGCGGTGCTTCCCTTGTCGAAGTCGCCTCCTCCTCAACCAAAGCTGGTGCCTCCTCAGGTGCAGCTGGTGAAGGCTGAGTCACCTGCTCAACTGGCTCCCGGGAAGTAGACGTAGTAGGATCGGGGCCGTCATCATCGTCCGAGCTCGTGGTAGAGGTGACTGGGTCCACAGCACGCATGGTAGCCTCAGCATCACCCTCCGCAGCTTCTTCCTCTTCATCTTCAAAGTTGGAGGTGCCGAGCTCATCTTTTCCTGCAACTTCAAAGACAGAAGCATTGCACGGTGCAGTCTCGTCGAAAGTGACTTCACAAGTCTCTCTGACGATGTTAGAATCAATAAGCAACACATGGTATGCTCTGGAGTGATATGCATAACCCCCATCGTTGCAGGTCCCAGCGCTCATCCCATTTGATCGCCGCTATGTAGAAGAGGCGGATGGCCCCGCCGCGACATCGTACCTTGTGACTGACTGCACCCATAAGACACCGGCTAATGGGTCTTAATTAAGCAGCACATGTTGCCCTAATTCGATCGGGTACGGTGTCACCTCAAGTGAGCAGCATGCATTGCTATGTCTTTGTTATGTGCCAATGCAAACCATGTGAACGGCCTCCAAATAACGAGAAACAAATAATAATAAATAAGAGCTCTTTTACGGTGGTTGTGGGTGCTTTTTAATGCCTATAGGTGCTTATCCAAATTAGTAGTTTTAATTAAATTTAATTGATGAAGGATATTATGGTAATTACAACCAGCACAGCCCCACCACCGTGCGTCCCCGTATAGTTGTCCAAACGGGCCGGCCCGGCACTATACGGGCACGGCACTAAGTGGCACGGTTGATTAACCGTGCCGTGCCTGTTAGTGCCGCCGTGCCAGATGCCAGGCACTAGCACGACACGGCTATCAGTTAGCCGGGTCGTGCCGTGCCAAGGGGCACGTTAGTGCCCGGGCCAGCACTAGCACGGTAGTGCCAAAAACACTCATTCAACTCAGAATTTGTAGTAGATTCAAACAAGCGCATAATTTAACTCAAAAAACTCAGCACAAGATCTAACAAAAGATAAATTTTACTAGGAGCTTGTGCCGTGCTTAGGCGCTTGCTTGAGACCATATAAAGATTTCAACAATTTACAAGCCATTCCTTCTTGACCCTTTGATACAAACCCATCCGGCTGATCCATATAGATCTCCTCTTCTAACTCTCCATTGAGGAAAACCGTCTTAACGTCCATCTGATGAACAAGAAGACCATAAGAGGCTGCCAGGGAAAGTAACACTCGAATTGTGGTCAATCGGGCAACTGATGAATAAGTGTCAAAGAAATCTTCTCCTTCTTTTTGGGTATAACCCTTGGCCACAAGTCTAGCCTTGTACTTTTCAATAGTACAATCTGGCCTAAGCTTTTTCTTGAACACCCACTTGCATCCAACCGATTTACATCCATAAGGACGTTCAACGACCTCCCAGGTTCCATTAGACATAATAGAATCCATCTCACTCCTCACTGCTTCCTTCCAATATTCAGCATCAGGAGATAAATATGCCTCTTCAATGGTTCTGGGTGTATCATCTATGAGGTATACAATGAAATTATCACCAAAAGACTTTACAGTCCTTTGTCTCTTGCTCTTTCTCGGAGCATCATTGTTATCCTCCTCAGGATTTTCCACAAGTGTATGTTCATTATGTTCTATCGGCTCACCAGAGCTAACATCCTCGATGAACTCTTGCCTAGATGAACTTGTTTCATCTCTCATGGGAAAAATATTTTCAACAAATGTAGCATCTCTGGACTCCATTATAGTACCAACATGCATGCCAGGTAATCCAGATTTCACTATTAAAAATATATACCCAACGCTGTGAATAGCATAACCTAGAAAGATACAATCCACAGTTTTAGGTCCAAGCTTACGTTTCTTGGTTATTGGCACACTCATTTTTGCCAAACAACCCCATGTACGTAAGTATGAAAGTGTTGGCCTTTTCTTCTCCCATTCCTCGAATTGTGTTATCTCTTTATACTTTGTAGGAACACGGTTTAGGACATGACATGCAGTCAATGTAGCCTCATCCCACCATTCCTTGGAAAGTCCCGCTGTATCTAACATGGCGTTAGCCAAATCCGTTAGAGTGCGGTTCTTTCTTTCGGCAACCCCATTTGACTGAGGTGAATAGGGAGGTGTCCTCTCATGAATAATACCATATTCCTCGCAGAATAAAGTAAATAAATTTGAGAAGTACTCACCACCACGATCTGACCTAACTCTTTTGATCTTTCTCTCAAATTGGTTTTCTACTTCAGCTTTATAGATTTTAAAGTAGTGTAAAGCTTCATCTTTTGACTTCAACAAATAGATGTAACAAAATCTAGTACTGTCATCAATCAAAGTCATGAAATATCTTTTACCACCTTTTGTCAACACTCCATTCATTTCGTACAAATCGGAATGAATTAATTCTAAGGGTGCCAAGCTCCTCGCCTCCGCGACCTTATGAGGCTTGCGAGTTTGTTTTGATTCAACACATACATGACACTTAGAATTTTTGACAAAAGTAAACTTTGGAATTAAACTCAAATTAGCTAAGCGCATCGTACAACCAAAATTAATGTGACAAAGCCTCGAATGCCAAACATTTGTTTCATCAACATTAATAACATTGTATGCAACTTTATTACAAACATCTGACAAAGAAAGACGGAACAAGCCTCCGTTTTCATAACTTTTTCCAACAAAAATACCAAACTTAGACAAGATACATTTATTGGACTCAAAGACTAATTTAAAACAATCTCTACACAATAGAGAGCCGCTGACTAGATTCTTCTTGATGGTGGGGATATGCTGCACGTTCTTCAGCTGCACGGTCTTCCCCGAAGTAAACTTCAGATTTACCGTACCAACACCAAGAACACGCGCATGCGATCCGTTCCCTATCAGCAAGGAGGAAGTCCCGCCGTCCTAGTAAGAAGAAAACAAAGAAGCATCAGCACAAACATGAATATTAGCACCAGTGTCAACCCACCATTCGAGTGAACAAAAAACTGAAAGAACTGTAGGTAATAAATTATCGTACCCCGATGTTCCTCCAGGCTCGCTAATGACCATGTTGGCGGAGTCGTTGCCTTTGCGGTTCGAACACTTTGCAGCAAAGTGTTCCGTACTAGCGTACACATAGCAAGCTCCCTTCTTCTTCTTCTTGAAGGTGGTTGTCTGCTTAGTCTTTGGTTGGTACTGCGGTGGCTTTTTCTTGTTCTTGTGGGAGTTGTTCTTCTGAACAAGGTTGGTGCTAGAAGCACCAACAACTCCTTTCCCACGTATGTCCTTTGCTCTCGCCTTCTCCTCAACATCAAGAGTCCCTATGAGTCCATCTATGGTGAACTCCTGTCTCTTGTGTTTTAGAGAAGTAGCAAAGTCCCTCCAAGAAGGTGGCAGCTTAGAGATAATACCTCCGGCCACAAACTTATTGGGTAACACACATATGGACTCTTTGCTACAATTTTTGAGATCTTTTGCCAGAGTATGTATTTCATGAGCCTGTTTCACCATAGAACGGTCTTCGACCATCCTATATTCAAGGAACTGCTCCATCGTATACAACACACTGCCGGCGTCAGACACTCCATATTGAGCCTCAAGAGCATCCCACAACGCTTTGCCAGTTGGCAGTCGGACATAGGAATCCACCAGGTTTTCACCGAGAACACTAATGACCAAGCCTCAAAAGAGGGTATCAGCCTCATCGAACGCACTCCCTTCCTCTGGAGTGAACTGTTCAGTCTTACCCTCTTTTACATGGATCACTCTCGATATTGTTAACCATAATATAAGCCGCTCTTGCCAACGTTTGAAATTTGAACCATCAAAAGGGGGTGGTTTGATTGATGCAGCAAAGCTAGATACCGAAAGCCTATTAACAAAATCAGGTTTTTGGATTATTAGATAACTAGACAATTTTCGGTATATTTTAATTCCAAATATTAATAGTAATTTCATGGCATAAATGAGTGATAATGTGTGAATAAGATATGTGCATGTGTTCATGTTATTCTTACTAATAAGAATGAACAAAAAGTTAAACCAGAATAGGTTTAGAGTGTATCCCAAGGCGGGACCAGTGCCGGAGGCACCAGTTGCGCCGTTACCAGCTGGAATAGATATGCTATTCGACTGGCCTTGCCTGAAGTAGACGAACGATGTCGATGCAGGAAGAGGTTCGCAGTGCAGTCCCATGAACGGTCACCAGGAAGCAGACGAAGTAGTCGTTCGTTCACGCCGGGAAGTAGACGAAGTAGTCGATCAGGGAGCGAGCAGTCGCGTCAAGACGCTCCCCAAAAACCTGATTGCTCGCGTCCCGTGCAGGATCTTCAGCGAGCAGAGGTTCCGGAGGCCTGCTCTCACTAGAGCTGTGCGCGCAGCACTAGCGATGGGAACGGCAGAAAGCAACAGATAGGGAGAAGGGAGAGGTCTCCTAAGCAGGAGTACCTGGATCAAATGCTGAAGTGTGTGTAGATGAGAGGAGGAATGTGTGGTTTATATAGGCGTGGAGGTGCCTCAGGTTCGAACCTGGACGTCGTAAAGAGCTTTGATGAGCGGCAGTTACGTTTATTCTCTGTTTTGATGTTCTTAACAGTAAAACGTTCTTCTCATCTCAGCACATCACGTCGCACCTCACCGCACCGCACCGCCCGTCCGGCCGCGCCTCGCCCACGACCTCGGCTCAGCAAGGCGAGCGAGCGCGCGTGGTTCACCAACCTCCTCTTACCGGCTTCACAAGTGGTATACACGAAGTCCACCCTTTAAGTCAGTTGAGATCCTCCTCAAATCCCGGTACGGAATTAAGCAATTGATTCCCTAGCATTTAATAGTGGGCTTTAAATTCTTTTATTGTATTGATTAGAATAAATGGGCCAAGCCCATGATTCCAACATTCTTTCGCTCTTGCTCAGGAGTGCATCACAGACCACAGCCGGTTTGTGTCAAATGGGGAAGTCATCCCGTTTCTAGGCTTTATGAGCGTTTTTTATTTGTATATATATGAGCCTGGTGTCTATATATTCTTCTTCATTTGTCTGTGCCTGCAAGCAGCTACGCCCTAAAGGTCAGTTGATAGATTGATGGCGAATTAACTGCATGTATTTACAGCAAGGGATAGATAGATGACGTTACAATATAGCAAATAAAAAGTCGGTTACTCTTATCTTAGACAAATTCTCATCTCTGAGCACCAAGTAGCTATTTAATTAGTCGGTATGTCTTCTTCTTGCTCCTTCCCCGTATATATAGTAGCAGCACACTAGCGAGCTATCTCTTGTACTAGTTTTTCTGTAGTCGAGAGAGATGCTATTGCTGAGAGAGAGGGGGGGGGGGGGGGGGGGGGGGGGGGATTCTCAACAAGCTGGGATCTGCAGGCACAGCAACACACAGCTAGCACGCTGCAGATTAAACGTTTTGGAACGGAAGGCATCGGGATAGTCTACATGAGAAGCGTCCATACTAATCTAGCACACACCGCTAGAAAGCGTCCACAACTATGCCTTACTCACTACTACAAAACATGTCTTTTGTCCCGGTTTCTCAATCGGGACCGCCAAGACGGCATTTTTGTCCTGGGTCAGGCAACAGGGACAAATGTGGGCTTTTGATCCTGGTTGGTAACACCAACCGGGACCAAAGGGGGTTCCTGCCACGCTAGGCAGGCCCTTTGGTCCCGGCAGGCACCCCTTTTGGTCCCGGTTAGTGTTAGCCTTTTTTTTCCTGTTTCTTTTTCTATTTCTTTTGGGTTATTTCTATTCCATTTCAGATTGAATTTTGTATTGGAATTTAAGTGGAGTATGAACTATAGCAATATAAATATAAATATATATTCATTCACTCATATAAAGTGCAACACAAAAGTCAATTACATACAAAGTGCAACAAAATTTTTACTTAATTTTGTCATATTTACTCCTATTATCTATGTTTGACACACCGTCATAGTAGAATTCTTCTGCCGGGTCTAGGACCTCGTGAACAATAAATCCGCACATGGCTTCTTGAATCGTCGGGATCCTTTCCTCTGGTATGAGTGTGTCTCGCATTTGAGAGAGCTGTGAAAAAGTAAGAATATTAATTACAACAATTTACAAAACGAGTTGCACGCAAGCTAAGTTTGATAAAGTTTTTTACTTACATCCTCCTGCCATGCGGTAAAGGTCTTTTGAGGACCTATTAGAGTATGGACATTCTCTATGACATAGTATGCGCATAAATTAGTTCCTTGCGTCTGCCTCCGACATTTCAAGAGAAATAAAAGAAGTAATTACCTAACAATGTATTCATATATACTAAAGGATATGAAACATCCAAATAAAGTACAATCCTACCCGTACCGGAAAGTTTTTCCTCCACTTTAGTTCGTCATTGAAATTATTGCCACTATGTTTCGAACGGATTTCTTCCAAACCCTGAACACGAACCAAAATGAATAAATATAGTTGTCGTTGATTTCAAAGCAATGGTGATTGAGGTGGTATGACAAGAATAAATTACTTGTTCAATATGTCGATCATGTCTTTGTATTGGTCCGGATCTCTGCGCAATGAGTCCATAACAATCGTTAAGCTCTTGTCAGAATATATGTTAATTAATATCCAGTGATCTCTGCAAGATTTCATGTAGGGTTAATAAAATTCAGTTATATAGAACTAAAATAGTTATATAGTAGAAAAGACTTATCCAAAGTTATACGGAAATGCAATGGTCGCCTTATAGTGTTGAACGCTTAAGTACTTGTACAAGTTTTGGAATGTTTCAGCAGGTTTGCTCTGGAGAGTCTTGCAATTCACAACCGTTGGGTCCACAAAGCCGATGTGATAATACTCTTTTTTGCGGCATGTTTGAATCTTCATCCTACGGGATACAAAATGAAGTAAGAAATCTCCATCCTTAGTTATATATGGTAATGAACAAGATTTAAAGAACACACTTACAGAAGCTACAAAGTGACCATAGAGATGTCGAGGGAGTCCTGATGATATAGTTGGTACACTTCTTCCTAATCAATCCATATGATGGCCTCTCCGTGAAAGAAATCTTCATCTCCAATCTTTGCGCGCTGCATGAAGTTGCAATCTCTCATCGTCTTCATGTACAAGTCATGTAGCCTTCGTATTTGTGTTGGAAGCAACTCCACAATATCTGGGGGGACAAGGCTGGTGCCCTCCTTATATGGCCATCTCACCACTGGAGCTATCAGATACTCTTTAAGCAGATCCAGATCTTGATTCGAAGCCCCTGTTATCTGATCAGTAGTGAGCTTTGCTGATTGTAAGAACCCCAGAAAGCCTTGTTGTTCCTGGTTTAGAACAACTAGCGGTTCTATTGACTGTTTTTGTTGGGCCCCTAGCTGTGGAACACTGGACGATGACGACCCTGATTTCCTCTTGTCGTATGATTTTTTAATCGAGCGGTCGTAGTCCGAAAGCAGCGGTGGCTCAATGAACTTTCTCCTATTTGATTCCTTCATTCTAATAAAAAATTTTAATTTTGCAAGGTCCAACGGTTTGTCCTGATTCTCTGGCTCCGTCTTTTTTCGCTTCTTTGGCGGTGACAGAGGAGGGGAGCCGGGAGATGGCGGCTCGGCAAGAGTAGTCAACGGCTGCCTAGGAGATGAAGACGAAGGACAGTGTTCTGAGGCAGGTCTCGGAGACGGTGGCGGAGAAGGTGAACGACGATCGGGTTGCGGCGATGCCGGCCTTGATCCCTGATCGGTAGGCTTGAGGACGATGTACCGCTTGTCCCATAGTATGTAACCATGAACGGCGTCTGCTAATGTTGTCTCCCCGTCACCTCCAGGAATATCGAGCTCGAGATTCTTCCAATCATTGCACACCTCCTCGACCCCAATTTTAGCATATCCAGTCGGGATCTTCTGCCCATGGTACACCTCGCCTGGTGTGCTTGGCATGACGGAACCATACGCTATCGTGAAACTTAAGTTCTTACTGCAAGTTTGAAGCACACAAGGTGTCCGCTGGGTGATCTCATCCACTGGATAGTGCTGCTCGGCCGTCGTATCAATAGCGGCGATTCCCGTATCGGCAGGGAGGCCCGTGGAGGCGCAGCTGCTTTTACGTTGAGATAGGCCGGCCGCATCGACAATAGGCTCTGCAGGCGCCGCTTGTTGTTGCTGCTGCTGCTGCTGGCTCATTGCTAAGGCCACCTGACGTTTAACCTCATCTGCCATTCTTTCATCTTGTGAGAGGAGCTGTTCCTCTAGCCTTCGTAAGTGCAGGCGCTCCTCGTTCTTCCTTCTATCCCGGCTTCTATATGTATCGATGTAATCTCTGAAGTCATATTTTCACGCAACCACTCCCTTGCTCCTTGTACGCCCCGGATGTTCTGGGTTCTGAAGGGCGTATGTCAGTTCGTCCTTTTCTCTATCGGGCTGGAATGTGGCTTGGCTAACTGCTTGTATGGCCTCCTGTAGTCTGCGGGTCACTTGCTGAATTTTCTAGCCAAAGATGCACTCACCCGTCTCTGGGTCCAATGTTCCACCAACCGAGACAAAAGGGTGACGCTTTGGTTCCGGTTTGTGGCTCCAACCGGGACCACCAACCGGGACAAATGGTGGGGATTTGATTCCTGTTGGTGGTGCCAACCGGGACAAAAGACCCCTGCCCTCCAACGCTGTCCCGGCTAGCCGTTGGACCCGGGACTAAAGCACTCTTTAATTCCGGGTCCAAAAGCAGCCGGGACAAATGTCTTGAATCAAAGCACTGCTCATCCGTTGTATGATGCGCACACAGCTGAATATCCTGACGGTGCACCTGACCCGGCCTGGAGCTGCGAGGACGCAAGAGTCAAAGACTCATGATGTATCAATGACTCCACCTCGTGTTCCCGCGGCGTGGGCTTATCCGGGGCACCCTCCTTTTCTCCTCTACCATTCCCTTTAAAAACGGATGCATAACTGTTTCAATTCTGATCTTTGATATCCCTTTTCCAAGAAGAGATGTTCTTCAGCAAAGGATGTCAACGGAACTGTTTCGGTAAAGGCAAAGCCCGGGTGAAATCCAATAGCGTATGGTGATAATGTCATCCCCACCGGCCGAATCCTAATCCTCGTCTTCAAAGCAAGGCTATCCACCAGGGCTTCCAAAGCTGATGCTAAAAAAAAAAAGGCTTCCAAAGCTAGGCAGACATTGTTCCATCCAACTTTCAGTGATACATGTGTTGCAGCACTGAGTGAGGTGGCCAACTGTCATGATGATGGCTGACTAGCTGAGCATTGTGCGGCGCGTCCCTTTCTTCTCCGAGATCTCGACTACTGGATAATCTACATGCATGTGCCTGCTGGTATCTTAACTAGCTAATAGTTTATTTTTCATATATACTTCATTAAGGAGATGTGTTTAATCAGTATGTACAACATAATTACACGCACGAATACGACACCATCACCTAAAACTAGACAGCTGCTAGCTTGTGTAGAGAATGAACGCATGAACCAAAAGAGCAATTGTAAGAACAAGCTAATTAAGTGTTCTGCATATATGATACAGCGAGCAAGAAAACATCCTCTCAATGCAATGAACTGTTGAGAGGAGAGAATAACGACAGTAGTGGTTTGGACAAGCTTCTTCAACTGAAGTGAACAATAACAGTGGTTGACATACTGCTGGAATCGTATGGCAATAAGCCCCAGTCCATGGAGTTAGTTATTTACCCTCTCATCTGCCTCTGAGAAATGCACCCCTGTTGCATCAGGCATTATCTCTGATGCAATGCCGGTTCGTTACGCAAGGCGATCGGCTGGCCCTCCTCATTACGTCACCAAAATGTATCTACACATCGACATCAACATGCGTGTTGTTACTGTTACCAGCTATGATAGTATCCTACAATGGTGTGGAAAGAGCCAAAGAGTAAAAGTTCCTAGCATATGGCTCAATGTGTTACCATGCTCATGATATGATTCCCTGTGCCTTCCATTCCTATCTACATGAATCTTAAAGTCATTGTGATGTCTTCCAAATAATCGATATGTCGAGTGGCACTATTAGGTTATAATGGACATGAATAGTCCGATCCGTAGAACTCCTCGCAATTTTTTGATCTCCCAAAATTATGTACTGGTATATATGGAGGGAGTAGTAACCCTGAGGAAAGGAAGGGTGGTGTGGTGGGGCTGTGAAATTGACCTACCCTAGCGGCCTAATGCAAACTTGGAAATGAGATAATATTGGGTCATAACTATACGTGATAAATGATGCATTACCTTCTTCCATCTCACATCATAGGTGGAGTAGTGTCATGTCCCTTATGGGCCGTCATCAAGGAGCAAATGGGTAGAGTGTGTTGGCCGGGTGTTCCATGCTTGTTATCTGGGATTGAGCACGTGTAAATCGCCGAGGACGACAATTGAATAGAGAAACCTGTCTCCATTCCGGTTCTTCTTCTGCTCTTCTTCTTCTGGCTCTTCCCCAAATCCCCCTCGATCTGCTTATGTTCTGCCTCCAGACTCCGATTATCCAAGTAGGACCGTGACACTATGGCTGGCGATTAACCATCTGGTGGAGATGTTTGCAGCTGTAGGTGAAGATGGAGAATCAGGTGGCCAGTCGGTCAGATTCAGTGATGTTTATTTCTTTTTCATAGTACTATGTGGAATAATAAAGTTTCGCTATTTGGACAGTCCTGAATATACGGCTGAACAATCAGGATGGCACAAATATATGGCACCACTAATTTTTGGGAACGTGAGGTATTAGGAGAATTTCTCTACACCCACAGTTTCCTGCAATTTGCTTCGAGAGTGGTTAGGTGTACGTCCTCGTGCCGAATTCATTGTGGGCAGATGATGAGATGAATGTATACATATCACATTTAATTGGCTCTCTCCATAAGTACAGTATTATACAAACATATACATGGCCCCATCTTTGCTCCTTCCCTTCATGCATGGAGCTAGTTACTAGCTAGAGATTCATCTGTCCAATAAAAACTACACTACTCTCTGCATGACCAACTATGACTTGTGCTCCAATTGTTTTGGGGGTAGACATAGACATGCTAAGGAAAGAATTGTGGCGATGTGCTTTGACCTTTGAGCGAGAATGGAAGCGATCAGGACTTGCATTGTCGGAGGAAGCCCGCACCGAATGAGTCAGACTGAGGCCTGTTTGGTTTACTAGTTGTACTAGGGAACTTTGATCGTTAATTACTAGAATTAAATGAAGGCAGTTTGCAAAACTAACTCCATAACCCTGCGCTACTCCGCGAGACGAATCTAATAAGGTCTTTGACCGCACGATTAAAGAATGGTTACTGTAGCATTACTGTAGTCAATCACAGATTAATTACCGTCATTAGATTCGTCGCGCAAAGTTGTACCCATCCGTGAAAAAATTTTGCAAATAAATTTCGTTTAGTATTTCATGCATATAAGATTTTTTTTGTAGTACTAGGTATTCTGGCGAACCAAACAAGGCCCGAATCTCTCTGTGGGGTGCTAGACGGCCGGCAGCACGGCCGAAGTGCGGGGACGTGGCGCGAGGAGAACCGACGGAGGCGCCGCCGCGCTCGGCACGCTGCACCGGTAGCCATTGGGGCATCGTCCTCCGCCCCGGCGCACACACAGCGCCGTGGTGGGACAACGATCGGAATCTGCCAGGCCCCGGGCGAACGGCGAACGCGTACGCGTTCACTCAATTACAAGGGGCAGCCGCTCGCAGCATACGAATCGAATGTATTCCGGAAAAATCATTCCTCGCTGGAGCACCCGGTTGATCCAGTGGCTAGCATGAGAAACACGGTACATCAGAAGGTCCCTGGCCTTTGGGTAAGTTCTGCCCCAACTGAAATTCCACCGCGGCGTATTCTTACATAAAAGTATGATATGCCCAGCTGAGCAGAGATCATACTTATTATCGCTAAGCTGAAAGCACCATCATAAAGATAGTAGGCAAGTATTTTGATCAGAGATGCAAGTTTTAGTTTCTCTACTGATGAGTCACTAAGTCGACCCAAATTAAAACTCATTAATTTGAACTAACCTTGATTTCTAAGCAAAGGAAATATTATGGAAACAAACTAAAACGAAGTAATACAGAACTACGTATTGGTGTCACACTTGCATCTCTAGCTAGTTTCTCAAAAAAAAAATGTGCATTATTGCAATGTGATTACCCGGAGCTTTAAGCGTGTGTGTATGTTGTGTCTCCATTTGATTCCTGTCCTTTCATGCAATCATTCCCTGCTACGGGAACATGGGATCCACTGTGCATTCACCCACAACCACGTGGCTTCATTCGTACTCAGTAGCATTATTCATTATCATTAGTACAATTTAGATATATAAGTCATGTGTAAATTTCACTTGAGATGTCATGTGTAAATTTATTTGCCTATTCGTACCCAAAAGGAATTTAGTACTCCTTCATAAGAATTGAATGTGCCGTTTCATCTTATAAATGTCCAGCTCATTAGTTACAACCACCACCTTTCGGGAAAAAAATACCACACCATGTTTTATCTATATATATGTCCCGCGTTGCCCCTTCTCTTCGTAGTAGTACTACACATTCATGTGTCCATCACAAACTCTCCTCTTTGCCCGATCAGAAACAGAGTATCCTTTCAAAAAAAAAAGAACATGAAAAGGAACTGGCGATGTGTGATCATTATACTATTTGAGAATGGAAGGGATCAGGAGAGCTTGCACTTGCGGATGAAGCTCTATGTGCACAAGTTAGGCCCCGTTCGGCATGGCTCCACGGACGGCTCCAAAACCGGCTTCGTCCGGAGCCCTGCCAAACGGTGCTTCACCCGCGGCTCCGGCTCTGCAACGCTTCTGGAGCCCCGTGTTTCCCGCTCACTGGAGCGCTTCAGGGGAGGTGGAGCCACGTTTTCGTGGCTCCGCCCGGCTCCACCTCACTTTTTTCCAACGATACCCTGGTAATCGCGGCGGCCGAGATAGAGAGAGGAGGCGGACGGAGGTGCCGACAGCGGCCGGCGGCGCGGAGCAGTGCGCGCGGCCTGGACGGGGCGGAGGCGGCCGGAGTGCGCGCCCGCGGCGGTGTGGGGCGGGGCGGAGGCCGCTGGAGCGCAGCGCACGGCCGGGGTCGGAACCCGCGGCCTGGGCGGGGCGGACGACGGCCACCGGAGGGGCGCAGCCCGTGGGGAGGAGGGCGGCCGGCGGGGAGCAGGGAGCTTGCGGCGCCGGTGGAGGGAGCTTGCGGCGCCGGTGGAGGGAGCTCACGGCACTGGAGGGAGTGCGCAACGGCGAGGAGGAGGGAGCTCGCGGGGAGGAGGGAGGCCGACAGCACCGGGGAAGAGGGAGGCCGGCGAGGGAGGAGGAAACGGGCCAGGCGCAGGCGTAGTGAATGAATGGATAAGGAGGAGAGGAGGTGAAAAAAAGAAAAGAAGTGAGAAAAAAGAAAATGAGAGGAGAAAATGAGAAGGGAAAAAGAAAAAAATAGATAAAAAATAGAGAGAAGGGTAATTTAGACATTTCACAATATCAATCCAACATGTGAAGCTGTTTTGCCAAATATTTTTCAAAACGGCTTCAGCTCCATAAAAAAACCCGCTTCACCAAAGAAACCAGAGCCGGAGCCGTTTTCAGAGGAGTCGGAGGCCTGCCAAACAGACCCTAAACCTCCTCGCACCTGTGGACGAAGCTCTAAATGCACAAGTAAATCGACGGTCTCTGCAGGAGATGTAATGGCTTCGGCGATCTGCCGCAGTTAAACAAGCTCCCTACAAGACACAACCTGATCGCTGAACCAGCCTCCCGGTACAGACAGCTACCACACTGCAACGTGCGGAGCCCATGGTTGAGGCGTGGCCACACTCGAGACGAGAGCCTCTTCTAGCATTTCCTCTCTGGCGTAGTGGGGTGAACGCGTCGCCTCCGGGCTGTCCGCCGGCGCCACCTTTCGAGCTCGATCAGGGTCTATACTTGCGCGAGCATGTGGCTTACGTCTTGCATACGCGAGAAATGTTAGACACCCCATGATTAGTTGAAGGTTAAGCTGCGCTTACAGTACTAGATGGGATCGGCTGCGGAAAAGTTTTTCTACAATAGAAACATATGGTTTTCAGAATCTTTGAGGGTTCTTTTTTTCTTTGGTTAGGCATCAATCCTTTGTGAAAAGGCTCGTTGGATTCTAAGGCAAAGCCTCGGCAAAAAATTGTGCGATGGATGTACTAATAGTTAAAGAAATGGTGAAGAGGTGTGAGAATGGAAGGCATCATTGAAAGCGATCGGGTGCTCTAACCTAAGAGGAGGATGAGGTGAATTATGCACTATTAAAACCTTGACCCATGGCTCCAACTCCTTTGCACAAAAGTTAAACTAAAACAATCTAACTAGGTGTGCAACTACGGTTCACCTTAGTGTGTAACCCTCATCCCAAAAGAGTTTTGCAACCTATAGCCAATTCTAGCAAGATACTACACTAATAAGGTAAAGACACACAAGTTACAATATGAAATGCTGAAGTTTAAAGAGAGGGATGAGAAGAAGCGAACTCTCGACACGAGGATTTATCCCGTGGTTCGGATTGCCACAAAGGCGCCCCTACGTCCACGTTGTTGAAGCACTCACAAAGAGTATCGCTTCCCGGCAATCAAGTCTCTTCCGTGAACACAATCACGGTCACTTTGATCCCAATCTTCACTAAGGGAGATTGCCCACGAAGGGGGGTCTCCGTCCCCGGCACAATGTTGTCGACGCCGCTCCACACCAAGCCTGAGGGTCGTAGACTTGCCGGCGAGCCACCAAAACTTCAAGGATGGTCGGCGCACCAAGATACAAGGATGGTTCACTCTAGAACCACGGCATAAGGATCTAAACCTTACTTGATCACTCACTCAAGAGCTAACCTTGCACTAACACTCACAAAGTTTGTGCTAAGGACAAAAAATTTGATCTTTATGCTCTTGGATGGTTTGGAGATGTTCTTGGGTGTGTGTAGGATGTCCAGCAACTCTAGCAAACTTCAAATGGCCGGGGGGCACATATATATAGGTCTCCAAGTCGAACTAGCCGTTTGTAGCAGTTGGCAGAATTCTGCGTAGGCATCGGAACTTTCGGTGAAGAGGCGTCGGAACTTCCGGTCACTCACAGCAACTGAAGTAGCCGTTGGCTTGCTGACACAGTTACAGCGACTCCAAAGACCATCGGATGAACCGATGCTACGGGCGTCGGTTCAAACGGTCACAACAGCAACTGGACTAGCCGTTGGACTTCTCTCTTCTGCTGACGCACCACCGGTTCAACCGGTGCTGAAAGCTTGGCTCCTGCGCAACTTGCATCGTCTCTGGAACACAGTACATCGATTGCATCGATGCCCCTTTTAGACCGTCGGTTTAACCGGTGCTTTATTTGTTTCTTCACTTGATCTCCAAAGGTGCTCAGACTTGCACCAATGTCAAGGCGTCGGATCTTCCAACAACCATCGGATGCACCGATGCTATAGGCATCGGTTCTTCCGGTGCTACTGATTTTAGTAGAACTCGTCCAATTCAACGTTTCTTTGAGTTCTTTCTTCGTGTTTTGCTTTGTATGGCCTTTTTACTTCATCCCTGGGATCTATAAATGTTCACTTAATAAAAGCATTAGTCCCATTGATTGCGTTATCATTTGATCACCAAAATCACTCGAAATGACATAAATGGTGCCATGTTCGTTACAATCTCCCATTTTTGGTGATTGATGACAACACAATCAAAACAATCATAAAATTTGCCACCATCCAATGATGGCTTGGCCTCCCACTAAAGCCATGATTTCCCCCTTTGTTCCTCCCCCTATTTGCTACTCCTCTCTCACATATTGACTTGATCCACTTGGCATTTTCCCTTTTTGGAATATACTTTTCCTTCTTGGAAACATCTCTCCTCATTTGTTTGGAACAGCCTTGGTTTGCTTTGATCCATATTTCTCCCCCTTTGGAATCAAATCACCTAAAAGGTCTTGCACCTAAAAGATCTTGCAAAACAATATAACTCAAGAGAAGATTAGTAGCCTAGGCAGTTAGTTTCATGACTTCTGATCCAATTGTATGATGTCAGTGAAGATACCAATTGAAAATTTACTATGGTGGATCACAAAATCACGAAACTAGCATGACATGAGCTAAGCTTTCCACAAGTGTGTACACAACATGATAATGTGAAAATCAAGTGTACAACTAAAAGATTCGACAAGAAAGCTTAGATCATATCATGCACGGAGGTAGCTCTAAAAAGGATAAAAATTGACAATTATATCAATTGAATGAGTTTAGAATCTTGCATACCTCCGGGGGTTATTTTGTTTACCTTGCATGTACCAAATAGAAGTGACTTGCAACCAATTGAAAGTCTTTAAACAAGGAGCACTTGGTACACCAAGGTTAAATAAATGTATGAGCACATAGCCGATGAACTTAGATATGAACATTTAAATTCAATAGAGCATAGCTCAATATGCATGAAGCACAATTTATCTAATCACTCTTATAGAGTTGTTTGTTCACATTGATCGTGAGAAACATTCTCTTAGAGTGTTAACTCCACGCGAGACTACAAAATATAAACTTGCAAACACGTTAGTCTCAAAAACACAACTTATAGGATGAACTCCCCCTAAATATGTGCATTTAGTGTTTGAATCACCAAGTAAATGTATGCACATTGATTTTGACTCAATTGGGAAGTTTACCCTATAACTTATTTCATGGTACACATATAAAATACATACCTCATGAGATTCATGTACCATGAAAAATAACCTTGTATAGTTTTCTACACATTTATCAAACCATGTAGGGTGCTAATGGGTTAGAGTCATGACACAAGCAACCTACCATATATAACACTAGGAGATGCAAAACTTGCAACCATCCTAGCAAAAGCAATGGAGCTACATGATGTTTGAATTGAAATCTAGCTACCATTACTTTATGGGGGACTTGGGCAACAAATGTCCAAGTTGTGAGCTTAGTTTGTTTTGGCTTAAACCTTCACTTCAACTTATAAACTAAGCCTCCAAATCCCCCGAAGCCGCCCTTGGCTTTAAGTCTCCTTTGGAACCCACACCATTTGAGGCCTCTTCATATTGGTGATGATGTCCTTGGGCACCCAAATGGAGTGATTCCAATTCCTTTCCTTCTTCCCAACCTTATGAGCAACCATCTTGTCATTGGTCTTCTTTTTAATCACATAGGAGATGCTATTGCTTTTATTCCTCCGGTTGGGCATGGTGTAGATGAGAGAACTCTTGATTGTGAGTTTCTTCTTGTTATTCTCATGAGAAAGCTTCTTCCTTGGTTGAGTACACTTGTTGGACTTGTGGCCTTCTTTGTGGCACTTTGAGCAAGTCACGGTGGACCCCTTCTCAAGCTTCTTCACCATGTCTTCACGGTTATCTTGAGAAGGTTGGACATTGATCTCTATGTCTTTGCCCTTCAATCTATACAAGTTGTTCACGAGCCTTTCCACTTCTTGCTTGAGCTCATCATTTTCCTTGGCAATAAGATTATCACATCATTCTACAACAACATTCTCATAGCATTTCTCATTGCAAGGGTTAGAGCAAGAATCATCAATTAAATCAATGCAAGAAGTTGAAGCATCTATGCTAGAGATAGGAATTGCACAAGGGATAGTTTGCTTTATTTCCAAAGATTCATTAGTATCATTAATGCTCTCAAATTTTAATTTAAGCTCTTCATGCTCCTTACTAAGAAATTTAAATTTGCATATCAAATCTTCAAAATTTGTAGCAAGAGAAGCATTTAGATCTTTGAGAGCACTAAGATTTTTGATTTCCTTCAATTGCTTCTTAATGACTTTTTGGTGCTCATATACAAGGTAAAGAAGTTCATCAATTGAGGGAGAGTCGGAGTTATCATCACTTACATCGCTATCCATACCTTTGACCATAAAGCAAGTGTTCGATGATGATCCCATGTGGGTGATGAATTTCTTGTTTGATTCATCACTTGAACTTACACTTGATTCTTCACCACCGCTTACCCATTCACCAAATACGGCATATGATTCATGCTTGGGCTTCTTCTCCTTCTTATGCTTGTTCTTCTTGAACTTCTTCTCAACCTTCATGAGTTGATGGTGAGGCCCATCTTTGAGGAAGACCATATACCCCATTGAGTTGATTTCCTTCAAGCATTTGTTCATCTTCTTTACTTGCTTGTAGAGGTTGGGGTTTATTTGCTCTTTTTCATCATTTGAGGAGCTTTTTTCATCCTCTTCTTCCTCATCACTTGAGCTACCTTTGATGGCCATCTTCTTCAACTTCTTGAGTTGTTTGCATGTAAGAGCGCTATGCGTTGGTGAAGAAGAATGTGCTTTTGCCTTGATGTCATTGCGTAGCTCATGGGCGATCACCTTGTTGAGGACTTGATTTGGTGTCATTGTGGTGAGATTTTTTTCATATAGAATTGTCGTCACCAAATCATAGTCTGGCATTTGGAGTGAGTGAAGAATCTTGCGAATAAATTCCAAATCTTCAATTTGCTTCACACCTAAGGAATTAACCTCATTCATAAGAGTATTCAATCGTGAGTACATAGATTCGGCATTCTCATCATCAAGTTGCTTAAAACTATTAAGCTTATCAATGAGAATATGATATCTTTCGTTGGCAACATCCTCCATGCCCTCATGGTTCTCGATGATTGTTTGCCATAACTTTTTAGTATTTTCACAAGAATAAACACGATTGAACACATTATCACTAAGAGAAGGCAAAATTATGCATTTTGCGGTGACATTATATTGCTTCTCCTGTTGACCATTATTTTTTATGCCCTCACTCACAACTCTCCAAACGTTTAGTCCCGTCGCTTTGGAGATGGGCTTGCAATAGCACCTTCCATCGTTGGAAGCCCGTGCCGTCGAACCGTGGAGCGGGTCTAAAAGGATTCATCCTTTCCCCCTAAGAGCTAACTCACTAGGCGGTGAAGCCTACCGATCTAATGAGCCGGTAAATACAAATTTGCCAATAGAATTGGCTTTTTGTGAGAGAAGTGAGTCCCGGCTTGATACCAATTGAAAGCGATCGGGTGCTCTAGCCTAAGAGGGGGAGGGGTGAATTAGGCACTATTAAAACCTTGACCTATGGCTCCAATTCTTTTGCACAAAATTTAAACTAAAACAAGATAACTAGGTGTGAAATTACGGTTCACCTTAGTGTGTAAGCCTCATCCTAAAAGAGTTTTGCAACCTATAGCCAATCCTAGCAAGATACTACACTAAGAAGGTACAGGCACACAAGTTGCAATATGAAATGCGGAAGCTTAAAGAGAGGGATGAGAGGAAGCGAACTCTCGACACGAGGATTTATCCCGTGGTTCGGATTGCCACAAAGGCGCCCCTACGTCCACGTTGTTGAAGTACTCACAAAGAGTATCGCTTCCCGGCAATAAGTCTCTTCCGTGAACACAATCACGGTCTCCTTGATCCCGATTTTCACTAAGGGAGATTGCCCACGAAGGGGGGGTCTCCGTCCCCCGCACAATGTCGTCGACGCCGCTCCACACCAAGCCGGAGGGTCGTAGACTTGCCGGCGAGCCAGCAAAGCTTAAAGGATGGGCGGCGCACCAAGATATAAGGATGGTTTACTCTAGAACCACAACACAAGGATCTAAACCTTAATTGATCACTCACTCAAGAGCTAACCTTGCACTAACACTCACAAAGTTTGTGCTAAGGACTAAGGATTTGATCTTTATGCTCTTGGATGGCTTGGAGATGTTCTTGGGTGTGTGTAGGATGTCCAGCAACTCCAGCAAACTTCAAATGGCCGGAGGAGCACATATATATAGGCCTCCAAGTCGAACTAGCCGTTGGCAGAATTCTGCGTAGGCATCGGAACTTTCGGTGAAGAGGCGTCGGAACTTCCGGTCACTCACAGCAACTGAAGTAGCCGTTGGCTTGCTGACACAGTTGCAGCGACTCCAGAGACCATCGAATGAACCGATGCTACGAGCGTCGGTTCAACCGGTCACAACAGCAACTGGACTAGCCGTTGGACTTCTCTCTTCTGCTGACGTCATTGCTCCGACGCGATGATCTGACGCACCACCGATTCAACCGGTGCTGAAGGCTTGGCTCCTGCGCAACTTGCATCGTCTCTGAAACACAGTACATCGATTGCACTGATGCCCCTTCTTAGACCGTCGGTTCAACCGGTGCTTCACTTATTTCTTCACTTGATCTCCAGAGGCGCTCAGACTTGCACCAATGCCAAGGTGTCGGATCTTCCGACAACCATCGGATGCACCGATGCTATAGGCATCGGTTCTTCCGGTGCTACTGATTTCAGTAGAACTCGTCCAATTCAGCGTTTCTTTGAGTTCTTTCTTCGTGTTTTGCTTTGTATGGCCTTTTTACTTCATCCCTGCGATCTAGAAATGTTCACTTAATAAAAGCATTAGTCTCATTGATTGCGTTGCCATTCGATCACCAAAATCACTCGAAATGGCATAAATGGTGCCATGTTTGTTACAATCATGCATGAGAAACTATCTTAGTAAGAACTAGACAGCTAATAGCTATGATGAAGAGGTGTGAGAATGGAAGGCATCATGCCTTGTACGATGTGCTGCAGATAGCCTATTTGGCATATCAGTTTCTCGTACCATAGTCGAAGTAATGCTCCGGATCCCTTAGGAAGGATTTGGTAGCTCTGTCGCATCGTTAGTTTATCAGCACGGAAACATTTTATGCTCATGTTTCAACTTTCCACCAATTCTGAAGTCCTCCATTGTAACTGAGTAGATCTTAGATACAAAGCTCAGGAGTGAGAAAATATTACCAAAGATTTCTTGTATAATTAAAATATTTTATAACGCAGTGGTCATTTCTGCATCCAGATCATTTGACTTCAGTCTACAGTGAACACTGGCAATACTACAAAGACCCAGATGCGAGACGGCCACTGCCTGCGCTACCTTACTTCTTCTTTGGTGGCTTCGGCATCGAAGCCCATCACTAGGCACTTCAGCATTTGACACACCAGGCTGTTGCCTCTATAAATAAGCACACATGGTCTCGCTTTGCACGGTCATTTGGTGATTTATGCATTGTCATAAACCCAACTATCTCATGCATTAATGTGCATAAGCAATTTATATTTTAACAATATTGAAATTGAAGCGCATAGAATTTTTGCTGATTTGTACACAAAACCCAGAATAAATTGACAAAAGCCGCCGATGACGACATGGCCCAAAAGCCTAATGGTCTCCGAGGCCTCGTTTAGATGCACCGTGTAAAATTTTTAAAGGAAATTTTTTCACATTTGAAGTATTAAACATAAATTAATCACAAAATGCTAATTATAGAACTCGTCTGACAAATCTAATGATCTTAATTAATTTGTCATTAACATATGTTACTGTAGTTTTACTGTAGCAATTTAGTGTCTAATCATGGCCTAATTATGTTCATTAGATTTGCCTCGCAATTTACAAGCAAACCGTGCAATTCGTTTTTTATTTTATCTAGATTTAATTCTCCATACAGGTACCGCAATATTCTTTTGAAATTTTGAATCTGAACAAGGTCCAACTTGCTTTTTCTCTGGCCGTTAAAGGCCGGAGCCAGGCTTGTGATATTTCTCTGGCACCATAATGATACACTCCAGCTGTCCAGCTAATTCCGCCTTCTCTCCGTATTAGTGTACTACACATTCATGTGTTTTCGCAAAAAACTGTCCCCTTTGCACGATCAGGAACTGGGAGTGTGTGATAAGCTGGGGATAAACATAGACATAAAAATGAATTGGCGATGTGCTCATTCTATTTGAGAATGGAAGGGTCAGGAGAGCTCGCACTGCCAGATGAAACTTCTACTGCGCAAGTAAATCGACGATCGATCTCCACGGGAGATGTAATTCCTTGTGCGATCTGCTGTAGTCAAACAGGACCCTTGCAAGAGAGCACTTGATCGCTGAACCATCCTCCTGTTCCGGACAGCTACGGGATCGCAGGAGCGTGGCTGATACCCATGGTTGAGGGCGCAGCCGCGCTCGAGAGGAGAGTTTCTAGCTTTTTTTTTTCTGTCGCCGGTGATCGCTGCGCCTGTGAGAGAGATTCAGCAAAATTTGTGGGATGGGAGTACTATGGTTAAGAAAATGGTGAAGACTAAAGAGCTGCAGGAATGGAAGGCATCAAGAAAAACTATCTTAGTAAGAATTGGACTATAAGTAGCTATGAGCATGCATACTTCAATATGCATTATATATTATTGATTATTGTACGTGATCGTAGTTCCTATGAGATGGTGTAATGTGTAGCCAAGTTGATATCATTTTCTCATACCAATCCACCATGTAATTCTCCCTAACCTGTAGGAATAAAGATTTGGTTGCTTTGTCGCATTGATAGTTTATCAATATGTAGAGAAAGAGACCAGGGGCTATTTCATTTGTGCTTTCGACTAGCTCTCCACCAAGTTTTAGAAGTGCTCCACTGCTTTCCCAACAACCCCCGTGGCCCGTGCCCTATAAGAACGCACACGGCGCACACAAGGCCTCACCTTGCACTACCATTTGGTGATTATACACAGTCATTACTCCATTAATTAATTTCCAAGAAACAAGGCGCAGCTGACGAGCAGTACGTGTTTCCGAGTTGTCATTGTCAGTCGACAGTAGGCTAGAAAGCTGGCTAGGGATCGAAATGGTGACGAGCAGAAGCTCTAGGGATATATAAGGCATCAGGAGGACTCCCATGGGAATGGTGATCTCTTCAGCTGCGAGCTCGGCCCCGAGATTGGTTGAGGTGCGGGGAGACGACGGGACGTGGTGCAAGCGCGTCCGCTTCAAGTTGAGATAAAGCCGCACTCAGGAACGACGTGGTGCAACCGCTCCCGACTCCTCCCTGGTGACAGTCCAACAGTGATCAGCCGGATCAGTAGCCAACAAGCGCGTGTACCGGCCTGTCCATAGAAATTGCTTTTGCAAGAGAGCACTTTTGTCCTTCTCGTAAGTTGTTTTCTCCATACAATAAGCTGATGATACAATCATCTGTGTACAAGATGACATAGAAATCGCTAGAAATTTGAAACTGCTTCTTTACCTTTATGAGAGTATGTCAGGACTTAAGATCAATTTCAACAAAAGTGAAGTGATTATGATTAACTAAGATCAGGAAAAATCTCGGCTCTACTCAGAAATGTTCAATTGTTCAATGGGTGGATGGCCAATAAAGTATTTGGGGGTACCCGTTTCAGGCTCCAGACTGCATATTTCAGATTGGAGACCTTTGGTGGAAAAAATTGATAAAAGATTGGATGGATGGAAGGGAGGTACACTTTCTCTTGGAGGCAGAATTACCCTTTTAAATGCTTGCCTTAGTAGCATGCCACATTACAGCATGTCCATGTATCTCCTTCCAAAATCGGTAGTGAGGAAAATAGATGTAATAAGAAAAAAGGTTCTTTTGGCAGGGAAGTACCCTGAGAAGGAAATATCATTTGATGAAATGGACTAAGGTATGCAAAACTAAAAAAAGGAGCTCTAGGTATAAAAGACCTTAGGAAAATGAACATCAGTTTATTGTGTAAGTGGTGGTGGAGACTTGAAAAAGGTGAAGGTCTTTGGCAGGAAATCGTTAAGAAAAAAATACATGAAACAACACTGCATTTCCATGCTAAAGAAAAAGCCAACGAACTCCCCTGTTTGGAATGATTTGCTGAAGGTCAAAGACGTCTATAGACAAGGGAGAAAGATGATAGTGGGTAATGGAGTCAAAACAGACTTTTGGCAGGACACTTGGTGTACGGATGCCCCTTTTTCAATCAAATTTGCTGAGCTGTTCAACATTTGCAATGAACAAAATTGATCTGTGGCCCAAATTGCACAAAGAGGGTGGAGACTCACCTTCAGGCGCTGGTTGGGAGAGACCTTGCAAAACCAAATGAGAGAGTTGCGTGATATGTTGACTTCCTACGCCTTGAATGAGGAGAATGACTCTCCAAAGTGGTGTTGGGAGAAGCCTGGCGTTTTCACAGTGAAAACTATGTATGAACAGTTATGCTACAACGAAACTGGAGCTCCTTATATGATGATTTGGCGAGCTAAAATTCCGCTAAAAATCAAAATCTGGATGTGGCTGGTAGAACAGAAAGCTATCCTCACCAAGGGCAATTTAACCAAAAATGGGCGACACTCAGTGTGCCTTCTATAGAGAGGACGAATCCATCCCTCATTTATTTTTTATGTGCAGGGTAGCTAAGTTTGTTTGGAGTTTAGTTGCCTTTGCTCTTGGAGCTGACAACAGACCTACTTCCTTTGAGCAATATTGGCTCTGGATCCAGAGACATCTAAAAAATAAAAAACATGTTTACTTGGTGGGATTGGCAGCTATATGCTGGGCCACCTGGAAAACAAGAAATAAAGCCTGTTTTGGAAAAAGAATGATCTCATCTCCAATGGAGATAATTTGCTTAGCTAGCTCCTTTTTATCATACTAGACAGGTCTTTAGAAGGGGAGTGCCAGGAAGGAGCTGGAGATCGGTGCAGAAGCTCTTAAGATGGCGGCGATCAACTTCCACTCCTAGGACACTGAAGATGGAACAGGACTTGTGCTGCTACAGTGACCACCCGCGTCACTGTCCCGTGGGAAGATGACACAAAAATCTCTGGAGGGCCTGTGTAGCCATGTGGATGTTTTGATCTACCTCTTAGCGCTGCTACATCTTTTGGTGTTTTCTTTGCCCTTGTTCGTTTGCTACTCGGAATCGTGTTTAGTTTTGGAACCTGTATCTCTTATTCGGGTGGGAGTTTCACCGAACCTGCGCCACCTCGGGGCTGAACTTTAAAATGCTGTAATTTCATTGCTTTACAGTAATGAAATTCAGGCTATGCCCATGGTGGAAAAAAAATATCACGGTCGCTTTGATATGGGAACATGGAGGGATTAAGTGTTCTTCAACAACCAGTCTGCTGCTGCACTGTACACATAGTACCATCTAAAATTGATCCGCTTAACTTTTGTTTTTAAGTGAGACAAGACATTAATTGCCATATCTTTTGCCCCTTCCTTTCGTGTTAGTTGGTGCTACATCCAATCACTACTGGAAACCGAAATTTCTCTATGTGCCAACACCCGTTAGGAAAATAGCAATATACTATCAAGTTAAAGAAGCCATCAAGAATTGATTTCTGTAGGCCCTTCCCGATAGAGAATCATAAATCTCTGCAGTGTCCAATAAAAACTACTGCACTTTGCATGACAACCCCCCCCCCCCCCCCCCCCCCCAAACCCCATACACACTTCGCGCAGGCGCGCAGAGAGAGAGAGGTTATGATTGTTCATTCTTTAATTGATTATTTCATTATTTGTACTCGATTAGCTATGGACAAATGGACATGCTGCTAAGGAATTGGCAATGTGCTACTAGTGGATTTGAGAATGGAAGGGATCAGGAGGACATGCATTGTGGGAGGAAGCCTCCGCCACACAAGTTGATTAATGATCTCCGCTGCAGATCAAGTGGTCTTTGCCACTTGTGGTTGCAGCCCAAAAGCCTTGCAAGAAACTGCTTGATTGGACGCAACCGATCGGGTCTCAAACGTGCTCGAGCCAGGACACAAGAGTCTTCTTCTCTTCTCCTTCGGCGCGTAGCCCAAACTGAGCAGATCCGTCGCCTACGGCCGAGCATGCAGCGACCGAGATCAAAGACTGCCACCTCCATGCGAGGCTTTCTTATGCTAAATTGCCAAGTGTCGCACGGGTGATGAGCTGCTGTAACGAACATGGCACCATTTATGTCATTTCGAGTGATTTTGGTGATCGAATGACAACGCAATCAATGGGACTAATACTATTGTTAAGTGAACATTTATAGATCCCAGGGATGAAGTAAAAAGGCCATGCAAAGCAAAACACGAAGAAAGAACTCAAAGAAACGCTGAATTGGACGAGTTCTACTGAAATCAGTAGCACCGGAAGAACCGATGTTATAGGCATCGGTGCATCCGATGGTTGTCGGATGATCCGACGGCCTGGCTATGGCCACAAGTCTGTGCGCCTCTGGAGATCATGTGAAAATTAAGTGAAGCACCGGTTGAACCGACGGCTTCAAAATATGCATCGGTGCATTCAACGTACCATGTTCCAGAGACGATGTCAAGCGCGCAGGAGCCAAGTCTTCAGCACCGGTTGAACCGGCGAGGCATCGGTGCATTGACGTCAGCAGAAGAGGGAGGCCCAACGGCTAGTCCAGTTGCTGTGTGTGACCGGTTGAACCGACGCCCTAAGCATCGGTCTAACCGATGGTCCCTGGAGTCGCTGCAACTGTTTCAGTAAAGCCAACGGCTACTTCAGTTGCTTAGAGTGACCGGATGAACCGACGACATCCCTGGCAGAAGCATCGGTTCATCCGATGGTACGCAGATTTCTACTGACCGTTGGAGCAATGGCTCCACGACTTGGAGGCCTATATATATAGCATCCCCCGGCCATTTGAAGTTTCCTGGAGTTCAAGGAAGTCACATACACACCCAAGAACCACTCCAAGCCATCCAAGAGCTTAGTGTTCATATCCTTAGCCCATAGCACACTTTGAGAGTATTGTGTAAAGGATTAGCTCTTAGTGAGTGAGATTGCAAGGCCTTGAGCCCTTGTGCTGTGGTTCTCTAGTGAACCAAAAGAAGAGCTAATCCTTGGAGCTGTGAAGCTCGCCGGCAACGTCATCGACCCTCCGACTTGGTGTGGAGCGGCGACGACACTTTGTGCGGGGGACGTGGAGACCCCAATCCTTTGTGGAGAAGCTCCTTAGTGGAACCCGGGGCCAAGGTGACTGTGATTGTGTTCATGGAAGAGACTTGGTGGCCGAGTAGTAATACTCTTAGTGAGTGCTACAACAACGTGGATGTAGGTGTGCCTTTGTGGCTAACCGAACCACGGGATAAACACCCGCGTCAAGAGTTTGCTATCTCCTATCCCGCTCATTAAGTTTCCGCATTTCATACTAGCAATTTGTATGCCTTTACTTTCATAGAGTAGTTTCTTGATAGAAAAGGCTATAGGTTGCTAAATTCTTTTGGGATAGAGGTTTCACACTAGAACAACCATAGTTGCACATCTAGATAGCTTGTTTTAGTTTAAATTTTGTGCAAACTAGTTGGAGCCATAGGTCTAAGTTTTTTTAGAATGCCTAATTCACCCCCTCCCCCTCTTAAGCTAGAGCACCCGATCGCTTTCAGCTGCACGCAGCATGTTGTAGTAGCCGGCCAAGTTCGCTGCTAATTCCTGCTGGCTAAGCCCCACGCCTACTCTTCTTGGAGTCAATTTTTTTCTTAATTGTAAGGAGCCGATATACATTGGTTTGACCGTTTGATTCAAGACCAAGGTTCAAGACATTTGAACATTTTTCTACATCTTGTAAGTTGTTCATAACATTTTTTTATTTTGAATAGATAAGTTCGTTGTTCGTAACTTTAACATTTGAAAGTGTACATTATCAGTGTACCATTTATGTTTTTTTCGGCTTCTACAAGGTACACCCGCGGTCTTATATTATACACGGAGAAATTTGGTTTGTGTAAGGTAGACAACTTTTTGCATGTCTATATATATGCACGCACTCATGGCCTCACTCTGCACCTTCATCGTATATATGGTGACTATATACACTGACATACATGTTAGGGATCGAAATGGTGACGATCCAGCTCTAGAAATGCAAGGCATCATGATGGCTTGTATGGGAAAAATACACTCGCCGGCTACCCAGTCGGTGCTTGTAGACGGCTGAGGTGAAGGGAGACTGCGGGGAAAGGGTACTTGGGTACTAGTTGGACAAGTTTTCCTTTCAGAAGGATGTCATGATGGATGAGTTTAACGTCAAAAATTGAAATGCCTTTTCTATCAGCTTATCTGAATCTAGCGTACTAGTTTAGCAAACCATTTCATTCTCAACCCACCGCTCAGTCCATCTGCAAGGCGGGCTCACTTCCAATCTGAGTACATTGAAATGTTAATCCAATTATATTGATCACTTTGTATGAAAATATTTACATCTTGTAAGGATAAGTGTTTGATAAAAATTATTACAATTTTTGAATCAGAAAATACACATGCCTTGTATACATATAGTATCGTCTTATGTTTATATTAACAATTCTGCCTAACTTTTTAATTGCCACATGCTATCAACTTTGCCATTTACTCATCTAGAAATTAAAAGAAATAAAAGGATTACCTCTACTGTGGAAAGCACACAACGTTATCACCTTCTTTCTTAATAAAATAAAATAAAACTCCTACTGTCACACACATGCGGCCGATGACGCTTGCTTGTGTTTGCCTCCTGCCTACTTTGCATCTCACTACTCACTCCTCGACCTCTCCTCGAGGTCATCAGCCTCCTTTTGTTTTGTTTATAATCCCTATTGCTAGTGCTGGTTTGCTGATGAAATCCATTGGTTAATGCTACTGAAATAAAGGATATGACAATAATGAATTGCAGGAAAGGATGGTGCACAAGTTGTTGAAAGGCGGTCGGGTAACCTCATACCCAAATGAAATATTGGCAAAATTCTTATCACTCTTCGGGTGAAGGTGGAGATGCCAAAATCATGTGATACACTTATATCATGTAGAGGTTGGGTCATGCCATGAAGAAGGTATGAGTGCTTCAGATCTATGAAGCTTAACAATTTTGCAAAGTAGCACTAACATATTTTGTGAAACCAATCAAATATTTGTTATGCTTCAGTCCGATGCTCTATTATGACCTAGCAATCTTATAGTGTTGTGTTGTCATACGCTGTTGCACGCTCTAGATATAACAGGTGAAGTTGACTGAATTAATATGTACAGGATGAGCATAATAGATGTTTAGAATATCTATCTCTTAGCTCTAAAAGGCCAAATCTGCTAATAGCCGGCTATATCCCGCTATAGCCGCTAAATTAAAGGTTATTTAGCCAGCTAAACTATATAATTAGCTAGTCTTTATTTATTGTTAGTTTAGTATTGAACTTCGTCGTTTAAAAAATTTAGTATTTCATCAAAGATGTAATGAGGGAATGAAGCTCAAGACGTAATTTAGTACATAAAATTTTCTTTATTTCATATTTATATGCAAAATTACTTATAGATTTATGCATGGTGTTGAAGTAGAAATGCATAACTATGAAAAGCTTCTAGAAGATTAGAGAGTATGTGTGAACCATGATTACTAGACTTCATGGTGAAATATGGAATACTCTAGAAATTAGATATTTGTATGGTTAGATAAGTATGAGAAAAATTCTAGAGTTCGATATTTTGTAAAGCAATGTGTAAAAGATGGACACATGGCAAAATTATATGAGCCATGGAGTCCTATTGTGCTCCCCTCCCCTGTCATACCATGGCATAAGAGGTCTCAAATAGGAGATGGCAAGGTTCCTATGTAATGTAGTAGTGTCATGGTAGAGTAGCCAAATAAAGATTGAAGATTCTTGTGTTGCACTAAGTTATAGTGAATAAAGAGTTGAGTTTCTATATGCCTAGGCGAAGGTTTTCTTGGTATAGTGTGGGTACAGAGTCCACAAAAGAAGTGTTATCACATTATTTTGGTACAGCTTCCGAGTCGGTGTCAAGGTTAGGGGGGCGATTTCTGAACACATGATATTTATAGAACCGCTAAATGGGTTAGTTAGACTATAGCCCGCTATAGTCTTTCTTAACCTCAACAAATATCAATTGCTAAATGTCTTAGCCCATTATTTTAAACACTGGTTTGAATTAAAAATACAAGCACCAAGATCATATCTATTTTCATGGTTCCGCAGCGCGTATTCTTTCTGCTTGCATTTCTTGAATTAATCGTTCACTCGTTCTTCTTTCGCGACCAATCTCCAGTCCGCAACAATGGAAAAGCACTTCCCCGATGTAGAGAGCGTGCTGGAGTGCTTGTACAACTGCTGCCGGGGCATCATCCCCTATCGTATCTTTGTCATCAGGGGAGCACCGTCGGTTCAGGCAGTCACAGCAGGAGGTTAGCCCGTCACCTAGGTGTTAGTGGTTCGCATGCTGTCTCTACCAACTCAGTCCATTATTCGTGGCTTGTTCGTCACCCTAGACGATCTCTTATGATCGGGACACTGCCTTAGAAGGATCAACGGCGACACCTTTGTCGTGGATCGAAGGATGGGGGTTCCTCTGCTGTCAGGGCAAGGACGCCAAGATATCATCTAGTTCACCTACAATGCACAAATAGATCGCAACGTGAAAGACATGTCTCTAGTCCTCAGATGCTTGGTGTTGCGATGCCCGTCGCCGTCCTCATCTTTTGCGGTCGAAGAAGTGGATCGCAGGATTTTGCCATTGGTAAAGACAAGGGGTCAAGAGACATGGCCTGCAATTTTGAACCACCCGTTGCTTGTGCCACTCCAGAATCGTCTAACATTCCAATCACGACTTCATTAGGAGCTCAGTAAAGTGCTCTGGAAAGTGGACAAGAGGAAGTGTATGAATGTCCTCAGGCAGCTGGACTTCCCATTCGACTAGCATGCCCGAATCAATCATAACTGGAACGTTTATTCAGTTCTTCTCCTGCGCTTTTTTCATTGGCCCGTGCCTGTCACCTAAAGTTTTTTTTTGAGCAACATACAATAATGCTATGCTTCCTTCTTCCTTCCTACCTGCAGGATTATGGCTGAAATGTACTAGGGTAGCACTTACAATACAGTGGACCCGAGCAGGCTTGAGAGGTTCTGCGATTCACTCGCAACAGCGACCAATAATATGGGCCTGATAAGTCAGTGGCCCCTGGAGCAACTAGTGCATCTTACCGGGTCCTGACATAGCAGTGATGCATTAGGGAGCGTTTATATCATAAAAAATTTGAACGAAATTCACTGGAGCAGTTTTCAACCGAAGATTAGCAGAACTAAACATAATATAATTATAAAACTAATTACATGGATGGACAGGAAATCACGAAATGAATCTATTAAACCTAATTAATATGTTATTAAAGATTGTTTACTGTAGCACATTATTGTCTAATTATGGTCCAATTAGATTTAAAAGATTCATCTCGCAATTACACCTAGGAGTTGTGGAATGAGTTTTGTCTGTTATCCACATTCCACGATGGCTGATCTCTCTCTCTCTCTCTCTCTCTCTCTCTCTCCCCTACAGCTAAAAAGCTACAACTTGAAGATGGCCTATCAAACAAAATCCCAAGCAGAATCCTGCTAGCTACTCCATCACCGCCATCGCCACAATGCTCTCCAAGCTCATCCTCCCCTACCTGCGGTCTCTGTCCCCTGCGCCACCTCCCTGCCTCACCACCGCAATCCCCAATGAAATGCGGATCGGAGGCGCACGCGGCCACACGCCAAGCGCACGGCTGCGAGAGCCAAATTAAACCCACCTGACTCCTTTCTCCACCCTCGTGCCAAATCGAACACACACAGCTCCCAAATCCAGCTCCATGCCGTCCAAATTGATCTCACACTCACAGGCATCGAATCGAGCTCTCATGCTGCCAAATCAGCAGGCTAGGAACGCGGAGGTTGCGCTGGGTAGTATTGGAGTGCGGCGGTGTTTCCGACACATTTGCGTTCCACGCCTTCATAAACCACGGATGCTGGCAGGTTCGGGCCTGGCGCCCGTCGGAGGCACTGGTCGCGCTCACGGCAGCCACGCCGCACAGCATGCTGGATATGTGTGTGTGTGTGTGTGTGTGTGTGTGTGTGTGTGTGTATGTGTATATATATATATATGTGTGTATATATGTGTGTATATATATATATGTGTATATATATATGTGTGTGTATATGTATGTATGTATGTATGTATGTATGTATGTATGTATGTATGTATGTATGTATAGAAAGTCTGAGGCCCGACAGCCAGACACGAAGCACAATTTTTTGGACCGACTCAAGCACGGCACGGCCCGATGTCCATTGTGCCCGAGCCAGCCCGGCCCGGTACTTCGTATCGTGCTTGGGCCGTCACTATGGCACGGTTGGCGGCCCGGCTTGGCATGAATTGTAGAGTATGGCCTGATATGGCCCGTTACTTCCAGCTCCACCTCCACCACTTTTGGCCCATACATGCCCATACATAAATAATCCGGCCTGGTTAGCTCCTCTTCTCCCCCACGATGAGGCCACCACTCCCAAACCTTATTTATCTGTTCCTCCAGCCACGAGCCCACGAGCCTCCAAACCTTATCTATTCCTCTATGGACAGGGACATGCGCACGGACGCATCTCCACCTCCCTCATCTCTCTCGCAGCTCGCAGGTGGAGACGACGCGCGGGCCGCACGGCAACGCGGGAGGCCACGACAGCATGGCACGACACAAAACGGGCTCGTGGGCTCGTGCTTGGGCCGAGAATGTATGACCTCTTCTTTTCCTCCTCCAACTGCTATTCACATATGATTGGTTTGGCCAACCCTCATAACTCATTCAGATGGCTTTGGAGATAGAACGTCCTATCAGCATAAGCACAATACCCCTTTTTTGCTACTAGACAGACTTAGCAACAGGGAGATTCTCGGAAGAAAGAATATGTTTTTTGCTCCCATAATTCAGAGGAAACATTGGCTCATCTCTTCCGTCACTTCCCCTTTGCCAAAGGCTGCTAGCAAGTTTTACAATTGCATGTGCCGGCTGGTTTGCACTCTTTTCAGATCCTGGAAAGCTCAATGACAGCTAAATGTTCCCTTCTTCATGGAAATCATCATTCTCATGTGTCTTGGAGCATATGGATGGCGAGAAAGGATCTCATTTTGATACTGCTCAAAGGCTATTCACTAGAGAATTCTCCTGAGCTGCCCTGCGGACCTCAGCCACAAAGTCCCAAGCATTGTTTCAATGGATAGAAAATATTTTGTAATTTGGCTAGTTTTCTTTATTTTCTTTTTTGTCTCCTGATTCTTGTACTCGGTACTCCTCTGTTTTGTTTTTACTATTTTAATATATAACCAGTAGGGGATAAAAACCCTTATGTTCTCTCAAAAAAAATAACTTGACTTATACAGCCACCAAGTAATTAAATGATGATGATGCAGTCAATAGATGATAGGTAGGCAAATTGCTCGGCTTTCTTGAAGCTACACCAGTACAGAAATGGGATTTAATCCAGATTTGGAACCCCTCTAGTCCCGATTCCGGCACCAACCGGGACTAAAGGATCTGTGATGCTAAAAAAGTTTCATAAACCGCCGAACTTGGTACCGAGACCTCTTTTGGTGTGCCTCTTTTGTTAACATTAGTATAATACATAGGATATATCCATGACATGGATCAACATCACGAATTCACGATGTTGCTACTTGTGGGACATATATGCATGGACAATTCACAACCACGGCTGGATGGCTTCCTTTCAGCGAGACCTAGCTAGTTTCAGCATGTATTTTTCATTCGGCTTCTAGCCACATTATGGAATTCATGACCCAGCAGTCGCTGTTTGTAAACATGGAAGGATTCAATATATATGCTTCAACTACTCCAGACGTACATAGTACATATATACTATTCATTCGTTACCACTTACCAACAAATGCCAGTCCTCTCCCCTCTCCTACTTAACTTACCCTGACCATGGTCATCTACACATATTAGTTACTTCCTCCGCTACTCGCTCAGCTCCTCTCGCTATGCGACTGTACTACTAGTCTACCACCACACCTACCACAGTTCACAATGGTTCTGATAGTGAGGTGATTTAAGAATGGAGGGCACCAGGATGAATTTTGAGACGCGCGATCAAAGTAAGTGGTGGCCATCATCGGGATTTCTAAATATTTTTTTTTTGTTACTTCTGCGGAAGATGTATGTCCAAGTTCTATATACCTGCCATTTTTGCGGTTGCAGAGGAGGTTCAATCTTCCGAACCAAATCGCTCTGCATACGCAATGTCTACGAGGTTGACAACTGGGGAGCGCAGGTGGGTGGCATAGTTATTTCCAATCACCCTGCAACCCGCAAAGGACGGTATGTACGTGCAGCAACCGTGTCGTCTCTTCAATATTCAGATGCTGTGAAATACCCCCATTTTAGAAAAGAGATTCAGGATACCAGCAATGTGCTATTTGAGGTGATGCAGACTGACAGGACAAGTGGTAATCGCTAATCACAATGAGAGTCAGAATGTAAAACTCATCCGAGCTGTAATGTAATTAATTAGCGTGTTCATGTTTTGACCAAATTGTTAAAAGGTCATACTATACACCCCGTTTCATTTGTATTTTAGGATCTGGAAGCTTTATTACACACTATCAACTTATCAAACCCATGAGTTTCAAAAAAAAAACTTATCAAACCCATGGCTTTTTTTATTTTTTCTGCATTGTTGTGATTGTTGAGTTGTATCATAAAAACACTGGGCACATTCATTTGCTTCCAACAACTGCCAGACTCTCCCCTCCTACTTAACCACCTGGCCATGGTCGTACACACTACACATTAATTAATTCATTAACCCATGTCAACATATACATCACTATTGGAATCCATAAGGATTTATTACTATTCATCTATTTTCTGAATCAGCCACATCACCTTCATTATTGTAAATATCCAATCAACTCCTATGGTGACTTCGTCAATCTCGAGGATTTGCCGGCTCAGTCTTCGAAAATGCTCATAGGGGTAGGGTTTGCGTACTTGTGTTCATAGGGGTGTGAGTATATGTGTGTTGTAAGTGTCTGAGTTGTACTGTGTAATCTCAAAAAAAAAAACTTTGTGCACATCTTATATCCATAAAATGCTTCTTTCTTCTCTAACCAGAGAATAACTCAAAAATCTATTATTTTTCATTCAAGAGATTTCTCATATGGCTTTCAACGTAATCTCTACAAATTAAATGCACCATTTATATGAGCTTTTCCTTATTAAAAATCTAACAATTTTTGTTTTTTAGCAAACTCGATTTAAGTGATTATTGGTCTTATTACATAGTCTCCGTAGCATTTTATTTAAAGAATTATTATATATTTTTATCATAGTTTATCAAAAAATTCTTCCAAATCCCGCAGCAACGCATGGGGAATCATCTAGTTTGATATATTTCCTTCACTCCCGTTAACAGTAACCGGTTAATTCTGTTTTTATTTTTTTTCTTAACCAAAATAGCCTCCAAATCACCTCCCAAAAATCAGGAAACTTTGGTTCGTCTGCTTGATTCCACTAGCTCGATCTCAAGCGTGATATGAGAATGGAGTACATTTTTAGCAGCCATGCATGGGCCAGGCTGCCTTGCCGTCATAGTACCAGCCATGTGCATTGGTTACCATTGCATTTACCAACACTACAACTGGTAGCCTCCTCCCCTCCTACTTAACAAACTGACCCGATGATCCACAGGACAGATGGATGAGGATGGCGTAGCGCGACGTGAACAATTCAATCCACAAGAAGAAAGCACGTGACCACGGTGATCTCCTCATTATATTGTTGCATGAGGTCTTGGAATTGCCCTATGGTACTGAAGCTTTATTACTGTAATAAAGATTGGCACTACCAGCAGCGCCAGAGCTTGAGCTGACGGGCTTCCCTCCTCCTACTTAACTGATCACCTGACATGCTCTCGTGTACATATACAACTAGATATATTGTGACTGTTTCTGAATGTAGAAGTTGAGTGGTACCAAAATAAGAGGGAAGATGATGAGTGACAAGAATATAGGCCGTGACATGTTGACAGCTTAAGATATGCTCTTTTCTTTTCGACTGTACTGAAGATATAGGCTATATATAGTCAAGAAAGTTTTTCGACAACATGCACAGCACGTTTCATGAAGAGAATACAGTTAAAAGAGATGAGTAAAAAATTGATATGAGAATGGAGGGCATCAGGACAAGCTTTGAGATCAGCAGGCAAAGTAAGTACTTAGTTACAAAAGCATTCTTCGAGAATGATCTTTAACTTGGGCAAAATGTGTCTATATCTCGCCTATCGTTTATTTATATATGTTTAATTTTTGCAGTTGTAGCTACTTGCACGACGACATCTAGACGGGACAACGCGAGGGGACGAGCTTTGCTTCCATCAGTGATGACTTGCACCTCCTGCGCGCGTGCTTCCATAACTAGCATTCAAGTGGCCGGTAACCTTTACACAGTAGCAACGGTGATGATGACTGGTTGGGGGGAAATGGGGTAGAGCGTTCGCCGGCCTTCACGTTTGACGGCGGCTTCATTCGACAGTGGTGCAAGAACAAGGAAGATAAGTTGAGACAGCACCACAAGCCTGCAAGTTTAGTTTAGGGAGGCTCCAGTCCACTCAAATTACTTATCATCCTACACTAGAATTTGCCAGTTTCAAATGATAAGGCGATCAGGCTGCTGTGAAGAATGGTACGGTAGTAGTCCAGCAAGATCAAGTTCAATCAGCATATCACGATCACGCCATGGACTTTTTTCCTCATAAAAGAAAATGAAAAAAAATAAATCAAGAACCCAAACACTGCAAAGGATCGCACTAGTTCAGAAGACCAGGCCAGTGCGTGTTTGTGTAGTACCAGAACCGGAAAGAAATTAAAACCCATTTTAATCGGAAAAGGAATCGTGTAGACGAACTCCAGTAGCAGCCCCCACCTAACATAGTACACATTATTCATTCGAAATACATTGCCCAAAAACTAGGGATGAGTGTAATCCTTCTAAAGAAATTAAATATGTTCGTTCAGAAAACGTATTACATATGCATTGGTCCAGCCTCTCACCTCCTATTTAAACTCACCTGATCTACCATGCTACTTCAGTGCCTCCCTCCATGCAACTGCTATAGTCTGTAACCCACCACGTATTTCCAGTCAGTATTAGACTGAATATACAGTGAGGTGATTTGAGAATGGAGGGCACCGGGAGAAATTCCAAGACGTGCGAACAAAGTAATTGAGCGGGTATGATCTGGTGATCGAGCGAGCATCGTCTCAAAATTTTGTTAACTGGTGGATCGTGAAGACATCCAAGTCATTTCGGTAGTGGTAGGGGATGTTTCATCTTATGAAGCAGGATGCTCCGCTTCTGCAAGATCAACAAGCGTGAGAGCAGCTGTGAGGAAGGAGCGCTCGGCGAGCAGGATTGCAGATACGGGAGCAGGATTCGCAGATCAAAAACAATGGGAGGCGCATGACGATGGTGACCTCCTCACTGTTCAGGTACTTGGACTTACGAGGCCCTGTTCGGCTGGGATAAAAAAAACGCACCAACGTTCGGCTCCCCAGCACCAGCCAAACGTGGGTGACGCGTCCAGCCCAGCCAGCCCAGCGTTTTTTATCCCAGCCGAACAGGGTCCGAGTACCCTGCAGGAATCAAAGGGTACAGTGAATTCTCTTCAAACATGAGACTCAGTATGTACCAGACAGAGCTCGAGTTTGAGTCTGGCCAAGAACAAACGCAGAAAAGAAACAATTAACGACAATGCATACTGGTTATTATTCACATTATTAATACGAAAAATGGAATCGGACGGTCATCATTTCATCTAATATGTAACATAGCAGCAGCCAACTCCAGCAAGAATAATGTGTATACAATTGTTTCCTTCGTTTTCCATATTGTTGCAATAATATGATCACCCAGAGGTAGCTACTTTCAGCCGGTACCATGTGGACTTCACAAATTCGAATTCATGGCACTGGCAGCCCCTGACATGGGGGATTTCGCACCAACTGCTCTAGCTAGTGGTCTCCTGAACATACTACATCACCGCATCATCTATCCTCGTGTCATTTGTTATTACTAACAACTGCCGGCCTCTTCCCTCCTTCTATTTAACTGACCTGATCTTGCTCGCGTCCATATATTACTTTCTCCACGGCTCGGCTTTGCGACTGTAGCATATCTTTACTGTTTCTGAATGTAGAGGTTGGGTGTTACCAAAATAGAGGGAAGATGGTGAATTACAAGAATAGGCCATAGCATGTTGACTGATAAAGACACAAACTGTATTGAACATAGGCTTGTATCGTGTATGGTTAAGAAAATACAAAGCGATTTGAGAATGGAGGGCACCGGGACAAAATCTGAGGCGAGCTGCCAAAGTAAGTAGTACTGGTTACAAGAGCATTCCGTCTGTATATGTCACACACAGGGGCGGAGGACCCTGTATGGCGCTCGCGCATACCTTGACTCGGCCGCGAATACCTCGAGTTCGAACCCTGTGATGCTATGAACGTTTGGACGCCATAGCTGCTGCTGTCGTGCGCTCTTCCGATTTTAGCACAAGCATTAGGATGATGACTCCGTATTGGGCTGCCACGTGAACTATTATTGGGCCACCACCCCACGGTTCCACGTAGGGGTGTCAATGGGTGACTCTTAGGGGCACCTTTAACTCTCTTTAGTTCAAAATTTTGTACTACTTCTCTAAAATGATATTCTATTTTAGAAAACTAGTACAATATTTTGAACTAAATAGGATTGGATGTGCCCCTAAGGGTCACCCATTGGCACCCCTAGTCCCACACGAACCGTCACGACATGACAAAAACTGAGAGCAGAGATGGAGGCAGCGGCGACCAGCGGAGTGAGTGCAAGCAGCAGGCACGCACGCATGCAAGTGCAGATTGATGCGTTCATGTTAAGCGTCCAGGTGAACCTGCCACCAGCAGGTAATGGTGAACCGGATTGATGCTTTGTGTTCGCTGCTTTCAAATTTAGTACTACATAGGTCCTGTTGGAACTTGGAAGGGATGACTGAGCCACAAGTTATCAGGTCCTGTAGTTCACGCTGGTGCATGGTTATACATTGTACTAGTGTGGCTGCTGCAACCATTCAATTGCGAATGCGGGAGGCCGGATAATGATCCTTATTCAAATAAAAAAAAACATTGTGCTCGTATCTCACTATCTCAAGTTGCAGCGATAAGTTTGTCTACGAAGTCGTTTGTAGGTAGCATTGGAATGGAAATTTGGAGTGACTTTGGCTGATCTCTTTTTGAAAAAAAGGGGGAAAAAAGTTCAGTACCTCATCAGCCAGCCCCGTGACGACCGGAAAACCAAAACCAGCAGCACATCACGTCGAGGCTCGAGAGCAACTGCGACGAGAATCCTTCCGTGATTGGTCGCCACGCCAGTGTCAGAGCAGAAACCATCGTTGACTTGTCAACGGATCCTCTTTACAGTTATGGGCCTAATCCGAGTCCGAACTCTAATTGGGCCGCGGGGACCACAAAACCATCCCAAAAGGCCGAAAGCGCCGTCACGCGGACCCGCGACTTGTCCCCGCACCACACGACGCCCGTCGCTCCTGCCCCGGCGGCTACTCTCCCCCCACGGCGCTCCGCTCGCTGCTCGCCGGCTTCCTTCCGCCAGCTCCAGTCCGCTCGCGATGAAGGTAAGAGACGGCTGGATTTATCCTATCCGTTTGAACCTCCGCTGGAATAGCACTGCCCGCTCCGGGCTTGGGGCTCGGTGGTGGTTGTTGTCCGCGCGCGGGCGCTGGGTGTTCGACGTACTGCCTCACCGGGCGCTCCCGTGCAGATCGCGGTGGAGGGATGCATGCATGGGGAGCTGGACATCGTCTACGACACACTCCGCAGGCTCGAGGAGGCCGAGGGGATCAAGATTGACCTCCTCCTCTGCTGTGGCGACTTCCAGGTGCGTGCTCCCCGTCCTCACTTGTGGTGCGGTTCTGCGGAGTAATTCGACGTTTGCATGAAATGACATATTGCATGCGTTTGACCAAAATCTCGCGTGCTTGTTTTTTTCCCCGTCTGAATAAACATTCCTCCATCTGTTTTGGGACTTGGGGGAAATTGCCTGTGATTTTCAGTAACGTTTGATAGTACTGTACTACTCTAGATGTTAACCTGGCACTGCATTTTTTTTCCAGGCTGTTAGGAATACAGATGATTTACGGTGTGTTAACGTCCCACTAAAGTATCGTACCATGAACTCATTTTGGAAGTACTACTCAGGACAAGCAGTTGCTCCATACCCAACCATCTTTATCGGTGGAAATCATGAAGCATCCAATTATCTGTGGGAATTGTGAGTCTTTGCAGTTTCTATAACTTGCAGACCAATCAGGATATCAGGTTGAGTTAGGTTCAAAAAAAAAAAGATATCAGGTTGAGGTCTAAAAGCTGTGTTGTGTGCAAGTGAAGATGGATTGAAACTTGAAAGGGAAAGAGCCTTTTGGGTTACTGTTTCTAAAAACAAATTGAAAATACAGTGCAAATGAACAGTTCAATGTGCGATATTCCTGGGCCGGGCCCAACCGGCCGCACCACACCAAGCCCAACACGGCCCACCTTCCTCGCTCTCTTCTCCCTCGGTTTCTTCTTTCTTGCAAGAGAGGCCAGAACCAAGCAACTGAACTCCAAACAACTGAGGCCCTGTTTGGCAACGCTCCACGAGCAGCTCCGGTCGGAGCCCTGCCAAACGGACGTTTTTGCTACGGCTCCGGTTGTGAAGCCCACGCTGGAGCTGGTCGCGGCTTCCACATGGGAGGCGGAGCCACATTTTCGTGGCTCCAAGCGGCTCCGCCCCTTCTACCCGGATTACCCCTCCTCGCGCACAACGGCGCGCCGCACCACCGTGAGGAGGCTCGCTTCACGCAGCCCAGCGAGGAGAAGGCGGCTGGCGGTGAAGGGAGCTCGCGGCGGCGAGGACCCCCGAGGCAGCCAGCGGCGGAGGGAGAAGGTCGTGGCGGCAGGAGGCCCTGAGGCGGCCGGCGGCGGAAGTATCTCACGGCGGCGGTGGTCTCTGAGGCGGTCAATGGCGGCGCGAGCTCGCGGTGCTGGGGGCCCAAGGCGACCGGCGACGGGGGGGCCCGAGCTCGCGGCGGCGGGGGCCCGAAGCGGCCGGCTGCGAGGGGCCCGAAGCGGCCGGCGGAGAAAAAAGGAGAGGAGGAGAGGAAGCTCGAGGGGAGGATCGGAGGAGAATCTGAACGGATAAGGAGGAGAGGAAAAAAAAGAAAATAGGAGAGAAAAAGGAAAAAGAGAGGAAAAAATAAGAAGAAGAAAAAAGAAAAAAAAAGAAAGGGTAATTTACCACAAATCGTTTTGCCAAACATTTTTCAAAACGGCTCCAACTCCATCAGAGAAGCCGCTCCACCAGATGAGCGAGAGCCGGAGCTGTTTTTGAAAGAGCCGGAGCCCTGACAAACATGCCCTGAATCGAACCAGAGTTCCAGACCAGAGAACCGACCACCACCGCTCGGCTCCGCTCGGCTCCGCTCACCTCGCCGGCCTAGGGTTTTGCCGCGGCTCATCTCTCACGATCCGAAATGGCCGCCGCTCACGCGGGCTCCTCCGCCGCAGCCGGCGAGGCCCCGACCACCGGGGAGCACCGGATGGGGACCACCATCGTCGGGGTCTGCTACGACGGCGGCGTCATCCTCGGCGCCGACTCCAGGACCAGCACCGGTACGGGCTTCGATCCCCTCTCGATCTGTCTGCGCCGCGGGAGATCCTGCCGCCTGTGCGGGTGGATTTGGCGTGGGGATGGCGTTCCGGGTCTAGGTTTTCGATGGATCGTCAGGAATGGACGGATGAAGTTGCCGGCTGTGATACGTGCTGCCTTTCTACTTTCACTGCTAGGTTCACTGTTAGTTTCCTTTTGCGATATTAGGGATGGTCTCTACTTTTATGATAGTCACACAGTTCCAACTTGTGAGGTTACAGTAATTTGGGTACTAGCAGTAGGGTTGTTTTGGGGTTGTCCTCCCTCTGCACCCTGTTTCAATCTTTGAGATTATTTTCCCTGTGTTTCTGAGTACAGTTATAGAATAGTCGAACACTCCAACTTTGTTCCAGTTATTGAGTTATGACTGGTGACGATGAATGATAGTGTTTTTTTTTTGTCAAGTCAGACACCCATGAACCAATGCTGAATTCCAAGTGGTATTTAGCATGACCGAAAAAATCTGCCTATTTCAGACGCCTGAGCCTGCATCCATCTCCATTTATCACGGATAAATGATAAGTTTATCTGTCAGGGATGCATAATTGGACTTTTTATCCTTGAGATTGATTTGTATCCTGCTTATTGCACAACATGCCTCCTTACGTTCATGTGGTGTCTAAGTAGTTCAAAAATATGCTTTTGCACCTGTTTCCACCGATTAACTTCAGTATTAAGCTGTTGTGTTACTATTTTTTGGCGTTTAATATTTTTGTTGCCTGAATTCATAGGAATGTATGTGGCAAACCGTGCTTCAGACAAGATTACTCAACTGACGGATAATGTGTATGTCTGCCGCTCTGGATCTGTAAGCGTCCATGCTATTTTGAAGATTGAAGCAAAAATTTTGTTTTCTCATGAATTTTTCATCATTTCATGTTAAGATGCTTGTGTACAAACTTTTATTTTCACATTAAGAATTTAAGATAGAATGGAAACTTTCTGCTCATTTGTACCTTTGACAAGTTGATGCATTTTCTTCAAGATGACACTTAACTCAGATGGTGGCTTAAACATGATTTTTGCTCTGAACTAGTCAATAGACATGTAACCCAATAGTTATTCAGAATCCTGTTTTTGTGCTGCCTTATCTTTTATTATCTTTGTAGAAAGGAATTTCTCCTTTTTAGTCCACTGTATCATGCCAGGTTCCTGTTTGCAGTTCATCATTTCATAAGTGTAATTCTTGCTTCTTCTTTTTTTTTTGCAGGCTGCTGATACACAAGTCATTTCAGACTATGTACGTTATTTCCTTCACCAACACATGTAAGTTCGTTCTTATACACTAAAAACGTTTAATCTTCTCATTGAATGAAACAACAAACCAAATGAGATTTAAGATCTCTTTTATAAAAACGGAGGTATACAGTTACATTAAATATTTGGCATGCAAGGTAGCTGATGCTAAAGTTACCCTCCATGTGCAGAATCCAGCTTGGGCAACCAGCTACTGTCAAAGTTGCAGCAAACTTGATTAGGTTGCTAGCCTATCAGAACAAGGTATTCTAGCACAGAGACTGTTAAATGCACTTTACTGACCTCATTCGTGAACACATGACATCTTGCATTGTTTTTCACATTTGATGCTAAATTCTTGTCTACTTTCCACAATGAATATTTGTTATCAAATGTCCAGAACATGTTGCAAGCTGGCATGATAATTGGAGGATGGGACAAGTATGAAGGAGGCCAAATTTTCTCCGTTCCCCTTGGTGGAACGATTCTGAGACAGCCATTTGCAATTGGAGGTATATTTCTCCCATAGAGTTACATGGCTCATGTTTTTTCAAATCATCATCGTAGTTGCAACTTCCAATGCTTTCCTGCAACATACCCTCTGCGCTCGGCTAATGATCCAGTACTTAATTCACCTGCTTTTTGCATTATATGATGTATTTGCTGAGAAACATGGATCATATTATTTTCCTAATCCTCTCTTTCTATATGTTGCTGTTTCTGACACTTATGGCAATATCTCTGTTCTTGCAGGTTCGGGTTCAAGTTACCTATATGCGCTGCTTGATCATGAATGGAGAGAGGGAATGAGCCAGGAGGAGGCAGAGGTACATCTCTAGGTTCCCTCTTTAGTCTGGATACTAATACATGACATTTTCTCTCCTTTTAATAGAACATAAATTATTGACTGTGTAAAGCAAAATACAGTACAAAACTAGGTTCATTTTTCCTAACCTGGTTTGTTTACTTCATATTTACAGAAATTTGTGGTGAAGGTAGTTTCCCTTGCTATGGCCCGTGATGGCGCTAGTGGAGGGGTTGTTCGTACAGTTACTGTAAGTTCTCTTCTATGATGCAAATGCCATGCTTCATTTATTTTGCTTGAGAAATTTTGAAATGTCAGAAATACCTAAAACTACGGGATGTTTTGGATTTTCTATTATGATGTAACTTTCTACAAATCTAGCATACCGGGTCTTGTTATATCTTTCTAAAATAAAAGTAGGTGAAATTGAAAACCATAAATGTTCAATTGAGTTTTCTGTGCTTGCTTTGTTTTCATGTTCTTGAACATTTTCCCGTGGTAAATTATACTTGATTTGTAAGTGACTTTGCTAAGGATGTTTTAATTGTGTGCCTGTATTTTCACTTCGCCCTCATTTTTTACTTACAGTAACTTTGCCAGTGTTATTTGTCTGGTGGGTGCTCAATAGATAATTTTGGCTGATTTTTTTTTTCAAGTTGGATGCTAACTGATGTGGTTGTGGTGCAGATAAATGCTGATGGTGTGAAGAGGAACTTTTACCCTGGCGACAAGCTGCCACTGTGGCACGAAGAGATGGAACCTCACAACTCGTTGCTTGATATTCTAGCTGCTGGAAACCCTGATCCAATGGTGCAGTGAATTTGCACACCAGCCATGGCCCTTTCTTTGTGAACTTCCCTATTGTATCTGACTTCTAGATTTCAACTGAAGATCTCGAAACGATTCCTGCCAAATTATGCCACACCAATGTATTTACGTTGTCTTGTTATCATTGTTTCAGTTTAGCAGTATTATTGATGTTTCGAGGCAATGGTCAGCACAGCATATATCGTATTGGGTTTAGATAATGGATAGTAGTTACTAGTTACCGTGATGAGTCTACGGTCTTGTGATCCACCAATGAGAATACGAAGATACGATCACATGATCCACGAAATCATGTTAAGTTGATGCAGATAGAAGACAAAAAAAAATAAAAAAAATCGATGCATATGCAATCAGCCCATCGCTATCAGTTTGTCGTGCAGCAGTCTGCGTTTTCTTCCAGCTTTGTTTGCGAGTAACTATTCGGTTTTCACTCTTTTCGGCTGACAAACTAGCCAGCCAGCAGTATTTTTTTCTCATACCAAATCAGCAACAGCCAACCAACAGTATTTTCCTCTCATGAAACCACCAGCCAAACAGAGTATTTGGAAGGAAAACGTGCTCTGTGAAACAGTCAATTGGTACATTCACAAAGATGCTACAGCTAAACTTTCAGAAAATGAACGAGTAACTTCAAAGTGTTCTTAAGACAGCGAGGGCTCGCTAGTGACTTCTGATATAGGCCAAGGAGAGTTCGTTCAGAGCTTCGTTTCTGGGCTTCTGGCAGGTGGCTATTATGAATTCGCAGAAACTATCACACTGTACCTCTCATTTTCTTAAGGACTCGTATCTCTGAACCCACCATTCATTCATAAGGTAACACTGATCCGTTACATTTGAGGTAATGTATACTAAAGGAAGTTAGTAAAGCTTTTGTACAGTTCAAATTTCATTGCCAAGTTATTCTCAAATTTCTTTGCTCTAGTCAGTATGCAGTTCTATCATTAGGCCTGGTGAAAAAGGTGTCGAATAAACATTTTCACCACCCCTGTTTTTTTGTTTGTCATGGGATATAGTACATTGGGTTTGGGAGCTTGAAGGAGCGAGCACTCATGGAAGAACCGAGCAGATCGCTCCACTGATCCCCTGAATTGCCCAAGATCCTGTACCCTTCTGCTTCAATTTCCTTCCTCTTCTCCGATTTGTAGATTGTCGCAGTTTTCTTGCGGTCGGCCGCTGTCCTGAACATTGGGAAAGACAATATCAGAATTCCAGTATAAATAATCGACTATGAAAAAGAGTTGGTCAGATTCAGCATAACAGCATTGAACAAAATGATTATGACCCTTAACTAACAGCAGTTGCTTTTCATGGTAGTAATAATGTGAGATAAAATTTTGGATAAGGATAGCAACAGCATAGTGGTATATAGGAGATGGACACCAAATTCAGTGGTTGGTTCAGAACAAGAAGATAACAAAGCGCTTGGCTCCCAATATTGCTTCCAGCTGTGGTGCCGGCTGAGTGACACCACAATGTCATAATTCGGAGCTCAAATCCTTCATAGCAACCTAGATCCAACCATTCTAGTCATGCTAGCGAACCATATAACAATAGGCTAAAAAGTAGCACAGAAGGTTGGTGTGAATCGTAGCAAACGAATTGAAACTAATATGCCTGGTATACCTGAGGATGAGCTTGTCCCAGTCGTGGAACCCGTGTTTGTTGAGGTTGTCCACCGTGACGCCACGGTGCCCCTCGCTTCTGCCCGTGAGCAAGATGGCCTTGAATCCGAGCTCGAGAACCTCCATGTACAGCTTCAAGCTGGAGGGGATCGCCGGCGCCTCCCCCCTCTCCACCCACTTGTCAAACTCGAGATGGTCGAACAATTCAAGCCTGCAGATTGAAATCAAGTAAACCGTGCCGTGTGAGACTATTTTCAATGGAGCAATTCATGCCTTGTAATTCGTTGTCTTTTGTTTGGTGTCCAAAGTTTTGCCATTTTGGGTGGCAGCTACCATACGCGGATTGGTTGGTCAATTTTAACGATGCTCGGAATTTTGTGTGGCTAAACTAAATCTCTGCCAATTTTTTGTCGATGGGATGGGAGAGGAAGGAAAACTCACCCGTATCCGTGGTCGGCGTAGTAGGGTAGGTTCGACAGCAACGTCTCGTCGATGTCGAAGATCCAGGCGTCGCGGCCGTCGCCCCCGAGCGGCGCGGCGCGCGCGTAGGCGGCGGACTCGCGCGCCACGAGCTCGAGGTCGGAGCGGTAGGCGGCGCCCGTGAGGTAGGCCCGCACGTGCGCCGCGCACTCCGCCGGCACGGCCTTCCACGGCGCCAGGTTGTTGGCCTCCGCCGCGAGCCGCCAGCTCGCGCAGCGCACGTCCGCCGGCACGTCGTCCAGCCCCTCGTCCGCGCCCCGCGCCAGAGACGACGACGCGACCTGCGGCGGGGCGGTCGGCACCACCTCCGCCTCCTCCAGCTCGGCGGCGACGGGGGCGAGGAGCGGCGTCGCGGCCAGGAGGAGCGTCATGAGCAGGCGGACGAGATCGCCACCGCCGCGGTGGCGCGCCATGGCGTGCTTACTGTTGTTGATCGACCGCCCGCGCGGGGCCGGTCGTCGACGTGCTCCGGCGGGGGCCCAGGGCGGGCGCGCGGGGGCAAGGCGAGGCTCTGGTGGCGCGGGGCACCCCAGGCTGGCAGCTGGAATGCGTGGCTCCGGCGAGCTGGGCGCGTGGAGAGGAGCGGAGGAGGGCCGGTGGAGGCGGGTTAAATCGGGAGGAAGGAGACGGTGTGGGGAGGAGCGTTTCGTTTCGTGCCGGGGAAAGGAAAGCAATTGGCGGAGGGGCAGAAGGGAGGCGGCGAGTTGGGGCAGTTGGATTCGAATCCGAGGGAGGAGGATTCCTCGGTGGCCGGCGGGGGCAACGAGCGTGGCCGTGGGGTGGGGCCGGTGGTGACGTGTCGGTCACGGATTGGTTGTGTGCGCTGGTCCGGCTCGGGCGCGGCAAGGTGGGGTCTCCGCGGCTCCGCAACCAAGCTGCTGACGTCTCTGTGTTGCCTTTGATGGCCCACACCAGATTCAACGGGGTGGTGCTCGCCATCCTGCTGGGCCGCAACGCGGAGGAATCTAGTGAGGCTGAGATGTGGGCCGCAACGCGCACACAGTCCATCTGCAAGCCCCGGCCCAGTTTACCAGCCGTAGGCACCAGGAGAACTTGCACGGGAAAAGTTAGAAAATTTGCCGTTCAATTTCGTTTTTTTTTCTTCAAATATGGCCGTAAACTACTCGTGTAGAGGGCCTGATGCTGTCGCGTTTTTTTGCAGGAACAAATGAATGTTTACACGTGACCAAAATTCTGTGCAGCATGATATTACGTAGGTCAACTTCATATTCTCCATGGAGAGGAAGGAATTCCGCTGTTCGGTCAATCGGCTTCAACAACAGGCATCAAAAGAAGTTGGTTTTGCCTGTTTGAGTATGTATATTGATATTTGAAGGCTACTCGCTACCTGTATGATTTCACATGTTAAGACTGATGACCATGAGACATTGAGACCATATTTGAAAATTTGAAATAAAAGGGGACAGAGAACGAAGTAGCATATCCATACTCAGTGCTTCTAGAATAATGTGGGTAATTACACCACCCTTGTTTAGTGTAACCACACCATTAATTACCACCGAGACCTACTTTCATTATGTGCGTTGTGGGTTTTAAATGTCAGAGTTAATCCATGGCCTGGCAGTCCCTGCTCTGAAAACATGGGGTCATTCAGTATGCTTTTGCAACTACTACTCCTTCTCTGCTCGCGCATACACGTAATAAAATGTAACCATCTACGTAGTAATTTCGATACCACCAACTCTGTTTCACTGCCCCTACTTAACTCCGTCCTTCGTCTCGCGTACACATATATTCTACTTCCTTATTTCACTGTTCAGCACCTCTTGTGTGACTTAGTATTCAACTCAAGTCACTGTGTTATTAGTCTGAAACCCAATGAGTGTATGAGTTGATCAGTACTCAAAAAGTGGGGTTCTAGTGATGAGCTACAAGAACAGGTCGTGCACGTCGTGCATGTTGGTGACTAGTGAAGCGAGTCTCATCATATCTTATGAACAGCAAAGCCATCTAAGTAAGAATGGAAGGCGCCAGGACAAATTCTGAGATTTGCAACCAAAGTAAAGCAATGATGATTCAGCATTACGAAATTTCGAATAGCTCATGCAGACGGCTGGTCTCCAAATCTTAAGCACACATCATCTCTGTGACTCTGACGTTGCAGGGGTTTTCTGGTCTTCCCTTGCAAAACCCTCGAGAACCTTGGAAACTACAAGAACATGGTACAAGGACTAAGCAGCGATTTGCGAGTGCACATGATCGCGGTTCAATGGGGACGAGAGGTGCATGATGGCGATCTCTACTCCTTTTTCATGATATGAACCCTTGCTAGCTTCAGACCTTCGTATGTAAAGGCTGTTAAACTGTCTTAACAGATGATACCGGTCCTGCTAGCGGACAAGAAGCTCAGGCTTAAAAACAAGAGGCAGCCCTCATCGCACTGCAGTGGGAGAGCTGGTCCTACTGAGGATAGAGAGGCAATTAGAGGTGACGAGTAGGCGCCACTTGCAAAAGATGTGCCTCTTGACTATGCTGCTGATCGACGATGTTTCGACAACGGGAGAACGGCAGAAGCAGAGACGTAAAGCCGCTTTGTTTGTGGCAACAGGTCAACAACAGGCCCATGTTTTGACCAGATTGTAACCATATGTATATTTTTCCCCTAAAAATGTTAGAACATGTTTATATAGAAGGAATTGGGGGCAAGTAACCCATTAGTGAGTTGCTAATGATGTATAATTTGTACTATTTGTTTCTAGAGCGTGTGGATAGTTACACCACATCCAAATGGCTTTCGTTCTTTTTTTTGCATTACCACCACATTATCACGGAGATCTAATATCATAATATTGTTGTGAGTTTCATAGTTTGGACTACATGCACCTGCAATCACTGCTTTGGAAACATGGGGGCATTGAGAGTGCTTCAACTACAACCTCTAACCATGCATCTACCACATAGTAACTTGTTACCAACAACTCTACTTCTCTGCCCCTATTTAACTCAGTTGACTCTACTCGTGTACACATATATTCTACTTCCCCATCTCAGCACCTCTTGTTACAGTACAACTACTGTATTCCTCTCTAGTCAGAGTGTTAGGTCTGAATATACAAGTTGAATGACACTAAAAGAGAGGGGCAATGGCGATGAGCTAGCTACAAGCTTAAGAATTCTGATTGAGGTAGCAACAAATGATCTGAGAATGGGGGGGCATCAGGACAAATTCTAGGATTTAGAATGAAAGTAAGTTATTACAATAAAAAATTAAGACTACAACAAAAACCAGATATGCAACAACAAAAACAAAAACAGGAGCAAGTTACAAGTATGATATGTTTTTTCCTGTTTGAGCATGTATATTGATATTTGATTGGCACTCGCTACCTTGATGGATAATTTCACATGTTACCATGAAGCCATATTTGAAAATTTGAAGAAAATGGGGACAATGAATTATAAGTAGCATATCACCATACTCATTTATTCTAGAATCATGCGAGTATCACTACACCATCCAAGTGGCACTCTTCAATCCCCCATTTTTTAGTGTGACCATAACATTATTCACCAAGACCTACTTTCACTATATGTGTTGTGGGTTTTACATGTCAGAGTTAATCCATGCCCTTGGCAGTCCCTGCTTTGAAAACATGCATGGGTTGAGTATGCTTCTTCTGCTCCTCTGCTCTCGAACGCATAATAACACGTAGTAATTTCGATACCAACAACTCTGCTTCTCTGCCCCCTACTTAACTCAGTCCACCATGCTCGCCTGCACATATATTCGACTTCCTCACTTCGTTGCTCATCAGCACCTCTTGTGTAACTTAGTATTCGGCTCCAGTCAGTGTGTTAGTTCGAAGTATATGAGTTGATCGATCAGTACCGTAAGAGAAGGGCTCTGGTGAGTGGTGATGAGCTGCAAGAACAGGTCGTGCATGTTGTTGACGACTAAAGCTAGGCTCATAGCTGAGGAAGCAACAAAGCCATCTAAGTAAGAATGGAGGGCATCAGGACAAATCCTGAGATTTGCGACCAAAGTAAGCGATGATGATCCATCAATAGTTCATTACGAAATTTTGAATAGCGCATGCAGAAGTTCTCCAAATCTTGTGCACTTATCACCACTTTGGTTGTAGGGGGTTTCTGGTCTTCCCTTGTAAAACCCTCTAGGGCTTTGGAACCAGCGGAAACAGAATGCAAGGACTGAGCACAGATTTGCTAGTACACAGGCTCGCAGCTCAAAGGGGACGAGAGGTGCGTGATGGATCGATCTCCTCTCCTTCCCCTTTATTTTTAGGATAGGAAGTATAGTACATACCCTTGCTAGCTTCAGTAAAGGCTGTCAAACTGTCTTAACAGAAGAAACCACTCCTGCTAGCAAAGAAGAGAACTTAGGCTTGAAGAACGAGAGGCAGCCCGCGTTGCGCGGCAGTGGGAGAGCTTGTCCTGCTGGTGTGATGAGGAGGCAATTAGAGGTGACGGTGTTCTTGACTCCTATGGTGTTGATCGGCGAGGTTTCGATAATGGGAGAACGGTAGAGAATGTATATGCGTATAGCCGCTTTGTTTGTGGCAATGCAACAATAGGTCGATGTTTTGACGAATTTTTCACCATAAATATATCTTTTATTTTTTTCCCCCAGAAATATTAGTGAACCCCACCGACGACATTTACCCTGGAATTAGTAAGCTGCCATGCAAGGGGTAGTGGCTATGAAGTGAGATTCCGTTTTTGAAACAATGAAGCGGAATTTATTTTTTTGATACTTAAGCGGGATTTGAACAGCCTCAGCAGTCAGAAAGCGCCGACAATGCCACAACCACGAGTTTAAGAATCGACGAGAAGGTGGGCCCAATTATAGCTAGATAGGTACAGTAGCTATCCGTTCCATTCACTGCAGCAGTGTACAATTCGCCAGCAGTTAATCTCAATCAGTAAGGTTAGCTCATCATCAACAGACTCAGGCTGCCAACAGAGAACCGCAGCACACAACCCATCTAAGGCATGGCCCACTTTACCAACCATTGCAACTCGATCTTGCCTACCAGTCGGCTCCCAGCTTCCTCTCTATATAAGCACGCGCGAGTGGTCTCACTCTCACCTTACACATTCATTTTCATAATTGTACTACCATGCATTTTTGCAGTCAATGGATAGCTAGGGAAATGGTGAAAACCAAAATTAGGAATGGAAGGCTCCAGGAGAACCTGCATGCTAAAAGTAATATGCTTGGCCTGAATCTTCGTTGAAGCCATAAACAACTCCTACAGACGGGCCTAACAATGTCGCGTTTTTTTGCAGGAACAAGCGCATGTTTCCACGCGCTTCTCCTACCGTGCAGCGCGATCGTGACAAGGTCAACTTCATATTCTCCGTGGAGCGAGAGATTATTGTCCTGCTATTCGGTCATGCGCTTTGAGGTTGCGTCAAACGAAGGAAAAGGGAGTGATGCTTTTCAGTAGCTGGAGCAGGGAATGTTACAGTGGTGGTGATGTTGTACCCATCCCTGCAATATCTTATTTTGTTAACCTTCAAATCAAAACTATTTGTATACTCTATCTATTCATGCGTATATAATGATACAAATCTATTCGTGAGTTCGCACGATGCTTCTGGCTCCATCTAGGCAGCTGGGACCCCGCCAACATCCCGCCGGTGTCCAAACTGTGGGAAGTGCAAGGACAAGCAGGAGCTCCAGCTCGCTCTCTCCCGACAATGTTCCTCCTCTGCTGCTGGTAGCTGTGGCTCCACCAGCATGGAGTCATCTTCAGACATCAAGCTATGAACCTCCGCTACCTTCTTCTGGAGTGTCACAATGCAGCTCAGCTTTGGCGCTGGCGCCTACCTGTCAAACTTCGTGATGAAGTTGAATACTGGAGCAACCTCTTTCTCATGTAATAGGGTCTTCTAGTCCCTCTACTTTTATCTCCTGCAGGCTTACAACCTGCTTTGGCTCAATGCCTTGTAACTCCACACTTTCATCCACCGGCTAACCGGCATGTATGGAAGTTAATTCAGATGGGGCCTGTCCCCCCTCCCCCCCCCCCCCCCCCCGTTGTTTCCTAAAAAAAAACTATTTCCATGACCCTTTGTAATTAAGGGCCGGCATTTTAGCAGATCAACTCCTACCATACATAACTTAAAACGTCAAGATCAAATAGACACCTAAAGAAGGAATTAGGGGCATGTAACCTGTAAGGAATTAGCATCAACTGCATAGATTTTTTTTCCCATGGCCCATTAATCAATGATGTTACTGATGTATAATTTCTACTATTTGCTTGCTTCTAGAATGAAAATCACCCAAGTGCCTTTGTTCCTCTCTTTTTTAAAATTACCATAACATTACCACCGAGACCTACTCTCATAATATACATGTTGTGGGTTTCATAGGTCGGAATTCTTGCCCCTGGCAATCCCCTGCTTTGAAATCACATGGGGGCATTGAGAGTGCTCCTTCAACTACCCTGAAGCGCATGTAGGTCGATAGATGCTAATGGTAAGTTTCGGTGATTAATGACAACCGTATGCGACTAACGTGTGTTTTAAAGAAAAAAGCAATGATTGGATTAGTCTCATATGAAATATGAAAGGAGACCCCTCAATTCGAAACAATCATGCGTGCCAAGGACTCAATTTGAAAGATTAAGGACCTTTCTAGTCTCAAGTGTCACAAGGAGATGAAGGACACTTGATTTAGCTAGGGTTTATAGTTTTTAGTTCTTGACTGTACTATTAAGAGGAGTTCATGAGTTAATAGCTTGACCGAAATTGAGTTGGCCTTAGAAATCTTGCACACTCGCTCAAAAACAGCCCAAGATGGTCAATTGGAGTTAACACAACGCTTGGAAGAAGAAACAATCGAAGTCACATTCGAATCCAAGTCAATTCAGCTGAAAACAAAGAAAAACAGCAGCACTGGTTGAACCGGTGCCCTAGCATCGGAGCATCCGATGCATGGCGGAAGGACCGATGCCCTGTCGGTCTATCTTCTCTGGATGCAGGCAGGAATCAAGTCAAAAACTCTATAGCACCGGTTGAACCGATGGTCAAAAGATAAGCACCGGTGCAATGGAAGTATTTTGTTCCAGAGAGCATGTTTCGGTGGACTTCAACTTCTCTTCAGCACCGGTTGAACCGACGCTTCAGAATCAAAGCACCGGTGCATTAGATGTACTATGTTCCAGAGAGCTTGTTTGAGTTGATCAGTGAATCTATTCAGCACCGGTTGAACCGATGCCCCTACGGAGCATGCACCGGTGCAATGACGCAAGCCTGGATACTGTGTCAGAAACTCAACGGCTACAATTTGGACACAGAGAGACCGGTTGAACTGACGCCTCAACTTTGTCACCCGTCGGTTCTTCCGGTGGTCACGGTTTTTCTGCAGTGAACTTTCAACGGCTATGTGACCTCCTCCACTCTATATAAGGGCACCCCTGGCTCATTTCAGTTGCCTTTGACACCCTGAATACTTGAGGCCACCCTTGAGAAGAAGAAAAAGTGCTTTGAGCAAAAGAGAGAAGATCTAGTACATTGTTTGTGCTTCAACCTTGAAGAATTCATCCTTAGCAAGTGTAGCAAGTGTGCTTGAGCTAGGGCCAACTGAGTGTAGGTCAAGTGAAGGCTTAGGAGCTTGTTACTCTTGGTGTTTGACGGCACCTAGCCGGTCTTGGTGATCGGGATGTTCTTGGTGAGCTCTTGGAGTTTGTGGGAGCCCCAAGACAAGAAGATTGTACACTGTGTGAAGCTCGCCGTTCCGGAGATAGAGAAGGAGCATTCTTAGTGATCACTTGCTCCTTGGTGAAGCAAGGGAGCTATACCCTTGTGTGGGTGCTCCAACGTGGATTAGGGGGGAGCGTCAACTCCTCGATACCACGGGAAAAAATCCGGTTGTCTCGTGTCCCTCACTTTTATTTCAAGCAATTAAATCCTTTTGTTGTTATTCTTGCTTTTGATTGCTTGTAGTTTGACTATGACAACTTGCATGGTAGTGTGAGCTATTGCTTAGGTTTACATCTTGCTAGTGTGAAACTTTTAGGCAAAATGATCATGATAGTGTGTTTACCTACCTAAGGACCTTTTGCTAGCATGCTCTAGTAACTAGGTTTCAAATTTGTAGGTTGGGCAATACTAGTCTAGGTTAAGGACTAAATAGAAATTTGAAAAAGACCCAATTCAACCCCCCTTCTTGGGCCACGATCCTTTCAATTGGTATCAGAGTAAGGGTTCTCTTTTTAGGCTTAAAATCCTAGAGAATGGCCGGGGGGAGTGGTGGTCCACCCAAGCTCGATGGGAGAAACTATGATTATTGGAAAGCTCGCATGGCGGGTTACCTTGAGGCTATTAATCCCATCGCTTGGGCGGTCACGGAAAAACCTATAGTCGGTCCTTGGAATGAAGATCAAGTCAAATATGGAGCTAGAGCAAAGAATGCTTTATTTGATGCTCTTAGTGAGGAGATCTTTGCTCGTGTTCATTGCAAAAAGACCTCTCATGAAATTTGGGAAGCACTTGAAGCTATCTATGTTGGTTCTAAAAAGCTTCGTGAAGAAAAATATCAAGTGCTTATGAAAAAATTTAATGAATTCAAAATGCTTCCAAATGAGTTGGTTGAACAAATGTATGCTCGATTAAATGTGCTTATTGAGGACATTAACGCTCTTGAAATTTTCCCTTTGTCTAATAGTGACATCATCCGAAAGATTCTTCATTGTCTACACAAGCCCAAGTACAACATTGTCACCTCATTGCTCTATGAGAAGGATCTTGAAACACTTGAAGTAAGTGATGTTGTTGGGAAGATTCGGTCTCATGAGATGTTCCTCTTGAGAGAAGTTGATCCACCGCAAGACAAGAGAGATCTTGCACTCAAAGCTAAGAGTGATCATAAGTCCAAGAAAAAGAACAAGTGCAAAGTTACATCACCAAGCTCAAGCGAAGATGAAGCTAATGAAGATTCAAGTGATGAAGATGGTGATGTTGAGCTAGCACTTCTCATGAGGAAGACCTCCAAGATGATGTCAAGGTTGAACAAGAGAGGGTACAACTATGACCCCAAGAAAAACAAGTTTCGTACCCGGAAGAGCAAGGACAATGTCAAGAAAGTTTGTTACAATTGTGGCAAATATGGTCCCCTCTCATATGATTGTCCGAAACCTTCAAAGCTCCACAAGAAACAAGAAGATAATGACAATCAATACAAGTCATCAAAGAAAAGTCATGAGAAGAAGGAGCACAAGAAGAAAGGGTCTTTCACAAGAAAAGAGAAGGTCAAGGCTTTCCTTGGAGAATGGATCACGGATGGTGAATCCTCAAATGATGACTCAAGTGATGAAGAATCCAATAAAAAGATTGTGGGGATTGCCATGCATGATGATGAAGATGATGGTGATGAGGCATCTCTACCTCCACCACCCATGTGCTTCATGGCAAGATGTAACTCCAAGGTGAACTACAAAGTCGGTGGCAAGCATTGGGTGCTTGATAGCGGATGTACACAACACATGACCGGCTATGTAAAGATGTTCACCTCACTAGATGAAGATGTGGGCGATTATAAACATGTCACCTTTGGTGATAACTCAAAAGGAAAAGTGGTAGGTTTGGGTAAGGTAGCCATTACCAAGGATCTTTCTATCTCTAATGTGTTGCTTGTTGAGTCGGTTAGTTTCAATTTGTTATCTATTGCTCAACTTTGTGATTTAGGACTAATATGCACCTTTAGTGATAGTGAGGTTGTAGTGACAAGCAAGGAGGACAAGAGCTTAATATTCAAAGGATTTCGACATGGTAACATTTACCTTGTTGATTTCTCATCTAATGATGCAAGCTTGGCGACATGTCTCTTCGCCAAGAACTCCATGGGTTGGCTTTGGCATCGCCGCATTGCTCATATTGGCATGAGCCAACTCAAGAAGGCCTTCAAACGAGGTATGGTGGTTGGTGTCAAAGATGTTACTTTTGACAAAAATAAATTGTGTAGTGTTTGTCAAGCCGGGAAGCAATTTGCATCATCACATCCCATGAAGGCTTATTTGTCGACATCAAGAAGCTTGGAGCTACTACACATGGATCTCTTTGGGCCAACCACCTACAAAAGTCTTGGCGATAATCTCTATTGTCTTGTAATTGTTGATGATTACTCTAGATATACTTGGACTTTCTTTTTAGAGGACAAGAGCAAGACTTTGGGAATCTTCAAGATTTTTGTCAAGCAAGCTCAAAATGAATTTGAGTCAAGTGTTGTGAAGGTCCGGAGTGACAATGGCACGGAGTTTAGGAATACTCAAGTAGAAGAGCTTTGCAACGACATGGGGATCAAGCATGAGTTTTCATCAACATACACACCCCAACAAAATGGAGTGGTGGAGAGGAAGAACAAAACATTGATCACTCTTGCAAGAGCAATGTTGGATGACTATGGCATCTCGCAAAGATTTTGGGCGGAAGCCATCAACACCGCATGCCATGCATCAAACTGAGTCTATCTCCACCGCTTCTTGGGAAAGACACCCTATGAGCTTCTCATTGGGAGGAAGCCCAACATCTCCTACTTCCGGGTGTTTGGTTGCAAATGCTACATATACAAGAAAAGGAAGCACCTAGGCAAGTTTGAAAGTAGATGTGATATTGGTTTTCTTGTTGGTTATTCATCAAACTCCAAAGCATATCGAGTATTCAATAGTGCTACTAGCAAGATTGAAGAAACTTGTGATGTGGAGTTTGATGAGACTAAGGCTCCCAAGGGAAAGTTTTCTCTTGTGATGATGTAGGTGATGAACCACTTCGAGAAGTCATGAATAACATCACTATTGTGCAAGTCAAGCCAAAGGAGGAGGTAGAAGAGCTACAAGCCTCATCCACTCAAGTTGAAGGCACTTCCAAGGATGACTCAAAGGATGAAGACAAGTCTACACCATCACATCACCATGATGAGTCATCCGATGAAGAAGATGATGCCTCACCTCCTTTCCATGATGCCCAAGATGGATAAGTGGTTGAAGAACAACTTCCATTTGATGACACGCACATCACAAGTGAATTAGCCCTAAGCTCAAGATCAAGATGACGAATCACTAGAAGAATCAACGTCTCAAGCACAATAGAGGCTTACAAGAACTTCAAGAAATCATCCCATTGACTTAGTCATGGGTAACCCCTCCGGTGGAGTAAGAACTCGAAGACGTCAATATGCTTCTTTTTGTGAACATTACTCATTTGTTTCTTGCTTGGAACCCACAAATATAGATGAAGCTCTTGAGGATCCGGATTGGGTGATAGCCATGCAAGAAGAGCTCAACAACTTCACCCGCAATGAAGTTTGGGTTCTTGAAGAACGTCCTCAAAACAAGAATATCATTGGTACTAAGTGGGTCTTCCGCAACAAACAAGATGAGCATGGAGTAGTGATTCGCAATAAGGCAAGACTTGTGGCAAAGAGCTTTGCACAAGTTGAAGGGTTAGATTTTGGTGAAACATTTGCCCCCGTTGCAAGACTTGAAGCCATCCGCACGCTTCACATCATAACACGAAACTCTTTCAAATGGATGTGAAGAGTGCGTTCTTAAATGGCTTTATTAATGAGTTGGTGTTTGTTGAACAACCTCCCGGGTTTGAGGACCCTAGATATCCTAATCATGTTTATAGGTTGCACAAGGCACTCTACGGGCTCAAGCAAGCGCCAAGGGCTTGGTATGAACGCCTTCGTGACTTCCTTCTCAATAAGGGCTTCAAGATCGGGAGGGTGGATACAACTCTATTCACAAGAATCATCAATGAAGAGTTATTCGTATGTCAAATTTATGTTGATGATATCATTTTTGGTTCAACTAACCCCACTCTTTGCAAAGAATTTGGAGAAATGATGGCTAGGGAATTCGAGATGTCCATGATCGGTGAGCTCAATTTCTTCCTTGGGTTTCAAATCAAGCAATTGAAAGAAGGGACTTTCATCCATCAAGAAAAGTATACAAAGGATATTCTCAAAAAATTCAAGATGGATGATTGCAAGCCGATCAAGACACCAATGCCAACTAATGGGCATCTTGACTTTGATGAGGGAGGTAAATCAGTTGACCAAACTCTCTATCGTTCCATGATTGGGTCGCTTCTTTACCTAACCGCATCTAGGCCCGATATCATGTTTAGCGTATGCATGTGTGCCCGCTTTCAAGCTAATCCTAAGGAATCACACATTAGTGCCGTTAAGAGGATCCTTAGATATCTCAAGCATACGCCTAGCATAGGGTTGTGGTACCCCAAAGACGCTAGTTTTACACTTTTGGGATACTCGGATTCGGACTTTGCCGGATGCCGTGTGGATCGCAAGAGTACATCAGGTGGGTGCCACTTGCTAGGGCGTTCCTTAGTCTCTTGGTCGTCAAAGAAACAAAATTTCGTGGCCTTGTCAACCGTGGAGGCGGAATACATTGCCGCCGGGGCTTGTTGTGCTCAAATCCTCTACATGAAGCAAAGCCTCTTGGACTATGGTGTAGTATTAGATAGGATCCCGCTCCTTTGTGATAACGAGAGTGCCGTTAAAATTGCTAATAACCCGGTTCAACACTCTCGCACCAAGCACATAGATATTCGCCATCACTTTCTAAGAGATCATGTGGCAAGGAATGATATACTAATTTGTGGTGTTCGTTCCGAAGATCAATTGGCGGATATCATCACCAAACCTCTAGATGAGAGCACCTTTTGTAGGTTGCGAAGTGAGCTTAACATTCTAGATGCTTCTAACGTCATATAAATGCCTTGTCATATAGATGCATTTCATATGTACAATTGCTAGGGGCTTGTCTAACCTTGTCAAGATAGTGATGAACATGGGTCTTGCATGAGCCGGTGGTCTTGGTTTCGCTCATGGCATGAAGAATGGTTCATCATGAAGAAGCTTGCCAAGGGTTCAAACTTGACAAGATAGATTTAAATTCTTGCAATGCATGTGCTTGTCATATAGAATGCATCCATGTTTTATTTCTAGCCTTGCATTGGCATTGCATCACGTTAGTAGCATCACAAGGGAGCAAATCACACTTTGAGAAAGATATTCATGCTAAATATGATATATCATCTCTACAAGGGTGATAAGATCAATGTTACGCTCTCATGCCTATTGAGTCACGTCCTATCGAACTTAAAGTTTCAATCTCTAAGTTCATAGGCAAAGAGGCTCATACATTTGGTTTTTGTGTTTAAACCTCGCTTGGATCTTAATTTGCCTATGTTTATGTAAAAGCTTGCGAGCACTAAGTATGAGTGTTTGAGGGGTGAGGTTGTCTCTCGAAAATGGTCCAAATTGAGTGTTTATGGCTTTGGTTTTGGAAATTTGGATCAGAAGTAGAGTTTGTAGTTCAGCAGAAAATTTCCTTAACCACCGGTTAAACCGACGCCTTGTTTTTCACTACATCGGTTCAACCGGTGCTTAAGTCTTTGTGGCTCGGTTTCTGCATCGTCTCTGGAACAACCTCCGACCGTTACACCGATGGCCACCGGTGCATCCGATGGTTGGCGGATGAACCGACGCCTCAGCATCGGTTCAATCGGTGCTACTGCGTGGAGTAATGGCCCCTGCAGAGTCTCTGGACTTTACTCCTGCCAATGCACTGTCGCCCGTCGGATGTTCCGATGCCTCAGTAGCGGTTCTTTCGGTGCCCCTGTTGACCATGTTTTTATCTAAACCAGATCTGGTCAAAGTTACACCGATGGATACACCGATGCTCTTATCTTCAGCACCATCGGACCTTCCGGTGCTTTAGGGTTGGCGGGCCCGCTCATCCTATTTCACTTAAATCCTCCGCGGGCCCTGCCTGGCAGTCTCACGCGCTCCGTTCTTCTCCTCTCCACGCGAACCGCCGCCGCCGCGCCCGTGCTCGCCACTCCAAGCCGCCTCCGCCGCCAGTCCCCTGCGCCGCCGCTTCGCCGCCGCTTCACCGCCGCTAGCACGCAGCTTCGCCGCCCGCCGCCGCCGCTGCTGCTCGCGCGCAGCCGCGCCACACCCGCGCCACGCTCGTGCCCGCCTCTCCTCTGCCGCGCTGCCGCTCACCACCGCCACCGAAGTGCCTTCCTCTTGGATCTCGCGTGAGTAGCCCCTCCTGCTCCACTCCTTTGGAGGTTCCACCAAGATTCGAGCCCTATTTTGAGTTCCCTGCACCCTTGGTTCGAGCGCGCTCAAGGTGTTCGAGAATTTGCTCCAAAGGGATTTCTTCGATTTTGTCGAGTTCTCTTCTCTGATCCTCCAGGGTATGATCTTCATACTTCCTTGGCATGTGTCATATTTTCTTTTACATATCTTTTACACATGACCACATATGACCTTTGCCTCTCACACACACACCTAGGCTTTTGACTTGATGAGATCTCTATTAGTGTGTTCTTTCAGAGGTTATCCACTACAATTCACATCATAGGCTCAAATCAAATCCATGTTTTGCTTCTATGACAGATGGCAGGAGACAAAAAGGGCAAGGGCAAGCAAGTTGTGCAGAAGAAGAAGCGCACTCGTGAGGACCGAGAGCGAGAGAGAGCAGAGGCAGTTGCAGATGCTGCTGACAGGCAGGGTTCACTTCGGATCAGGGATCCTCAGACTCAGGGGGAGCCACAGCAGCAGTTACGTCGTTCAGGACGTACTCGCTAGCCAGAGACATCACAGACCACACCTGAGTCCCGCTCTCGTCCACGGACTCGAGGTGGTGGTACTCAGAGGGGAGTAGGTCAAGCACAGCAGCAGCACACCGGCAGTGGCACTGAGACAGGAGGTCAGGACAGTGGTGAGGAGCTGCCCGAGGTAGAGTTATTGGATCTCAGGGGCATTCCAGGACCTAGGGTCAAGAGATTGAGATATGTGACCCCGGAGCAGTGGTTTCCCGAGCAGAGGGACGTTGGAGTTGACCGTCGCTTTCACACTTTGCTCCAGGAGTCTTTCTACCACGCTTATACCCAGATGGATATCAAGATCAGTGAGCACAAAATGTTCCACTGGGTGGCTATGCGCGTGGTAGCAGGAGGCATTCCTATCCTCCCTTTGTTTGAGAGATATGAGGGTTTACCAGCTCTGCTGAATGAGAGGTCTCGGTACATCAGAGAGTGGGTTCGTGTTTTCTACGCCACCCTATTTGTTGAGGAGGACCGGCAGTTCATCGACTTTATGTTCCAGCAGAGGCATTATAGATTGACTCGAGCACGTTTGGCTACCCTGCTAGGAGTTCAGATTGCCGAGGAGCCATACTTCGTGCACTATCAGGCTTATGGCAACACGGTACCTCCTCGTCGTCCTCATGAGTCTCACATCCCGTCTGACGAGGAGATCAGCATTCTTTTTCAGCAGCCCTTCCTGCCTGGCACACCGAGGACCCTGGACAGACTGACTCCCATAGCTCACTCAGTACACCTAGCTTTGAGGAAGAGTCTGTTGTTCCGGATTGGATACAACGAGGGGATCACAGCTCTGCAGCAGTGGCTTCTACTATATATCATGACAGGACGAGACTTTGACCTCGTCGATTTTTTATCTGCGAGCTAGAGGATGTGATTCTGGATGGGATGATAGTTCACCGTCGCCATCCTTTTTCTCATTGGATCTGTTGGATACTTGCTCAGCTCAGTCAGAATGAGCATATGGATGAGTTGGAGCAGTCGAGGACGCATTTCATTTTTTATTCACCTGCTACTCCTCGAGACTGTCATCGTGGCTCGAGAGGCCAGCGCAGGGCACAGCGGATTCTGGATGAGCGTGTTTTGGCTGAGGGTAGAGTTGTGGATGATCCCACTGCAGCTGAGGACGCTTCACTAGCAGCAGTAGAGGCCCAGCTCCCACACTACCTGGTCACAAACTCAGAGGACTCGGAGGATGACGAGGATTTCATACCTACTGTAACCATCCCTCGAGGTGCTCATGATGATGAGGCAGGATCCTCTGGTGCAGCCCGCACCCCTGCTCCTCCAGTTACCTCTGCTCAGGTCACTCAGCCCGATGCACTAGCTGCTATTCTTCAGAGGCTCTCGGATCAGCAGGACAGATTTGCTGCAGCTCAGCTGAGTATGCAAGCCAAGCAGGCTCGTCAGCAGGAGGCCCAGACTCTAGTGCTTGAGGGGATTCGGCAGCAGCAGGAGGCCATGAGGTTACAGCTTCAGCAGCAGTCCCAGATCCAGCAGCAGATGTTCACTTTCTTCTCGGGATGCTTCGGTCAGCTGTATCGTCATACTGGACTGCCTGAGCCTCAGCTCCCTACACCCCAGCAGCTCCAGTTCGACTCCACAGCTCCTGCTCCACCTGTTGGCGGTTTCGTGCAGACATCCCTGGCATCCTTCCCGATGTCACCTCTTCTTCAGACCGGGATGTTTGCCAGCCCTGCTGCTACTTCCACTTCTGCTTTGACTCCTGCTCCACAGCCTAGTGTTTGGACTGCCGAGCAGCGTGCAGAGTTTCTTAGGCAGCAGCAGATCTTACACCAGCTCCAGCACCCGTCAGCTCAGTCACTCACGTTTGAGTCACCCTCACAGCCTCAGGTGCTCTGTCCGTCCATTGTGCGCCCCACTCAGCCAGACCTGACTCCCGTCACGTCTGCCCCTCCGACAGACTCCACGGTCGTCGCCGAGCCGGTTACTACCGCTACTCTAGCTACTTCTGCTGCTCCGACGACTCCGGTCGAGCAGAAGTCCTCTTCGATCGACGACGACTGGACGGACGACGACGCCGACGACTCCGCCGCTCAGTTTTCCACCGGACCGAGTCTGAAGACCCTGCCTTCTCCAGCTCAGGATTAGATCGCCTTCCTTTTTGGTGCTTTGTTGCCAAAGGGGGAGATAGATAGGGGGAGTAGAGATAGGGGGAGCTTGGTGGTTTGTGGCGTGATTGGATCTTCCTAGATTTTGTGTATGGACATGTTATTTGGATATTGTGTATGCTCTGTGTTGACATGTCTCTACATGTGCTTTATTTCGAGTAATGCATGTTTGTTTATCGCTTTCTATTTCATATAGTATGTATATCTACTTTGTGTTGTCATCAATCACCAAAAAGGGGGAGATTGAAGCGCATGTAGGTCGATAGATGCTAATGGTAAGTTTCGGTGATTAATGACAACCGTATGCGACTAACGTGTGTTTTAAAGAAAAAAGCAATGATTGGATTAGTCTCATATGAAATATGAAAGGAGACCCCTCAATTCGAAACAATCATGCGTGCCAAGGACTCAATTTGAAAGATTAAGGACCTTTCTAGTCTCAAGTGTCACAAGGAGATGAAGGACACTTGATTTAGCTAGGGTTTATAGTTTTTAGTTCTTGACTGTACTATTAAGAGGAGTTCATGAGTTAATAGCTTGACCGAAATTGAGTTGGCCTTAGAAATCTTGCACACTCGCTCAAAAACAGCCCAAGATGGTCAATTGGAGTTAACACAACGCTTGGAAGAAGAAACAATCGAAGTCACATTCGAATCCAAGTCAATTCAGCTGAAAACAAAGAAAAACAGCAGCACCGGTTGAACCGGTGCCCTAGCATCGGAGCATCCGATGCATGGCGGAAGGACCGATGCCCTGTCGGTCTATCTTCTCTGGATGCAGGCAGGAATCAAGTCAAAAACTCTATAGCACCGGTTGAACCGATGGTCAAAAGATAAGCACCGGTGCAATGGAAGTATTTTGTTCCAGAGAGCATGTTTCGGTGGACTTCAACTTCTCTTTAGCACCGGTTGAACCGACGCTTCAGAATCAAAGCACCGGTGCATTAGATGTACTATGTTCCAGAGAGCTTGTTTGAGTTGATCAGTGAATCTATTCAGCACCGATTGAACCGATGCCCCTACGGAGCATGCACCGGTGCAATGACGCAAGCCTGGATACTGTGTCAGAAACTCAACGGCTACAATTTGGACACAGAGAGACCGGTTGAACCGACGCCTCAACTTTGTCACCCGTCGGTTCTTCCGGTGGTCACGGTTTTTCTGCAGTGAACTTCCAACGGCTATGTGACCTCCTCCACTCTATATAAGGGCACCCCTGGCTCATTTCAGTTGCCTTTGACACCCTGAATACTTGAGAACACCCTTGAGAAGAAGAAAAAGTACTTTGAGCAAAAGAGAGAAGATCTAGTACATTGTTTGTGCTTCAACCTTGAAGAATTCATCCTTAGCAAGTGTAGCAAGTGTGCTTGAGCTAGGGCCAACTGAGTGTAGGTCAAGTGAAGGCTTAGGACTTGTTACTCTTGGTGTTTGACGGCACCTAGCCGGTCTTGGTGATCGGGATGTTCTTGGTGATCTCTTGGAGTTTGTGGGAGCCCCAAGACAAGAAGATTGTACACTGTGTGAAGCTCGCTATTCCGGAGATGGAGAATGAGCATTCTTAGTGATCACTTACTCCTTGGTGAAGCAAGGGAGCTATACCCTTGTGTGGGTGCTCCAACGTGGATTAGGGGGGAGCGTCAACTCCTCGATACCACGGAAAAAATCCGGTTGTCTCGTGTCCCTCACTTTTATTTCAAGCAATTAAATCTTTTTGTTATTATTCTTGCTTTTGATTGCTTGTAGTTTGACTATGACAACTTGCATGGTAGTGTGAGCTATTGCTTAGGTTTACATCTTGCTAGTGTGAAACTTTTAGGCAAAATGATCATGATAGTGTGTTTACCTACATAAGGATCTTTTGCTAGCATGCTCTAGTAACTAGGTTTCAAATTTGTAGGTTGGGCAATACTAGTTTAGGTTAAGGACTAGATAGAAATTTGAAAAAATCCCAATTCAACCCCCCTTCTTGGGTCACGATCCTTTCATACCCCATTGCTAGTACGTATAATAACGTCTAACCATCTACCACGTAGTAACTTACCAACAACTATACCTATTTGCTCCCTAGCTATTTAACTCAGTTGACTCTACTCTCGCGTAGGCATATATTCTACTTCCCGACTTCAGCACCTCTTGTTACAATACAGCTACTGTATTCCACTTTATTCAGAGTGTTAACTCTGAATATATAAGTTGTGACAATAAAAGAGGAGGGGCAATGGCGATGTGAGCTAGCTACAAGACGGGTTGTCCACAAATGCATGTTCTGATGACGGGTGAAGCTAGGCTCATCAGATCTGATCGAGGAAGCAACGCAATGATCTATCTGAGAATAGGGGGCATCAGGACAAATTCTGGGATTTGGGATGAAAGTAAGTGGTTACAATCCACATTATAGTAAAAAGGGAAAATTCGATTCATGCCACCACAACTCCGTGAAATTGGGTGTCATGTTGAAAATCACGCCACTCAATGGCGTGATTTTCAACATGAGATCCAATTTCAAGAAATTGGAGTGGCATGGATCCAACTGACCCTAGTAAAAACAAGATATGCAAAAGGGTCTCACATGCATGTCATCTCTCTTTTGTTGCCGCAGTGGGATTGAAGACTACCCTTGCAGAACCTTCTTGTGGTTTGGGAGTCGCAAGCAGAAAGATCACTTAAAGGCGGTTGGCTTGGCTGGCTTGTAGTCTCGCCAGATAGGCTGATACCGCAACTCGCGGGTCAAAGAGAAGAGAAGGTCAAGCACAGCTTGAAGAATGGGAGAAAACCCTGGTTGCTCAGCGAAGGGAGAGCTGAAGTTTGGTGATTGAGATGCCACGAGAGGTGGCGCGGTTCTTTCCGAATCAGTGAGCGAGCATGCAGCAGAACTTTGCTTCCCGCCTTGTGTAACGAGCTCTTCCCTCAATGTTTAGAGTGGAGAGAAGCACGGGCGAACTGCGTGCAGAAGCAGAATAATATAAAATTGCAGCATGGCACGGCAGTAATTCAGCGAAGCTAGCAGATTTAACTTTTTCTTGGTATAGTTGATGTTTTGACGAGATTGGCGGGATACATTTTTTTTCACTTGAAATTGTTAGTGCAGTATCTATTGGAATTATGGGCTTGACCCATTTATTCTAATCAATACAATAAAAAAATTTAAACCCCACTATTAAATACTAGGGAATCAATTGCTTAATTCCGTACCGGGATTTGAGGAGGATCTCAACCGACTTAAATGGTGGACTTCGTGTACACCACTTGTCAAGCCGGTAAGAGGAGGTCGGTGAACCACACGCGCGCGCGTTCGCCTCGCCAAGCCAAGGCCGTGGCCGAGGGCGGACGGGCGGTGCGGTGCGACGTGCTGAGATGCACGGCCGGACGTGACGTGCAGGTATCACACCAGTAACTGCCGCTCATCAAAGCTTTTAACGACGTCCAGGTTAGTAGAACCTGAGGCACCTCTACGCCAATATAAATCACACCTTCCTCCTCTCATCTACACACACTTCCGCACTTGATCCAGGTACTCCTACTTAGGAGACCTCTCCCTTCTCTCTCTGCTGCTTTTTGCCGTTCCCATCGCTAGTGCTGCACGCACAGCTCTAGCGAGAGCAGGCCTCCGGAACCTCTGCTCGCTGAAGGTCCTGCACGGGACGCGGGCAATCAGGTTTTTGGGGAGCGTCTTAACGCGACTGCTCGCTCCCTGATCCACTACTTCGTCTACTTCCCGGCGTGAACGAACGACTACTTCGTCTGCTTCCTGGTGACCGTTCGTGGGACTGCACTGCGAACCTCTTCCTGCATCGACATCGTTCGGCTACTTCAGGCAAGGCCAGTCGAATAGCATGTCTATTCTAGCTGGTAACGGCGCAACCGGTGTCTCCGGCACTGGTCCCGCCTTGGGGTACACTCTAAACCTATTCTGGTTTAATTTTTTATTCATGCTTATTAGCAAGAATAACATGAACACATGCACATATCTTATTCACACATTATCACTCATTTATGCCATGAAATTGCTAGTAATATTTGAAATTAAAATATACCGAAAATTGCCTAGTTATCTAACAATCCAAAAAACTGATTTTGTTAATAGGCTTTCGGTATCTAGCTTTGCTGCATCAATCAAACCACCACCTTTTGATGGTTCAAATTACAAACGTTGGCAAGAGCGGCTTTTATTATGGTTAACAATATCGAGAGTGATCCATGTAAAAGAGGGTAAGCCTGAACAGTTCTGTAGCGAAAATGGCCTCTCATGCCATATTTCAATATAATGTTTTGGTGATTGATATAGACAACACAACACTTGAACTAATGTGAGTGTTAAGATGATCATTCTCAGGCTTTTAGGTTCAAGTGATGACAAAGAGAAGATAGGCGTAGCTAGGCCCGAAGGGCCGCCCCTACGGGACCTCTTCGGTCCAAAGGACAAGAATCGAAGAGACTGTGAAGAAATTCAATACACCGGTTGAACCGATGTTAAGGAAAAGACACACGCCGGTGTAATTGTCCAGAAGCTGGAAACTGAAGATACACTCACCGGATTAACCGACGTTGAAAAAAATGCATACGTCGGTGCATTGCCAAACGAAGACCGATGAAAATACATACACCGGTTGAACCGACGATGCATCGGTCAATTGCATCGGTTCAGTTGTCCAGAGAGGTGGTTTTTGGAGGAACGTGAAGAAGTTACAATCACCGGTTAAACCGACGCTAATTTTACATACACCGGTTGATTGCATCGGTTAAACCGGCAATACACCGGTTATTTGATAACGGCTAGTTTTTCAAGTAGCAGTTTACATACACCGGTTGAACCGATTATGGCTTTTGGGGTACGTCGGATTAACCGGCGTTAAGCACATTTCTGGCAGATTTTCTCCAACGGCTATATTTGCTTATGCTGCCTATATATACCCCCAAGGCCGGGTCATTTGAGAGTGCTGGAGTTCAAGGAAGTATACAAGAGCTAAAGATCATCTCCAACCACCATAGAGCTTCATTGTACATCATATAGGTTTAAGCACACTTGTGAGAGTGCTTAGTGCTTGTAATAGGGATTAGTTCTTGCGAGAGCTCCCTTGAGAGAAGTCTTGCTGCGGCAAGCAATCCTTGTGATTCGTCGTGTGACCCTCCGACTTGGTGTGGAGTGGCAACGACACTTTGTGCGGGGGAAGAGGAGGCCCCCTCCTTGGTGGAGAAGCTCCGTAGTGGATTTCGGCCGGGTGACCGAGAGAGACGGTGGCGGTGCACGAGACTCGGTGTCTTGTGGGCACTTGCCTTTGCTTGCCGGCATCGCCATTGGTGGCGTAGTGCAAGACGATGATCGGAAGAGCCTCGGTGTCCCGTGGACGTAGGCGTTTATGCCGAACCACGTTACATGACCGTGTCTACTCGGGAGTTTGCATCCCTCTTGCACTTACCTATTTACTTACCGCATTACATTTCCGCACTTACTCTACCTTGCATACCTTTACTTTCCTAGTTAGTTTGATTAGGATTAGCTAGGTTGCAAGTCTTTTTAGGGGTAAGTAGAGAGTAGCATAGATAAACCTTAGTCATAACTAGCATGCGTAGGACGTGTTAGGTTTATCTTATGCAAGTAGTTTGAGCCCTAGGTTAAAAAGCGATTAGCGACCCTATTCACCCCCTCCCCCTCTAGGGTCGGACACCCCGGTGATCCTTACAAGTTCACTCCAGAGGAAGGGAGTGCGTTCGATGAGGCTGATACCCTCTTTCGAGGCTTGGTCATTAGTGTTCTCGGTGAAAACCTAGTGGATTCCTATGTCCGGCTGCCAACTGGCAAAGCGTTGTGGGATGCTCTTGAGGCTCAATATGGAGTGTCTGACACCGGCAGTGAGTTGTATATGATGGAGCGGTTCCTTGAATATAGGATGGTCGAAGACCGTTCTGTGGTGGAACAGACTCATGAAATACACACTCTGGCAAAAGATCTAAAAAATTGTAGCAAAGAGTCCCCATGTGTGTTACCCAATAAATTTGTGGCCGGAGGTATTATCTCTAAGCTGCAACCTCTTGGAGGGACTTTGCTACTTCTCTAAAACACAAGAGACAGGAGTTCACCATAGATGGACTCATAGGGACTCTTGATGTTGAGGAGAAGGCGAGAGCAAAGGACATACGTGGGAAAGGAGTTGTTGGTGCTTCTAGCGCCAACCTTGTTCAGAAGAACAACTCCCACAAGAACAAGAAAAAACAACCACAGAACCAACCAAAGACTAAGCAGACAACCACCTTCAAGAAGAAGAAAAAGAAGGGAGCTTGCTATGTGTGCGCTAGTACGGAACACTTTGCTGCAAAGTGTCCGAACCGCAAAGGCAACGACTCCACCAACATGGTCATTAGCGAGCCTGGAGGAACATCGGGGTTCGGTAATTTATTACCTACAGTTCTTTCAGTTTTTTGTTCACCGCAAAGGCAACGACTCCACCAACATGGTCATTAGCGAGCCTGGAGGAACATCGGGGTTCGGTAATTTATTACCTACAGTTCTTTCAGTTTTTTGTTCACCCGAATGGTGGGTTTAAACTGGTGCTAATATTCATATTTGTGCTGATGCTTCTTTGTTTTCTTCTTACCAGGACGGCGGGACTTCCTCCTTGCTGATGGGGAACGGATCGCATGCGCGTGTTCTTGGTGTTGGTACGGTAAATCTGAAGTTTACTTCGGGGAAGACCGTGCAGCTGAAGAACGTGCAGCATGTCCCCACCATCAAGAAGAATCTAGTCAGCGGCTCTCTATTGTGTAGAGATGGTTTTAAATTAGTCTTTGAGTCCAATAAATGTATCTTGTCTAAGTTTGGTATTTTTGTTGGAAAAGGTTATGAAAGCGGAGGCTTGTTCCGTCTTTCTTTGTCAAATGTTTGTAATAAAGTTGCATACAATGTTATTAACGTTGATGAAACAAATGTTTGGCATTCGAGGCTTTGTCACGTTAATTAAGGTTGTATGATGTGCTTAGCTAATTTGAGTTTAATTCCAAAGTTTACTTTTGTCAAAAATTCTAAGTGTCATGTATGTGTTGAATCAAAACAAACTCGCAAGCCTCATAAGGCCGCGGAGGCGAGGAGCTTGGTACCCTTAGAATTAATTCATTCCGATTTGTGCGAAATGAATGGAGTGTTGACAAAAGGTGGTAAAAGATATTTCATGACTTTGATTGATGACAGTACTAGATTTGGTTACATCTATTTGTTGAAGTCAAAAGATGAAGCTTTACACTACTTTAAAATCTATAAAGCTGAAGTAGAAAACCAACTTGAGAGAAAGATCAAAAGAGTTAGGTCAGATCGTGGTGGCGAGTACTTCTCAAATTTATTTACTTTATTCTGTGAGGAACATGGTATTATTCATGAGAGGACGCCTCCCTATTCACCTCAGTCAAATGGGGTTGCCGAAAAAAAGAACCGCACTCTAACGGATTTGGTTAATGCCATGTTAGATACAGCGGGACTTTCCAAGAAATGGTGGGGTGGGGCTATATTGACTGCATGTCATGTCCTAAACCGTGTTCCTACAAAGAATAAAGAGATAACACCATTCGAGGAATGGGAGAAGAAAAGGCCAACACTTTCATACTTACGTATATGGGGTTGTTTGGCAAAAATGAGTGTGCCAATAACCAAGAAACGTAAGTTTGGACCTAAAACTGTGGATTGTATCTTTCTAGGCTATGCTATTCACAGCGTTGGGTATAGATTTTTAATAGTGAAATCTGGAGTACCTGACATGCATGTTGTAGCGAAAATGGCCTCTCATGCCATATTTCAATATAATGTTTTGGTGATTGATATAGACAACACAACACTTGGACTAATATAAGTGTTAAGATGACCATTCTCAGGCTTTTAGGTTCAAGTGATGACAAAGAGAAGATAGGCGTAGCTAGGCCCGAAGGGCCGCCCCTACGGGACCTCTTCGGTCCAAAGGACAAGAATCGAAGAGACTGTGAAGAAATTCAATACACCGGTTGAACCGATGTTAAGGAAAAGACACACGCCGGTGTAATTGTCCAGAAGCTGGAAATTGAAGATACACTCACCGGTTAAACCGACGTTGAAGAAAATGCATACGTCGGTGCATTGCCAAATGAAGATCAGGAAAAATACATACACCGGTTGATCCGATGTATCACCGGTCAAACACATCGGTGCAGTTGTCCAGAAGGATGGTTTTCCATGGAAGGTGAAGAAGTTACACTCACCGGTTGAACCGACGTTTATATTACATTCATCGGTTGATTACGTCGGTCGATTGAGATAGCCGTTGAAGTATAACGGCTAGTTGGAAAATGCACTCACCGGTTAAACCGGTGATGACAAAAATGGGAGCATCGGTTTAACTGGTGATAGCACTTTTTGTCAGCCTTTTTCCAACAACTAGTTTGGGGTTCGGCTATATATATGCCACCCCACGCCTCATTTGTGTGTGCTGGAGACCAAGGAAGTATACAAGAGCCAAAGATCATCTCCAATCACCATAGAGCTTCATTGTACATCATATAGGCTTAAGCACACTTGTGAGAGTGCTTAGTGCTTGTAATAGGAATTAGTTCTTGCGAGAGCTCCCTTGAGAGAAGTCTTGCTGTGGCAAGCAACTTGTGATCCGTCGTGTGACCCTCTGTCTTGGTGTGGAGTGGCAACGACACTTTGTGCGGGGGAAGAGGAGGCCCCCTCCTTGGTGGAGAAGCTCCGTAGTGGATTTCGGCCGGGTGACCGAGAGAGACGGTGGCGGTGCACGAGACTTAGTGTCTTGTGGGCACTTGCCTTTGCTTGCCTGCATCGCCTTGGTGGCGTAGTGCAAGACGTGATCGAAAGAGCCTCGGTGTCCCGTGGACGTAGGCGTTTGTGCCGAACCACGTTACATGACCGTGTCTACTCGGGAGTTTGCATCCCTCTTGCACTTACCTCTTTACTTATCATATTACGCTTCCGCATTTACTCTATCTTGCATGCCTTTACTTTCCTAGTTAGTTTGATTAGGATTGGCTATAGGTTGCAAGTTTTTAGGGGTAAGTAGAGAGTAGCATAGATAAACCTTAGTCATAACTAGCATGTGTAGGACGTGTTAGGTTTATCTTATGCAAGTGGTTTGAGCCCTAGGACAAAAAGCGATTAGCGACCCTATTCACCCCCTCCCCCTCTAGGGTCGGACACCCCGGTGATCCTTACACATGTTGGTACTATAATGGAGTCCATAGATGCAACATTTTTTGAAAACATTTTTCCCATGAGAGATGAAACAAGTTCATCTAGGCAAGAGTTCATCGAGGATGATAGCTCTGCTGAGCCGATAGAACACAATGAATATACACTTGTGGAAAATCCTGAGGAGGATAACAATGATGCTCCGAGAAAGAGCAAGAGACAAAGGACTGTAAAGTCTTTTGGTGATGATTTCATTATATACCTCATAGATGATACACCCAGAATCATTGAAGAGGCATATTCATCTCCTGATGTTGACTATTGGAAGGAAGCAGTGAGGAGTGAGATGGATTCTATTATGTCTAATGGAACCTGGGAGGTCGTTGAACGTCCTTATGGATGTAAATCGGTTGGATGCAAGTGGGTGTTCAAGAAAAAAGCTTAGGCCAGATGGTACTATTGAAAAGTACAAGGCTAGGCTTGTGGCCAAGGGTTATACCCAAAAAAAAGGAGAAGATTTCTTTGACACTTATTCACCAGTTGCCTGATTGACCACAATTCGAGTGTTACTTTCCCTGGCATCCTCTTATGGTCTTCTCGTTCATCAGATGGACGTTAAGACGGCTTTTCTCAATGGAGAGTTAGAAGAGGAGATCTATATGGATCAGCCGGATGGGTTTGTATCAAAGGGTCAAGAGGGAATGGTTTGTAAGTTGTTGAAATCTTTATATGGTCTCAAGCAAGCGCCTAAGCAGTGGCACGAAAAGTTCGATAGAACTTTGACGTCTGTTGGCTTTGTTGTGAACGAAGCTGACAAATGTGTGTACTATCGCTATGATGGGGCTGAAGGAGTTATTTTGTGCTTGTATGTGGATGACATACTGATCTTTGGCACTAGCCTTAATGTGATTAAGGAAGTCAAAGAGTTTTTATCTCAAAGTTTTGAGATGAAGGATCTGGGAGAAGTTGATGTTATCCTTAATATAAAGCTGGTAAAAGAGAGCAATGGTGGGGTGATTCTTTCACAGTCTCACTATGTGGAGAAGGTGTTAAGTTGCCAAAGCGACTATAAACCTGTCTCAACACCATATGATGCCAGTTTAATTCTTAGAAAGAACAAAAGGATAGTGCGAGATCAGCTGAGATATTCTCAGATCATTGGTTCATTGATGTATTTAGCTAATGCTACAAGACCTGACATCTTGTTTGTTGAAAGCAAACTGAGCCGGTTTGTTTCAAACACGGGAGATGATCATTGGAATGCTCTTGAAAGAGTAACGCGCTATCTAAAGGGGACAATGAACTATGGAATTCACTACACCGGGTATCTAAGGGTACTAGAAGGGTATAGTGATTCAAACTGAATTTCTGATGCTGATGAGATAAAGGCCACAAGTGGATATGTGTTTACACTTGGTGGGGGAGCTGTTTCCTGGAAGTCTTGCAAGCAGACCATCTTAAAGAGGTCAACTATGGAAGCAGAACTCACAGCATTAGATACTGCCACTGTTGAGGCTGAGTGGCTTCGTGAGCTCCTTATGGACTTGCCGATAGTTGAAAAACTGATACCGGCAATTCTAATGAACTGTGACAATCAAACGGTGATTGTCAAGATGAACAGTTCAAAGGATAACATGAAGTCATCTAGACATGTGAAAAGGCGGTTGAAATATGTCAGAAAATTGAGAAACTCCGGAGTTATAGCCCTGAACTATGTTCAGACGGCTAAAAATCTGACAGATCAGTTTACAAAGGGTCTTTCACGAAATGTGATAGACAATGCATCTATGGAATTGGGCTTGAGACCCACGTGAGTCATTCTATAGTGGAAACATGTCCTATGTGATCGGAGATCCTGTTAATTAGGATGGTGAAACAAACTAAAGTCTGACTGAGAGAAGAGAACCTTTGTGAAAAGGGCTCATTCCGTGTATAAGGTGCATTTCTCTTCTAATCTGTATGGCAGGTTGGTCTATACGTTAATGTGTTCCAGGTGGTTTCTTTAAAACAAATGAGTTGTTTTCTTGAAACAAAAATGTTGTCCTACAGAACATCTGAAAGGAACACACCTATATGAGTCTGACTACTAGTCATGGTCTATGAGAACTGGGTATTCTCTAGAAACTCATGAAGGGCCTGGAGTATGACTTATAAGCTCCAAACCGCGGGGATGCTTTTGCAGCCTAACACCAGTGTAGGGCTCTGGTCAAACTTGTTTGCACAAGACTGGCAATTCAAGGTATAGTCTATTATACAGTTGTGAATAAGTGTAGCTTTTGTCCTAGATAGAAGTTCAACTTAACAGTCTCTGTCAAATACCGGTATATCAATGAGGGAATGAGGGCATTTATAGTGTGGCTTGAATTTCTTGGTGGGGATTATTGGAATTATGGGCTTGGCCCATTTATTCTAATCAATACAATAAAAGAATTTAAAACCCACTATTAAATGTTAGGGAATCAATTGCTTAATTACGTACCGGGATTTGAGGAGGATCTCAACCGACTTAAAGGGTGGACTTCGTGTACACCACTTGTGAAGCCGGTAAGAAGAGGTCGGTGAACCACACGCGCGCGCGCTCGCTCGCCTCGCCGGGCCGGGCCGAGGCCGTGGCCGAGGCCGTGGCCGTGGCCGTGGGCGAGGGCGAGGCGCTGCCGAACAGGCGGTGCGCGTGCGCGTGCGCGGCCGGACGTGACGTGCAAGTGTGGTGCGACGTGATGTGCTGAGATGAGAATAACGTTTTGTTTTTAAGAATATTAAAACAGAGAATAAACGTTGACAGTAATGACTGGAGAATCACACCAGTAACTGCTGCTCATCAAAGCTATTTACGACGTCCAGGTTCGTTGAACCTGACGCACCTTCACGCATATATAAACCACCCCTTCCTCCTCTCATCTACACACACTTCAGCACTTGATCCAGGTACTCCTATTTAGGAGACCTCTCCCTTCTCTCTCTGCTGCTTTCAGCCGTTCCCATCGCTAGTGCTGCGCGCACAGCTCTAGCGAGAGCATGCCTCCTGAACCTCTGCTCGCTGAAGGTCCTGCACGGGACGCGGGCAATCAGGTTTTTTGGGAATGTCTTGACGCGACTGCTCACTCCCTGATCGACTACTTCGTCTACTTCCCGGCGTGAACGAACAATTACTTTGTCGGCTTCCTGGTGACCGTTCGTGGGACTGCACTGCGAACGTCTTCCTGCATCGACATCGTTCGGCTACTTCAGGCAAGGCCAGTCGAATAGCATGTCTATTCCAGCTGGTAACGGCGCAACCGGTGTCTCCGGCACTGGTCCCGCCTTGGGGTACACTCTAAACTTATTCTGGTTTAACTTTTTGTTCATGCTTATTAGTAAGAATAATATGAACACATGCACATATCTTATTCACACATTATCACTTATTTATGCCATGAAATTGCTAGTAATATTTGGAATTAAAATATACTGAAAATTGGCTAATTATCTAACAGTATCAACATTATTTTCCTTTATTTGAAGCTGTACACGCTGACAGTGTTACAACTGGCTATATATGGAGCGGCCGGGGAGCTATCGACAAGACCGCAGGTTCAAGAAGCGATTCCATTCATTCGCTCTAGTACTAAAATTCGCTAGTTTGATTCATTGGAGACGCAGAAGCTTAATTAGCTCATGTCGACAGTGAATCCAAGAACTGTTCCTCAAAAATGCCAAAAAGGAAAAGGAAAATACAAAGGTAGGTATGTAGGTACAAGAAGTGAAGAAAAAAGGACGGAAATTTTGTGCTGGTGACGATCGTGGCATGGGCCAAGCAATCAACAGTTAATTGTTAGCCTTGCTAGCGTGTCGGGGTGGAATGGAGCCCAGCAAATGGCCTGCAGGCTGCCGGCGTGTGGCCCGTTGCCGTACCGTACCTTGCGAGGGCTGAGGCCCTGAGGGCCGAGATCGAAGCCGAATCATCCCAATGCATGAGATGGCTACTTGTACCAGTGGCATGCAGAGGGGACATATATACGCGCGCGCTCTACTTACGCACCAGGCCACCACCACCGTGTACCAACGGCTTTGATATATATATATATATATATATATATATATATATATATATATATATATATATATATATATATATATATATATATATATATATATATATATATATATATATATATATATATATATATATATCCGAACCAAGGAATCCATTAGAAATGTTTTGAAATGGATATTGTTCTCTCTTTGATTAGGGATTGCCATATGAAAAGAAGTGGAGTTTGAAAAAGGGAACGGAATGGTCAAACCGGAACTGCTAGAGGAACGAATTTTCAATAGCATAACTTGGGCTCCTAGAATATGGGGCCCTTGGGACAATCTATTTGATTGCAGGGACAGGTATGCTGAATATGACTGGGGATTTTCCTATGGGTATTCGAGCGGGTCCAAGCAGATTAAAGAGGATGAGTTGTCAGAGACTGCTATTTATTCGAATTATTTTTGGTATATTTATCATAAAAAGGAGGAGGTGCAAGAGACTGATTCGGACTTCTTGCAGAGTGGAACAATGCAGTACCAGACACGAGATATATCTTTCAAAGAAGAAGGCTTTTTTCGAATAAGCCAATTGATTTGGGACCCTTCGGATCCATTATTTTTCCTATTCAAAGATCAGGCCTTTGTCTCTGTGTTTCCACGTCGAGAATTCTTTGCTGATGAAGATGAAGAGATGGCAAAGCGGCTTAGTACCAGTACCTGGAGAAAAAAAGCCTCCTAAACATATGGCTAGCAACTGGTTCAACAGGAGTACGCAAGAAAGGCAAAAGCACTACGAATTATTGATTTAGGAATGGGAATGGGCTAGAACCCTGGGTTCTTGCTTATATAATTAATGGTCTTTTCATTCTAATACTCTATCCAAGAGTTCTCAGTATTTAGCAAAGCTGTTCCTATCTAACGGAAGGCTCCTGGATCAAATGACAAAGACATTGTTTGTGGAGAAAGAGGTGGCTTTTCCCGGATGAAATGAAACATTTGATTTGTGTAACAGGAGAAAGATTTCCCACTCCTTAGCCGTAAAGATATGTGGCCATGAAAAAGAGAGGGGATTCAGTGGAACAGGATTGGCCGGGGGGTAGAGTCGTGGAAACACTTGTTGATTCCTATTTTGGACCCTAGCTCCATGGAACAATATGCTACTGCGGAAACATGGAAGAATTGCAATCTTAGATCAAAACACTATATATGGGATGATATGAACTGCCTAAATAAGAATTCTTGAGCGTCGAACAACCTGAGTACTAACTACATCAAACAATTTGCATTAATGAAACTGTGTAAATCCACCAGATAATCAAAAATACGCATGTCTGATGAAATGGTTGTTGCTATCTGCTTCCATAACGAATCCTTGGTTTAACTGAATAAGTAAAGAAAATTGGCCCTTTCTCTTCGTCTCAGATCGATGGATCTTCTCGATTGGAAGATCTCCCATGTGGATAATACACATTCCAGTTGACCGAGCCTAATGCTAATTGTTTTGTTCCGAAGCAAAGATATCCGCGGAGGCCGGTTCGTTCGTCCTATTCTGATATTCAGGACCAAGAGGTCCTGGATTCTCTTTCGGATAGGCCCTGAAAGGAGAAGAGAAGCTGAAATGCCAACGGACCTCTATCTATTCTCTAATTCACCCGATCCAATAGTACTCATTTTTGGAACGTCCAGTGCCAAAGTCACTGAATGGGTAAGTCACCAATCCAATCCCTTTGACAAATCGGGTGTCATATTAGATATCATATTCTATATATATAGAAATATCATAGAATAGACATATAGAATTTTTGGTTGGGAAATTCGAATGAATCATTGAGTGAAAAAGGAGCAAAGAATGACAAAAGATGAGACTCTACTAGTCTTCACTCTTGTGGTTTCCTCGGTTTCTGTTTTCTTATTCGGGATCTTGCTTTTCATGGTTTTCATCTCTGCAACTCGCGATTTTCGCGAGAGAACCAAATCCAAGTTGGTGAAGATCATGATTTGGGCTGGCATAGTAGTTATTACCTTTGCAATTGCGGTTCGAATCTATCCGATCTTTATCTTTTTGCTCAAAGAACGAATAAAACCCCTTGTTGAAGCCTTTATGATAAGCTTCCCTGGATCTGGGAAGTTTCTCTTTCACGGTATTGGGATCGTTTGATCAATTTCCTTGATCGCTACTTATGGGCGTGCGCTCAAAGGATACAAACAGGGATTCGCAAACAAAAAGGGGAATTCGTAGTCACTTTTCCCTGTCGCGTAAAAAAAGGCTTTACGCGAGAGCAATAGAGGTTGGGATACATCTATCTCTTCTGAGCAACCTCTTTTGGATTCTTAAGACCACCCTTGCAGTAGGATATCGTCTGCTTTAGGTTCTTTATTATCTCCTTCGAGGGGTTTTTAGGATCGTTCAGGCTATATTTAGTCTAATTTGGCTTTTACTGTCTACTTTTCTCAGGGAGATGGTTAAGGACCTCAGAAGATAGAGGAGAGCGCCAGGCGCAGATTTCTGGAATACTTCTACGGGGAATGCTCATTCTCCAAATTATGCCTTGAAGAGGACTCGAACCTCCACGCTCTTTAGCACGAGATTTTGAGTCTCGCGTGTCTACCATTTCACCATCAAGGCATCTTGAAAGTGAATCGTATTCCATGAATATGATATCTATCAAATGTGATATATGGAATATATGACAAAGGTGGAGTCTTGGAGTATTTCGATCGATCGGTCATATAGGCCTGAGTCAGACATCAAATAGCTTCGATTTGCATTATCCGTAGGACACCTTATATGTCTTTTTCCATGAAAATGGATTATTCATTTCGGTATTATCCCCTGGGCATAGATAGAATTAGGTAAGAGAAAATTGATTGGAAAGCTGATTAGACCAAAGCAATTCCGTCTGCTAGAATAAAAAAGCGCTTCCGAATTGATCTCATCCTTTATATATAATTTTTCTTTGTTCGGTAATAATTTAATATTGGAATAAAACACTCGTTATAGCAATTAATAAATGGAAAGAATTGGGTATTAGTTCATGAGGAATTCTGTATGAATAGGGATAAAGGAAGGAAAGAATAAATAAAGATCCTTTTTTTTTGTATTGCATTCCATATCTTTTGTCCTATTCTTCTTTCCCGGGGAAGGGTATACTTAAAAAGAATAAAGGGTTAATTCATTCTCGATAGCCATTTCTTTAAGTGAATGGGAACATACTCTAGACCGGAATCCGAAGAAAGTACTACTTGATCATTTCCACCAATTTCAAGTCCTTATTACGATTCCTTTTATGAGGAAAAATGTCTAAAAATTTAGATTCTCTCATTACTAATCTTGTATGTACTTTAGTGTTTCTAACCCCTCACTAACTTTTGAGGGATTGCCTTATGGTTATAAGTTATAGTAATAACTCAAAATATTCTAGTAATGGAATTCCATATCGCGAATCCTTTATTCTTGCCCGCTTCAAGATATGATGACTAATCAAACAATCTCAACCTTGGGGTAAAGAGTTTACACTGCTTATGTTTACTTGAACTTTTTTCTTGTACGTAGGAAATGAGATTTTGTATTTTTACTACAAATTAATAAGCTGTTTTGTTTCACTCATATAGCTATCCAGTTTAACTTACCAACCCCAATACAGAATAAGCAAAGGAAGATAAGCATTCAATGTATTTTAGAGGAAAACAATCCTATTTTAACGAATCACACGTAGAGATATTGCTAGCACACAAAAAGTTAATGGTATTTCATAACTAATAGATTGAGCAGCCGCTCGTAGACCGCCTGAAAAAGAATATTTATTATTTGAACTATATCCCGCCATGAGAAGACCAATAGGAGCAATACTTGAAATGGCAATCCATAAAAAAACACCAATACTAAGATCAACTAAAACAAAACGATATCCCAAAGGGATAACTAAAAAACTTAATAAAATGGATATGACTGCTATAGAGGGACCAATGCTAAATAAAGGAATATCTCCTCGGGATGGGAGGATATCCTCTTTTAAAAGTAGCTTAGTTCCATATGCTATAGCATGAAGCAGTCCCAGAGGGCCAGCATATTCAGGACCAATACGTTGTTGTATCGATGCGGATATTTCTCTTTCTAACCACACAATTACGATTACTTCTATTGTGATTCCCAGTAGGAGGGTCAAAATGGGTAGAATCCATATCAGTCCGTAGACTTCTTTTAATAATTCCGATTTCGAAAAAGAATTGATAGTTTCTACCTCTATTATCATTTCAACTATCAACTTCCCCCATAATTATATCTATACTACCTAATATCGTCATGATATCAGCCAATTTCATTTTTTTTAACTAGCTGAGGAAGAATTTGCAAATTAATAAAACCAGGTGGACGAATTTTCCATCTCCAGGAGAAAAGACTATCATCTCCTACCAGATAAATTCCTAATTCACCTTTTGGAGCTTCTACTCTTACATAAAGCTCTTGCTTTGATAATTCAAAATTGGGCAAAGGTTTTTTACCAAGAAATTGATATTCAAAATCATTCCATTCGGAATTCTTTGCTTTCTTAAAGTGTCGGGCTTCTAAATTCTCATAAGGTCCTCCCGAAATTTTCTCTACAGCTTGTTGAATAATTTTTATGGATTCCCTCATTTCCCCAATTCGTACTAAATAGCGAGCTAATGAATCTCCTTCTTTTTGCCATTGTACTTTCCAATCAAATTGATTATAAGATTCATAAGGATCAATTTTACGAAGATCCCATTGTGTTTTAGAAGCTCGTAACATTGGGCCCGATAAGCCCCAATTTACAGCTTCTTCTCCGCTAATAAAACCGACTCCTTCAACTCGTTCTAAAAAAATAGGATTCCGTGTAATAAGTTGTTGATATTCAACAACTCCTCGTAAAAAATAATCACAGAAATCTAAACATTTATCCATCCATAAGGTAGATCGGCAGCTACTCCGACGATGTGAAAGTAATTATGCATCATTCGCATACCTGTAGCAGCTTCAAATAGATCATATATCAATTCTCTCTCTAAAAATGTAGAAAAAAGGAGTCTGTGCCCCCGAGATCCGCCATAAAAGGTCCAAGCCATAACAAGTGAGAAGCTATACGGCTCAATTCTAACATAATTACTCTAATATAGCTGGCTCTTTGAGGTATTTGAATATTCTCCAAGAATTCTGGTGCATTTACCGTTATTGCTTCGGTAAACATAGTAGCTAAATAATCCCACCGTGTTACATAAGGCAAGTATTGTATAATAGTTCTGTTTTCCGCAATTTTTTCCATTCCTCTGTGTAAATACCCTAATATGAGTTCGCAATCAATAACATCTTCACCATCGAGAGTAACGATCAGTCGAAGAACACCATGCATTGATGGGTGTTGAGGGCCCATATTGACTATCATGAGATCTTTTCTTGTAAGCGGTAGACTCATATCCTTGTTCTTATTCTTTTTTCCATGAAAATGGATTATTCCATGAATTCCTCAAAACGAGGCTCCTCAAAATGCAAAATCTAAGACTACTATAAGACTACTAATAAAATAAGAAAAAAATTCGAACGATTAAATTACTTCTCCCAAATATCCAACTGACTGATTAATTTCTTATAACGTACTCTATTTTCCTTTGCCAAATAAGCCAGCAAACGTTGACGTTTTCCCAAAAGTCTTCGTAGACCTCTTTTCGATGAAAAATCTTTTTTTGTGTAATTCCAAATGTGAAGCAAGTCTCCGTATCTTATTGGTGAAACTGAATACTTGAAATTCAACAGACCCCTGTTTTCTTGTTTTCTTCTTTAACCATAAATCAAAAAAAATTCTACCTCCTTTCTTTTTCATGTATTTTTCTGATCAGGAAAAATAAAAAATTATGTCAGTTATTTTGAAGTTATTCTAATCTCATACACACAAAAAGTTGCAATTATTCATCTACTGCTGGAATCTGGAATTTGGATTTATTGTATCGATGCAAATTGGATTTGGATAGAAGGGTACATTCTTTTATTTTAGATAGAAGAAACATTTCTTCTATCTAAAATAAAAGAATTTTGCTGATTTATTGCTATATCCAATTTATAGAATTGATATAGCATTTAATTGCTATCATTTAGCAAAATGAAACACATCATATGCATCCATCTTTCAGCTCGAGAATTTCACGGGATAGAGATATAGTATAAGAAATAGGCTATTAAGTAACTCTAAATGAATTGTGGATACATCTGTATCCTTAACATACCGAAATGACTGCCATTACTCGTATCAAACCAATAGCGATTCATAAAAGCTAAATCTTGTAATCAATGGTGGGCCAATAATGATTTTTTTTGCATATGTATTAAGATGCTTGGTCTGATTTAGAAATTGTCCAGAGTTTTTTATGTTTTTTTCATTGCAAAATGATGGATCTCCTTCCGTAACTTTCCAATTACGAGTACGAGAATTGAAAGACATGAACATTCTCAATTCTCTACGGCGTCTAGGAGATAGATAGAATATTTTCAGGAACAAGAAAATCAGAAGAATCTTTTTCTCTATTCACTACCATTCCGCGTCTTCGACTTCTATTAGTTTCTTTTCTTCTTTAATGCAATAGCTATAGTTTGATATAGAATCCATTTCTCAAAGTAATGGAAACCATTCTCTTATAGGAAATGGTTCGAAAATCGCTATTCCACCTTTTAGGTTTAGGTATCGTGAAAAGTGATACCTGTGAAGATCTTGCATTTCAGTCACATTCAGATCTGTTTTTCGAGTCCATGATATAACCAAATTGGATGGATCTTCCACCCGTTTAGCTAAGAAAGAAGAGATGCAGAGGTGGATAATAGATCGATATGAAGATCATGAGCTGCCCCATAATGAAACCGCCAGTAGTCGTGAATATCTCCTTCTTCCCTAACCCAAGATTGGAGAAAGAAGATCTAAGAGGGACCTATGGAGAATGTGGTCAGAAATCCATAATAGAGTCCGACCACAACGACCGAATTAATTATCCTCATCGAGAAACTTAGACTACTAAGTAGAAAAGATTTTCAAATCATGGCAAGGGTCTCCTTTTTTTCTTTCTTTATGCACAATTTCTCGATGTTTCGATGAGAATTTCTTGACTTTCCATATTGTCGGTACCCCAGGACTGGGGTACCCCCTCTTGCTGTGTCTAGGCAAGGATCTTGTAGTTATCCTTAACTACATCCAAACAGCCGGACCCCTGCGGTCCGGAATCCTGTTCTCCCAGCAACGCTCTGGACCGTTCCACAGTTGGGAAAGGTCCGGAGACACCACGTGTCCCGGAAGAGGCAGGAACTCGTGTGCGAGCAGCCGAGGCTCCGGACCTCCCACGGAGACCGGACCCCCGCCGGGTCCCGGACCGTCATGGGGTCCCGGACCCCCTGTATAATAACCGGACCCCTCGCTAAGGGAAGAGATCGACGCCCCGCGTCGGGGTGGTCTGGGGCCGCCACGTGTCTGCAAGACATGGCCGTTTGGGTTTCCGTACCAACGTTCACCCACCATTGCATTTATTGCGGTAGGTGAACGTCTGCATTGATATAGCAGAAGCTGAGGCGTTTCATTGACCAGGGGATATTATTGGTCGCGTATTACCAAGGCAGTGGAGCCGCTGGCGCCGCCCATACTGCGCCTGCCAGTCTGCCGTAACAGATGGATACGACGGCTCAGCTTCGCCCATTATGACGCTGCATAATAGCCTCAGCGGGCCACGCCGCAAGCTACGCTACTCCAACGGGCGCCTAGCTGACGGGACAAGAAAAGACCCCCCTGAGTCAGAAGAGCAGCAGTGTGCATATCGGAGGAAAGATTCGCCACCACTGTAGCCACAGTCACGTTGGGCCCACTTGTCGGGGCACCAACGTCCTATGTATCCGCTCCCCCTTGAACTATAAAAGGAGGGGGCACCGCTAGAAAACCGGGGGGGCTGGGCAAGAGCCAAAAGCCAGCAGAGGATAGGTTCATACATACAACCAAGAACAATACATCTCACAGTGGACGTAGGGTATTACGCTCCGGCGGCCCGAACCACTCTAAATCGTGTGTTCTTGAGCCCTTATCCCAGCGTAGATTCAGCCTCATCGCCTAGTTCTTCCCCGAGTACTCCCTCACAGGGGAATAGGCGGGTGCATTCCGCCACCCGGCTGTGGGTACCCCTAGAATCCCCACGACATTTTGGCGCCGTCCGTGGGGAAGATAGGCGTTGGCTGGATTTTCGGGCTTCTGGGCCGTGTTCATCCTCTGCAACGACGAGCGAGAAGATGAAGCAAGGCAGCGCCACACTCACTTCACATGCCATGGCACCGGCGCTCCAACGCCCTCGGTGCGGCGGCGCACGGCAGCGACGCCTGCTATGCGTCGCCACTGCGACACCTCAGAGCCGGCGTGGCAGCGCACAGCGGAGGCGCCGCTGCGCGCTGTCGCCCCTACGTCGACTCAAGGTTTTCTCTCAAGCAACGGCCACGCCTCCTCTGCGGTGGCATGGCGTCGGCTCAAGGCTTTCTCTCAACATGGAGCCTGGAGCCGACGGCCATCCCGGAGGAAGTTGACCGTGTCGTCCTGCCGTCTCCAGCGCCGGAGATCCACCTCAGCGTTGCTCGGCGCTGCTGCAGACAGGACCCCGCCTCCTCGTGCGGGGGCCCCTGGCGCTAGCACCAAGGACAAGCCGGCGATCGACCGCGCTTCTCCACGCGTCGCGCCGGTCCATCTGCTGCGCAAGCGCTCTGGTTTCCATCGGCAACGGCGACGCCAGGAGGAGGGGGCCTCTTCCATTCAAAGCCAAAGAATTTGTCTCATGCCATGTAAGCATGCGACAGCTCTTAGGCAAGAAGGGGTCCCCCGAGCTCTCGAAGTGATGCTGGATGATGCGGTTCAGGCACGTCCAGGGCGCCTTCACCTCCGAAGAACACGCTGTATAGCATGCAGCCGTAGGTTACTTCTAAGAAAAAACTAAGAGAATTCCTCCTTTGTAATAAGCGTGGCGTCTACGTGTGTGTCCAGAGCGGTCAAGGTCCGACCTTGTAAACCCGACCTCTGGCCCTATCACACAAACAGGCAAAAGCGGTCCGGAGCGGTGGAGGTCCGACCTCGTAATCCCGACCTCCGATGTATACCGTGACAACCACAATAATAGAGGAGACTCTCTTTCTCAGTTTTACCTAGGCTCCACCCTGATTATATCTATTCGCCTTGGTTTAACTATTCTTTCCTCTTGACCGGAGTTTTCCTCATTGCTAACAATCCAAGTTAAGTTGCTGGCTTGTGGTCAGGTGAAGACACCCCTTCTAGCTGGAAGGCGGTCCGGACCCCTAGGGACCTGCTCTGGGGAAGTGGTATTTGTATCCTGGGGTAGAGAAGCTCCGCGTGGCTTAGCCTGGTAATATACCCTAAAGTTTACGTACTTCACTACCCTGTTACAAGTACCCTAGTATCCAAGACTGCTGTCTTTAGAGGTCCCGGGCTCTCTTCTAGTATAAGGCTTGGTTTCTTTGCACCTTACTATGAGGTCCGGTAACATGCTTCATCGGATTGTCAGCAAACGGTCGCACCAAGTCCACTCCGGTGGCCCGCTCCGGCGGAGACCGCTCGCCACGGTCGCTCCAAGTCCACTCCGGTGGCCCGCTCCGGCGGAGACCGCTCGCCACGGTCGCTCCAAGTCCACTCCGGTGGCCCGCTCCGGCGGAGACCGCTCGCCACAGTCGCTCCAAGTCCACTCCG